>NC_136242.1:1405000-2097500 GCF_053564925.1 Oryzias latipes
AACAGGTCAGCCGCTGGCGCTCAGACTAACGCCGCATCTCTTTCACCTTCAGTCGGCCGACGATCACAAAACTCTGACACGGAAGAGAAAGAATCAAACTTTTGCATCAGGAAGAACATACAACGTTTATTTGTCCTTTTTGGTAACAAAACAAAAGGCACTGGGTTAGTTCTTCTGGAAGAGGGTAGGATCATCTTTGAAAGAGAGCAGATGGCCATCCTGATGCTGAGAAGGGAGAGATTTACAGGAGGCTGACACCAACAGCAGGATTTTAACCCAATGCTGAAGACATGGAGCTCAGCTTCACTTCAGCCATGGAGGAGCAAATCACTTCTTCTTTGCAGGAAATGATACATTTATACCCAAAGCTTTAGTTAAAACATTTTTGATCCCAAAAGCTTTTAGTGATGGTTTATAAATGAAGTGAAGGACAGTTATAACCAGAAATCACACGTGGAAAAAGTCACTTTTTTTTTTAATAAAGGCATCATTCTACAAAGATAATAAATGTGGGTGGAGTTAGAGTTTACGATGAGTAGTGTTGATGTCACATGGTTTTGTACCAGTGACATCAACACTATGTTTAACTTTCGAAATAAGGAGATTCAATTTGACCCACGTTATTCCCATCTTAATCAAGTATTTAGTTTGAAATAATTAAAATGACCTTACATGTTTTTTTTAACATTTATTTCACATGTTGACTTCTGATTTACAATCAATGGCATAAAATCCTATTTTGTCGCACTGAGCCCTCCTTGTGCTTCTCCTACACATTCCATACATTAGAATTGCTGTTTGAGTTCAAGTCTGAAAAGTGCTGCTTGGTTTTATTGGCCATAAAAACCTTCTTTTCTGCCCGTTCTGGTTTACAGAAATGTACATAGACGGATTTCAGTTACAAAGAGGGGGCAGAAACCACTTCCTGTGCACCATGCCGACGAAATGGAGCACCTTCCTCTCAGGTGGGAGCAGGAAGGTCAGGTGGAAAATGACAGATTAATCGACAAAAACTTTAAAATGTCACTTTCAATGTCACAAAGAACAGATATGAAGCCTTCAAGTTAAATGACTGCTTGTCCTTCCTGCACATTTATAAATGAAGTTACCATCACAACCTCAAATTCATCGTTGACATTTTAGTGAAACACAAGATTTTGCTGTAACAGAACATAAACAGAACGATTCATCTTCAAAAAGTGCCAGAAGTGACGGGCAGTAACCGCGGGTTTGGCTTCTTGCTGCAAAGTCAGGCTTAAGTTGTGCAAAAAAGTTTCTTTTTCAAACATTCAGAAAAGGTAATGTGACACGTGGTAGAATCAAAAGTTCAATTCTGCTGCAAACGTCAGATCAAAAAGCCCTGCATTCCCTCACTTACAGCGCCGCCCCTGACCTGTCAGCTCTATGCATGTAAACCGCCCACGGCTAAGCAGACCCACTATTATCCCAAAGCCCCCCAAAGAAAACCAGAACACTCACTCAGCAAACACACACCTGATGGCTTTTCTTACTTTTGTCAACAAAAAAGTTCAGGCACCAACTTCCCGTTCACACAAAGCTGTGAATATGACATTCAGGAGGCGGGGACACCGGCGTTCAGGGTCAAGACACACAAAGCCACAACCCAACACAGAGAAGCCCCTTTCTCACTACTGCAGTCAGTTCAACAAATGGACTCAAGCTAAACACACACACACCAAGCTGAAGCGAAGCTCTGTGGCTCGGAAGGAAACACCAAGACAAACATGAGACAAGCGCACAGACAGGAAGCTAAACGTAAAGAACGACAGGACGCCAGAGAGAGCCCATCCTCCGTCTGAGCTGCCCTTTCGGCAGAAACACCGCTCAGCATTCAGGGTAACAGCTACGGGAAAAAGAAGAAGCACAACATGAAGCTTTTGCAAGACGTTATGCGGAAATAGTCTGTTTTAGGCACTGGTGAATGCGTCTCCGTCTGCTCTGCTGGTAAAGAGTCGGTCCAGATGCAGAGTTTTCCACCTGAACGTTTCAAACGGCTTTGGTCTGATGATAAACACTAATGTGTAAGAAAACAAAAACTGCAGGCAGAAAATTTGGTTTAAAAAAGCCTAACTTTAGGAGTCCAAAGAGACTGAATCCTGACGGGCTCTCAGGGCAGAGTATCATCCAAATAAAGTCTTGAAAGTGACCCGCGCCCATTAGCCCGACACGTATGCAGCGCTTTCAACACGCCGGTGCAGGAGTGACGAAGGAAGCAGGAATCAGTCCAGGCTGGTCAGAGGCTCTTCTTTTCAGGCATTCGCTTGGTTACTGCAGCGTTGAAAACAGGAACCTCTCGTCGGCCTCAGGTCTCCGACCGCCTTCCCAGCTCATTATCTCATGGTGGAGGAAGCTCTGAAGTAGGAGAGGAATTTGAAGCAGAGGCTCACCACAAAGTACCAGATGTTTCGGGCCATCTGGGATCGGGCGATGAAGATGCGCCAAATGAACACCACCAGGATGGTGTTGAAGGTGTAGCGGATGTTCCTCAGCCTGAACAGACAAACATGGTTCAACAAGATGCTGACAGTTATCTGCCAACAGCTTTGAGCTGGAACAGGAACCCACACTGACTCTTCCACAGCTTCTCTGACGCAATTCAAACCTTTTTTTTAATCCAACCTGCCAAAAGTCCCCCCCCCCCCCCCCCCCCCATAGAGGTCCGTCACAGTTAAAAGGTCAGCTAACAAAAAAAAGTTCAGAATCTCATAATGTAACAACAAAAATCTATGAAGAAAATCTGACTAGAAACAGTTTCACCAGGAGACATGAAGGATAAACTCTGGAACTCGTCTTTTCACCGCTTCATTTGTAGAAGAAAGGTGGATCTCCTGTGTGCTCTAGATGGAATGGATGGAAGAAGAACAAAGGAGGAGGAGATCCTGAAGGAGAAGTTTGATAAGAACGTTCTTGAGGTGAAGAGAGGGACGGATAGGAGGATGAGCCTGAAGGGGGGGTGATAGAAAAGGTTGGTGTTTGTACAGAGACTCTGATGTGTGATGTGTGACTAAAGATAAAGGGAGAGGTGTAGATGACTGTGGTGAGAACAGCCATGTTGTTGATGCAGAGCTGGAGGAAGCAGAGATGAAGATGTTGAGGTTCTCTTTGGGACAGACCAGGATGGATCAGGAATGAATCCATCAGAGGAACAGATCATGGTGGATGTTCTGGATAAATGCAGGGAAGCAGATGGAGATGGTTTAGACACGTTGAGAGGAGGAGCAGTGATGATGCTGGAAAAAGGATGCTGAGGTTGGAGGAGAGAGGAAGACCAAAGAGGAGGATCATGGAGGCGGAGAAAGAGGAGATGAGGGAGGTTGGTGTGAAGGAGGAGGATGCAGAGGACAGTATTAGATGGAGACAGATGATTCACTGTGATGTGTTCCCAAAGGTAGACACAATAGTCAGCTTTGGGATCTTTTCCTGAGAAACCAACTTCCTGCTTGATTTCAGGAGGCAGACACCATCTCTGTCCTTGAGACTTCAAACCCCCCTGTCTGATGCAGCTGATAGTCAGGATAAACATATGACGAACTTTCCTGTTCTCCCAGATGTTCCAGTGTTCATCTCTTTTCTTTCATCTCTGACCCAAGCTTATCACAGCAAATGCCCCCACCCACCAGAATCCAGTTCTGCTGGAGGGTCCTTGCCGTTACCGGGGTTTTCCACCCCACATCCACACAGTTTAACGCTGCGTCTAGGAATTACACTGAGACACACAAATGTGACAGTAATATGCAAAACCTCCTGGGCCTAATCCAAACGTGAAACAACGTGGCCTTTATGCTCTGCCTCCACATGAAATGAAAATCACCCCTCCTTCTGAGTCAATGCATTTCAGTCATCACAGTCAGCGGCAGCACACAAAAACCTGCTGCTACCGTGTATAAGGAGGCTCCTTTAAAGGACAACTGGAAATTCTGGGAGGTTTTTTTGTCATGTTACATGCATGTGCAGAAATTGGTGTTGGTGCTGGCAGAGGCGTGAGACGGCTTTGGGTTCCTTACTTGTTGAGGTGTTTGCGCGCAGCAGGAAGGCCCGACAGCTCTTCGTTCAGGACGTACTTTTTGGTGCCCATGCAGTAACTTTCCATGTACTCTGCCCAATTCAGCTGACGCACGTCAAAGTTGAAGACCTGCAAGAGGCAGAGCAGGCACTTCACTTCTACAGGGACAGACACTGCAGAGGTTTGCCTGATTGTGAAGATCAGACCCAACGCTTTGACGTGTTTCCACCACTTAAAAATTATCTTCCCAGCACAACTGCACATCTCAGAAATATGCAAATTCCTCACTATTCTTCCTGAAAGGGGCGTCTGTTCATCAGGACATGCAGTCAGCAGTAAGTGAATGACTGCAGTCAGACATGACCGTCCAATGGTCTGTCATCGCCACAGAGTGATCTGTGCGGCAGGACAACAGGAAAGCAGCTGTCTCGCTACACATCATCACATCATTGCTCCTCCTACCTTCTTATCTTCTGGGCTCATCTGGGCCAGCAGCATGCTCATGTTGTCCGTGTTCCACTCCCACGAGTGACTGGTGAAGTACTCCAGGACCATCATGGCTTTGTGGAGGCGGGAAATGGTCTTCATCATCCTGTGACGAGGAACATTTGATGGTGAGGAGCAAGGCAGCAAGGCAGAAGGTGGACGTTACGATGTGACGCAGCATCAGAGAGGATGATGGGAGAAACATGTGAAGTAAAAGTGGTGAGGAAGAGGGAGAGGGGCAGTGGGACAGTGTTTCAGGGTTCAGGGGCAGAGATGAACTTGTCCACAGATGTTTCCTTATAAAAGTCGAAGACAGATTTTAATTGGTTCCTCTTTTGTTGCTGTCTTGTTAAAATTCATGACAACCCACCTGAAATGAGGTTTACCACACAGCATCATGTCAGTGAAGGTTTTTATTTCTCCAGGTGATGTTCTCTTGTAGATGAGTCGTAGCATTTGGACTCAAAACCTTGAAACGTTTCACCACCCATCCAAGAGGCTCATGAGCCACTAGGATTTTAAGTCCAGATGCCATGACTCAACCTCAAGACAACCATCTTCTTCCTCTATCTTCACTGAGGTTTGTGTGTCTTCAGGTCCAGAAACATGAGACGGTTGGGGCAGAAGCGGCACATTTTTAAGCTGAAAGTCTCCCTGTGAGCATCGCTGCTTTGTCTGCTATTGCCATCAAGAGCTTCCCCAAATACTGAGCCCCCCCCCACCACCACCAGACATTATTATCCATTCATCTGTTTACTGGAATGGATGACTTTGAGCTCTAATGGTTTTCTGCGGCCTCTGCTGTGGCCCGTAAATGCTGCCGCTTACACTCCCCCCCACAACCACCCAGTCCCATGGGTCCGGACCTTCAAGACTAGCACTACTTACCTTTGAGCAAAGACAAAAAATTAATTAGATACACATTAATCTTGAACAAACAATAGTTTAAAAAATATCCCCCAAATAATAAATAACAGCAACAAAGTTCAGGTGAATTTGTATTTGTTCAGCTCTACACTTTAAGGGCAGACTAAGCGGCTTTGTCTCAGTTTGACCCTTAAAGTATTAATCCTGTTCTGTTCAGAAATCAAACCCATCTGAGTCACTTAACTGAGAGACAAAGACTCATTTCTAGGTTGCTGCACAGGACAACTAAACCTCTTTGTCACCCCACAACTGAGCAATCAAACTGAGGACATTAAACAAGATCACTGAGCAGAAGGATCCAGTGTGAGCTGGACTGCTCTGGTTAGGGACTGTCAATAAGGCCAGACACTCAACAGACCTGACCTCACTGGCTGTCTAACCCTTTTTGGAGCCAAATAGACCCAACTGGTATTGTGAAAACGTAACAGTCAACTACAAACATGCGTTACCAAAAAACAATAATGAAAAAAAGAGGGCGCGACTAAAAAAAATCATCAGAAGAAATAATACCGACAGTAGCTACTGTCGCCCAACCCCCAGCTGAGGACAAAGGACTCCTAACGACCCAAAACCATGTACCGGTAGTCTAAGTAGACAATACCATCCAGCTTCAGGTCTGACTCCTCCCCCATGAGCACATATAAACCAGCTCTTCGACCAGCTATTTCAGAATTGACAAAGCCTTTTGGATAAGAGGTGAAATGTCTTCAACTTTAAAAACCAAGTCCAGATGACAACCCCTAAACCTACTACTATGATGGAATCTACCTGGATGAATGAGAGTCTTCATAGACCGAAAACTACAGCGAGTTGTGGTTAATGGGGTCGGGACAAATTAAGCGTGGGGTCTAGTTAGGAGGCGCCTAAACTTCATGCTGCTGGTTCCACACAAAACCACACAGACAGAGGTTTGAGCAGCTCTGATGGCTTTACTTTGTCAATTCCCCTTGATGGGTGGGGCAGGGGCAGTTGTGACATTCGGTCTTCCAGTCCTGGAGTGGGGGAAAATCAGGTTTTACCATCTGCCTTTTCCTGTGACAGACGTGCAGACAGTCTCTAACTTGTGGGACAAATCTGTGCTGTGCCAGTGCCGACGTCTGTTTGCAAAAATATCTGCACAAATATTCAACGCAAAACCATTGTTGGGTCATTTCTTTATTAGAAAATGTCTTCTTTGACGTCCGGCTGCTCCATTTACGGGTTCCTACAGCAAGTTATCTGCGTAACCTTTGCTCTGTATCCTTCGCACTCACGCCAAACACTCTCACTATTTCCTTTTCTACCTGCATGAACCTCCTCTTGGGTCTTCCTCTAGTCCCCTTTCCTCTCTCCTCCAACCTCAGCATCCTTTTTCCAGCATCATCACTGCTCCTCCTCTCAACGTGTCCAAACCATCTCCATCTGCTTCCCTGCATTTATCCAGAACATCCACCATGATCTGTTCCTCTGATGGATTCATTCCTGATCCATCCTGGTCTTTCCCAAAGAGAACCTCAACATCTTCATCTCTGCCTCCTGTCTTTGCATCAACAACATGGCTGTTCTCATTAGTCTTCTACACCTTTCCCTTTATTTTTAGTCACACATCACACCTGAAACCTTCCTCCACCTGTTCCAACCTGCTTGACCACGCCTCTCCACCTCTTTCCTACACTCTGTGCTGTTCTGGACAGCTCTGAAAGTCCTCCACCTTCTCCACCTCTGTTCCGTGTAACATCTCATTTACACACAGATTCTCTGTCTTACTGACCGTCATTCCTCTTCTTTCCAGAGCAAACCTCCACCCCTCAGATGTTCCTCCACCTGCTTTCTGCTCTCACTACAGATCACAGTGTCATCTGCAAACATCACTCATCAGAGATTCCCGTCTAATCTCATCTTCTGTCCATCACCACAGAAACAAAGAGCTCAAAGCTGATCGTTGGTTGTAGTCCCACCTCCACCTTCAACTCCTCCCTTTCACCTCCAGAACATCTCACCTCTGTCTGGGTCATTTAAAAAGTTTGTTTTTAACACAACTGCACATGCATATGCAAATTCCCCACTATTCTTCCTGAAAGGAGCGTCTATTCACTTGAACATGCAGTCAGACTCAGCAGTAAATGAATGACTGCAGTCAGACATGACTGTCCCATGGTCTGTCATCTCCACAGAGCGCTCTGTGTGGCAGGACAACAGGAGATCTACATTGACTGTCAAGAGGCTATAAAGACTGTATTTTAAGCTTAGTCTGCCCTTAAAATGACCAGAAGACAGTTTAAATTCTGAATCAAAAACTAGAAGTGATTTCAAAGCACTCAGCAATGATTGACAAAAAAACAGATAAGTCTAACTGGATTTAAAAAGAGGTTCAGAAGGAAATAGATGATTTTTAACATAACCTTATTAGTCAAAGCAAGTTTTTTATGTGTTTCAAACAAATACCAAAGTGGTACTACCCTTCCTACAACCCATTTAAATCCAGTCCAACTTCACTTCTGATCAAATCCATGGTTAAAGTGTGAATGCTGCTAGAGAGCAGAAAAATGCCTTCAGAAAGAATCCGAATCTGCAGATTGGGCAGAATAAAATTCAATTAAAAAAACATTAGTTTGGGTTTTGAACCAAATGTTGTTGTCTTTGAGAAATTTTACACCAATCGTGAAAGGATGCAGATTCTTTCATTGAGGGTGGATGATTGGTAAGATGCGATGAACATGCATGGCTAATCAACACACAAGGGTAGGGATAATCATTACTCCAAACTGTTGACAAACCAAACGGAAAAAGGAGTGAATCAGTCTGATTTTACAGAGCAAAAGAGTAAAACCTGCAAATGATTTACCACTTAAAACACTGATCAGGATTGACAGCAATCAGGCTGCATGCAGGGACGTTGCTTTCAGTGCGACGAAGGACGTCTGACTGAACACAACTTTATGAACCTCCAAATATCCCATGATTGGCTGAGAGGTTAGCAGTAAAAATCGTCATGTCCGCTCTGTAGTTTGCCTGCAAAAGGTCAAGCAGGGCTGTCATCTTTTGAAGACAGCAGCTCATGCTTGTATCAGAATCAAATGTCACTGAGATGATTCCTTGATGATCAAAGGAAACCCTGTAGACACCGTCTCTTCTGCCCTGGGTCCATTCTGGTTCCACAACCCCAAAACACAACCAGGGAGGGTGGGGATATGTGGGAAGAGTGGGGGCTGACTGGCAGAGAAGAGGGAGCTGGGAGGCAGTTGCAACCTTACCGGGGCTTGTGACCCGTCAGCCTGAGATAGCCGTCATAGAGCAGGGCGGGCAGCGTGTGGCTGACTGTGGTCCAGTACTGATTAGTAAAGGGGTTGGAGCGCAGATTGACATTGGGCCTTCTGAAGGCCTGCTCTAAGGGATTGGTCTTGAAGGTCATGTTTATACAATATTCTGTAGAAGAGAGATACACGACATGACGGGACACGGAGTACACAGAGGATGAGATGTAGAAAATGCATTTCCTCCCTTCATAAGTTAGAGCTAGGTGCAGCCTCAATGCAAAGGCTGACGATTAGCGTCATCATGTGACACTGGCTCCAGTTTTTCTTCCCGGGATAACGCAGAAGGTCAACGCCTGGGTGGAGTTCCCAGCTCGAGTCCATCTCTGAACTTAGTGCTGATGTCTCAGGAAACCAAAGGAAAACTAAAGTGGAGTAGAGTGCAGAACCCACTATCCTGTCCTGATTAGGATCAGCGATGGGTTATGCAGTCTTTAACAAAACTACACAAAAACATATTTTTGCACATCAACAATGCAGCCATGATGTTAGGCAACTACACTAAAAGAAAGGGACAGGATAAAGCGGCAGAGACGTGGAGAGGGGCTCTCAGACAGAAGCGGGGTTACCTGGGCTCTCGTCCAATCAGTCTGAGGTACAGATCATAGAGGAAGGCGGGAGCCTTGTGGCTCACGGCTATCCAGTACTGATTGATTAGGTGATTGGTTGTGAGATTAACATTGGGGCGACGAAAGGCCTGCTCAAGGGGGTTCCTCTTGAAGGTAGATATTACATGGTACTCTAAGAAGAAAGGTTGTTTAACACAAGCCATCAATGAACAGCTTTTATTCTTCTCATTTCCTATTTCATTGACAGATGAAAACAAGATGTTCCTTACCCCAAACTGTCTATGGCACATAGATACATACATACATATGATGCCAGTCAGCATAAACAGCCCAGTGTGCATCACTGTAAAGGGTGTAGATTTTATTTTATTTATTTATTTATTTTTACACGGAAGCAGGGATCATTCCGAGCTACTTTTCATGTTCACATGGATTTAAGCCAAACCACGATGCATTATCTGATACCTTTTTTTAACATCTTCTTGGTAATCCTCATATTTTTTAATGACACTTTTTCGGTATTGCAAAAATTATAAACTGACCAATCAGACGCCTCAGTAATGGCATTTGATCTCATGTCTAACGTTTGAAACATTTGATTGACAGATTTCGTGTGGTTTGCTTTTGTAGAGGTAGGGGTGTGGACTTCCAACAAGCTCACTCCTGATTCGCGTGGAGTTGTTGCTATAAAAACCAAGACTCAGACGACACGGATCAATCACTGCTTATGGAGAATGTCTGGCTCCAACACCGCGGCATCATGAAAAAATGGCGTTTGTTAGTTTGTACAAACATCTGTAAAGCCTCTAAGTTTTCTACACGTTAGTGCTCAGTCCACCTTCAAACGTTTTTGCTCCAAGAACGCCACCCGGTTCCATGCTGGAGGGTCATCAGCGTCCGCTCCACAATAACTCACAGATAAGACTACAAAACCTGCTGTGTTCTGAATCCTCACAGATTTCATGCCAACACATAACAATGTTGTAGATTTAAGTAGACCCGCTGGGAGACTTTGTTGGTTTACAGCATTCATTGTTGTAGAAAGTTGAAATTTTATTTTTTCTTACGTTTTCCTTACATTCTTACCTCAGCTTTCATCATTCTGAATCAATTGAATGCCCTATAGAATTCCTTCTGGACCAGAATTAACAAGTACAGATCCAGATTTATCAATTTTTTTTGTTTTTGGAAAATAATTTTCTTTGCAGAAATGTATTTAAAAATCTCTGCTCTGCTTTATTAAAGGCTTGCCTGACAGTTAAGGTAGGATATTTAACAAACTAACAGCTTGAAGCTCCAAAACCAATAAAACTATTTTTAGCTGCTCGACAGAGACGGGAATTTCAGAGGACAAGCTTGAAGAGTCTTTTGATACCAGATTGTTAAAAGGCAAACTTTTTTTTATAAAAAAGAACCAAGCTGTTAAAATTGACAATAAAAAGTGACTTGAAACACCTACACTTCCTACTATTGTCAGATGAAATGGAAAAAAGGCTGTGCTAATGTCTTCAGAGCACTAAGCTGCAAATGAGAATAAACATGAGAAAGGCCATACCAACTTCCCCCCAGTGAAACGGGTTGATCCCTCCGGTGGTGCAGTTGTACACCAGCATGTTTTTGGACCTAGAGCAACAACCAGACATTGGAGACAAACACATTCAAGAAGCACACCTGGGTCAGAAAGGGAATGGGAGCGCTCCCTGACCTGCTGCGCATCTGTGAGCCGGAGTACCAAGCCACAGCCAGCGTTGCATTGATGACCACATCCACAGGCACCAAGTCGGCCACTGCGTTATTAGATGCTCTCATTGTTCGCAGGATGCCTTTGCCAGCCTGGAGAACAGAGGAAAAGGCAACTAATACATTATTTCAAAAGGATATCCTCTGAAAAAAACAACAACTTTAGGTAACTGGAGGGGGTTAAAGCACTTTTTAATCCGTACTTACTGCAATAAATATTCCACTAGGTCCATTGAAATTGTCAATCCAGCCCTAAAACAAAGAGTGAGGTCAGTGACAGCACATCCAAACTAAGAAAGCAGCAATAGTTCCTCTGATAGTTCTGCCGTTTCACTGCCTGTGAAGCAGCAGTGATGGGGATTTAAGGAAACTATGGCTTAAAAAGCCTTTATCTGCATAACCCTGACTGAGGAAAGGATGAACCTAGCAGCCACAGTGGAACCTAACCAACAGCATTTATGACAATCAGCATATTTTCCTTAAGCCCCTCTCTTTCCTGCCAAAACAGAGACCCTCTGTACTGATTTAAAATGAAGAGTTCAGAGAAAGGTCTTTAGCACAAAAGGGTGGGAGTTCCTCACCGGGAAAGGCTCCTTCCAGCTGGCTCCAACGATGGAAGGCCTGACAATGGCCACGTTGATGTCCCCAGCCTCCTGCTGCAGCAGGTACTCGGCCAAAGCTTTGGTATAGGTGTAGGTGTTAGGACGCTCTCCAAGCAGCTTTGGTAGCAGGGACGATACCAGATCATCATCCATCCAGCTGAACAACAAGGAACCCTTTTACTTCTCCACAACAATGAGCAAAATGAAAAGGCTGAACCTCTATGTTGGGGAGTTTAGCTCAAACATGATATTTTTGACATTTTTTCTGTGGTTCAAGTAATTTAAATTATAACTTGACCAATCAGATGCTTCAATTAAGTGGGTGGCCTGACGTCGAACATTCGAAGAGTTTGATTGACAGATACCACCGAGCCCGCTTTCAGTGGAAGGGGTGTGGCCATCTAACATGCTCACTCCTGATTGGAGAGAGTGGTTGCCATACATGTAGACGGACCAATTACGGCTTACTGAGGACGTCTGCTTCCAACATGGCGAAGGACATTACGTGGCAAACTGGTGGCTCAATTGACTTAATTTGGGTGAAACTGGAAGCAAGGCATTGTCAGTGGGTGGCATCACACGCAGTTATGAGTCAATGTAATGCACTGACACTATGTGACACTATAAAAACCTCGGTGTAAAACAGTGATGCAGGTAAACATGCGTAAATCCTTATTGGCTGTGTTTCCATTGACTATGAAATTACGATATTTGGATTTGCAATAATAATGTCACCAAATAGAAACACAACAATTACCGGGGGGGGGGGGGGGGGGGGGGGGGGGGGTCGCAATTATCAAAAAAAAAATTTGGACTTCGAGGAGATGGTTTTGAGGCGTATTGAACTGAGGCGTATTTCGCAAAACTATAGTGGAAACACCTTTTTTTTAACAACCAGTTGGCATTGGGGTTCTCAGTAGGAACTGGATACCGTGGTCACCGCACAGCGACGCCACAAGAGGTCCAACAGCATCACACAGCTCATCAAACGCTCAGTGTGTCATGCAGAATTGTTGGATCCACAACACTTCTGTAAAAAAAAAAAAAAAACACCATTTCCCTAAATGTCTTCATCCGTAGCCGCTCCCAGGTGTGAGGAACTCGCCGCTCCATGGCCTGAATTAGACGCCGATGTCTCCTTTGATGGATGATGGTGAGGGCTAATGCCGTGGCAAAAACTGTAATGCATCTGCTGTCAATCAAATATTGTTTACATCCTTTGCCATGTTTTGAAGTAATTATTGCGTGATTTGGTTTGTGTTTATTTGCTTAACAATAATTACTTAGAAAAGTGGAACTGCAAAACTGTGTTGTTTTTTTTGACATTTCTAGAATTTCAATAAGTTTTTGTTTATGTGTGTAATGGAAACGCAGCTACTGATGGCAACTTTATTCAGTTACCACGGCAGCAGAATTGCAGTTAAAAGACGCTTCTGGTCATTAACTGACTTGAGTTCATTGACATTAGGGCTAAAGTCGTTTACAAAGCATGTTTCTAACATGCAGGAACAGAGGCCATGTTTCATCGCCTACTAAACACCAGCCAGTCCGCTGTAATCATCTTATGATCTATTTAAAAAGCGTAGTCGTTTATTATGATATTGCTGTTTTTAGCCCACTTTTTAGTAAAACTGTTGTTTTTAAGGACATAGACTGCAGAGCGGCAGCAGTTCATTACAATTTCAGCTCGGATTTGTGGGCGGGACTGTTGGTGCAGAGCAACCCCAATGTGTAGCGGAGAAGGGAGCTTGTGGTCTGTCCAGTGACAAATATGCTATTTTTTCCTACTGCATTTTTTCATCTGCTCCTGATTCACAACAATTAGAATAAAGAAATACTCCGAAAAGACGATAAATAAACCAAAAGGTGCACCTCAGCATGAAGGGCTCTGATCTAGACGGTCAGTTTGACCGGATGCTCTCCATCAGAGAACACTCCCATAAAAGAGCCCCGACCCCCCCCCCTGCTCCACCAGAACCTCAGATCTAACCTCCAGCCTGCAGACTCTACAGCTCAGAAAGGCAGTGCGAGTTCGAGACTGTGATCTGCGTTAACGTCTTCCCCTCATGTTAAATATTCTCTGACGTAACCCAAAGGAATGTCAGCCCAGGCTGGAGGAACGGGGCCGCCTCAGAGGGGGGAGCCGGAGACTTACTCCAGAGTGTCGATGAGTTTGCGGTAGTCCACAGGGGGAGGGTAGACGATTTCTTCAATGACCTCTCTGTCACAGTGGGCGTAGGCTGTGGACACGTGGGTGAAGATCTCCAGGTGCTTCATCCTGCGGGCCAGCGCCAGCATCTTCTGAGTGGCCAGCACGTTCAGCTGCATGGCATCTCTGAGGGAGGGCAGAAGACAATCAGCTGACAGGAGCTGCTGACGCTCAAACACCAGAAGAGCAGAGTCGCAGCTCAGTAGGAAAGCGAGGAGGGTGCTGCTGCAGTGAAACGTGAAGACACGTTGGTTCCAAATAACAAAAAGGAAAAAGCGTCTGCACATTTTTTTCCTGAAGCTGGTCTGAATCTGCTCTGCTTCTCTGATTTATTTTCAGATCGCTGAAAGAGTTGGAATGGAGCGGCACTGACTTGAGCGGCTCGTTGAAGCGGATGGTGGCGGCGCAGTGGAAGACGATGTTAATGCGTTCTGCCAGCAAGTCCTGGTCCTCTTTGCTGAGATCCATCTCTGCCAGAGTGAGGTCAGAGTTCACGGCGATGATCTTCTCAGCGAAGCCCGGCTGCTCCACTTGCAACTGTTCAAACAACTGCAATAAAAAGAGATTTCCATGACTTTAGGACATATGGCGGAGCTTCCACACGGCTGCAGCTGCTGCCTCTGCTGCACGAGCAGAAGGCAAGCCACTCAGCCGAGCTGGGCTTCAAACCTTCACTTCAGAAAAAACTAGACGCCGGGAAATAAAGCAGCACCTAAAGCAAACCTTAGTTTAAATTAAAATACAAACTGTGTTCACATCTGAGCAAACAGGATGTGGTTACACATGAAGAGTTTCAGTCAAACAGAACTTCCCCCTGCTGCAAACTGCTGAGCAATCAACCAGGAGCGGGCTGCTTGGTTTCATGAGACAAGAACTTTCTCTAACCCCTAAGAAACCAGTCCACAGACCCAAAGACAGAAACTAGCAGGCTGAACTTCCAGAGCGTGGAAAAGCTTCTCACTCAGTGCACCGAGGAGCGCCGTCGCCTGCAGGAAGGCGATCTGTGTTCTGGTACTGAACCAACTCATGACAGAAATGAGACGAAAGACTGGACCATCTGACTTGACAGAAATCAGCATAGCTCCCAAACTTCAAGCCACTTCAAGGCCATTTCTGCACATTCTGGAAGCTCTCTACACCCATGCTGAAGCTTGACCCCGCCCCCACATCTTCAACTGTCACTTAGTCATCAATTTAAGAAAAAAAAAGAAGAGGGAAACCTTGAATACAGAAAAAAGAGATCAACAATGTCTTCTATGTATTGTTTTAGTGCATGAACATATTTAAAGTTCCACTACGATCATCTTTTGATCTATTTTCAAAGCGTTCCAGTGGTCTTCTAAATATGATGGTGATGCCGTTTTCAGCCAAAATCAAAAACCTGGGTCGTTTTCTACGACAGTGTCTGTAGAGCGGCAGGAGTCCATTAAAAATTAACCTCCGAGTTGTGGGCGGGACTGTTGGCATGAAGAAAACCCCCCCTCACCACCCATAAATGAGAGCTCTGTTTACACTTTCTCCCACTAGCTTACAGCCCCCCACACCCCCAACTAAAAATGTACATAGCAAATAAAAGGCGAACAGTATCAGATCCATGAAGTCGTACAGTTTAGATCCAGATTGCAGCTCAGGTGAGGAAAACAAAGACGTTCAGGGATCTATCGGTCTGACAGTGCATGATCAGAATGGAGCGGAGCAGGAAACCTGTGGCTCACCGACTGAAATTTTTATGCAACAGTTAAATGTTCTTTTAACTGTATTTTTTCGTTTGCTTTGATTGACAATGATTTGAAAAAATAAATAGTACTCAGAAATGCAATTTTAAGCTCTAGTTTCTTTAGACGTGTCCTCTATCCTGCCCAAAAAACAAGTTCAAAAGACCAAAAATAACATTTTCGTTGGGGTGGTTCTTTAAGCTGTTTTCTTTGTGAAGCATTTTGCCTGCTGTAGGTTTTTATGAACAGTTGCAGGGGTATTTGCTTCATCGCAGTCCCACTCTGTGCTGGGTACAGGCTCAGACTGTGCAGTTAACCCTCCTGACGTTCCCACCGTCTCGTGATGCCGCCTCACCTTGCAGTTGATCATGTCGGCCACGCGGGCCTGCGGGCTCTGGCCCGCCTTTGACCGGACCAGCACATAGACGGCTCCCACTTCGGGGCAGGACCTCAGCAGCTTCTCCAGCAACACCTTCATTACAGAGCAGAGCAGCAGCCATCATTCAGACGGAGGCGTGCTTCAGTTCGGCTCCCACATTTCATTCACGTGCGTTTACCTTCCCCATGAAGCCCGTCGCTCCAGAGAGCAGCACGTTTTTTCCTGCATAGTACTCTGGGATGGTCACCATGGTATCTCCTGCAAAAGAACAATCCGGTTCTAATCAGAGGTGGTTTCTTCAAAGTAAGACATTCTGGGAAAAAACACTTTTGTTTCATAAATCCTTCATAACAGCAACAACTATAGTATTTATATTAGATTTAGTTTTAAGAAAACCTTTATGGGTTGACCTTAAAATGACCTGCCTGCATAAAGCACATTTGCCTTTTATACATTCAGTTATAATTTAAATAGAAAACCACACAAAGTCTTGATCCTATTAAGTGGAACCCTGAAAGACTTGAAACCTTGTAGGTTCTGTGATTAATTATTGTAGAAAACCTGTGATTTTATTCTACATAATATGCATTTCTATATTAAAAGATCTTATAGACTGTTGTGAAATTCATTGAGAATTCAGCTGATAGTCCAACGATGGAATATTACGATTTTTATCCCGACCACCGGTTCTGTTCAGACATTTTAGACTACATTTCCAAGTGCAGCTAGAGACTGGAGGGGGTCTGGTTTGGTTGTTCTGTTGGTTTCATTAGACCAGGACCGTCCATGGCTCTGCTGGGGCAGTTCACAGTTGAGTGTGAAGCAACTGGAATTAGAGTTAGCGCCTCCATGGTTCTCCACAGGAAAAAGGTTATCTGCCCTTTCCGGTCAGTGGAGAACTTTGAGTTGAAGTATCTTGGAGTCTTGTTCAAGAGTGAGGGAAGGATGGAGCATGAGGTTGAGCGGGTGATCGGTGCAAAAACTGCAGTAATGCCGTTGAAGAGTGAAGAAGGAGCTGAGTCAATACGGAAAGCTCTAGATTTGCTGAAGGTGAAGAGGAGGAGGCCACAGGGAAGACCCAGGACCCGCTTGGGATCGGAAGAACTTTCAGTGGAAAGGAAAGCCAGAGAATCTGTCCTTTGACTGCTGCCCCCCAGGACACTTGTCAAATCTCTAATGCCCCCCAGGACTGGCTCCAGATAGGTAGAAGATAGAATGTGGAAGATAAATGGATCTTAAAATACTTTTAGACTGATTCCCACTTCCTTACACTGCAAAGGCTCACCAACAAGTTATAACAACGTTCAGACAGTAAAAATCTCAGACCGTACCACCTTCAGTTAGCATGTCCCATTAGGAAGAAGAGGCAGAAGAACGGCTGATGCTGCTCAGAAAGCAGCTTCATTGCTCAGTCTTATAGATTTCAGTGCATCAGGATGGATTAGATACAAAGTTGTCTGTAAAAACAAATCAGGGACGAGGATTTGGCTGTTTTCTGTAGCAATGTCAACTATAAAAACTATAAAAACCAACAAGCATGTCATTTTCAGAACCCGCTGAATCCCTTTTGGAGTAACTGGGCCGGTAGGGTACACCCTAAGCATTTCGCTAGTTTGTTACCAGGCCGCACACTCACAATTTACAGCTACCACTTAACCTATGGTGCATGTTTTTTGGACATTGGGAGGAAACCAGAGTTCCTGGACAAAACACACGAATGAGGAGAACCTGCGGACTCCACACAGAAAAAACCCCAGCAGGGATTCAAACCAGAGTATTCTCAGGCAAGGGTGCTGACCACTACCCACCGTCCAGCCCGTCCCCCACTAACATGCAAAAAGTGTTTGTTTTTCAAGGAATTGAGCTTCTGTATCTACAGTCTTTACACTGAGTGTTCACATTCAACAATATCGTTTATTTTCCAGATCATGCAGCGGCTTAAAAAAAAAAGCCAGCAATGCTAGTCCCCATGGGGGGGGGGCCTCCTGCACATCCATGTGAAAGTTCCTCAAGCAACTGTGCTCAGAGGTGGTTCAACAAGCTGCTGAATCATGAGACAAGTATGCAACGTCTGCCTTTACAGTTAAATCCATCAGTGCCAACAACAGGTTGCCCCACATGGATGGAACTAATCCCTGGAAAATCTAAAGAAAAGGTGTGAAAACAATAGACTTTTTCTATAAAGGTTTTCCTGCAGCCTGATGCTGAGCTCAGCTTCTTATCACAGACCTTCAGTAGATGGTCTGGGCCCACTTAAGGCTCATAAACAACACACAAAACTGGCTTCAGGTGGATGTAGACCTGGTTTGACTAAACCTTAATGCTGCACCACTGCTCTTATTGTGACAGGTGAACCAGTTCTTCTGCTTTCTTTCATCAGATCAGTGCTCTGACAAACACTTCCACAAAAACTATTTTTAGAAAAGAAAAAACTCAAAGCAAGACCAAAAAAAAAAAAAAGGCGACTCAAGAGTCACACACCTTCTAAATTCCTACACACGAGAATAAAAAGATCCAGTATTATGAGGGAACATTACTGCAGGTTGCCATGACAACAGAGCCACTATCCCAGCAGGACGGTGGACCCGAGTGAGCAGCGGCAATCCCGCTCAGACTAACCATGTAGCGAGTGCCCCCCCCTCCTGCTGCTCGCCTGTTAAAGCCCCACTGTGGCTGCAGCCCGGCTGCTCTCTGGGTGACGGCAGCTCCGACACGAAGAGACAGGACGAACTCTGGAGCAGAAGAGATTTCTGTTCCAGAGCACTGAAGTCTGAACAGCCTTCACACACTTCTCTGACAGAGCTGAGAATGTCTGCATTCCTATCTGCACCAGCATTTATGACTGTTGGACATGATGAATCAAGACAGGAATGGGGCAGAAACAGGAAAAGCCCGACCTCGGCGGCGGACGAGCCTTTGGCGCCGTAATGCCTTGTGTTACCCTCCAGCTGTAATTTTCCTCTCTGATAGTCTTCAGCCAGGTCAAATGAAACCTGATTGTACCACAGCTCCAGCTTTGCCTCATCTCTCCAGAAGAATTTCTCCCTGAAACTGTGTGGTTGTTGTAGTGCATTGTGGGAAACTCCAGACCGCGTTTTCTTCCATCAGGGGTGTCCTCCTTGGTCATTTCTATTGACTGTATCTGAGAACCAAAGCAAGCGAGTGTGACGGTTTACTCCCAGCTCCGACAAAATGAGGACAATTCAGCCGCCATTTTTTCCCGATCCGGACGGCACCATGTTGGAGCCAGACGACATCAGCAGACAGTTGTTGGACGTCCACACCCCTACCAGTGAAAGAGGGCTACACGAAATCTGGCAAACGTTTTGAACATTTATAACTTGAACAACTTGCACTAAGAAAAATCATTTTTAAAAATAATTAAGATTGTCAAAAACATGCTAGAAAAAGAGCAAGAATTATTTAAAAAGCTGTTTATTTCTCATTGTAGTCTATGGGATTTTGGCTTCTTGGAACCAGGAGTTCCTGTTTGAAATGTCAGGGCAGTGAGTCACTCAGTCCAGTTCTCTTATACAACATACTCAACGGTTGTCTCCATTAAGTGGAGTTTGACTCAAACAGCTCCTGAAGGTGGATTGGACTCTGGTGCACTTTGACCTTGGAGCTTTAATGTGTTTGGAGGTGGTTTTTGGTTTCTGCGTTGGTCTCATCTGCTCTCAAAGGCAGGCTCTCATTTCTGGCGCGTCACTGACATAACCAAAAAAATCTTTGCTTGCAGGTTCTTTTGCCCAACTCTTTGACCGTGAATATTTTGTCATTTTAACAAAATGAGCCTTTAGTGTTGATGTGATTGATCCTCTTTAGCATTTGCTGACAGCAGGAAAGCCTTCTTTTATTTCCAATGACAGTATATTAACTTTGTGGGGTTTTACGAGCCAACGAGTTCAACCGAGTTACACTCAAAACGGTGGTCCAACTATTATTCTTTAGACTTCCATCCCATCTTCATGCTGAGCTCCCTGACTTGCAGGGAATTCAGCAAGTCAGGGAGCTACAACAAGTTGTAGCTACAACAAGCAGAGCTGGATCAGAACCGGGACGATTGTGAAGAACCTCAGCCATCCCAACAATGGACTTGTCTCTGTTTGGTTCAGGAAAGGATTTTGGTTCCATGAAGACAAACAAGGAATGAGGAGGAGCTTCTTCCCTCAGGCCGCTTGGAGTCTATACCAGGAAATGCACTGAACCTAAAACGAATTCCAGAACATTTCCCTCACCAATTGTTGTGAATTCTCAACATGACTTGTTCTTTAAGACGAAAGTCACTGCAAACACACCGCCACAGCCTGAGGGCATTAGAAATTTACCACATTGATAATTTTGTTATCAGTTTCATTTCAACAGCTTTTACATATGACCTAAACATGTGTCTAGTGTGTATTTCCTTATATAAAGAAATATTGATAATATTTATATTTGGTTGAATGCTATAAAGCATTCAAGAATTGTTTAAACATTCAAACAATTGTTTTCCTGTTTCTTTCTTTATTCTAGTATCTTCCACCATTTGTTGCTGCTTAACTCCTTCTACATTTTTCCCTTTATTTCAATCATTCAACTATTTAAATGTTCAGCTCTTTCAGCTTTTTCCAGCTATGACTTTATGGTCCTCCAAATCCTTGAACTTTTCAAGATATTCCAGGATTTTCGCCTCCATTGAAATACACGAGGAATCCTTGGTCCCACAGCTCACTGGTTCGATACCCTGCATTTTTCACAAACACATTGTTTTTGTGCTGTTTTCAATTTATTTATGGCCTTAATCATTGACATCAATGACTTTAATCATTACTTTATTTATTTTTTTGCCAATTATTACCCTTTACGTTTCCTTTTTATTTAGCAACATAGCATCCAACCCTGCATTTTCTTCTGGAAATGCAGCTCCTTCTAGTTATTTTTGTATAATTACCTCTTGTAACATCTACCTTTAAAAACCCACCTTTGCAGTATTTTCATGCCGGACAGTCACACTGCACTTTTAATGTGGATGTATTTATGTGTCGAAAAAAACCTGAAGTTGAATTTCAAATACACCAATAGTTGAAACTTCTTAAGACGGAGTTTAGCTACATTTCCTCCACAAACATTTCATTTCATTTGAGTCCAAATGCTGCTGAAGGAGGTAACTAATGTATGAGAAAAAGGAAATACCACCTGGATATTTTTCCAGATGGAAAAGCTGCTGGTCTATATGTCACAGTAACCATACTGCAGCCTCACTATGACAAAACCTAACATATGCTGCAACCAAGTAGCAACACCACTGCAACAACACTTCAATCACATACAAACATCACTGCAACCACGCTGGAACTACGCCGTAACATCAAGCAACATCACCCCACTGCAACGGAGCAGCAACATCACTGCCACTGTGCTACAGCAATATTGCAACCATGCAGCAACCTAACGGCAACCAGAGCATCTAGGTGAGAAGCTCCCTGAAGCATGTTTGTGTTTGCGTTGTTTTCAGACCAGAGTTCCAGGTCTTGTCTGCAACACAAACACAGAGGTGTGTAATCTTGGGCCGGGCCCCGCTGCCTTTTGATCCGGTGTCTGTTAAAGAGCTCCTGCACCTTACAGTCAGTCAGACAAACAGGCAGCAAGTTGATCCCTGATACTTTCAGCCTGAATAATGAATGCCAGGCGCTCTCGTGCTTCAGCAGGGCACCTGTGGAGGAACGGCAGCAGTTTCCAAACTCAAAGATTGAAAATATGAATGAATGAATGAAATGGCAAAAACAACTGCTATGTAAACCAGCAGGGTTCATACTGCACCACCCTTTGGCCTCTTAACCCCCCCCCCCACTAAATTCTAAAGACTGACAACCTGCAGAACAGATGACTTCCTGATAACCTAACAGCACAACTGCTGACACTGATGGATGTAACTACAAGGAATGATAAACTAATAAGAGCTCATTTCTATTCAGAATTTGAGTCCTTTGGACCTCAGAGTTCGCCTGTCTGCTGTAAAAATCTGTTGTCTTCTTGGACACACTTAAAGCCCCACTCCAGTGTAAATGGCGTTTTTACCGTGTTCTTGTGGCATTTTTCTGATGATGGAGTACATTTACTAAGGAAAATTAAGACTAAACCCGCGTTTCTGAGTATTTCTTTGTTCAAATTGTTAATCAGGAGGAGGTGAAAAAATGCTGTTTCAAAAAGCTAATA
Organism: Oryzias latipes; assembly: GCF_053564925.1. Lineage (NCBI taxonomy): Eukaryota > Metazoa > Chordata > Actinopteri > Beloniformes > Adrianichthyidae > Oryzias > Oryzias latipes. The sequence continues at coordinate 1,427,143 of NC_136242.1, forward strand.
GCCAGGACTTTGCCCACAGTCTCCCTGCTCCGCTCCATTCTGAAGCGTCCACTGTCTTTGCTTTCCTCGCCTGAGCTGGAATCTGGATGTAAACTGCTGGATAGCTCTGATAATTCTCACCCTTTTTGGTAGACAGCTAATGTTAGCCTGGGGTCTGAGGGGCTGAAAGCTAGTGGGAAAGAGTGCAAACAAAGGGATGATGGGAAATGTGAACCGGCGTCCTCCATAACCTTGGCCCTCCCACCACTCAGAGGTGAATTTCACCTGCTGCTCTGCAGAAACTATGTTCTAGAAAACGACTCAGTTATTTGGATTTTGTCTAAAAACATTAGGCTTATAATTAAAAGACCCCAGGGAAGAAAACAGGTGATCGGAGTGGGACTTTAAGGGACTGCAGAGGTTCACGGATCAGAGGACTCACTTATGCACACTTCTATGGAACTGATGCTACTAGACACACATTTATTATGTGATTTACAAATCAGTTAATTTTCTGTCCAAAATAAACTTTTATATAATAAATAGAGTTTTAAGATAGTCGTTTCCGCAAAAAAGTGGAACTTTAACAAATAAAATGTATTATTCATATGAAAACATTACAGTGGTTTTATTTTGAGATGCATGGATTTCCTGAGGTTTTTTTTTAAATCTAACTGAACTCTTTTTCCTAACTAAGGTGTCAAAGCGTTCATTAAATTACAGAGGCTACTAATTGACATTGATTGAGCAGCAACATGCGCCACGCTGCAGCCGTCTCCAGAGAAGAGCCGCTTCCTGCTTGTTTGCTGGAACAACACGTCGTCTTCTTCTTCTTCTTCTTCCCACGTGCTGATGGAGATGAAATTACCTTCATGAGGAACTCATGAGGAGGAGGAGGAGGAGGAGGAGGCTTTCCCTGAGCCGAGCATCAGCTGACTTTGATTCACAAAAGCCTAAAAACTGAGGAACAAGCTTCACCAAGAAAAGCCAAGCCTGAGACCTTCCGAGGCGCAACAGCCTGAAACCAGACGCGACTTCCCGTGACTCTACCGAAATGAATGCCTCACAACCGGGGGGTGTAGCTAAAAAGTGGTGCACTTCTGCAAAGCCCGGCCTCGATTTAAAGGGAGGCTCCTGAAAGGGGAGGGACGGGGAGTCTACATTTGATCAACAATCTTCTGCCAGCCGGGAGCTTCGAGGCTGCGAGATGTTTCTGCAGCACCAGACTGACTCCTCCGTCCACATGACCCGCGCGTTCCTGCCAGCCGAGCCGCGGCGTGCCGCCCGGAGGCGCCCCTCCCTCGCGGCGCATCTCCTCCGAGCCGCCCGTCGGTTAGCGGTTCGATAACCGCGCAGAACGAAGCGCCTCGGATGGGCGCGTGGGACAGCGTACGTACCGCAAACGTCGAGTTATCCCGGGTTGGAAAGCAGTGGCTCCGCGCGGAGAGTCGGGAGAGTGAAGAGCGCCGCTTCAGAGGACAGAGTGAGGGCTCAGCCGGAAGCCAGCCGTTTACAACAACCGCCGTGACGTCAATGAACAGCGGGCTCCTCCACAGATAGGAGAAAAAAGAAGAGGACTCACTCCTTCCCCTTTCCCTCCCATCAACACTTGGGGTGTGTACTGGCGACAGGCTGGCGTTCAAAACGTATCCCGATACACATCCCACTATAAGTCATTGCAGCGTAACACATTTTCTTTTGCTTTTTTCAAGAGTATCACTTAAAAATAACTCTGCCTTGAACAATAATACACCTTTCATTGTGATAAAATTGTAAGATGTAGTTTATTTAATGATCACGATGTTAAGCACTGCAACTGTATCTCAAATAAGTTGCTTTTAGCCAAGAAAATTCATAGTTCTTTTATTTTGGTAACTTAAAATATGTAGAGGGAACAGTCAACATGTCTGATTTTTACAACAAAAATGTTTCAGTATAAGAAAAAGAAAAATGGAATGAATGTGCCTTAACCAGTAAGGTTCTAAATGTATGATTGAGTAAATAAAGTTCTGTTTATTTTCAACATTGCTTAATGTAGATTCTCCAGGGGCCTGAATGGTGATTCAAAATCTTCTTTCTCTTTCGGCTTCTCCCATCAGGGGTTGCCACAACGAAACGACCACTCTTTCGAGGAGAGGTTAACTTGGCATTGTTTTACGCCGGATGCCCTTCCTGACGCAACCCTCTCAAAGTAACCGGGCTTGGGACCGGCACAGAAGCAGAGAAGGGAACAGGGAGCAGCTTGGAATTGGACCCTGGTTTCACGGACGGAAGGCGCTGCAAACCAGCACGAGCTAAACCGGCTCAAATGGTGATTCAGAATAAAGGGGGGAAAAAAACCCACAGATTCTTTCCATAAACATTAAAGTGTGATGATGAGGCAGCATGACAGGATGAAGGAGAGTTGCTTTAATGTGGTTAAGATGCTTTATGTACATGACAGTCTCCACTTCAGCTGCAGCTCTGTTTTCTCACACGCTGTAGTAAACTAGTGTGCTCTGCTGCCAACTAGCAGTGGGAGGTTTAAGTGGAAAACAAGAGTCAGACGCTGAAGGACGCTCAGAAAGGATAAAATAAATATTATCCTGACAGCATTTTGAATCGATGCAAGTATCACCCAATGAACTTTTGCGATATATCGCCGAAACGATTTTTCCTACACTGCTTCTTAACACTTCCATTATTAAAACCATTTCAGGTTTTAATAACTACTAGCCCACTACCGATCTTTTATTTTATTTACTTTATAACTATTTTTTATTACAGGTAACAGTTATGTCTCTTACCAATATCAGTATGACCTCAGCTTATGGGGACTGAAAAGACTGTAAACAGGATTTATGAAAGAAACAAAATGCTCAATAAACTGTTTACAAAAAAAACTAAATGAAAAAGTTTCATGTTTTATTTAAAAAATACCTTTGCTATAAAACACAAAATATAATTGGATAAGAGAAGGTTTCAACCTAAGATTATAGTGTTTGGAGAAACCTCACAGTGCAGCATTTGTCCAAAGTAATGGTTGTCATTTATTATGAGCAATCCTTTTTTTCCAGAACTCTTAGAAATAATCTTAGCAAACCAAAGTTCTACAGTCACAAACTAAACAGCAATTCCACCTTAAAACAGAATCATCACGCAACTGAAAAAGTCTGCAGTCGTTTCAACAAAAACAGGGAAATACCAACCGAAATTAGAAAAAGGGTAAAACAGAAATGTGACTGATGTGAAATGACGCCGTGAAAAACAGCAAACGTATGGTTAAGAGCATTGTCTTAAGAGTAGATTTCTTTTTAGAAAGAGGGTGGAAAGGTTTCTCCACAGCCTGACGGCCACGACTAACAAAGCCCCGTCCTCTGGAGGAGGGTCTGGACCCGGGAGCTGGCAGGAGCAGCGGGTGGGATGACCCACGTACTGACAGAAGCATGCAAGACCAGAGATGATCCTGACCCCAAACCATCCAAAACCTTCTAAAAATTAAACCAATTCTGACTGAATTTAGTCAGCGAGACAAAGATGACCTAAACTGTACAGGACAGGACGATGAATGTGTTCTTTCTACATGAATCAGGCTTCATGATGAACGACAGTCCTGGTGTCTAAAAGGAAAAACCTTCATGTTGACTCAGCTGATGGAAAAGTAGAGATTCAATCAAAACGTCATAACATGTTTAAGTTCTTTAATACACACTCGCGGGCATGAATAAGAGAATGAGTGCAACACGTCTTCTTGAGATGGATGAGCTGCAGGTGAAGCATGGCCTGGCTTCTACTCCCCGCACACAGATCCCAGACTGCGGCACAAAGACAAAGTTTCTCATCACTAACGGTTGCGTGTTTCTCAAGGCTCAATGCAGATTCTCACCCGTGAGCTCGGCACTGAAGGTGGTCGGCACACTGGCAGTGATCTCTGGGACCTTCCTGATCCCAGGCCAGCATGTCCATCAGCAGGTTGGGGTGGTTCAGGCAGGACTCCCCCCTCTGGGGTTTGGGGTTACACACTGGGAACAAAAGCTCTGGTGAAAGCACCAGAGACACACAGGAAGATAAAACGGCTATTGTTGAACTGGTGACAAAACACAGCAAAGAAGAACCGCCGTCAGACCAAACTTTAATCCAACTAGACTTTGAAACAAAAAAAAGAAAGATTGTTAGAATTTCTCCGATCTGAAAAGTCATTTCAGCAAATGCTCGATAGCCTTCGAGACCAACTGAAGATAATACAATGAAACACACTAAACTATTTACTTTTGCTTGGTAGAACAGTTTGTAAATCAGATAGATTTGCAAACTCTGTCTTGACATTGACCACATTTTTGGCATCTTGTAGAACAGTTTACCAAAACCGTTCTACCAAAAACCATTTTTAGGACCTGCCGTCCACAAGTGTGGACATTATCACAGTAGTTATTTCTGCTAAACTGGAGTTCTGTGACTACATGTGTAGAGGCTTAGCTCAACTATTGGCTCAGGTCTTAAGAGGTTCAACTGTTCCTGTAGATCCAGAAGCAGTAAGTTATTTTACCTCCAGACTGATGTTCCTCCATGGAGACCCTTAAATCTGCAGGTTTGTCTTTTGGTATAGAGGGAACCAGCAGCTCTTTGGTTAGCCTTCACTTCAGATAGATTTGCATACTCTGTCTTGACATTAACCACATTTTTAGCATCTTGTTCTGCAATTGTGGAATGCAAATCCAAGCATGCTGGACAAACTTTTCTTTTTGTTCCAGATGAGGCAGCAACTTAATGTAGGAGCGACCATGAGCAGGCAAGCCGATTCAAACGCTAAGAGCCGAACGAAAGAGCAAAGACCTGCTTCTGCACGCTCACGTGCATCTAAGCAGCAGCTCTGGCAGGTCTGGGCTTTACCTCGCTGAAAGGCGCAGCAGAGCTCCGGCCTGCAGTCGTTCTGACCCTGACAGATGGTTCCCTCGGTTCCTCTGCTGACGTTGGCCGTGCACTGACCCCACACGCACATCTGAGTGGAGCAGCACTCCTCATCCTTCCTGCAGGGCTGCAAGGAGGCAATCGGGTTGCAGTTCAGGTTCCATCATGATCATCAATAAGACAACCAATCAAAGGAGACCAAAACGAGCAGAGCAGGTCAGAGCTGAGCAGCAGCGGACAGGTGAACTTTACAGAACCTGTTTGAGCAGATTTATTTATCAAACACCATGAAGGCTTCCATGGTGTTCAGCATTTCTCATAATCAGAGGAAAGCCATTTCCTTGTACACTTAGATTGTGTATGCAGACTCTTAAAGTTGAGCATGTGCAGTGGAAGCAGAGCAGCAGCAGGGCTGGCTAGGACCTCACCATATCTGATGCTGTGCAGGGGAGGCACCTGGAGCTCTGGATCTCATACAGGCAGTACTTCAGGTCCCCACAGTCCTCATCCACCATGCACTCCTGCAGATCAGCACAAGGTGGGCTTCAGTTCACAGAAGAGCTCAAGCAGGTCCCACACAGTTATCCAACATCAGTTTCAGCTGTGCACGTCTCCAAAGCCCCCCTCATCGAGACGTTTGAAGATTTTAGAAGGTGTCATTGTGCCAGCAGTTTCCATGGCAACGGTGACCGATAGCAATCAGGTAAAGTTTAAGCTAAAGTGGCAGAACCCACAACTCATCAGCAGTTTGCAGCAAATATGTTCACCCAACAAGTTGATGAAGATGTTTTTTGTAAAGCCATGTGAAAGTCAGATGAGTGAGCTGCATCTCTGCTGACAGACCAACTAAGGCCTCTTTGGGGTGGAGGTTGATCTCCACAAACATTCAAACAAACACACCCACAGATCATGCCAGGACAGGTTCTACGTTCCTCCCGGTGCCTGAATAAAGTCCCACAATCGTAGGAAGTTGCTTTTGCCGTTACATGAAACCTCTTTTTCATGGTTTCCACATTGTTCGTTGTAATAAACACAGATCTGGAGAACTGGATTTTCTCTGTGGAGCGGTTAGAACAAGCTTCGGTTTCAGGAGCAACAAACACCTTTCTGAACAAACTAGTTCCACAAAACAAATGTCGTTTAGCTCCTTCTGAGACTGACTGTTGGTTAGCAGACTTATTCAATCTTTCATTCTGATTTGGGGTCTTTGGGACCCTGAAACTGTTGGGTTTTTATTTCCGTTCAGCTTTCAAACATGGGAGTTATATCATTTGTAAACCCACAGTAAGTCTACGCGTGTCCTCTTTTTGGACTAGTTTAACCTCAGACCGACAACTAAAAGGCTGGAGCAGAAGCTTTACCGTCTACACACAGGAAGGCAGTATGGAGCAACAACCCCAAATCACTAATATGAACTGAGTTTTTGGTTAAACAAGACAGAATATTTTTACTGGACAGTGCAGAACACTTTCTATCGTCACTACTTTACCGAGTTTGTAACAAAACGGCTTTATTTTGTTCATTTTTCGTGTAGGATTTGCCCTACATTGTCCAGGTGAACTTCTCTCTAGATGTCAGAGGAGATGAGTCAGAGCAGCTTCCGTGTTCTAAACATCATTACTTCCCTTAACTGCCCTCACAGGTGAGGCCAGGCTCACTTTTCCATTTGCTCAAATGTTTGTGTTCTGGCTTGTGTTCCAGTCCCCCCCCCCTTTGTGATGAGAGAAGCCTTTCTGCTGCACAGCAGCCCCACCTGATGTCAAGACCGAATAAGTACAGAGCAGTAACTCCAGCTGCAGTCTGGGGCGGGGATGTGATCAGACTGTCTGACCCACCCACAGATAGGAGGAGCCTGCACCGACTGAGGGAGGTGGGAAAGTGGGATGCCAGCCCAAGAGAGGCTCGTGAGTTTTTAACGCAGTCTCGTGGAGGTCAGTTTAGGATCAGCTTCAAATGAATGAAAACCAGATTGTAAATAAATTGAAAATTTGAAAACGGTTTTAAACTCATGTGGACACCCCTGAGGTGTAAGGGCAGGGATGTCCATTTTAGTTTAGTCTGTTTAGTTAAAGTTTAGTATTATCTTATTGAATTCTATGTATTCATGATTTTATGTTTACTTTACAATTACCGGTATAAAGCCCACCGAGACGACTGTTGTTGGGATTTTGCATTATATAAATATAATTGAATCGAAAACTACACATTGTTAACTTGGAGGAATTTCATTAAATAATCATTGAAGCATCTGGAACCCTACCCCCCCCCCCCCCCCCCGGCCCATTACCCAAACCACCACATGAACATCTGCCAGGAAAGAAAGCAATCAAGCTCACGTTCCAGAGGAAAATGGGCAGACAGGCAGCAATAATGACTTCAGTCCACAGTGAAAACTAGGAAAAGTGTGGTGGAGGGGGAAGGGGGGGGGTCTCTTTCCTGGATGAGCTCACTCTATAAAAGTTAACATATAGTCTTACACAGAGAAGAAGATTGTTGTCGACATCAGAACACGCAGGATTAAAGCAGACAAGCGTTCTACATTCAGTACAGAAACAGGACGAGTGAGAGTTTCCATATTGTAGCTGTCACAGCAACAAAGCTCTGAAACCCAGCCTGAGCATATAGTGGAGGCCGGTCTCCATGTCTGCTGTGAAACCCCTACAGCATCTCAGAACCTGGAACCAGTCATGGTTAAAGCACACATTGTTTGGATGTTTTCCTCAGATGATCCATTCTTCTGACTTCAGGTTCGGTTCAGTTTGTTTCTATTCAGATTGCTTCACAATAGGCTGCAGTTGCTGCCACAGTGAACCTCTGTGTGGTTCTCAGGAGGACTCACATGGTTTACCCCATTCCAAGACAGCGCCTCGTGGACGTGGGTCACAAGAGCTTCTCCTGTTCTGTTGTCAGTTCCCTAGAAACGCAAAGAGGTGAGGGGGACAAGAAAGATGCTCCGCAGGATCCTCAGTTCCAAACTCACCTGCTCAGTCCTGTCCAGAGCACCAGCCACTCTGTCTCCGCTCTTCGTGATCTTTAGGGTTCTGTTGTGGAGAGGATCTCTGGAGCCGGAAGAGAATTTCTCTCCCTCCGCGATTATCTGTTGGATCGGATGAGAAAAGGTTCTGGAACCAAACCTAAGACATTATTAAACGCAGGGATGGAGTTGATAAAAATAGACTGCTTTAACAAAAGTCCAGGTTCTGATCTGCAGCTTTAATTACCCCTACTCTGTGCTATCTTATGGGGTCCAGATGACCCCACCCTTCTTTTGACGTGTTATCCCTATATGACAAAGGTGGAGGGAATTTCACTCAGTGAAGATCACAAATCATTGAAGAAACGAGTTCAGTGCACCGTCTTGTGGGGTCTAGATGACCCCACTCCCAACGTTAACGTGCCTTGGACAGCACAAGGGAGGTTCAAAGATGGAGGTTTGAAGCTCTGAAGAACAGAAGCCATCAGAACCAACCAGAGGATCTTCACAGAAGGGCTCTCTGAAACTTCTCAGGTACTTTTCTCAAACTTTCCGGGCAAAACACAGCAAGAAATCCAGTTTGGCACAAAGGAGCCCGGTTTGCGCAAAAGTCCGGCACTTTTGCGCAAACCGGGCGCCTTAGTGCGCGTAGCAGCAGCCACCGAACCCCCCTATCTCAAGCACGAACAGACAGCAGACCTGATCCACCGCCTCCCCCAGGATGTGCTGGGTGTCCTCCATCAGCTCCCCCAACTCTTGGAACATTTCGTTCAGGCTGACTGGGCCTCGCTCCAAGGAGTCCTGCAGGATCAGCGAGCCGCCGCCGGCCGCCCACAGGACGCACAGAACCGACAGCAGCGTGGCGTCGGACATCTTCCCCACTTCCACCACCAGCGCGGGCAGGAGCCGAGTGACGCACGGAGCGCGCAGCTGCGCGGCTTTTATTTGGAAAGTCTGAGGAGGAGTGCTGACCGGCTGGAACGGGGGGGCGGAGTATGATGATATCATTTTTATAGAAGATATCATACAAACAAATGAGTCCACTGGAATGTCATCTCCTCTAAAAGGTGGAGAGGAGTTGAACTGTTCACTGAAATAAAAGTTCACGAGACGGTTTGGAAAAGACGGAGGAGAACAATGATGACGTCAGCGGCTCCTGATGCTTTAGTTCAGTGATTCTTAACCATGGGGCCGCGGCCCAATCTGCGGGCCGCAAAAAAACAAAAACAAACCTCCACATCTGCTCTGAATCTGAATCTGTGGCAGTGGGACCTAAATGCTGACTCCACATCTACAAAAATGAAGACTGCCAATTTGTCAAGTTCATCAACCGGTTATAAGGTGTTAAGGATGAAGACCCTGCTTTACTTGTTCAGTGTGAAAATAATTTTCTTTGGGATCCTCACATTGTATCAATTTTTTTCCTACAAGCTTTTACTTTTATAAACCATAAAAAGCCTTGCTTTAATTTTTAAATGCAAATCCTACAAGACGTAGATCAATTTAAATCAACATGGTAATATTTGAACAGGCCTCGAATCCCTTTGTACTGGGAAATTTGGGCCCCGGTGTTGAAAAGGTCAAGAGCCTCTGCTTCTAGTTTACATCAAACCTCTGACTGACGAGTCACGCCCCCGGAACCTGCGGTGACGTTAGTTCTAGGTTGGATATTCGACAGACGTTCAGCGCGGATCTCCAGTCGTGTCTCATAGGGACCGTCAACAAATGAAACAGTGCTTGAGTTGGAAAAGATTTAAGATCAAACCCAAGACTAAAAGCTTTGGGGGAAAAAAAATAAATTACTTAAAAACATTTCCTCATGTTGTGTCTAAACAATCGTATTTATTTTGCAATGTTGCCATGAGAACATTTTGCAATCATGCTCAATATTTTATAAGAAAAATGGTTTGAAGTAAACATTCTGTTTTTTTTCAATAGCTTTCAAACCATGTGACCTTATGATTCCAAATATATGCCAAATTATGGCTCCGACATAATAATACCACGCACAAACATTTTTTATATGATTTTTTTATATTAAAATCCCAGCAGTTCACATATGAATTCTGTTCATTTTGTTCCAATAGCTCATAAACCATGTGACCCAAAGACATAAAACCTATGCTGAATTCTGGCACTGACATGGCTACATCAGGCACACCACTTTGTTTTGCAATTATAGATTATACAAATTTTATATGTATTTTTATATTAAAATCCCAGCAGTTCGCATAGGAATTCTGTTCATTATTTTTCAATATTTCCAAAAGCATGTGAAAAATACATATTAATTATTCATTACCTATGATTCAAGAAAAATCTGTGTGTCTGATGTTGGAATGTCTACGACAGAGTTTTAGGGTCAGCAGCAAAAAAAAAAAAAAAGAAGTCAAATTACGACATTTATAGTCGTAAATTTACGAGTTCTATTCTCGTCTCATTTTCTTTATTGACTATTTAAAAGCCTTTGATTCTGTAGAACATAACTTTTTATTTCAAACAAGGGAACATTTTGGATTTGGAAATTTTTTTTCTCAATTATAAAAATGTTTTATACTGAAATTTACAGTTAAATCCTGTAAACTCAGAAATAACACCCAGAATACATGTCACACGTGGAATAAGGCAAGGATGTCCAATATCACCAATATTTTCCATTCTATGTACTCAACTCCTAATTTTCAAGGCATTAAAGTTTTCCATTTTGAGTTCTGCCTGTTTGCAGATGACATACTATTTTTTCTGGAAGACAAAAACATGGTGACTAAAGCCCTGCAAATTATTTACGCTTTCACCAAAGCTTCTAGGCTTCATCTAAATTTACAAAAATGTGAACTACCCCCCCTGTACTCTTGTTCGGAAAAACAAATGTTCTCAATCCCAGTAAAACATGTACAAGTATTGACGAATTAAATTAATTAGACGAAAAAGAAAAAGAAATAAATATGATGGAAAAAATGGGTTAGGAGTTAGGGTTGATCTCATCCTGAAATCATTAAATCATTGGCTTATCAGAGATTTAACCATTTTTGGAAGAAACTTGTCGTCCACATCATAGAGAATTTCACAATTCAGATATCTGTGCCAAGCTCTCTACATTAACCCAAAGAATATAAAAATAAATTTAACTCAAGTATTTATATATTTATTTGGAGAAATAAGACCCATTACATCAGAAAATCTCAACCAATTAAAGACTATAATTTGGGAGGTGTGAACACTTTTAGAATAAAATGTTCAAAGACTTTATGGCTAATCCTGACTCATTATGGTTTCATTTTCCCAAAAACATCTTCAAAAAAGTAGGTGGATTAGATTTTTTGCAGAGATGTGACTTTGAAATTTCCAAACTTCCTATAAAGATTTCAGATTTTCACAAACAAGTACTTTTCCATTGGAAAATGATATCTAGTCCTAATTTTATCCCTTACTGCGCCCCCTATGGACAAATAGGGTAATTACCACAAACTGGAAGACAATGTTTACTCAGAATTGGTTTGACCACAAGATTATTTTTGCACGCGATATTCTTGATTCAAACTGAGACATATTTCAATTAAGAGACTTCAAAAGCAAATATGATATTTAATGTTCAACCAAGGAATTTCCGAAAACCTGCTGAGAAATTCCAATTGCATTAACATGAGGGAACCATATAGAACAATGTTGCTGTGTCTGAAAGAAAACTTTATGTAAAATGGCTAATGACTTGGACAATTTAGAGAGAACATGTGTTATGTATGGCTTCCATGATCATTTATGATTCAAAATTACTCACTAAATTTATTTCATTTACTCTTTCAAGAAGAACATCCTCAATTTTTAACAAAAATATAAAAAGTTTTCTACGAAAAAATAAAATAAAAATAAAACAGGAGTAAATACAATTCTCCCAAAAGAAAAATAACCATCAAAAGGAGAAGATCATGACTCCAGGTCTTTGTTTAAAGTAGTTTTAGTGTCAGTGTGGAGCCTTAGCCTGCAGTTCATCAGTGACTCTTCTTTACGCACACCTTAGATCCAAGGCTGTATGGAGAACTTCATCAATGTTTCTGTTTTTGAGTTGCTTCTCAGTTTTAAGACTTAGCAGCAAAGGAGAATAAAAAATGCATGTTCAACAAGGTTTCACTTGAACTGAATAAAACTCAACATTTACATTTTTATTGTTGTGACCCAAAGGCGTTTTTGATTGAAGTCACTAAAACAAGAGCCATCTGCCTCTGCAGGTGTGTTAAATGCGTTAATCAGCCTCTGTGAACATCTATCTTTATCTGTTGATTCTCCTTGTTATGATTCGTTTATATTCTGACAATTATTGGCTTATTAATTTAGAAATGTTTATTTATCAAGGAAAGGTGTGAGGGTGTCATAGCTCTGCTTCACCGCTTGAGGGCGGGGTTGACCAAGACGGAGAGACCACTTCCAGATGAAAAAGTAGGAGCCTGATTCTAATTTGCACATTCAGTGCAAACTGTCAAGTTTGCACTGAATGTGCAAAACTGACAAAGGGTTGTTAAAGTGTTAAGTTCAAGGGCTCAGCTATCAGCAGTAAACAAAAGAAAAAACACAAACCTGTGAGCATGACTTAATTTAAAAAAGCTAACTCATTCAGACGTTCAGTTCACAAATTAGAATATTGATTTATTTGCATTCACTGTTATGTACCTAAAAGCTTTAAAACTTCGAAAACAAAGAAACAAAAGGCCAAGTCAATTGGCTTTAAAATGCATTAAATAAAAAGAGCAGAAAAACAATTATTTACAAACATATTGGCCCTTTGAATACGTACAGCAATAGTAATTATTAGGGTGCAATTTCTTTATTTTAATGTATTCTACTTTCGTGCAATGTTACATTTAAAACAAGGAACTGTGTGCGACAATAAACGTCCGGATAAAACCGTGCCGGCCGGCTTTTATTTTGGAGGACGTAACCGGAAGTCTGTTTCCTTCGATAAGTCTCGGTTTTTTGCGCAGGTCTCCGGCAGTTCGCGGCTCTGGGACTCTGCAGACTGTCAGCGACTGGCTGAAGGGACTGTGTGTTTCCGCGGCGGACAGACTGGGATTCGGACCGGAGCCCACCCTCTCCGGGCGTTTCACCGGCCGTTCCGGTTTGACAGCCGCACGTTTCAGCGTGAGTACACGACCCGGCGCCCGCCAGGAATGCTGCTGGGAAAGAAATGTCACAAACTTGGATCCCAAGTTCAGGAGACTTCTGTGCTCTACTGGCGCGAGGCTGCGTGGCGCGCGGGCGCAGCGTTTACAGTAAGGGTGCAACAGGTGTGAAGCGCGAGACACGAAAATGTCTTCAGTATTTTACTAAAGTTGAATTTTTGGAATCTTGAGCGCAAATCTCAAGAGAAACCATATTATGAAAACTTCATGTGTGACGTCAAGACTTTTCTACTGTTCTTCGTTATCATGGAAAGAAGATTAAGATTTTGGTTTCGCTCCTGTTTTTTGGTTTCACCTGGTGAAAAACCTGCAGGTGTTGTTTCCCAGGTCCAGAGACTACCAGGAAACACCTGAGGGGCTTTTCACGGTGACCCCATGAATTTGGATGCTTTTCCAAACTGTCAGGCAGGAATTTTACAGTCGGTGTGTTCACTTCCTTCTGTTGTTCAACTGTGAGGATTCCCCCATTGCTGTACCTGAAAACGTCCAGAGAACAGCTGGTAACCAGTATTGCCAGTAAGTAGTTTTGATTTTGAACATTCCAGTATTAATACGTATTTTGTATTTAGTTTTTTAATCATCAAGCTTTGCAGAACTCTCAGAAATGACATTGGAAAGAGCTGTGTGGGTTTGTGTCATGAATGGAATGAATGTGTATTTTTCCCCCAGTATTTGTTGATCCTCTAGAGTAGGGGTGTCCAAATCCAGGCCTCCAGAGCTGGCCTTTCCCAAAAACCTCTGCCTTATCTGCTGTTGCTTACCTGGAGCAGGTGTGTTTAGCAAATAAGGAGCTTCAATGGCAGGTTGGTTGGGAACAGGCCTGGAATTGGACATCCCTGCTCTAGAGGATCAGGGCCGAGCCTGACGTGGGATGTTTTTGATCGAGTACTCGGTTATGAAGACAGACAGACCGTCACTGGTCTGTTCTCGCATTGGAAACATCTCATTGACCCCTTATCATTTTTGCAAACGATGATTACTTTATCTTGTGAATGGACTCCTTGGATTCCGATGGTTGGTTTTTCATGAAAGATCTTTTTGACAGACGTCTAATCCTCTCATCCAACGTTCTTGATAAAAGATGACATTCTCCTACATTTTTGGTGGAATCGGTTGTAAAATAGAACGGCATGAATCTAGAAGTAGTGTCGGTATGTAGCCACGACCTCAAAGGGCTTCAATATGACTGAATCTGGTTTGTGACGCAGTCATTTCTGGTCATCAGTGTGCGTGTCGGCATCAGTCCTGCAGCCTTTGTAACCTCCGTCGTTTTTTTCTGACCTTTGGTGGAGCGTCTCTTTGCTTTCGTCTTAGTGTTTCTGGAGACTTCACCTCTGCTGCTGTTTCCTTCCATCTGCTTCTCCTGTCTGCAGGCGTTGCACGAGCCGTCGCCTCCTGGAATGACGTCTGACTTATAAGGGGGTGTCACTGCATGTATCAGCTGAGACCAGGAGGACAAAAATACACCGGGGATGGGGGGGCGCACACCACATGAGCTGCTGTCAGATGAGAAAGGCCAAGTTTGTCTCCGTCAGAGGAGTTTCCAAAGGGTGGCAAAAGACAGATGAAGCAAAAACATTCAACCCATTGTTTTCCCAATTCTTCTTTCATTATTCTAGTATCTTCCACCATTTTTTGCCGCTTAACTCCTTCTACAATTTTTCAGCTATTCAAACCATTCATTTATTCAAATGGTTCAGTTCATGACTTTTGGTCCTTCAAATCCTTGAACTATTCAAGATATTCCAGGATTTTTGCCTTCATTGAAATACATGGGGAATCCTTGGTGCCAAAACTTTGATCATTTTTTTATTTTTTGTTGCCAATTATTGTCCTTTGAGTTTCGTTTCCATTCAGCAACAGAGCATTGAACCCTGTATTTTCTTCTGGAAATGCAGCTCCTTCTAGTTTTTGTTATTTTTAAGTTTCAAGTAACGTGATTATGTCCCGCTGGCGTCCTGGATTTGTTCTTTCTGAACAATTGAATGGGATGGGAAAAACGAACGGGACCTAAAAGAATAGTTCAAAATGTACTAACAAAACCAAAACGCGGGTCGATGATATCCGAAGAAAGTTTTAAAATTATTATGGGATGGTAGGACCTACAGGGTTTTGTGGCAAATTGTGAAATTTAGCAATTAACACATTTTCCCAAAAGATGGTAAACAACACTTTTGTTTGAGCAATCTGCACAAAAGTTTCTCACTCGTGGCGCTAGCTGAAGTCTAAAACCACAATTGAAGTTTTGTTGACCTTTGACCTCAGGAAGGGGTCTCCATCTTGAATTTAAAAAAAGAAAAAACAATCCCCCTTATTACCTTCTGCAGATTGAAACTCCTAGGGATTTTGAGTCCTCTAGCATCATTGGGAAGCTACTTGGGGAAAAATGTTGGCATTAGAAGTTGTAGATTTTGATCGGCGTGAGCGTTGAGAACTTTCAAAAGTGCCATTTTCCCTGTCGCTCACATATTTTGTACTGGAATTTTGTGAAAATGTAATACAAGTCATTGGCTCCAGCTGAAAGAACCAGTATAACATGATATAAACATATTAGGAATTTGGGCGTGGTTAACAAAAAACGGTGGTGGGCCATCGGCCTTCAAGGCCTTCTCTGAAGGCCTGAAAATATCAGAATCCATTGTAAATTTTATTTTGTCCATGCATATTCATTAAATCATTCCAAATGGTCTGTCCATTTATTTGATGAGTGAAATGATCAACATCATTATAAATAATATTCCAAGTGTATGTGGTTATTTTCAATGTTTTTTCCTTGGCTGTAGTTGCATAAGCAGATTTGTTTACTGTTTTGTTTATTCCGTTTATTCAGAGGCATTCATTGTGGCTACAGGAGGTTTTTGATCTGCAATGCAAAGCTGGTTTCTGCATCATAAAATGGTTCATGAGGGGTTGAGGGAATCAGACGGAGCACCACTGAAGGCCCAGGTGTGTGATGCCCGGACCACCACTGAGGTTCATTACAAACCTTAGTTGCTAAGGAAATCTAAAAGTTTATTATTGTTGATTCTTTTCAAAATTACACAGACCCGTTCATCACCCCCAGGTGACCCAAACTTAAAATGGTTGCTATGGAGATAAAACCAAGAGAAAAGCCGTCATTTAAAAAGAAAAAATATTTGTTTTCATTCATTTGTCCTGTGTACTTCTGACCAGGATGAGTAGCAGCTACTCAGCCAGTGAGGCCAGGTGAATCGGGGGCAGCGAGGATGGGGGGTCCCTACTGTCTGCGGGTCATATAAGGCTGCTAGTGGCTTTAATTGTTGCTGCTGCTAGCGTTGTGTCCAGTGACTTGGAGGTAACCCAATACGTCACTGATCCTCGTTTGTGTGGCGTTCCTAGTCTGGCGCAGAGCCCTCGCTGTTGTGGGGAAGTGTTCACATTTGTTCCTGTCCAGGTTCTGTCCTGTATGGTTTGAGTCCTGGATGTTTGAAGGGTCCTTGAGCATCTTTGAGGTCTGACACCATTATGCCCAACACCGACCCCCGCTGTGCTTTAATTCCTGTGATCCTTCAAAATCTCACACTTCTCCAGCTCCCAAATGCCGCTCCGTGAATTGGTGAGGTCCAGACGGGGTGGGGTCCAGCTCCAACCACATTAACGCAAACACACCTGGTCATAGGGGGCTGATTAGCATTTACCGAGCTTTTCTTTGCAAGATTGTTCCACATTTCTGCCTATGAGGTGTTGGTGCAGCGAAAAGGTCTGGGGGTTGATGCCTGTTGCACAATGAATGACAGCTTTGGATTTGCAGAGGAGTGGCGGGTGTGCAGGGCAGGCAGGACCTCCACAGACCCTGATGTGCGGTGTGCAGAACGTTCCTTAAGGACCTTCACGTGGGGACTGCTGGGAAGTCGGAGGTGGAATGCCAAACCTTCAGTGTGGCGCTGCAAAGCGAGGATTAAGAGTCTGGATTTCCCATGAAGCTGTAAAAAGCCTCTCCTGGCCTGAACGGACAGATGCCGTGTCAACCAGGTTCACCGCGTCGGTCAGGAGTTTAGTTTGGCAAGAGGGAACGTGACGGGAGAGAAATGTCCTTTCTTTATGTCATGGGTTTTCCTCATTGTCAGCATTTCTTATGTCACTGTTGTGCTCCGGGGCTCAGAGGTCTGGTGGGACATTTCCTTTTGATTTCACGCAAAATAAGAAATGAAACGTTAACGTAGATCCTACCCAGGCCTGCCAAGAAAACAGGGCGTCTGAATAGAGCTGCATTCGTTCCCTTTTGTGCTTCAAACAAACACGGTGTCATTTTTCAGGGTTTGAATCGTAACCTCCACCATGCAAACATCTCTAGATTAAACTTTACTGGGTTACTGAACAAAACAACGACACAAAGTGTCAATCAAAATGATAACATCACCATCAAAACCAGCTGTTTTCTGGGAATTATGACTTACCTGCCAAGCAGCCAAATTATTGAACCTCTTTGTGGAATTCTAATCAAAATCTTTACTTTCTACTCAATGAAGTGTTTAATTTTAAACATAAATTAGTTGTTTCTGTTTCCAGCAGCACAACACTGCTGAAAAAAAAGCTTCTCTTTACCCTCCCATGAGACGATTTGAAACTATTAAGAAAATGAAATTGTATGAAAGTACTTGATAAATGGTACGAACACTTCTTTAATGTCCTCTAACTGTAACCTCAAAATAAATCCTGCTGAGGGAACGAAGACAGATGTACTAGAGGGGCAGCAGATCGACAGGAAAGGCTCTGCCTCCAGTTAATTTGGAATATTTTCGATTTTCTGGTCAAATGAACTTTTTACATTTCAGATAGGACACAAGGATTACCATTTTATTGAGATGAAATCAGTTGTTTTTAGAAATGATATCCTAAATAAAACAAATCTTTAGTTTTTTTTATTTAAGAACTGAAATCAGTCCAGTTCTCATATACGATCAGTGGTTGTGAGGCAGACAGATCTGCAGTTCAGACGATATCGTCTGCACCAGGTCTTTGTTTCTACTCAATGGGATCCTTCTGCTTATTCTCCTTCTCTGAATTCAAATGAATAATAATAATAAACCTTATTTATATAGCACTTTACGAAATCCAGATTACAAAGTGCTGTACAATTTATATGAGACAAAATCAGTATTAAAAACAGTTTCCAGTATGTAGAAATAAACCCAGCACACACACTCAATGGTGATAGTGGTTGGAATCAACTCAATAAATCAGTAAAATCAATGAAATCAAATATTAAAATTTAAGATTCAGTAAAATCATTAAAAGCACTCCTTTTTAAAAAAAAAAAAGAGATTTAAATACTGGTAGGGACCCAGCGGGCCTGATCTCTTCAGGGAGACTGTTCCAGAGTGTTGGGGCTCTTACAGCAAAGGCCCCGTCTCCCTTGATCTTCAATCTAGATGGTGGGATTGTTAAAAGGCTTTTTGCCGAAGATCTAAGATTGCGACCAGGTACATAAGGAACAAGGAGATCGGCTATATATTTAGGGGCCAGTCCACAGAGTGCTTTAAAAGCAATCATTAAAATCTATTGTAAAACGGACTGGGAGCCAGTGCAGAGATGCTAAAATGGGAGTGATGTGGTCTCTCATTCTGGTTCGGGTTTTGAGTCTGGCGGCAGCATTTTGGACTAACTGGAGTTGATACACACTCTGCTGTGAAAGGCATGTGTAGAGTGCGTTACAATAGTCCAAACGGGAAAAATAAAAGCGTGACTCACCATCTCAAGACATGTTTTTGGATAGGAGAGGGGTCATCATGTAGTTGCCAGAAACAAGATTTGACCACCGATTTAACATGTCTCCAAATTCAAATCGGTATCAAATATCACCCCCAGATTTCTGCAGCTTGAAGAAACATTGTTAGACAGAGACTCCAATTTCTGAGCTTTCTGAGTTTTGTCCATATTCAGAAAATTTTGGGCCATCCAGGTTTTAATATCAGCAATGCAGCTATTGAGATTCTTTAAAAGACCAAGGTCACCAGGTTTAAAGGATAAGTAAAGTTGAGTATCATCGGCATAAAAGGTTATATTAAGGTTATGTTGGCGTATTCTGTCCCTCAGTGGTAACATGTAAATTGAAAATAACAGGGGTCCCAGTACCGATCCCTGGGGAACGCCACATGTCATTTTCACCTTATATGTGCAAGAATTGCCGATGTAAACATTAAAAAAACCTGTCGGATAAATAATAATAAAACCAGTTAAAAACTGCGCCAGAAAAACCAACCCAAGATTTTAGACGTAATAAAATGGAGCGGTCAACTGTATCAAATGCTGCACTGAGATCTGAAAGAACTAAAATCGATATTTTTCCTGATTCTGCAGCCATGAAAAGGTCATTCATTACTCTCAGCAAGGCAGTCTCTGTGCTGTGATTGGCCTTAAAACCAGATTAAAGGGTCTCAAATGTATATTTATTTAAAAAGGAAATTTACTTGCTCAGCCACTAGCTTTTCCAGGATCTTAGCCAAAAGAGGCATTTTTGAAATTGGTCTGTACAGTCCCTGACAAAAGTCTTGTCGCTTATCCATTTTGTAGAAACAAAAGCGTATAACCTCACTTTTAATGAATCCATTGGTTTTAGAAATGTCTCATATGAAAGCTAAAACCCTCCCAAATTATGTTCAATATACTATAATAAAATTGCTTCACTGAAGAAAGATTGATCATTTAATGAACACAGGTCACATTTTGGCAAGACAAAAGTTTTGCCGCCTACAGAGAGTAATGTGAAAATTTAACAAATAATTTACTTCAAAAACAAAAATATGTTGCATAACATCAGTGAATTAAGTAGTGCTACTGTGAGATTCATATTTAATATCTTGTATGACTTCCATGAGCTTGCGGTTTGACAATGATTCATACAATTTATCGATGAAGTCATCAGGAATAGCAAAGAAAGCAGTCTCATGCCTCCCAGAGTTCATCAAGATTCTTTGGTTTGGTCTTCCATGCTTCCTCTTTCATTCTACCCCAGACATGCTCAATGATGTTCATGTCTGGTGACTGGGCTGGCCAGTCCTGGAGCACTTTGATCTTCTTCGCCTTGAGGAACTTTGATGTAGAGATGGAAGTATGCGATGGAGCACCATCCTGCTGCAGAATTTGACCCCTTTTATGGTTGGGAATGTAGGAGGTAGCTAATACTTCTTGATATTTTAGGCAATTGATATTGCCTTCCACCCTGCAAATGTTTCGCACACCCCCATACTGGATGGAACCCCAGACCATGATTTTTCTGCCACCAAACTTAACTGTTTTCTGGGTAAATCTTGGGTCCATGCGGGCTCCAGTTGGTTTCCTGTGATGTAATTCAACTGAAGACTCGTCTGAGAAATCTACCTTCTGCCACTTTTCCAGCGTCCATCCTTTTAGCAGGCTGTGGGCCTTGGCAAATGCCACACGTTTTATCAATTGCCTTTTGTTTAGTGCTGGTTTCTGGGCACTGATTCGATTTTGAGACAGAATTCTACAAACTGTTCTGGTTGACACAGGGACTTGAGGTGACCAGGCCTGGTGGAGCTCTGCTGCAGGGGAAAAGGGGCTGGCCTTGGATTTTCCAACCAACAAACGGTCCTCCCGAGCAGTTGTCTTGCGGGGTCTGCCGGACCTGGGCTTGTCAAAAACATCTCCAGTCTCTTCAAATCTTTTTCTTATTCTTTGTTCTTGACGCTGAGACACATTAAAGGTGTCGGCCACCTCAGCATTGGATCTGGTCTACAGCTTCTTGATAATCAACGCTTTGGTCTCAGGGTGAATCTTAGGCATGTTGTCAGAGGTCAAGTTGCAGTTGATGTGAAGGCCTGGTGTGCTGGGGTTCTTTTTAGACACACTGTGACGGTTCACAATTAGTCAATGGACAAAAATAGGTGTTTCTTGCAAGATCTTTTAATATGGGTTTTTTTTTAAAGTTTTTTTCTTTGTAAAGGAAGATAAAAAAGGTACAAAAACAGAATAGTTTCAAAACTAAAGTAATTTGGGCCCAACTGAAAAAAAATAACTAAATGAAACAAAACAAGTGGGACTAAACTGAACAGGCCTGACCAGACTTAGCCATTACACTGACACACTGGGGAAGCTTTATAGACAGGGACAAACCATACTAGACACATGAGGGAGGGGAAACTAACCTAATCAAACTAATTAATCTGATTACAAAACAGAGAAACAGAAACCAAACAAAATCCATATAATACAAAAGTAGTCTTCAACAAAAAGTGGACTAAATCATTTCATTTAAATAAGCAAAATAAAGTCCATGAGAAGAGTTGGCAACCCCTGCAGTTCCCCAGTGGAATTTCCCAATCTCCTCTGCTGATTACTGTGGATGGCTCACCTGAGATGGAAACTCAGAAAACAAACAAAAGTAAATAAACTACTTTTTCTCACTTAAAACAAATTAATCAAATGTGTGCACCCATTGTTAATCTATTTTAAGTAAACAAAGTCAAAATTAATGTTTTAATTTAAAGAAAAATAAAGAAATACTAACACCTATGTGGTGGTTTGAGGTTGAACCACCACACACACCCACTAATTGATTGATCAGTAATTGATCACAGGTGAGGCTGTAATCTAGGATTGGGTGCATCGTATGACAAGGCGACAAAACTTTTGTCTTGCCAAAATGTGACCTGTGTTCATTAAATGATCAATCTTTCTTCAGTGAAGCAATTTTATTATAGTATATTGAACATAATTTGGGAGGGTTTTAGCTTTCATACGAGACATTTCTAAAACCAATGGATTCATTAAAAGTGAGGTTATACGCTTTTGTTTCTACAAAATGGATAAGCGACAGGACTTTTGTCAGGGACTGTAGTGCTCCAAGCAACTTGGGTCCAGGGAGGGTTTTTTCAATAGTGGCTGAATCATAGCAGCCTTAAAATAATCTGGGACTGTGCCAGTTGAAAGAGATGTGTTCATTATGAACAGTATGTGGGAGCTAACCGATCCATAAATTTCTTTAAAAAATATAACTGGCATAATGTCCAGAGAGCAATGGGATGGTTTCATTTTATGAACGATCTCAAAGAGTGTTGAGGGAGATTGACTGACTGAAAGGCTTCAAAGACCACTGTGGGCAGAATAGGAGATGACGAAGATCTGGTAATGGATATCTGGGACCTAATGTTAGAAATTTTTTTGATAATATGATTTGCAAATTGCTCACAGATTACTGAGGAAGTCGTTAATTGCCAGTTTGTGGGGCTTCACTTAGCTGATTTATGACTTTAAAAAGTACCCTGGGATTATTTCTATTGGCAACACTTAATTGCGAGAAGTAGTCTGATCTTGCCTTTTTGGGAGCCAGTTTAGCTCGTGCTGGTTTGCGGTGCCTTCCGTCCGTGAAACCAGGGTTTGAATCCGGGCTGCTCCCTGTTTCCTTCTCTGCTTCTGTGCCGGCCCAAGCCTGGATAAATTGAGAGGGTTGTGTCAGGAAGGGCATCCGGCGTAAAACATTGCCAAGTTAACCATGCTCCTCGAATGAGAGGTTGTTTTGCTGTGGCAACCCCTGATGGGAAAAGCCGAAAGAAGAAGTCTGATCTTGACTTTTTCATTTGACGGTTAAAATTATTCATGTGATTTTTTATTTATTTATTGTTTTTTTTCCCAGGGTTTCCAAGTCCACAGTTGATTTAGAAGCTTTCCATTTGCGCTCGGCTCTGCGACAGATTCTTTTTGAGTTGCGAATACTATCAGTTATCCCAGGCAAAGTTCTATTTTGGACTTTTCTCAACCTAAAAAGGGGCAATTTGGTCCAGGATGCGTGCAGTTCTGAGTTAAAATTTGATATAATACTGTTTGCATCAGAATTTAAAACCCAAGGGGCAGAGAAAACAGGAAATTAGGCTTAGACTCAGGAGGATTACCATTTAGTTCTGGAGATAATAAAATGCACTTATGGTCAGACATGACAAAATCAATACATGTCACATTGGGGACTGAGATCCCACCTGTTAAAATAATGTATAGTGTGTGACTTTTGATATGGGTTGATCCAGTGATGGCTCGATCAAGGTTTAAAGAATCAATGATGTTTAAATATTCCCTTGCTAGTAGATTATCTGAGCAGCACGCATGGATGTTGAAATCTCCAGCAATAATAACTTTATCATGTGTTGGCATGGCCAGGAATAGAAGTTCAGCAAACTCCTCAATAAAACTAGAGATTGATTTGGGGGTCTATAAATAAGACTTTCGTTGCTAGAAATGAGGTCCTGGCAAGTAAACGATTTGTTAGCCAGGATCTAATATTCAGAAGTCCAAAGTTTGTCAGATATGACATAGGGTTTGATGAAGGATAAATAGTGATCATGTTATGAGGATTTCTAGACCTCCTATATTTAACAGGATAATGGTTCTTTAGCTGGTTGTAAGAGGAATTGAGTGGATGAATCTTATTATCTTATATTATAACAGTTATATTGTATATGGGTTGAGATTGTGATGAACAATAGTATGCTGACAAAGGGGATTTCCTTTGGGAATTAATTGCACAACAGTTGGAATTCTGTGGGGTACTTGAGCTGCAGGGGGAGCTGGTGAGATAACTGCCCGGCTCCTTAGTGGCAGAAGAAGAAGCTGGAGGAGCGCTTTGTTGTGAAAACAGGCAGTCACGTGGTATTGCCTGAACGGCATATCTGATATTTGCTGATAAAATCGAACTACCCATCCTGTGTGGGTGAGTTCCATCCAGACCATAAAAAGAAGTGCGGTTCCAGAAAAGATTAAAATTGGCAATAAAACTGCACTTTTGTGTCAGGCATGCAGCTTGTAGCCAGGTGTTCATACCTAGAAGACGACTGAAGCGTTTTGCGGTCCGGGGAATAATCCTGGCAGAGGACCGCTGATGAAAACCGACTTTCCACAGTGTTTTAAAAAATTAAACGGGTCCATTAAATCCGCTTTGGTTTCTTCAGATTCCCGGCGGGAGGTGTCATTACAGCCCACATGCACTATCAGACGGAAAACAGTTGTTGGAAGCGAGTATGCCCGAACTGTAGTTCCAGGAAAACGGCGAGTGACAGCGTTGGAAAATTGGACATGTCTTATGATGCTGTCGCCCACTATCAGGGTAGTGGGAGCAAATGGGGGCGAAGTGGAGGCATGTGGGGCTCAGAGTTTGCTGAGTCCACACCACCTGGCTGGATAGGTGATGATTCCTTCTTGTCTTCCTGCTGTGTCGGGGAGACGCTCCTCTGTGACTCCAGGGACTCCGGGGTGACGACGTAGCACGGCGTTTTTCAGGATCCTCCACCGTGAGGAAGAGGTGGAGCTGCGTTAAGAAGTTATGGGAGACCTTCTGGAGATGTTGTTTTCTGTATCCATCTTGATTTGCCTCTCCACTCCTGGCCGGCGGGGGATCAGATGCCGAGGAATTCGGATCCAGTTTTTGTGGAGCTGCTGAGGGCTCGGCCTCATGCATCACAGTTGACAATTTCGGATTCAGGGGAGGACGCTGTGGGGATTCTCCAGCCTGGTTGTCATCCGGCAGAGCAGCAAAACGATTGGCAAGGTTCAATCCAGGAGCCTGAGTTGAGAGGGAACGGCTTGGACCTTTTTGATAGCCACCTACGACCACCTCAGACCATGTTGACCCCGCATTTGGTGTTGAGCAGGACGCCGGTTTCTCAGGATTCCAAGGCAGTGTGTTCTGGAGGGTTTGGTTTAGCGTGGCTGGCCGCTGGGATTGACTGCCCGCTAGATCCATGTAGTTCTGCAACAAGGAATCCTTCTGTCGCAATTCCTCTGAGAGTCGGCGGATGTCTTCTAACAGGTTAGCGATTTATTTTATTTTATTTTTTTTATTCGCTTTCAGTAGCATATTGCTCTTATCTTGGAAACCTGGACTGTATACTGAACGGTTGAGCGTGGCAGCAGCCATGACAGTCACGAAGTTGTCCAATTTTGGTGAGCCTGTGTGAATTGAAGGTGATCCCACCCTTCAGGCTTCAGTGGAGCTTTATACCAGCGACTGCGCAGACTCTCTGCTGTATGGTCTGCACTGAGGGAAAAACAAGTATGCGGATGACTGGAGCGTGGTGGCTCTGAGGGCCTTTTATCTGTAGATTCAATCTGGGTGTGGAGCCTTCAGATGCATACCAGTTTGATGTTGGATGGTAAAGTTTTCCCTCTGGAAGGGCTGTTCCTGATTTGCTTCATGGGTGCTCCAGAAATACCAAAGGGATGTGAAGATAAGGCTCTAAAGAGCTTTTAGGAAAGCCACACGTGTGCTTCTGAGACGAGGACGTAACAGTTTGCAGGAGCACTGACCATAGTGAGGCAAAAACCTAGTCAGCTAGCAATTGTACAAGTTCTCCCATTTAAAAAGATGAGAGAGGCGTGTAATTTTCATCACAGGTTTACCTCAACTATGAGAGACAAAAAGAGAAAAAAATCCAGAAAATCACACTGTCTGATTTTTAAATAATATTTTTGTAAACTATGGTGGAAAGTAACTACTTGGTCAGCTACAAAAGTTCAACTCAAGACTTTATTTACTCTTTGTTGGCAATGACAGCAGTCAAAGGTTTTCTGTAAGTCTTCATAAGGTTTTAACAAACTGTTATTTTGGCCCATTCCTCCATGCAGATCTCCTCTAGAGCAGTGATGGGTGGGGCTGCCACTGGGCAACACAGACTTTCAACTCCCTCTAAAGATTTTCTATGGGGTAGAGATCTGGAGACTGACTAGGCCACTCCAGGACCTGGAAGTGCTTCTTATGAAGCCACTCCTTCGTTACCTGGGCAACAGTGTGTTTGGGATTCTTGTCATGCGGAAAGACCCAGCCACGTTTCATCTTCAATGATGGAAAAAGGTTTTTACTCTAAATCTGAAGATCCAGGAAAAACAGCCCCAATTCATGATGCTTCCACCCCCATGCTTTACAGTAGCTATGGTGATCTTTGGATTCAGCTCAGCTTTCTTTCTCCTCCAAACACGACCAGTAGAGTTCTTACCAAAAAGTTCTGTTGTGGTTTCATCTGACCATAGGACATTCTCCCAATCCTCTTCTGGATCCTCCAAATGCTCTCTAGCAGACTGTAGACGGTTCTGCACATGTACTGGCTTTAGCAGGGGGACACGTCTGGCCCTGCAGGGTTTGAGTCCCTGGTGGTGTAGTGTGTTACTGATGGTACCTTTGTCACTTTGGTCCCAGCCCTCTGCAGGGCATTCACTAGGTCCCCCGTGGGGTTCTGGGATTTTTGATCACTGTTCTTGTGATCATTTTGATCCCTTGGGGTGAGATCTTGGGGGGAGCCTCAGATGGAGGGAGATTCTCAGTGGTCTTGTACGTCTTCCATTTCTTAATAATTGCTCCCACAGGTGATTTCTTCACACCAAGCTGCTTATCTGTTGCAGTATCAGTCTCCCAGCCTGGTGCAGGTCAATAATTTGGTTTCTGGTGTCCTTAGACAGCTCTTTGGTCTCCATAGCAGAGTTTGGAGTGAGACTGTTTGAGGTTGTGGACAGGTGTCTTTCTATAGATAACCAGTTCAAACAGGTGTCATTAATACAGGTAACCAGTGGAGGACAGAGGATCATCTACAGAAGAAGTTACAGGTCTGTCAGAGCATGACGTCTTGTTTGTAGGGGATCAAATACTTTTTTTCCACCATAATCTACAAATAAATTCTTAAAAAATCAGATTATGTGATTTTTCTGGATTTCACAGTTGAGGTTTACCTATGATGTAAATTACAGGCCTTTCTTATGTTTTTAAGCGGGAGAACGAGAACAATTGATGTCTAACTAAATACTTTTTTGCCCCACTGTAACGCTAAAATAGAGGTAGAAAAATCCAAAGGAGCCTTTTAAAGTCAGTTAATAGAAGGTTTGTAGATTTGTTGGGTAAGATCCAATCTTTTGCCCCATGTTTTCCCGTCTTGTCACTGGGAGCTCAGTCTTTTCTGGGACTGTTTTCTGAACAGCCTGCACCCTCCAGCTGCTCACATTTCCTGCTTTGGGTGTGAGAACGTGCAGTGGAGGCGGCTCGCCTCCTGGCCGAGTCCTGCTCTCACAGTCGCATATCAATTCCATGAATTTCATAACTAAAGAATGTGCAGAGACAGCGGCCACGGCCCGCCACTTCGTCCACGTCTGCAGTCTTTGCTTTCCTCTTGGCTCCGTGTTTTCCTCTTCCTCTGAATTCCGTCTGCAGATCGGAGCTTAACACGAGTTCTCATGGAGAACATGAGCTGTTTAAACACACCGTCAGTAAGGGGATTGACCCAGAGGTTTAGCTCCAGAAGAAGCACCTTTCTGTGAGAGATTTCACTTGAAACAGAAGTGTATTTTGTTCTGGTTCTTCGTTAAGCTGAAAATCTGACCTAAGCCTTGCAGCATTTGATGCATGAACAGCATCTTGTGGCCTTAAATAACTTGTGGCACAAACTCTTGGAGGGAGGAATTGGGGGGGGGGGGGCAGATCCTGCATGTGATGTGCCTCAAACCACAGTGTTTCTCATGGAGGAACGCAAGTTTCCCACATTTTTTTTCCTTGGAGGGGGCCTTTACAGCTAACTTTCCTTTGAGCTTCTGAAGGCTGCTGGGACACTTGAGAGCAAGCGGATGCCATCTATTCCAGCTTTTCTTGAAAGGCCACATCCAGCAGAGACACTTCAATCATCTTCATAACAGAACTACTCGGTAACACGGAAACAGCTGCTCAAAATGACCTGTAGAGTCAGTAATGCATCTTCTGTGCTGTGAGATGGGAGGGATGTTCTAGACTGGCGGTGGAGGCATGGACCCAGGAACAGTATTGCCTTTACTTTAAAGGGTTGAATTTGAATAATGGCAAAAACCCAGATATGTAAGTATTAAGAAATAGTTGAGATCATTTCCGTTCTGTTCTGTGTGAAACCCCTCCCCTTTTTGACTTTGCGTTTCCATTGGTTTGATTTTTAATGGTAATTAAGACATTTTATTTTAGATTTTTTACCAATGAGTCTGTTTACAATGAAATCAAAGACTGACTTTTTTACTTTTTTTTTTTTTAAGGATAAAAAAAATCAAACTTTTCTTTTGCTTATGCAAGAAAATGAGGGGGAAGGATGATTAGGAGGAAGGAGTAAACTCTTTTGGAGGACCTGCAGGACAGGTGCAGTTACATATTTAATACATTGAATTCTGATTGGCAGCTGGGTCTTTTGCCCTGAGGCTGTTGGAGCTGCTTTCAGCCAGACGCCTTTATTTGACGGCTTTTGGGTGGCTGTCTGATGGATTCAGTGGAGCTTTGAAGGAGATGGATCCCCCCACTGGCAGGTGAGGTTTTGCCCACCGAATACCCTCACAGGGGTCTCCAGCCCTGTTCTTCTTGAGCTGCTGCCCTGCTTGTTTTGCAGCTAACCCTGCTTCAGTAAGATCTGCTCACCTGGATCAGAACTGGGCTCAGTCAATCCAGCTGATCAGGAATGACTGAATCAGCAGCTCAAGAGGAACAGGGCTGGAGACGCCTGCCAGTGACTAAGCTCACTGCTGCCTTTGCCTTCTGTGAAATGTGCATGAACGACTCCTCCTACCCAGTTTGGGAAAATTCTGTCTATCATTTCTAAATCTTGTTGAAGAAGTACAAATGAGGAAAAACCATAATTGTTTGACCACTTCCTCTGTCAGAGCTTCCTGAATGCTTCCTTCCAGATGTGGTTCCTATGAACAGCTGCCACAGAGGAGAACTTTTCCCATAAGCTTCAGCATCTGCAGCTCCGTGCTCAGATTTTTGTCTCCAAAGTTTTCAGAGCAGGAGGCCACCATACTATTAGTAAAGCTGGGCGATATGGCCTAATTTTATTTTTTTAATTTGATTTCCGATCCCCCCCCCCCCTTAAGGAAAGCTATAACTACAAACATCAGACAACTTAAAGAAAATTTTGCTTTGATTTAATCAAACGCAAGACAAATGTAACCCCCATTTCTGGGATGAATAATAGATGAATGAACAACTCTTGGAATCAAAGTTAAGATTTTTCTTCTTCTCACTCCCTTTTGGACTTATGTTGTTTATATAATTTTGTTTTATGTAATTTTCTTGTTTTCTATAATTTTTGTCTTATTTTGTTATTCTACACCTGTTTTCACTTATCCATAACAAAAATGTTACTTACTTAAAGTCCCAGCTGTGTTTTCAGTCCCACTTTGTGGTCTAGACTAAAAGGAGACAAACAGTTTCGTGTGTGCTATGATGTTTGTCGCTTGCCATACTGCTGTGTGAAACTAACACTACGGAAGCTCTGGGGAGCCAAAAATGCACCATTACACAAAAACTCCAATTAGTTATTTTTTTAAATTGCCCGTAACAAAAAATTTGAATTAATTCATTCAATCGATTTTTCACCCAGGCCTAACTATTAGCCGGGCACCCAGGCAAATTTTGAAAATTAGCTTCCTTTATTTGCATTTTCCACGCATCTGCATCATTATTTCAGCAGATTGGAAACCGGGGACAGAATCTAGAACTCAAAGACAAATATGATTTCCCCCAACCTCTTTCCTGTGAAAAGTTTTGGAAGTTCTACATAACTTCCAAAACTTTTCAAGAGGAGCTCCTGAAGAACCATCATTTGTAAAGGAAACTAGGCGAGTTGACATAGTACTTTATAAACAAGTGCTCTTTCCACTTTGAGTTCAGCTGCTACAAAACATTAAGCAAGAGAAAAGTCTGATTTGTTTAAAAGCATCAAAAAGGAGAAAATGGATATGCATATAAAAGTCGGTGCAGACCCACAGAGCCAGCTTCATTTGGGGGATCTTCTTCCAGTTCCCAGAGCTCCAAGCACGTATTTCAATTTTCAAAAATTAAACGAAAAGCTGCAGAGAGCTTTACTGACCAATCAGATACCAGGATTTGGTTGTGTCGTATGAGCAGCATCCTTTTCAAAATGACAACAATTTCAACATTTACCATGAAGGAGAAATTAATAACTGAAGTTCGTGCCCAGACGCAGTTTTATGACAGAGTCTTTCATATATCGAATAGAGCAGTGGAGAAAAAAATAAAAGCCTGGAGCAAAATTCACCAGATTTGCACCACTTGGCCTCCTCCAACTGGGAGAACATGCGCTGGTATCCGGTAGTGACAGGCCAGTGTGAACACGGTGTGCTAAGAATGCCCGTTGACGGTGTTCCTGAACACGCATCACTGTGCCGGTGTGTGCGTATTATGAGGCTGATGGCTGGTGTCAGGAATGCACGCAGTCCCACTTAAATATCGACCAATCACAAATGCGCTTACAAGGGCCTTTCAGTGCGCCTGTGAAGTAAACAAGAAGAGAATATTTCTGAAAGGAAACGTGAATTTATGATCATGTCACGGACGGATTATTTGCTGCGAGGCACTAAATCAAACCGTTGGCATCAAAAATTAGGCGGCGACTACTTCACCAGTTTTCGCCGGGTGCCAGCTACTTTTGAGGCCCCCGAACCAGTCAGATCCTTGGATCCAAAGGAGCGTGTATGTCAGCTTTGAGCCTGGTCACCTTCAAGTCCAGCTGGGATCTGAGTGGCAGCGTTTTGATCCCTGCAGTTCCATTTGAATGTTCTGGAGTTAGGGATGTTCTGGAGCAGTTCTGTCCACTCCGTCTGTTTCTGGACTGGCTGGGCATTTAGGGAAATACTCCCAGGAATGTAGGATCTCATTGCATCTCCTACTTTCCTCCACTGTCAGTGATGGAACCTTTGCATGGACCGGTCCTCCAACTTCACGAGGTGCGTGTGCACTAACCATTGAGGGTTCAGTCTGTTGAAAGAGGGAGCTGTGAACCCCTCTGTGTTGGATCTGCTGAAGGATTTGGGGCTTAGCTTTTGTTTCTGTTGACTCTGCAGGGACAGAAAAGACGCTGTGCCTCAGCCGCCAGTGCTCATGGATCTCATGGCTGATATAGTTCCAGGCCTTTTGGACACTGGATCTGCTGTGGTTGTGTGCGTATTTGAAACCAGAGCGTCCGTGTTCTCCATCGGTGTCATATCAGGATCTGGATCGGAAACTCCTCCCTAAGAGGGATGGGCTTCAGTGAGTGAACAAACTCACCCGGTTGTTTGGGATTTACAGTGAATCCATTTTCTAAAATAAAACCCGAATGTTCTGCAAAAATCTCTTATATTGAACTAGTAGAGAAATCTCATCTTTTGCTGCTAAAACGTTTTTATATCAACTAAAGTTTAGACTTTAAAAAGTTCAAACCCCGGTAACTGATAAACAAGTAAGCTGTTTAAACAAAAAAGAAAGCAGCTATCACCTTCATTGACTGCAAAGAGGGCAAAGAGGGCCCTCTTTTGCAGTCAATGAGCAGATGTTGGTTCATGCCAACATCTGCTCTCTCTGGTTTCTTCTTTGCTTTTTGATAAATACCCCTTTGTTCATTTGAAGCCTTTTGTTTTTATTCAGCTTTGGTGTTTTTGGAGTTTACAGTCCAGTGAGATGGTGTTCAGATTACAGTCTTTGTCTTATTTTTATGAAAACCTCTGTGTAAAAGAAATCCAATTGGCTGTAAAGAAAAGTAAAGTTCTTAACCTCAGCTCCCAAACTTCCTATGAAATATTCAACCTTTTAGTTTGAGCCTGACCTTTCCTGTACCGATGGAGAAAACGGGTTGGACAGTCATGGCTCACCTTCTGCTTAGGTTTGGCAGAGTCCGCTGAAGACTGACGGAGAAAAAAGGTTCAGGAAACATCCAGAAAGACTGAAGAGTCTCAGTGTTTCTCTGTGTTCAACAGTAGTGACCTAAATGATCGGAGTGTAATGATTCATATAAACAACAATGCAATTCCATATTTGTGTCCATATTTGGCTATATCAATCAATTTAGATATTTGTTCATTTTTAATGATCCAATTCTCTGACCCAAATGGATCCAGATCATCTTTATCCAAAACTTCCAGCAGTCAGACTCAGACAGAAATTCCTGCTACTGAACTGTTTTCCAGATTCTTGGATTTCTTCCAGATCATCAAGTTAATGAAATCTGTGTCCAAACAAACAAGTAAACTAGAATGAATGTCAAATCCATTCACATGTTAGTTTCCTAAAGTTCACCACTGTTGTTTTTCCACATCCAAAGAATCCAAAGGGAACATTCTTAGAACATTCTAGACACTGGATGGTCACATGACTTTATTCAAAGTCTGTCCACACATTGGACTCGAATGATGGACGATGTGTTCTTGATGACATCACATGTGTGTTGTCTGCTGTGATGCACTTGGTAATTTTTACTTTATAGTAAAATAAACTCTCCATGTCTCGATCTAAATAGTATCTTCCAATATGATTTGATTATCGATTTATTTCATTTTGAAACGATTTTTCAATGGTTAGTTTTATCCGCCTCAGACGGATCATTCTGTTTGGATCGTAGGAATAGAAATGGATCAATCGATTAATCGTTACACCCCTACTAAATTAATTTTAGGTTTAGGTGTTTTACACTGAACGTCAGCACAAAGTCCTCAGGAAAGAAGCATCTTATCAGCAAAAGTT
Source organism: Oryzias latipes (assembly GCF_053564925.1). NCBI lineage: Eukaryota > Metazoa > Chordata > Actinopteri > Beloniformes > Adrianichthyidae > Oryzias > Oryzias latipes. Next base: position 1,459,637 of record NC_136242.1, read on the forward strand.
TCTCCTGATGTGATGCAAATTGCAGGAAAGCTAAGAACTTTTTCAGTGGATAGTTCTTTTTTAGAAAAAAACCTTTCCTGTGAGCTTTTATTTTGACAGGGTCACACGCTTCTCCTTTGGTTAATGTCCATCTCACTTTTTCAGCATTTGTAGAGCTGCTAGGGTGTCTTCATTTCAAAAAGCAAAAGAAAAAACACAAGAAACATTTGTTCGGAAAGTAAAGGCATGAACGTTCCTGCAGGCAAAGACGCAGCAGATCACGGGACTCCGGAGGCCGAACAGGAAGTGACCCGCGAAGGGTTTGTTCAGCAAGGACCAGGAAAGTCTTGTTTGCTTTGCATCTCTTTAAGCTGGCGTGAAGCCGTGGCGATGTCATGCTCCCATGACTCCCCAGCTGAGCGCACTAATCCCATCAGGCATTGCTGGAGGAGACGGCATGTCAGGAGTTTGGTCGGTGAGTCAGGAGTTTGGTTGGTGAGTCAGGAGTTTGGTTGGTGAGTCAGGAGTTTGGTTGGTGAGTCAGGAGTTTGGTTGGTGAGTCAGGAGTTTGGTCGGTGAGTCAGGAGTTTGGTTGGTGAGTCAGGAGTTTGGTTGGTGAGTCAGGAGTTTGGTCGGTGAGTCAGGAGTTTGGTTGGTGAGTCAGGAGTTTGGTCGGTGAGTCAGGAGTTTGGTCGGTGAGTCAGGAGTTTGGTTGGTGAGTCAGGAGTTTGGTTGGTGAGTCAGGAGTTTGGTTGGTGAGTCAGGAGTTTGGTTGGTGAGTCAGGAGTTTGGTCGGTGAGTCAGGAGTTTGGTTGGTGAGTCAGGAGTTTGGTTGGTGAGTCAGGAGTTTGGTCGGTGAGTCAGGAGTTTGGTCGGTGAGTCAGGAGTTTGGTCGGTGAGTCAGGAGTTTGGTCGGTGAGTCAGGATTTTGGTGTGTGAGTCAGGATTTTGGTGTGTGAGTCAGGAGTTTGGTGTGTGAGTCAGGAGTTTGGTGTGTGAGTCAGGAGTTTGGTGTGTGAGTCAGGAGTTTGGTGTGTGAGTCAGGAGTTTGGTCGGTGAGTCAGGAGTTTGGTCGGTGAGTCAGGAGTTTGGTCGGTGAGTCAGGAGTTTGGTCGGTGAGTCAGGAGTTTGGTCGGTGAGTCAGGAGTTTGGTCGGTGAGTCAGGAGTTTGGTCGGTGAGTCAGGAGTTTGGTCGGTGAGTCAGGAGTTTGGTCGGTGAGTCAGGAGTTTGGTCGGTGAGTCAGGAGTTTGGTCGGTGAGTCAGGAGTTTGGTCGGTGAGTCAGGAGTTTGGTCGGTGAGTCAGGAGTTTGGTCGGTGAGTCAGGAGTTTGGTTGGTGCTGCTGGAGGTGTGGACCTGAGCAGAAATGTGAGATCACAGCAGAGAAGCTGAAAACATGCAGGCGATCGCTGCTGTTCTTTTTCTGGTTTGATCAATTGAATGGTTTCAATGTAATTATAAAGTTGTTCAGTTGTTGAATAACTAAATTCTGTCTGGAGGAATGTGCCTGGCTCATGGACAGGTCTCATGGGGGCCCCCCATCCTCCCAACCCCCCTGAACCTCGTGTATTGTTTTGTGTCTGCATATGTGCTGTTTGTGTGAACAGTGTAGTTTTTTTCTTGTATCTACACATCGTACGCAGTGTTTAGATACGACTTTTTTTGTCACCAAAGACCCCCCACCACCACCACTGTGGACCATGTGCACGCTAGCCTACGCCACAGCTGGCATCACAGCTGGCGTCAAGACAGCAAAACAACCTCAGTCAACTCTGAAATGTGTGTGTGTGTTCCTGTTGTATGTCTGCTCCTGTTCGAGTTGTAGTGGAACCCAATTTCCCTCGGGATTAATAGTTTTTCCTTCCTTCCTTCCTTCCAATAACTTCAGTGAACTTTAAGGTACTCTTTCTGATGTTCTTAATTCATTAAAAGCTCTTCAAGGTTCTTCCGAGCTTCAGTAAATCTGGATCCTCTGGATCAAAGCACATAAAAGAGCAGACTTCCTTTCTTGACCTTTTTTTTTGCCCTCTTTTCAGGAACCTTCTGAACACGCCAGCCCTCCTGAACCAGGACATTGGAAGGAGGAGAGAACGGTGGAGATCGGAGCTGAATATTTTTGGAGCACATGGGTGAGACGGAGGATGAGCGCACAGCTCAGGCCAGCCAGCTGTTTGAGAACTTTGTCCAGGCGTGCACCTGCAAAGGGACTCTGCAGGCCTTCAGCATCCTCTGCAGACAGCTGGAGCTGGACCCTCTGGACTGCAGCAACTTCTACAGCTCTCTGAAGGCCGCAGTCAGCTCCTGGAAGGTCAAAGCCCTGTGGGCTAAACTGGACAAGCGGGCCCAGCAGAAGGTCTACAACCAGAACAAAGCCTGCCAAAGCACCAGGGTGAGAAAGTCTACCCACAGCGGATGGATGATGTTTAGTGGCACAATGCAGAGTTCCCTCCCTGAGGGAATGAGTCCATGCATCAACTCCCCATATGCCAGGTTACCTTCCAATCTCTGTTCAGGATAAATGCTTCTTCCAGCCAAGTCATTTTCTCAGTTTGAAGCCCAACCAGAATTCAGTCAAATGTCTTATTGCTGCTTCAAAATTCTTTCGTCCTGTTAAAAATGCATCGAATACATTTACCTTTACATTTCAGAAAAAGATGCTTTCAAAATATTTTAGCCCCTCCCTCAGCTGAATAAAACCAACAGGAAACCCCAACAACATACCAGTAAACAAAAACAAACCTCTTTAAAAAGCCACAAACCTTCCAAAACAAAAACTAAGCATGAAGATGATATTAAAGCAGCTAAACAGGCTCTTTTTGATGGCTGTTGCAGGAGATGCAGAGAAAGAAATGAGTGTTTGATCTGCTGCTGATTTTGAAGATTTTCCACTTAAAACCAAGTTTGACAGTCTGTCATTCTAATGGTAGGTTCATTTGAACAGTGAGACAGAAAATAACCCCTACTGACTGTAATAGTCCCAGAATGGGGAAATATATCCATTTATCTTTGAACCCTCTTGCCAGAAAGATTTAGTACTTTGTGGTAAAACCCTTATTTATCAGCACAGAGGTCTCTTGTGGTTGAAGAGCAGGTTTCTGCACATATCAGGAGGAATTCTACTCCACTCTTCTTTACAAATGACTTCTGAATCTTTCTGATTTGGTGGCTGTTGCCTAGCAACTCTGAGCTTCAGCTCTCTCTATAGCTTTTCTATAGGAATGAGATCCAGAGCCTGGCTGGGCCGCTCCATGACGTTGATATGCTTCTTCTTCAGCCGTTCCTTTGTGTTTTTGGTGGTATATTTTGGGTCATTATGTAGGAAGATCCATCAATGGCCCATTTGAAGCCTCCTGGTGGAGGGAAGGAGGTTCTCACTCCTTCCAGGATTTGGTGGTACATGGCTCCTCCCATCCACACAGTGAAGTGTCCCTGTACAGAAAAAGACCCCCAAACCATAATGTTTCCACCTTCATGCTTGAACAGTTGGGGTGGTTATTTTTTTTGGGGTCATTGGCAGCATTTTCCTCCAAACATGACCCGTTGAGTTGATGCCAAAGAGCTCCATGTTGGTCTCATCTGACCTCCTCACCTTCTCCCAATCCCTCTCTAAATCATGAAGGCGTTCTTGTAAAACTTCTGCACATGTGTTTTCTTAAGCACGGCTTGTTTGTAACCCCTGCAAGATGTTTAAGGTCATGGATGCTTTAAGTGTGGAGGTAAGGAGGTCAGAGCTGTGGGAAGATCCTCTGCTGCTTTTGACAAATTCCTGCCCAGTCCAGGATGGATCTGCAGGAAGGCAGCTGGAGGATTTTCAGTTTCTATCCACAATAGCTCTAGAGAGCAGAGCACCAGCAGGAAAAGCAAGGGGCGGGGGTTAAATGTGTCCTGGAAAAAAAAAGCGTCTTGGAATTCGATATGAAAATAGTTGGCTTCCATGAAGAAGCATCTGATTGGCTGAAAAAAGGAGCTTTTGTTTTGATAACTGAGGGAATTGGTCACACTACAAATGTTTGGTGTCCCCAAGCAGAGTCACAGGAGATAAAATAACCAAATGATGCCATCAGTTAGTGAAGCCTGGCATGAGCCGCTTCAGAGAGAATTCAAGTCTTCAGGAAAAAGATGAGACTTCTGCGGGGGGGGCAAGGCTTGGCCAAAAATAACAGCCAAACGGCTTCTCAAACTTTTTTTTTTTTTTTTTGGAGAAGATGGTCCTAAGAAGCCAGAAGGGGGGGTTGGTTCTCAAACCTAAACAAGCAGAGACAGAACCTGGAACCGCTTAAACCTTTTCTGACCCGAAAATTCTCTGTAATCATTCAGGAACGTTGGGAAAACTCGGATTAAACTTTTTTAAATGCTCAATGCATTTTTGTTTCTTAGTGAAGCATTGTGTTTAATCTGCTGCTGTCAAACACAGAACAAAACAATGACAGGTTCTTCTCTGGCAAACAGTCATAGGTTTCCTGATCAGAGTGATTGCAGTGAACCTTCATGTCTGTGAGGACGTTTAAAGTGACAGAATAAATACCAGAGTAGTAAACTTCCTTTCTAACCCCTTTTTACATTTGTTGTTCAGATCAAGAGTACGTGTGGTTTGCTGAAACCAAAGTTGAGTTTTCTGCCTGAATCATCAAAATTCTAAACTTTTTCCAAGCAAATCCATTATCTCCTTTCGTCTAACTTGGCCCAGAAAGTAAAACGGATACTTGTGGACATCCCTGATGTTTTTCTGTTTTCCCCAGGAATCAGTTTATTTTTTTAGGAGTTTTTCCTTACCGACGAGGAGGATCTAAGGGCAGGGATGCCCATCTGTTTAGTTTAGCAATCAGCTTCTGGATTTTATTTTTGTACATTTAGCGATATGAAGCCTGTTGAGGCTTCATGTTGTTGTAGATGGGAACTGGTAAATACCTTTAAAGCGCTTCTCTACCTTCACCAATTTCCACACTCCGCTGCTGAACTTTCCCTCAGAGCCAACGTGGGGTTCAGGGTCATGGGCAAGGCAGGAATCAAACATGCAATATTCCCATCAGAGGTCGGCCGCCCTACCCACTGCGCCACGGCCTGCACCACGTATTATTGGGCTAAATGAATCAAATTGAATTAAAATGAATCCAGCTTCATAAAAGGAAGACTTTCACAAAGACAAAATTCAAAATAATCAAAGGTCCATCATCTTTTGATTTATTTTTAAAGTGTTTCCAGTGGTCTTTATGCATTTTTTTAGCCCAAATCAAAAACCTGTTGTCTGCAGAGCACCTACAGGCTTTTGTTGAACAGCATTTTTTTTTCTGCTTTGGATTCACGATTTGAATAAAGAAATACTCAGAAATGTCATCTCAAGCTTAATGTTTTTGAAAACATGTCCTTTTCTCGTCAGAAAAGCGCCAGAAGACCATGTTAAACACCAAAAACCCTGTTTTCTGCTCCTCAGTGCCTCATCATTGGGGGGGGTCCTTGTGGCCTGCGGACAGCCATTGAGTTGGCCCTGCTGGGCTGCAAAGTCGTGGTCATCGAGAAGAGAGACGCCTTCTCCAGGAACAATGTGCTCCACCTCTGGCCCTACACCATCCACGACCTCAGGGGCCTCGGGGCCAAAAAGTTCTACGGCAAATTCTGCGCTGGGTCTCTGGATCACATCAGTGAGTGGGACGTTTGGGTTTTTTATCGCAGGGTTCAGTAGAAATCGGGCTGCTTTGGAGTCTTCTTTGCTGACAATCAAAAAACACATTTGTTCAGATTGTGTGAGCCTTTCCCGCCGTTTTTTTCTTTCAGGGGTGTTTGTGTGACGATGGTCACTCAGAAATCCCCACTAAAAAACAAGTCTCAGAGAAATGTTACCTATGCAATCTGAAATGAGGAAATGTAGTTTTTGGAATGCCTCAGTGAGCTCCACCTGCACTGAAAACCGCTTCTGCTGTTACGCCCCCTTCTATGTCTAGGGGTGCTAGGGGGGCATAACATAAAAAAAGTAAAGTTTTGGCTACTAAATTAACTGCAACACAAAACACCAAACAAATGTCTCCATAAAATAACCAAATTTATTTACAAATAAACAAAAAAACAAAAACAAGAACTAAAAGTGAAGCTAAAAGGCTTCAGGGTGAACCAAGGCCAAAATAACAAACAAAACCCCAACTAACTGAAACATGTAATCTTACCTGTAAATGAAAGGAAAGGGAAATAAATGACAAAACTCTGACCTCCCTAACCTAACAAAAAAAGGAGAAAACATGTACTAAACAAAATGGCAGTTCACCCCTACAGCTTCACTTAAATAACTATAAACCAAAAGACTAAATCAGAGTGGGCACAAACAATACAAACTACGAAGAACTACGAATACAAAATACTAAAGTGCAACACACAACTAAACAAGAGGTGAAATCAAAACCAAAATGGAGAAGAGGGCCAAGCTGCAGTGGAGACTGTTGCAGCAAGGCTCCCCTCCCACTGACTGGATGTCCAAATGGTGGCTTTAAAGGCTGCCTCCACCAGCTAGTCCAATGGGAGGCCACAACCTTGCCACCACACCTGAAAATAATCAGACAAAGAATACAAACCCAAAGATCCAAAAAACACAGAAGTCCCACTCCGATACAAAAATACACAAAACACAGAACAAACAAACAAAACAAAATCTAATACGGCTACAGCCGTAACACTGCTGTGTGCTGACGTTTGAGTTGCGCCTGTGTCTCCTGCAGGCATTCGCCAGCTGCAGCTGATGCTGCTCAAAGTCAGCCTGATCCTGGGAGTGGAGATCCACGTCAACGTGGAGTTTGTCAAACTGCTTGAGCCGCCAGAGGAGCAGAGTCAGGACGGTAAGATCTGTTCTGTCCCGGTTATCGGGAGCCTCAGGTGTTGGAGGTCCAGGCCTGTGTGGCATTATCTGCGTGTGCCTGTCCGTGATGTGCAGCGGCCTGCATTTCTCAGCTATATATGGAAAGTGTCGAATGATGAGAAATGCTTGTGGAGACAGAGGGATACCTCTAATAATAGATTATGTTGGGAGCTGGCTTCTGATTCACCCCAACACCAGGTTTCCTTTGTGAAGGCCTTCTCATCTCCCATTTCCTGCTTTCTCAGGTCCGGGGTGGCGAGCTGAGGTCCGGCCCGCCAGCCATCCCGTGTCCAACTTTGACTTTGACGTGGTGATTGGAGCTGACGGGCGCAAGGACACTCTGGATGGTGAGAAGTGAGGTGGATGTGGATGACAGGTGGAGGAGCTGTGTCTTGGTTTTCCTGCAGCATCAGACCTGTTGTTGCTGGAAGTGAGGAGAAGAGGGTGGGAAGTCTGGAAGCTTTTCCTCGTTCATCTTCAGGGTGTGAATTCTTCAGGATTAGACTCTGCAAACACACCCATTTTACATGGTCAGGCTTCTTCTCTTGTTTATAAACCACCAATTTTCTTTGATGTAACCCCCCCCCCCCCCCCCCCCCCCCCACACACACACACAGCAGGATCACCTTTTTAACCTTTTCGGTAATTTTCAGCAGTAATTTAAACGGCTGCATAGCCCCATAGTTTGTGCTGCATGAAGGCTGAATATGTTCTCAGTATGTTTCTCATCCGTCTGCTTAGTAGAACAAACAAGTGATTTAGAAAAGCTTACAGAGAAAGTCCGTTCAGCATTAAAAGAAGGTGTGTTGGGAAGATCCAGAGCCACTTTAAGTTTTTGGTGAGCCTCTCCAGGATGCAATGTGGCACCGCAGATGTGGGAGGGGTTTCCTGATCCGATCACATGGTCCGGATCATGTAGTTTCAGAGTCAGTGAAAGTGGGTGTTCCTTTAATTGAACTCGCCTGGCAAACTAATTATCACAGGTGTCTGAGATTGATCCAAAGAACCCAGAGATACAAAATCAATCATGAAGTTAAATGAAAGACAAAGATTTTTTATCTAATTAACCCTTAAATACAATTGACATAATAATTTGAAACCCACCGTAGTAAAGTTAGAAGTTCATAGATTAAAGCTCAAAACCCTTTCAATAAATATTTAAAATCATTAAATGTTTAGTCATTTAAAATTATGTCTCTTGAGTTTTGTCTTAGCCAAAACAACGACCCACAAAGAGTTTTCAAAGAAAAAAGACTAGGTTTTTGTTTCTAATGAGATCGTCTCTCTCCATGCGGCAGACGGTGAGAGCTGCTAAGGGACCGTCTACAAAGTGCAAACTCCGGGAAAAGTGATCTGCAAAACCAAAAAACGGTTTCATTGTTATGAGTTAGTCCCGAATACTCATCATCATATTTATGCTACAACAATCTTTGGAAGAACGTATTTTCACATTTTTTTATTTGCAATAGAAATAAGAATCACATTTGATTGGAAATGGTCAAGAGCTCTGAGGATACTCAGTTTCTCTTACATGACTAATTATCACCTTTTTATTGTGCTAGTTAATTGTTAACTATTTTTTCTTGGTGATGGTTTTACTTGATTGCTTAAGCTATTTCACAGAAGTGCTCTGGTTAAGTGTTAAACGATAAAAGAAGGTGAATAAAATAAAAATCCGGCACAACCTGGATCTGTGAACTAAATGTATTATTTTTTAAATGTGTCACAAAAGTATTGGATCGGGACTCCATACTGGCAGATGCTTAAAATCCAATGACATCCCTAGTGGGAGGAGCTGCCCTTCAGGCCAGAACTGGATTGGCTTTTAGGGTGTCTGCATCATCTGTGATGGATTTCATTCTCATGCCACTGAGATCATGTTCATTTCTGCTAGACTATGAACACTTTCGATGCCTTTCCTTTCGGTTTTTAGTTTTACCTCTGTGTTTTCTGTTTTCTGTCAGGTTTCCGTCGTAAAGAATTCCGAGGGAAGTTGGCCATCGCCATTACAGCTAACTTTGTCAACAGGAACACCACAGCCGAAGCCAAAGTGGAGGAAATCAGCGGCGTGGCCTTTATCTTCAACCAGAAGTTCTTCCTAGACCTGAAAGAGGAAACGGGTGAGAGGCGCTGATGTCAAAGCGCCGGATGTTCATCTCTGTGGCGCTCTGCTCAACAGTCACGTTCATGTTTTCAGGAATTGACCTGGAGAATATCGTGTACTACAAAGACAACACCCACTACTTTGTAATGACGGCCAAGAAGCAGAGCTTGCTGGACAAAGGGGTCATCCTAAAAGTGAGTCTGTCCTTTAAACCAGAACCTCCATCTGTACGGGGGCTGACCCGTATTGGTGCTGCGGGTGTTTGGGTTGTCTGGGCCTGTAGAGGGTTGTAGAGAAGAGCGGCGGCGCATTAAAGGAGGCGCAGGTGTGTTTTACATTTACCTTAAGGCTCGTGAAACCACCTCAATGGATGTTTGGAAAATGGAACGCACCATTGTTGTGCGCGTGGTAAGTGTAGGTGATACTGTCACACAGTGTCGTTAAGCCACGCTGTAGTCATTTTTAAGGTGTCGGTACTGGCTCCTTACTGGCCGCATGCACAGGGTGTGCACATGAGACATAAGGCTCCACACAAGGAGCACACGGTATGTGCAGTGTGCAAATCAATTTTATTTCAGTTTTATTTATATAGCCCAAATTCACAACAACAGTCGTCTCAATGGGCTTCGTATCGGTAATTGTAAGGTAGACATACAATATAAAGGATCATAGATGCTTAGAATTCACTAGGATAATACTAAAACTTTAACCAAACAGACTAAACTAAACTGAACATTCCTGCCCTTAGACCCCCCTTCGCTGTAAGGAAAAACTCCTAAAAAAAAACAAAGAACGGAATCTGGAAAAAACTAAGAAACCTCAGGTGTGTCCACATGAATGAGGGATCCTCCCCCAGGATGGACAGGCGATGTACCAGAACTATTAGAAAACAATTAGCTTATCTAACTACAACTACATGCTTAAGAAGTCCAGCAGACGAGCTTCATCCAGACAAAGTTGGGGGACGGCTGGGGGTGCGAGACGAGCCGGAGACAGAATCCAAAACCAGATGTAGGAGCAGTAGTGGAGGCAAGCCAGAGACCAGGTACACGTACTTATTGACCGTACATGAATCGCACTGCACCAAACAGAAGCATGAAGAACTAAATGATAAATAATAATCAAGGATAGAGGAGAGTAGAAGAGTAGAAGTAGAGGGTAGAGGACAGAACCCCAGTGTACCATAGTTTCTCCAGTTTCAAATCTGCTACCATAGTCCTTATTCCTAACCAATCTAAGGTCACATGTCTGAATGACTACATACTAACTTTCACTCACTTCCATCCCCACAAAATGCCTAGAAAAACTTCTTTTTGTGGACTACAGTTTGACCTTTAATGTCATTCGGCCGTTCAATCTTGGGGCCCAGCTACACCATCTTGGACTTAACACCACACTGTGCAACTGGACTACAGATTTTTTAACTACCGTATTTTCCGGACTATAAGTCGCCCTTTTTTTCATAGTTTGGCAAGTGGTGCGACTTATACTCCGCAGCGACTTATATTAGAAATAAATTGAAATAAATACATTGTTAACCCTCCTGTTAAGTTCATTTGTGAGGAACAGAGATGATGTTCCTGGGTCAATTTGATGTATGAGGTATGTTAAGTGTTTAGAGGATGTTAAGTGACTCAGAGAATCAGCAAACAGTACTTACAGTACTTACAGTAAGATCTTGAAGGCTAAAAACATAATATTCTATTTTCCAATGATTTCATAGATTCAGAAATGCAATAAAAATGACAACTGTTTCTACAAATACAGGATGAAAACAGAGTATTAGTTGGCCAATGATGCTTCATGAAAAGAATAAATAAATAAGTATGAGAAAGAATTACTGTGAAATTATGAGATAAACAGTCTGCTATGATTGTGTCATATGAGGTTGTGGAACTTATTAGTTCTTGGTCCCAGATTTTGTCAAATAAATTTCCCGTCAAAATGCGACTTACAGTCCAGTGCGACTTATCTGTGTTTTTTTTCTACTTTATAATGCATTTTTGGGCTGGTGCGACTTATACTCCGGAGCGACTTATAGTCCGGAAAATACGGTAACTGCAAACAGAGTGTTAGAATGGGAAAGTACACATCATCCACTGTTTTAATCCATACAGGGGCCCCCCATGGGTGTGTGCTGAGACCAATGTTCTACTCTGTCCATGTTCATCCAACCTCATTGTCATATTTGCTGACGACACCACAGTTCTTGGACTTACCAATGACAATAATGAAACAGACTACAGGGCAGAAGTGCAGCACTTGGTGTCATGGTGCAACAATAACAACTTGATTCCAAACATCAAAAAGACCAAGGAAACTATTGTTGACTTCCATAGATGCAGTAAGAACCATCAGGTTGAGAGGGGGACCAGTTTTAAATTTCTGGGGGTCACTCTGACTGAAGACCTATCCTGGGGTCCACACACCGCCTCAGTGGTGGGCAAGGCCCAACAACGCCTGGACTACCTGAGGAAGCTAAACACGGCTTAAACCTCCAGGCAGCTGATGGTGAACTTCAGCGACTGTGCCATCAGCAGTGTTCTGACATCTGGATTTTAGTGTGGTTGTGATGTCTAAAGAGAGTCCACGACATCCTGCATGACCAGCACCATCAAGCCCCCCCATCTCCTCCATCTGCTGCCCTCAGGAAGGAGGTACCGGTCCATCCAGGCCAGAACAACCAGACTGAGTGACAGCCTTTATCCACAGGCTGTGCGGCTGCTGAGCAGTTCTGCCCACCTACTGTCCCCCCCCCCCCCCCCCCCAAATCTTCTTCTCTTCTGAGTACACTGTGAACTGAATTGCATTGCTACACATCAACACTAAGCTGCTACTGACTTTAAATTTGTGTACACTGAATGTCTTATGTATTTGTTTATTTTGTTTGGTCCTTGTTGTGCTTCTTTTTGTACTGATTCTGCACTTTGGTTATTCATTTCTTTATTGGGTATTTATGTGGTGAATTGAACTGAGTGACTGTTCTTGACGTTGTTTCACTGACAATGACAAAAATAAAGGAATTTTGAATCTTGAGCTTCAAACTTCTACTAACAACTTTATTTTTATTGTTAAGTTTAATATAAACAAATGAACATTAAGTTAAATAAACTCAGAATGTTTTCAGTCTAACTTTGAATGTAGAAACTGTGTCGGCCTCTCTTCCATGAGCTGGGAGCTTATTCCATAAAACAGGCTTGGTGGCTAAACGCTCTACCTCCAACTTTGCAGGGTTTTGGAGGGAGTGAAAAAAGATAAACGCACGACTTTCCCGTTACAGAGTGGACCTTGATATTCTGTGGGTCCATCTACAGATTTGTCCATTTCTCCCCCCTACAGCCACCCGTATCCACCTGTATGGCAGCTGTGACAAAGGCTTGAGTTGGTTAAGGCAGAACCACCAGACGCTGGAGCCGGCTGTGAAACGGCTCAGTAATGAGCACACACAGGTGCTGGCCCCCTCTGCCCAGACCCCCTCTCGTCTTACATTGCTCGGTGGTGCTGAGTGAAGAGTCGGCCGGGTCAGCCATTCTCCCAGACTTTGTCATTTCAGCCCCCACGCTCGGGTTGTAGTGGTAGCAAAGACGTTTGTCTGCTAACCGCCCTGTCCTAACCGCTGCTCGTTGAACTGTTTGTCAAACAGCTGCTTTAAACCATTTTTCCATCCGACCGCAGGACTTCATAGAGACGGAGCGGCTGCTCGGAGCCGACAACGTCAGCCAGGAAGCACTGCGCTCCTACGCCCGTGAAGCTGCTGACTTTGCCACCAACTATGAGCTCCCATCTTTGGACTTTGCCCTTAACCACTACAGGCAGCCTGACGTGGCCATGTTTGACTTCACCTGCATGTACGCCTCTGAGAACGCCGCCTTGATCCGGGAGAAGCACGGGCACCAGCTGCTGGTGGCGCTGGTGGGGGACAGCCTCCTGGAGGTAGGACGGGTTGCTTTTACACGGGATCAAACCCTCACCACTATGTGTGTGTTTTAACTGGCTGCTCTGTGCTCACAGCCCTTCTGGCCCATGGGGACGGGCTGTGCTCGGGGGTTCCTGGCTGCCTTCGATGCCGCGTGGATGGTGAGGGCTTGGGCGCAGGGCCGGAGTCCTCTGGAGATCCTCGCAGAGAGGTGAGCACCTTTCTAAAGGCCACATATTGAGCTCCAAATCTGAGTATTTCTTTATTCAAATCACTGTGAATCAGAAGCAGAAGAAAAAAATGCAGCTTCAAAAGATCATATTTGTGCCATCGAAAATATGGTGGGTGGGCCTAAAGCTCCCTGCTGCACTGCAGGGTTGCTCGCCATTTTTATTTCTCTGGTAATGTTGGGTTGGGGGTGTGAGGAGCTGTAAGCTATTGGGAGACCAATAAACGGACGGATGATGGGAAGTGGGGGTGGGCCTACTCTGCATCAGCAGTCCCGCCCACAACTCAGAGGTGCTTTTCTGATGAACTCCTGCTGCTCTGCAGAAACTATGTCTAGAAAACGACAAGTTTTTTTGATTTTGGCTAAAATAGCACAACGCTAATTAACTGGAAACACTTTGACAATAGATCAAAGGATGGTCAGGGTGGGACTTTAACGATTTAAAAATTCACACAATTCTAAGCTGTGCAAAGCAATGCATTCCTGTGCATCTTACTGCTTTCTTTGGGGAATTTAGTTTCAAAATGTCCAGGTTTTTTATTTTCTATTTTGACATTTTAGCTGCATCCAGACTCTGCAGCTCCTTTATGCTCTCCTCATGTATTTCTGCTGTTTTCTGCCAGAAGAAAGCAAAGGAAAAAATGGGGATCTTTAGGAATGTGGCAGCAGAGGGCGCTTCAGGCCGACGGACAACATGACCACAAAAAGCTGCAATTTTAGAATAAAATGACAAAAATCTGGAGTTCAAACAAAAGTTCATGGTTAGAATGAAGGGCAAACATTTGGGGTTTTTACAGTTTTAGATTCTGAATGTGTTCAACGTTTTTTCCATCAGGTATTTGTTTTTTGGGGGGGGATCGCAAGCATTCCTCTTGGACAAAGTCTGCAATGATGATGTGATCTTAAAAGGCTCCACAAAGTGTCTGCTGAGCAGTTTCTAAAAGTCTTTCCTGTCTTCTCCAGGGAAAGCCTTTACCGCCTGCTGCCTCAGACCACCACAGAGAACATCAGTAAGAACTTTGAGCAGTACTCCATAGACCCGTCAACGCGCTACCCCAACCTGAACTCCAGCCGCGTGCGGCCTCAGCAGGTCAGAGCGCTCCTCTGAGACGCCACGTTTCCTGTTTAGACCAGACTGAGATCAGGTCGTATCACTGTGGATCTGCTTCATCTGTGTTTTGATCCAAAAGCCTCTTTGTGGAGCAGAAACCTGCAGCTTTACACACATTTACACACACGGTGAAGATGCAAAGTGCTGCTTTCTGTGAGCAAACAGCTCAACATGCAAACGCCTGAACTGTAGAACGAGGAGGTTTTGTATCCAGATTTCAAATATGCAACACATCTTTATTTTGAAGCGTGTTCACTCATTCCAGTGTCCTCCACGTCCACCGCTAGTTTAAATCATACAGACATGCTTCTCCAAACATCTGTGAAGAACCAGCTGCTCTCAGTGAACTCCAGCGTGCTTCTGGGATGCTCCTGTACAACGAATCCACTCCTGAAGCTTCCACACTGCTAAATATTCCACAATTTGGGACGGCCCCTTGCTGTTCCAACATGGCTGCACAGTTAGGGTCCATGAAGACACAGAAGGGGAGGAAGAACTGGACGGAGTCCTGACCTCCAACCAACAGAAAACCTTTGGGATGAATCAGAGTGAAGAACTTCTGAGCATTCCCATAATCCCCTCTGAACCTGTGGAAAGACTTCTAGAAGAGCTGAAGCTGTTTGAGCTGCAAAGGGGATCCTAAGAAAACGCTATGGATAATTATGGGATGTCAGTTGAGTACAGACATGTGTAAAGTGGATGCTTTGACTCACCTTGTCCCTCTGAAATTAAAACGGCAGCTTTCTGACCATCTTGATGGAACACACGCGCACACACGCACATGCACACACGCACACACACACACAGTGCTGTTTGGAGCCAGTTTTCAACATTAATCTTTAATCTCAGAGCTCACTCATCGACTTTATTTTAAAAACAAGATTTGTTTTTGAAGAAACGTCATTTTTATTGGTTAGTTGAGTTTTTGCTTTAAATTTTTAAGCAATTTTGGGTGAAAGAATTGTAAAATTGTCCCATCAATAGTTAATTTCTTGCAGCCTTATAAACGCATTAGCTTCTGCTTCTGTCTTCCTCCTGCAGGTTCGTCACCTGTATATCAGCGATCACCACAACAACGATCGGTTGGAAAACGGAGCACCAGCTCAAAGATCTGTCAACCTGTTTAGAAAAGGTGAGTCTGCTAAACTGCAGTCCCAGCACCAAAACCCTAGAAAAGCACACATGCTGGGGTCCTTCAGGACCTTCAGCACAGATGTGTGACGGTGAAGCTGCTCTGATAGAGGAACACACACGGATGGAGGAACGTCGGTGCTGCTTGACGAAGGAGCTTCTGCCTGAGTCTGACTCCTTCGGTTTCCAGTGACCAGCTTTCCATCACCATGATGCGTCCTCACTCAGCTGAAAGAATCGAAGCTCTCCCGATTTCCCACTGAGGAACCCTCATCATCGTCCGTCTCTGTCCCGTCTGAAGTCGTCTGTGTTGCTGTCGCTTTCTGACAAACTCCGTTCCTCTGCAGAGTCCGAGGTGCGTCCCGGCCGCCTGCTGGCCTGGTGTCAGGATCAGACCCGCGGGTACAGAGGGGTTGATGTCAGAGATCTCACATCCTCCTGGAGGAGTGGCCTGGCCCTCTGCGCGCTCATACACCAGCAGAGGCCTGACCTCATGTAAGCACCAGAGGACGAGGTCTGTCCTGCAGATGAATGGAGTTCACCTTAGAGAATGGACAGCTCCAAGAGGGTTCCTGTCTTTATGGGTGCCAAGGGTGTGAAGGACTCAGGACTTGTTTCAGCAGATGCACTGATGTCGTCCTTGTTGTGACTATTTTAAATCTCCTGGTGGAAACATTGTTTTTGACTGATTTCAGCGACTACGACTCTCTGAAGGAGGAGGATGTGGCGGTCAACAACCAGCTGGCGTTCGACATGGCGGAGCGAGAGTTCGGCATCCAGCCGGTGACCACAGGGAGCGAGATGGCCCAACCGGACAAGCTGCTGATGGTTCTATACCTGTCCAAGTTCTACGAGGCCTTCAGGAGCTCCCCGGGAAACGGTCAGTCTTCACCTTCACGCACCGTCAGAGTCTGATCACCAGCTGGGACCGCGAGCTCCGTCCTCATGAATTCTCAGTCTTTTGATAAATTTTTAAGCACCCTGTCTGAAGCTGCTTTCCAGATCTTTGCATTGATGCCAGCATTTTTGCTGATTTTATTGTGAATTTCTCATGTTAAAAAAGAGTAAAGTAAAAAAGTAAAACCCATGATAGACTCAGACAGGTCTGCCGTTTATTCAGAACGTCTGACCGCACCATGGTAGGCTCTGCTTCTGTTCCTTCTAGAGCACAGATTCCTTAATTGAGTATTTATTTTTGTTCATTTTAACTCGGTTGCTGTTCGTCCTCCAGGTTCAAAAGAGAGGGGTGAGCACGTCAAAGAAAACTCAGATGACACCAACCACAATCTGCCAGAACTTCATCCGCTCAGGAAGAGGACTCCCAGGGTGAGGCTGCCGTTCTGCTTTACCTCCTTGATTGGCAGAAAACGCCCGAGTTTGAACATGTCTGCTGTCGTCACAGGAGGACAAACCTCAGGAGGAGGACTCTGTCCACAAGAGGAGGCGCAAAGGAAACAACGACCTCACAGAGGTGGGATCAGTCAGCCTCACACGTTGTGTCTGAATTCCTTCACTACTCACTACATAGTGCTCGATATCTACTGTTCCCAAATCAAGTGCCCTAGAAACTTCCCTGAAGTCTCTGCGAAAAGGCAGTGTGCATCGATGCTCACTAGATCGGTGAATGTAGACCACAATGCATTGCGTCGGAACAATTTTTACAAAAAAAATGTATTGAAAATACTTTTTTTAAAATAAACCATCAACGTTTTTATCTTCATAACACAGTGGATTCATAAATAATCATCACAAAACTCTCAATAAATTAGATTTGAACTTTGTGAAACCGACGACGTCGTATTTGCCATTTAAAAAAAAAATTCAAAGTAGTGATCATGGTGTCCGAATTGCTTTTAAAATCCAGGGCACTACATAGATAGTTTTTTAGGTAGTAAGGGTGGGAATTCGGACACAGCTTCAGTCTATGTCCCACAGTTCAGCTTCTTCAGGTTTCTGCTTCCATCACAGCTGTCCTGCCACAGTGCGCCTCCTGCCTGTGAGGAGGTGGAGCTACAGGAGAACAGGGTTCGCTCTCTGGCCACCCAGCTGCAGGCCAAGTTTGAGGAGAACCTAACGGGGTCGGCGCGTACAAAGGTGAGGAACGAGCTGGAAGAACACCAGAACGTCATTTTTTCATCTTCTGCTTCTGTTTTGTTTGTTTTTTCCTGAGAGGACAGAGCAAATATCTGTGATTTAAAATCAAGTTTGTTTCATTTTCAAACAGGCTGGAAGGCTCAAGTTTAGACTCCACAAAGCCTAAACTCTGCAGAAATATTTTATAAATGTGCTTTGAACTCAAAGCTCACCTTTAACTTTTCCTTCCTCCCTCATCCATTCCCTGGGTTTTACATTATAAAACATTTTAAATATGAAATCGTCATTTCATTTCATTTGATACTTGGTTTTTTTTCAGTGCTCACTTCTTTTTAAAACTTTAGTGCTTTCAGTTTATTTCCTTCCCCTTTTTGTTTTTCCTCTCCTCTTCCTCTGGTTTTCGTAACAGTCCACTGAGGATCCTCTCAGTCCTTCTCTTTCTTCCTCTGAGTCTTCCTCCCCAACACATCCTCTGTCAGATGAGGAGGAAGAGGAGGAGGGAGAGAACCCCCGCTTTGCTAAGTCCAAAGACACCCCTGCTCCTTCTTCCCTGGCTCCTCCTCCTCCTCCTAAATGGCAGGTAAGCTCGTCATCGGGCCCCCTCCTCTACAGAAGGCTTCAGCAAACCTTTCCCTCCTGCCCCTCTGCTTCCCAGCCTTCTGTCTACCTTCGCTTACTGGAGAATCCTACTCCTGTGGCCCCCCCCAAAGCCCCTCCCTCTGAAAGTGTCTGGAGCCGCTCTCCGTCGCCGGCTGACGGCCCCCCCACTGCAGCGAGTCCTGATCCCGCCTTGGAGCAGCAGGTTACCTTCATCCCTCACCTGAGCCTGTAGTTTTCCTCCATTTCCCTCCACTGACCCCCCCACCCCCTCCCGCTTTCTCCTCAGAGGACAAACGACGGAGCATCGATCAGAGAGATTTCAAAGAGGAGCATAGCAGAGAGGGCGGCGCTGCTCTCCTCCGTGTTTGGTGCTCCTGTGAGCAGCTGGCAGGTTCAGACTTTTACAGACCAGAAGAACCAGTTTCCACAATAACACCACTCTGAGCCGGGGGTCAATTCAGAGGGGGTCAAAGACCGCTTGCACATGACGTCACATCGCCTACATGGGGGCTGGCCAACCCTGGTCCCCAAGAGCCTCAACCCTGTGTGGTTTCCATCTGTCTCTGGACTGCTTGGTGCTGACGACCTGCATCAGGTGTGTTCCCTCAATCAGGATGTGGAATCACTGGAGTCAGCCAATCAGGGACGAGCCTGTCAGGGAGGACTGGAAGACCGGCAGGGTTGTGGCTCTAAAGCAGTGTTTTTCAACCTTTTTTGAGCCACGGCACACTTTAACCTTGACAAAAATCCCGCGGCACACCAGCATCCAAAAAAATAGATAAATAAAAAAAAAAGAAAAAGCTCAGTCTGTATTGATCTACAGCCGCTCTGCAATCTCACATGCATTTTTGTGATAATTGTTGCAGAAAAAGCTGGAAGCTGCAGCTGTTTTTTTCTAAAAGATGTATTAAAAATTAAGTCAAAAGATTCAAAAACTGTTTGATGTGTGTTCGTTGTTTTAAGACGTTAAGAGGAGAGACAGTCACTTTAATGCATCATGGGAGATGTAGTGCCGATAATGCGCCGACCGCAGAAGGACCAGCGTCTCTGAGCTTCATTGTTTTGTTCACTTGTTCCAGTCTGATACCAGATTCTGTGGAAAGCTACACCGCTAAAGACGAGCTTTAGCTGGTATTTTTCTTAGAACAGAGAGACTTTTTTGTGCTAAATCGAAACAAGGAAGTGAAGACTTTAACCACTTCTGATTGGTCAGACTGATGACATGTGATTAAGCCTTCAAGAATGATTGGTGGAGACAGTTAAAGGGGCGGGACTTTTCCTTACACAGTTGTAGCTGCAGCTAAATCACGGTATCCCGTTATTCTTATCAAAATATCTTTAATAGAATCATAAAAACACAAAGAAACACTGGTTGAAAAACACTGCTCTAAAGGACCGGGGTTGGCCAGCCCTGGCCTACATGAACACCACCGCCGCCATTTTGGGAGTCATAAGCGATCGTGACCGCCGCCATGGATCTTTTGTTCACCCAACTGTCTGCCTTTGAGCGTTTTCCTCTGTGTTTAATGGAGGCTGCAGAGTCTGCAACAGTGAAGTTTTCCAGATTCCTGGATTTCTTCCAGATCATCAAGTCTAAATGAAACGTGTCCAAACAAACAAGTAAACTAGAATGAATCAAATCCATTCACGCTTTAGTTTCCTAAAGTTTAACAGGGCTCATTTTGAATTTCATTTTCATTGGTATTGGTCAATTCAATTTGCAGATGCAGGTTTTTGGAAAAAAAGGTTGTTTTTTTTTTTCCATAATTAGGTCACTGTTAAAAACAAAAAGTAACAGATTGTCACTGGATTAAAATCCAAATGATACCCTTCCTAAGGTTGGTCGATAAATCAATTTTACGGATACATTTGAACTGATTGTTTAATAAAGATTTATTTTGAGGAAAATTGGGATTCATTTTTGAGAAAATACATTCCGTGAATTTTCTTACAGAAAGTAAAAGGAGGGAGAAAAAGTCGATTGAAATTAGAAATTGAATGTGGTGTGGAAAAAAATCTGAGATTTTATTTTTTTAACTATCTGCAGGCTGCCACATCTGTGGTTTGACTGCAGCGACCCGCGTTTTCTGCCTTCATTCTGTGGAAATCGGTAACACTGGAAGCCTGAATTTGGAGTTTTTCTGTTGTGACAACCAACAGTATCACATGATGAGATTGGTGGCTATTTCTCTGCATCCAAAGTTGCTGATTTGGCCCTTTAGATGTATCCAAACCATGTGTGCTTGACGCCCAAAATGGCAAACAATGGCGTGACGTCACTGCAAAGGGGTCTATTTGTGTCTCTAGAGTTGTCCCAAACTTGTGTTTTTTGAGGTGAAGACAACCAGATCCACAAAACACAAACTAAATGTTCAGATTGTGAGAATTCTCAGTTCTCTTCTGTGTGAATGCTGCAGTTTCCTCCTTTTCCTAAACACCTGCAGGTCAAATCCTCTTCCTCTGCTTCTTCATCCTCATCTCCTGCTCCCCCTGCCGCTCCTCTGCCTGCCTCTGAGACCTTTCCTGTGGTCCACCCCGTCCCTGACCCCGCCGCCCAAGCTGCTTTTTCTCTCATTGCCCCTGCAGATAAAGGCAGAGCTCAGCCACCCTCCTCCTCCTCCAGGAAAAAGTCCTCCTTTCACACTGCCACTGTTTGTTCGCCCAGCACTGACGAGGCTCTGAAGATCTCTGCTGACTCAGACCTCCAGAGAACAAATGAGCAGGAGGAGGTTCAGAGCGCCCCCTGGGGGGGTTCAGACCACAGGAACTTAGGCGAAAATGACCGCATGAAGGTAACATTGTTCCTTTGCTGGTCTGTTTTGGCGTAACTTGTGTGAAACGTGCTGAAGATGCGTCAGATGCATCTCAACATGTTCCCCATGTGATGAAGAACGCTGCTCCGTCCAGCCTAAGTCAGAAACGGGACCCGTTCATCATCTTCTGCTCCAAACTCTGTCACTAGTGGGAGAATCTGGATCCCCACTCATTTCCCTCCGTCTCCTTAGGTGCTGCTGCGTTCACTCAAACCCGTTTAGTCTGATCTGCCAAATCTGGTCCAAAGACTGTATGTTTTGGTTTTTGACTTGAGTAGATAATGATGAAGAGCAGCACCTCTTCCTCATGGGAGGTGCATTTGTTTTCTTACTTTTTTCATTTTTACTTTGGTTCCTCTTAGCAAAGGCTGGGTTCAAGCAGGGCAGACACGGAACGACTGTCAAAACAACAAACCGCTTTAATCAGTCGGAGCCGACCAACCGGTCCAGAACCGGAGAACCACAGAACCGCTTCACGTACTCTAGATCTAATCGGAAAATACAAAGGAGGATTAGTTATACAGCGTTTCATTGTTTAATGCAGGAGTTAGGTTCTAGAAACAAGCTGCGATGGGTCAAGTCTGTGATACAAAACTCCTCACTACACACTCTTCTGTGTAAACTCTCAAAACCTTCACAGAAAAATAAGTCCAGGATTATAGAATGAAAACAAAGATCTGATCAAGATCACAGAACTTATTCTGTACAGGAGAAACGGCATGATGGAGATTGATTGACAAGTCAACAGCCAATCAGGAGCGGTTTAAAAAAAGAAAATCTGCAAAACGTGGAGACCGTCAAAGATGAACTGTGATAAAGTGAGGCAAGACGGTATTTAGTATAAAAAGATTTTTTATACTAGAAGATGCTGCAGGCAATCATGAGGTCTGAGCTTATTTCAAAAATCGAATCTATGAATGCAATCAATAAAAAAGAAGCATGATTCCCCATCAGAACAATAATAGAACACCTCATTTTTCATATTTTTTGTCTTAGAAATGTAAATGAGTTCATGCTGCTGCTGAGCTTTAGATGCTTTGGAGGAACCAGCTTGACCCAACTCAACTCTGAAGGGAAAAAAATGAACGCTTTTATGAATGAGTTTTTCTGAAATCTAAATGAAGTACATTCTTCATCAGTTACTAGGATTAAACCGGTTTCACTTCGAGATTTTCTTGCACTTTGTTTCCACGAGTAGACCTGGACAAACCGCTTAAGGTCAAACAAAAGTTTCCTTTTTGAAGGCGTTCATGCTGATTATGCTGCCTGCTTCTGATCTGTTCTGACTAAATGGTAAACTGAAACAATGCACCGTTGGGGAGAGGAGTTTTGATGGCATAAATGAGAGCAAAGCTTTTAGTTGGTGCATTTTGGTCTAAACTAAATGTTCTTTTAGGACAGTGGTTTGTCTTTCATCAGCTGACATTTAAGATCAGTGGTCCCCAACCTTTCTCAGGCCTTCAGCCGCCTTAATGTCGGACAGTATTTTCAGACCGGCCTCTTCCAGGCTCTGTAAAATACCTGCAGCTGCTTTGAACTTTATTTGTTCACTAGATTTTGTGTAGGAACTATTAAAATGGGAGATTGATTTCCCCTTAGCAAATAACAAAAAAAGGGGAAGCTTAAAAAAAACTCAGACGCCAGCTTTAGCCTTGTCTGACTTTTAGGGTGTCACTAAAACTGGTATTTTCTAAATATAAATATGAATCCACCGTTTCAACGACTTTATTAACTGCATCCTTGAAACAGTAGACAGTCGTTGCTGAATATTCTGCATTGTTATAGTTTGTGGGAACAATTTTAAATCCTTATTTGGAGTAAAGACTCTGGATTTTGTCTGTTAAATGCAGATTTCTTGTATTTTAAAGATAAAGGCTCCAATTCTGTTTCCTCACTGGATCTTTGCTGCATAAACGTTTCAAATATGTTTGTTTTTTTGGTAACTTGGCTAGCTTGGGTTTCAATTTGGAGGTCTGTGCAGCTGCTTTAAGAAAATAGTGGATACATTTAAGACTTGTGACCGAGCGACTTGACAGGCATCAAGAATGAGCTGGATGTGGTGGAGAGAATCCAGTCGTTTTCTAAATAAACCTTCCTTCAGATTGTAATGCCAATGGTACCAGCTTTCCCACGGACTGGTACCAGGTCTGCGGGCCTGGGAGTTGGGGACCACTGGCTGAGAAAAATGAGGCGAAGTGTTGAGGCCACAGTGCAGGTGACACTTGCTCTGGTCTGCTGTGGTTCAGTGTCCAGGCGGCTGTGACGCTGAGCGCAGCAGAAGAAACGCTCTGAAGTTCCGCTCGAGCAGCTGTCCCAGCGGCGCTCCCAGTTACAGTAAGGAGGTACACATGTGCACCTCAGCCCACACGGGTCTCCTCTGTCCTCCTGATGCTCCGTCAGCTCCAATTCCTTCTTTTCCCTCTTTGTCGCTTTTCAACTGTAGCGGATAGTTGGGAAAGTGTCTTCGTCCATAAATGCCAAAGCTCAGATTCTGGCCATCCTCTATGAGACCGACCACAGACCCAACGCCCCGCCGGTAAGAAGCTCCAGGGCTCCCTGTGAGGCCGGCATGTTCATCCGCCAGCACCAGAGACGCCCTCTTTCTGACTCTGCCTAACTGCTTGATCCCCTCTTCATCCTCCAGCAGGTTTCTGATGGCAGCAGCATTTGGGGCCTGTGGAAGTCCAGCATGACGTTTGGCTCTGAGCTTAACAACACTTTGATTTCTGATGTGCTACTTGATGTATTTAAAGTCACTGAAGTCCGTGGCTGAACTGAACTGACTCAACAAAAGGAGCATGTGTGTTTTTTATGTGGTTCAAACGGAGGAAAGTGGAGGCGCTTTTGATAAAAGACTTAATGGCCTTTGATTTATTCATGAAGCGTAGAATAAAATGTGCATGAAAAGGAGAAACATGCAGAAAAAACATTTGTTTTTACACAGATAATTCACCAATTATGCTTTTTTTTTTTATCTTGGCAGCATCTCACAACAGTCCCACCATGATTTCATTTTTATATTCCTAAGTTTTATGAATTTCTCTTTAAATCCAGGATTTAAAAACGTAATATTTTAATGTTTTGTTGACATTATTCTCTATAGAGTCTTATTTTATTGTCACACAGATGACAGTTGCACGTTTTATGGTGTATGTGGAACATAACAGTAACATACGTCCCCTGATGAGTGTTATTGGTAAATGATTGACAGGTGAAGCCTCCAAGGCAGATTCAGTTTGCACAGATCCTGAATAAACCCTCTTGCCTCATGTAGAAGCTGCTGCTGCGGGAAAACCCAACCACTGTGGGGGAACTTGACTCTAACACGTCTCTCTTGTCCTCTTCCTCTCAGTGCGTGGGGCGCCGGAACGCCCCCCCCGGGCTCGGCGGCAGCGACATCTGCCACTTCTGCACCAAGCGGGTGTACGTGATGGAGAGGCTCAGTGCCGAGGGCTTCTTCTTCCACCGAGAGTGCTTCCGCTGTGACGTCTGCCGCTGCATGCTCCGTCTGGGAGGACACACCTTTGACTCTCAGGGGGGTACGTTTCACTGTGACTCCTAAAGCTTGGGGGGGGGGGGGGGGGGGGGGGCTCCTGTGAGGACAGCAGAAGCTCTTCGTTAGCCCTTCTGGATGTGTCAGAGCTGAGGGTTTGTCTGTTTTCCTTCACAGCTAAGTTCTACTGTAGGATGCATTCAGCTCAGCGTCAGGCCAGCATCCAGCCGGGCATGTTCACGAGGAGGCCGGTAAGAAACTGCAGCTTCTCCTCAGTCCTGGTCCAGACAGACAAACATAAAAAACATAAAAAGTGCTTCAATAGGTGTTAAAATTGTTAAAAACTGGAGAAATAATAATAATAATAATAATAATAATAATAATTGTAGCGACTTCAAAACCAAACAGTCGCTGAGAGGCTGATGCTGGGTCAAATAACCATGAAGCATAACGAAGTTTTAATATTGAAAAAGAAGGTAATTAAATCCACGTATTATATTGTGAACAAAAAAGAGAAAAAACAAAGAATCAAGAAAAAGCACAAAAGCGAAAAAAAGCATATAGAGCGGTCAACAAAAAATACGGCAACCCAGCTCACCCCCCCCCCCCCCATTCCTTATTACACAGGGAAAAACCGTAGGTGAGAGTCAAATAATGTCCCAGCCCACAACCATGTGACCCACCAGCTGATTACCCTACTCCATGACCTATAATGAAAACATAAAAATAATATTCATTCACCCTACAAAAAACAAAATTACTTCATGGCACTTACAATAAAAAAAAATTATATATATATATATATATATATATATATATATATATATATATATATATATATATATATATATATATATATATATATATATATATATATATATATATATATATATATATAATTAATGGAAATAGTCAATTACCATAACAATTGCGAGCAATTAACATCACCCAGTGAGGGTCCTTGGGCAAGACCCTTAACGCTAATGGCTACCTCACAACTTGAGAGACAATGAACCACATGTCATACCGGCTCAGACGTCGCCCGGCCAAACAAGGTCTGCGTCAGGTGCTGGGGGACCAGAGCACCCTGATGGAAAGTGGGCTACTGGAACAAGATGGAAATGGACTAGATGTGAGAACAAGGTTCTGTTAGAATGCTACTACTCAAGTAATCCCACCCAGGGGGGTAACATGCAGAGAATGTGGAATGAATGGATGCTTCGAAACCCACAATCAAGGCTAACTGCCAAACAACTGGTAGCTCAGTGCTCTAACATCCACAAACGGCAACTCCTATCACAACTTGAGATTGAAGCAATACAATACAATGGCAATACCACAGGAGTGCCAGAACAGCAGGTCAGAGAGGATGCTATACCACACTCCCACTCTGAACTTGGGTACACAACCCCAACAACTACAGATATGCTGAGCGAGGCAGCAACTGACCTGAGAGACAAGATCATGTCTACAATGAACACTAGGCAACCCCGACACCAGCTACAATGATTAAGTGATGTACCGCCTGAAAGTCTTGTGGAAAATGTGAATGAAGCATTGAGGGTAATTCCTACCACAACAATCACAGAAACCAATGAACTGGTTTACACTTCAGCAGCACTGAATGGCTCAGTCCTTAGAAACCATTGAAACCAGGGGGGTCAAACTCATTTTAACCGCGGGCCACATCAGCATAGTGTCTGTCCTCGAAGGGCCAGATATAACTTATACATGTAACTAAATGTAATGAAAAGTAAATGTAACTACTCCTTAATGTTAAATAACTCATCGTTTATTTATTATAACTTTTTAAAGTGACAATTACAGTTGCATAGAAACATATGTTTGCTTGTTACTTTAGCATAAATCCTTTTCCATTTGATTCTGTCAGGTTGGGTTACATGGACAGTGTTTAAGTCCCACTGTTTAGTTGCCCAATCCAATATTTCAAGTCCAATTCCCCCTAGATATGAATAAATACACAACAATTTTTATTTTAAGAAATTAAAAACTTTTATGCTCACGCGGGTAGAGCTGTGACGTGTCAGATTTTTTATCACTGCGGTGATGAACCACTCCCCCGGCGGCCGCATCAGAAATAAATACAATTCCAACGTAGTATTCTTTATTAACAAATAACAGTAACAACTAACTACTACCTATCTAACTAATGAACTAACTATATAGGTGTTGTAGATTAACTGTGACTGTGTCAGCGCGCTGCGTCGTGTAGGACTAGGAGGAAGGTGTGCACACGTGTGTTGGGGGTGTGTGTTGATTCTTCTGCAGCGGACCGCTCTGGAGCTGCACGCAAGTTTCACCTGTGCTCTCTGGTACAGACATCTTCAGACAGATTCATATTATATTATGTATTGCCCAGTAATAAGCAGACTGCAGAGTGTTCAGTGTCACCTTTCCGGTAGCCGTGAAGCCTGACACCCATGAAGAACGCGGGGCAGGAGGCTCCGCCTTTGTTTATACAGACACGTAAGGTTACGCTGTAAAAAATAGTTCCCAAACAAAACATGTAGTGATATTCATGGAAATCTAACAGCGCGCGTTCACATTTGGTGTTACGGAGTGAAGGAGAACAGTAATACCCCCCAACACAAAATCCTCCAGTGGGCGGCCGTGTCGCGCACTTAAGAACGCACGCAGCTTGTAACGGAAATGAAAACAATGGAAATTAATAATTAGAAAGCAGTAAATTTGTCATATTTCCTTGCGAGACGGAAACTTCTGTTGTAGAATGAGGATGTGTGCTTCTGAAAGCGACAGACAGTGACAGGCGCAGTGGGACAAAAGGAGACAACAGTCTGAAAGAAAGAAGGAAAGTCTGAACACAGGACTGGCAGGAAAAGGAAATTATAAGCAAAGATGAAGGTGTTTGATGTGTTTATTATAGTTCCAATCACGCACCATATGCAGAACTTTCAATAAAAAAAAAAAGTGCGGTGATGAGGTCATCATCAAAGTTCTACTCTCGGGCCACATAAAATGACATGGCGGGCCACATTTGGCCCGCGGGCCTTGAGTTTGACACATGTGGTTTAAACCATCACGTGGATTTGTGTTTCCAGTCGTGTCCCGACAAAATAAAGGCTGATGTTATTCCCACATATTAACGTTCAGCCAAGATGCAGATTGCAGAATTTCCTGCATGAATTTATGTTCATCAAAGGCTAAATGTTGTTGTTGCCTCTCTTAGTCCTGGCCTCTTCCAGCTCCGTTCTTCAACAGAAAAAGCACTGATCACATGGATTAAAATTAAAATGATGAGCGAACAGGCGCTTCATAATAACCGTAACATTAATAAAGCACGTTTAGAGGATCATCTCCTATATTACCGAGCTGCCAGATATTTATGTATGTAGCTTCTCGGCGGAACTCATTTCCTCTTCCGGTATTTCAAACATTACTGCACATGTGCGAATGATTTATTCTGACCGACAGTGTGACCCATGTGAACGTTTGTTATAAACGGAAAAAGGTTTTCTGGGCCCATGTACACGGTTGAATTCTAATCCGACCAAGATATTTTGCACATGTAACCGCGGCTTATGGTGTCGACTCGCAGCGTGGCGGGGGCGTGGTGGGGGCGTGGCATCATGATGGTGTCTCTCCATTGTGATGTCAGTCAGCCATCTCAATGGAGGATGGTATCGTCTATCAGCACAACCCTACCACCCACAGAGTCTTGTACATGGGAACTTGACATGACGAAGACATCACTTCAGTCTGTCACCTTATTCAACAACAAACCAGAATCCCCCCACCCCCCATTGGCTCATTTTCTGAAAGAACGACCTGCATAGAGATGTACAGATTTACTTTTCTGACAGGTTTTCATTGGTTGACACATTTTTCACTGGTTCGGCCGTAAAGTTGAAACTCTTGGGGGCATGAGGAAGGTCAGAGGCTATGAAGTAGGCGAGCACCTCCACCCAGGGGAGAACCCATGAGGCCAAATGTCATCAAGAGCCTAGTAGACTTTCAGGGGAGGAGATGGCAGCAGTCCTTCATCTGCCTCTCTTCTTCCTCGGATGTTCTGGAGCTGGCTCACTATGGACCCTTCAGGTCCTCTGCTCCCAGTGATCCAGAGTCCAGAGAGGACCCAAGCCTTTCTCCGATCATCCTCGCAGAAGCCGGACTTTTTCAGGGCCTCGTGTCCGTTTAGCGCCAACCCTTGGGGCGTCTTCTGACAATCATGTGGAAGTATTTTCTGTTCTTTCCCTTAATTTGTTTTTAACCGCACAAATTTTAAAATGTTTGCGGGTCTTTCAGGACTTTCTGCTTCTCTTCACCCTTTGCAGTATTTGAAAACCTGTTGGACGGTTCTTCCAACATGAACTGTAACTTGAAACATGTGGAGATGAAGACCACTGCTCCTGTCTGCACATGTTCTTCATTTCTGAAGCTCCAGCAGGAAGTTTTGATTAGTGTTCCCTTGTTTATCGCTCAGAAAAATAACCCACCATAGGTGAAACCAGTGAGTTACAAGTATATATGTTTGAAGCTGCAAACCCCCCCCCCCCCCCCCCTACACACTTTCTACACCTGCATCCATTTAGCCACCGGTGAAAACAATTCTGGATCTCAGACGCTAAAACGGAGAGTTCTGTTTTTCCCATCAGTGCTGCATTCAGTAGTTCTCCAGAACAACAACACTTAAACGAAAGCATGTGAGAAATGTGAGGATTTTAGTCACTTCACATCTAAAATCGTGTTGTTATGCTCCTCTTTCTTTTCCAGGAGGACCGAGGTCATGCCAAGCCCTCGCCGCTGGACGGTGGGATCGGCTCCCCTGCAGGCAGCGCTCAGATGCGCCCCCCAGGTACCCTTGTTTCCTTGCTTAGGCGGAGCCTGAGCTGGCCGCAGCAGGCCGGCTGGGCTGTGTGCTTGCTGCCTGGACGGCTGTGGGGGGGCGTGTGTGGGTCATTCACAGCTGTGGGCTCCCACCTCAGCAGTTCCTCCCACGAATATGTCTCCCTGTTTGAGCTCCTGAGCCTGGGCTGTCCTCTGCTCTGCATGATGTTTGAGGTGCTGGGACAGATCTACCGGGAGCCCCAGCTGGCCCCCCCAGCAGCAGCAGCAGCAGCGTTCGGGCCTCATGCAGGAGAACTCTGAGGAGGCTGCGTCCGCCTCATGGAGCGCGTGGACCTCCTTCCCTGTGCGGCTCCAAATGGACACACTTCTCCCTTTGGTTGTTAGTCGGTGCTGTGGGCTTCACGGCTGCAGTGCCCTCGCTCTGCAGACTCCTGGAAGCTCGCTCTTTCACCCGAGCGCAGCCGGACGAGCAGACAAATCCGGGAAACGCCCAAACGGTGCTTCCAGAACTCGTTCGGCTTTGTCCAGCAAGTTTCAGTCACCTATGTATTTTATTTTTTGACTTCCTAAAGTGTTAGAAGATCCTTTCTTATTGTTTTTTTATGAAGACGGTTGAGAACAAAGCCATACCATTTCATTTTAGTTCCTTCTTTTGCCAAATATTTTTGAGCATGTGTGTGCACGTTCTTAGCTTTGTTTGAGGATACTTCGCCTGGTCCTCAGTCCCTCCCGCTTTTATGTTTTTGACTCTAAGAGAGAACGTCTTTTGCGTCTTTTCTTTCCACGTCTTATTTCAAACCTTTTCTCTTCTGAATTTGAAGTGAGATCAGCTTTGGCCGATGACGTTTTCTGCATGACTCAGTATTTTGTCGTTTCCTGTCCTCCCGTGTTCCATTTCCCAGCATTCCTCCTGTACGTTCTGTTCTCTGCGTTTGTTGCGCTCCGAGTTTCCAGTGCTGTGATTGGCTGAATCCTGCAGGAGGCCATTGGCTCTGGGTTTAGTTGAAAATGATGTTGCTGCTTTTGCACTGGTTCCCCCTTTCACCTGGATTAACCAATCACACGAGCCTCGAGTCTCTGCATGCGTGTGCTCGACTTTAAAGAACGGATGCGACCCTAAATGTTCAAATGCGGCAGACTGAGTGAAGCTGCCGCGGTTTACATCTCAATTCAGGGTCAGGAACTTCTGATGTCTGTGTAAAATTCTTCATCTGCTGGTCTCAAAACCCATCTCAGTTTAGTTCCTAATTTCTTGATGGCAAATTGGTGAAAGAACAGAGAGGTCTTCTGTGGAAAGATCCAGTGAGTGTGAGTTTTGTCGTCATACGTTGCTTAAAGCCAGTAGCTCTGCTGCTTCTGCATGCCGCTTTCAACCCTCTAACCTCACCTTCATCCCTTTTTCACCCTCCGAGGTAACCTTCGTCCTCATATCTGTGGTTCCCTCTGTTTCAGAAGGAGGCCCAAGCCCCCCTGCGCCCCTCTCCACCTCCTTTTCTTCTTCCTCCTAGTCTTTCCTCTGGAGATGATTGGTGCAATACCAGCTTTTTATTTTCTTTTATGCACTTTGATGGCTGAATTGTTTTTGTATTCTATTTGATTGCAGCAGATTTGTTTTCCCAACTCTTGGTAAATTCAGTCAAACTGCTTTAGTTATGATTTAAAGAAGCTGTAAATATATTTAAAAATAAATTATTTCTTCTTCACTTATCTTTTCTTTGTCGTTTGTTGGGGATTGTTTCTGATGAAGACTTCTTTCTGCACCCCTGTGCTGTTCCGCTGACGTCACACCAGTCCTGTTCAGGGCCAGCGGAGAAACTCCACGTAAAACGCAAAGCAGAAACCGCTCAGCTCCAAAGCCTGAACAGAAGTGAAGTGAATCTGTCGCTTCCTGCCGACCTTCTCTCTTCCTGCCTCTGGGTGTGGTTTTCTTTAGGAGAAAGAAGGAACGTCTTCAACCCTTTAGCTCTCATGCTCTCCTCCAGTTGATGAGGCCTTTGTGTAAAACTGAACACGCACACAAAACCCGCTGAGAGATCATCACATGTTTTGCACCAACCTCCACCCATCCCAACATTTTTCAAAGATTGTCACTTCCTTCAAACTGTTTTGACTTAAAAATGCTTCTTTTAAAGGATTTACTGCTTTTCCTTCATTACTGATGATCTTGCAGAAGCTTTTATCTAACTAGAGGCCCAAGTGCCGTGCTAAAAGGGTTCATGACAGCTGATCAGGCCAATAAGATATTGCCCCCCCTTTATTTATCTCTCAAAATAAGAAGTACACTTGTATTCCTGAGATGATCTGATATTTGGTTGTTTTTAAAAAGGGGAGATGGTTCAGAGGTAAATGTGTGATGGTTTGATTCCACGCCCCATGTTTGCCATGAGTGTCTAAAGGCTGCTGGGTGTATGACAGACGCCTAACGGCAGGCAGAAACCTTCACAATCTGCAGCCAAAGTGACCACCTTCACGTTTCAAAAGTGTCCAAAAAGAGCCGATATAAGTGTTAACCCCCTCCCCTCCTGCCGCCGCCACTGCCGGGGTTCGCTTTCATTTCTTTGCTGTGATGAAGTGGAGTCACCTGTGGAAGCTTCTGTTCTCTTTCATTTCTCTGTGAGTACTTGCTTGTTGAATGAAGTTCCTCACTTCTGTTTCATTCGTTTTAGCTCCACAGATGTTTTAAAGCCACTAGCAAACTACCTGGATTGTCTAAACACGGAGACGTGCATGAATTGTGCGGTTTGTCTCCGTGAGTCACACCTGGTGAATGGCTGAAATAGCGTTGGTGTTTGCAGGCGAGGTGGAGCTTCACAGAGGAGATCCAGACGACACGGAGATGGCCGTGGAGGCTCTGGAGGCCTCCTGCATCATCACGCCTTCAGAAGAGGAGCGCAGCAGAGGTCAGACAGCCACACCACAACGTTTGTCATCACTGTCTCACACTCCAGCTTCTATTCAGCTTTATTTTGAGACGGGGGGACATTCCACAGATGTCAGTTTTGTGGCCTGGACCCAAAAGCAAAAAAAAAATTTGCAAAGACTTTTTCTCAAACACAAAACAAGACGATGAAAGACAAAATAGTTGTATTTATGTTTTTTTTTCTAGCTTGTCCTGTCCAACAGCTGAGCAAGCAGATCAGAGCTGAGTGCCTCTTGTATTGGACAGATTTTATTGTTACAATTGGGGTTTATGGATCTACAGACAGACTGGGAGTATATTTGTATAAACCCCTTTTGTATTTGAGGCTAAGCTCTATTTATGAAAATTATATCTGTATGCATTCCTTGTTAAAACATAAATGTGTTGTGAGTAAATTAAATTACATAACTTAGTTCACACAGCAACCACAAAAAATAGTCTGCTGACAACTATTTACAGGTATAACCATGCAGTAATCATTAATCATTTATTTGATTATTTATGTATTTCAAACAAACTCCAGCTTCTCTTCAAGAATTCCAGACCTGTAGTATTCCTTTCAAATCTTAAAAATTCATGTCTGATGCAGTAAATTCTGGGTGAACATTTTTAACAGACCCCCCCCTCTACATCTGTTCCATAGCACATGTGACAGAGGGTCAGGTCAAAATAATCAGTTATACCTACGTACTCTAAAAAAACATTCAGCTTGATGGTCATCCAAACAGGAGCAGCTTTCACACTGAGTAGTTAGGAAAGACTTCTTTCTTTGTGTTTATTTGATTGCTATTCAGTACACTTTGATACGAATGACTGTTCAACGATTTGACACAACTTTGCTTAAACTTTGGAAAAAGGCTACGCCTTTAAAGTCCCACTCCGACGATATTTGTTTCCATTGTAAAATCGTTTTCGGTTGTCTTTTCATAGTGACTGGGCATAGGAGTTCCCCTGTGGATTGTGGGCGGGACTCCGCTAGTTTCCCATCTAAGTTCTGGTACATTGCCTGTCCGTCCTGGGGGAGGATCCCTCCTTCATGTGGGCACCCCTGAGGTTTCTGCTTTTTTTTCCAGAATCCTTTTTTTTTCAAGTATAGTATATATAAAGTGTATTCTTTTTTGGGATGAGAACTATTTTTGTTAGAAAGCAGCTGTTAAGTTTGTTGCGGGTCTGGAATCATCAGTGGGGAGTCTAAGCCCCGCCTCTCTACCTGTTCACACCTCTGCGCGTAAACACGTAGAAATGCAGTTTTAATCCTGAATTATTTTACATTTGTCCTCCACCATAAGAAAAAAGCTACAAAAACATGTTAAAAAAACACCATTTCCATTTGAGTGGGTCTTTAAACTGTCCCTGCCAATCATTCTTGGAGGCTTAATCATATACAGCATCAATCTAGCCAATCAATAACTTCCATGGCTCATAAAGTCTCAGTTATAACAGAAATAACAGCTAAAGATGCTGTTTAGCTGAGTATTTCCCTTTGCTGCTGTTGGTCATTTCTTTTTGGTTTTTTCCCCTGCACCACCATCACTCATATCCATATGTTTGTTCTCCCGTTGGAGAACTGACAGAAATGTTTAACCAAGATCTAGAACCAGAGCTTTGACTTTTCAAAACGATGAAATGCTGAATAAAGCTTGTTGTCTTGTTTGTTTTGCTGCAGGTGAAAGCAGCAGTAAGAACCACGTGAAACGGAAGATCCGCATCTGTGAGTGCCTCTGCTTCCTCTCACCAGCTTCTGTTTCAAACTGTTGGAGCTCAACAAAAGTAAAACTTTCTGTGAGGTTTTGTTCTTGGCCTCTGGTTGCATGTTTTGGTTAGCAGCTGTTCCGGTCAGCACCACTTTATGTGCAATCAAGCGAGTGCTTTAGTGCTTTCATCAGTCGGTCCTTTATTGATAAAGTACTTATCATCCAAAAAAAAAAAAAAAAATGCTCAGACTGAAGACCCAAAATGTGGTTTTTTTGAAGAGCTCATTTTTGAAAATTCAAGATGGCGGCCTCTTCCTGAAGTCAAGGGTCAACGAAACTTCGGTTGTGGTTGTAGCCCAAGGGTGTCAAACATACGGCCTGCTGGCCGTTTCCGGCCCGCCATATGATCGCCATAAATGTGGCCCAGTCAGGAAGAGTAAAAAATGTTAAGGATGTTTAGAAAAAAAGCACATTTCTAGTCCATTCCTGTGGGGAGTTGTGATTTTTTTTTTTTAAAGAAATAACCGAAATGCTCAATTCCCCCACTAGGGGGAGCAAAGGAAAAGCAACACTGGTGAAACAGCATATCTCTGCACGTGCCAAAGTGAATTCTAACCGCTTTGGGTCTGGGTAGGATGCAGTTTGGTTCCCTGGGAGCCTCACAGCTGTTACATTGCTGTAAGAATGATTAGTGAGACCTTAATGACCAAAATGTTGTCAAAAAGAAAAAAAGGCTGAAAAATGGACGGTTTTATTTGATCATGGAGCTGAAGGCAAAACCTGCATGCTAGGTATGTCATCAACAGGTCGCAGTGCTCCAAGAATGTAACATTCAAAAGTTTCACCGTTTGCAGTTTAGAAAAGAGAAGATTTGCCAACCATTAGCTGGACAGAAAAAACAACCGTCTGCATTTACTGCAGCCGTGACGTCAGTGATGGAGCAGTGACAGACACCTTACTGCAGACAGGTTGGTGCAGACATCCAAACTATTTTTAGATGGTGAACTTATGGCAAAATGCTGCAGAAGTCATTTCCCCCCCAAAAAAAAGCTATTGACCTTTTGGCCTCTGTGAATGAATGTGTAATAATAAATGACAGGCTACCATGTCTGTTGAGGCATTTTTTCCAACAGAGACAAAAACTAAACCAAAACAAAGCTGTTATTTTGCTTTTCTGTTGCTGGTGCGGCCCACTTGAGTTCAGACCGGTTGAATGTGGCCCCCAAACCAGAATGAGTTTGACACCCCTGTTGTAGACTTTCATGAAGATCACTTGTCCAAAGTTTTCTTTTCCCATACTGTGGTGGCCATCCCATAATAATTTCCAAACTTCCTTTGGATATTCCTGACATGTGTGATTCGGTCATGTTGGTGTATTTTTGGACAGTTTCTCTCTCTGTGATTCCGGGTAGTATGCGCGTGCAAAGTGTGGTGGGTTTTAACGGAGGGGGGGTCAAACCGTTGCTGAAAGGCGCAGTGAGAAAGCAGAACTGAGACAGACAATCTGGTCTTTGGACTGCTGTGGGACAGAACTATGCAGGTAAAATGTAATTAAAAAAAAGTGGTTCTTGACACGTTTGTGTGTTATCTGCAACATCCGGCTGTCCAGAATCACAGAACCGCGTGATGTGAGGTTTTTGGTTGGACTCCTGGAACAGTACAAGGCTGCAAACGATTTAATGTCAGAGGAAATTCGATAAATAAAAGTGAATCGTACTAAAAAACACCTAAAAGCACTCCGAGCCACTGCCTCAGGTCTAAACTGGACTGCCAGCTCTGGGTCAGAACATGGAGCAGCACAGCAGCTGCGTGGGAGTATAAAGGCACTTTCCTGTTTGATGTGAGACAAAACTAAAGCGACTTCTAGGTTTTTAAGCCATAGTTGGAGGAAATGGACTCAGCTGTAGCTTTGACAGAGCTCTGGTAAAGCTACAGGACTGATGGACCCAAAACGGTTCTGTTCTACTGGAGCTAAAGAGTTTCTGCAGGTAGAAAGCTGTCGGCTGCTCCGCATCTGCTCCCAACACAATCGTACTGTGTTGCCATGCCAACGCTGAACACAGGATGTCAGTGTTGCTCAGCTCCTCAGCAAACCAGGTGACAGATGAATGGGGTTTGGCCTCAAACAGAATTCACTTTTCAGACTCTGGTGAGAAGAGGCTTCCACACATCCAGTCATCGTCAAAACAAAGCTTTGTCTCCAGGATTCCTGCTCTGGGTCTCTTTCCTGTGCAAAGAAAAAACCCATTTTGTCGCCAAAATATTCTAAAATCTGAAAAATACTGATGCTCAGTACGGCAGCTAAAACATTTATTAACAAATGTTTTACTTTCTAACATATTCAAACATTCTATGATTTATTTTTACTTTATTTATCTACATTTTAAAAAAAGTCTTTCTTAACCTGAAATGCATTAGAAATCAAAGGAGAGCATCTTTAGCATGTTATGCTCACCCAAGCCTTTCTTCCATATTTGTTCATATTGTTTGGGTTTTTTCTGAATGAAAGACTTTGTGAGCGTTCATAGATGTTTGCTGACGGATGGGAGCAGCTTCACGGTCGGAGTTCATCAGGTCAGTGTTGGCACAGCCGCAGGAAGAGCTGCTTTGTTTTCAAAGGCCCGACGTTTGTCATCAGGTCAGAAAAAACCCCATTGATGGTGAAGAGAAACGCTGCATATATGTGGAGAGAATCGGAAGTCTTTTGAGGGAAAGACTCACGGTGGTTGATGTTCTCACAAAAACAGTTTGGGGTTCTTATCAGATTTCTGGATGTTCCAAAACAGTTAGAGGGTCAGCAGGAGAGCGTTGACCGCAGGGCAGTGGAGATGGTGGACAACCAAAAACTGTATCAGAGAACTGGACCGAGCGAGTGTGACGGCGTCCATAGATGAGGGTTTACTTCCGGCTCCAACCAAATGAAGTCGGTTCAGCTGCCTCTTCATTTGTAACACTGAAATCTGTCAAATGTGAGACCACCCATTGTTATTGAGGCATCCAATTGATCGAGTTCATAACTTAAATATTTTACATTACAGGAAAAACAATTTCAAGAGAGAAAAAATTAGGATTATCGAGAAGATGTTAAAAAAAAAGCATCAGATCAAGAATGGTTCTTCTGACCAATAGAATGACTGAGTAACAGCAGTTTTTCTCTGTAGAAGTCTATGGGGGGCTGCAGGCTGGTGCAGTGGTTAGCGCTCTTGCCCAAGTTCCGGCAGGGGGACCTGGAACAGAAGCCGATGGGGCATGAGTGGGTTTCGTTTTCTCAGGGGACTCCGGCTTCCTCCCACCGTCCAAAAACCTGTTCAGAGGTTAATTGGTTACTCTAAATTGTCCCTAGGTGTGAATTTGTGGCCCTGCGACAGACTGGCGACCTGTCCAGGATGTCCCCTGCCTTCGTCCACAAGTGGCCGAGATGGGCTCCCTGACCCTGAAAGGGAAAAAACGGGTTGGAAGACGTCTATGGGATTTTGGCTTCTTGTAGACATTGCAGCCATCGAACACTTCCTATGTGGAATGCCAGGGGGAGGGGTCACTCAGTCCAGGTCTCGTATACGGTCAATGTGGAGAGCCTGATCTCCACAGTAGACAGAATCCATCTGCTGACTGTGGAAAGCTTGAGATAGAGCTGACTCTGACGTAGCTGCTGTGCCATCAGCGTCATCAGACCTATTAGATCCAACATAGGCTGGACTTTAGCACTTACTTTTACGCAGTCCTGGTTTCTCACCCCAAATGCAACCCCAACACCACAGGAACGTCGTCCTCCAGAACAAGTCCATTTACCTTTTTTGTTGTTTACTCACAAAACTCCCCCATGATGAAACAATCAAAAAAGCATCCATTAACAGCTCAAAAATGAATTACTAATCGCAAACAGAGTTTTGTCGTTCTATGGGAAAAAAATGTAAATGGTGGTTCTTATATCACAGCCTTGGGGCAGCATCGCTTCTCTTAAGGTTTTTAAAACTTGAAAGCTGACAAAAACATTTCTGGTGTGGACATGCTTGTGTGCAGCCTTCCCCCTGATCTTCAAGAGGTCCGGGCCCGAGACCGTCCCTGAAGTCGATGAGGAAAAGTGTTCCTCTGGAAAACCAGTGGTACGTTGATCCCTTCCCTCTCCGTGTTCACGACTTTGAGTCGAGAAAGTCCTCCGCCCGGAGAAGCCTGACTTGTCCTGCTTCCATCGGGTGCAGTCCCAGATTTGCCCTTGAGCTTTATCGTGTCTTTTTTTCATGATACGTCCTCCTCAGACTTCCCAAAGCAGCTCAGCAGATTCTCAGAAAGAGCGCAGTGAGGACTCATCAGCTGCAGTGAAATCTGAGGGCGGCCCGTCTAAGAAGAGGCTGGTTCTGTCCAGCGTTCAGAGGGAGGAGTTCTTGAAATGGGAGGACGCCATCACTCCAAACACACCTCAGGAGGAGGAGCAGGTGGAGGCCTCTTATGTTTGATGCAGGAGTGGCTTCTCCTGCCCTGACTGAAAGACTTACCAACGTTGGCTGTGTTGTTGTTGCTGTTTTATCAGGTGCAAGCAGATGTAGATAAGCTCCAAACAAAGGGATTGCAGAGCCAAAGCCGAGCGTCTTCCCAGTCTGCCTTCCAGGCTTTAGCCAACGCCTTTAGGAGGAC
Organism: Oryzias latipes; assembly: GCF_053564925.1. Classification (NCBI taxonomy): domain Eukaryota; kingdom Metazoa; phylum Chordata; class Actinopteri; order Beloniformes; family Adrianichthyidae; genus Oryzias; species Oryzias latipes. Next base: position 1,498,020 of record NC_136242.1, read on the forward strand.
GTTTAGCAGGAGTTCCGGCGCTGCTGTCATAATGTTTGTGCAAACTTTTGCTTCGTAGTACAGAAAGCCCCGCTTGGCCATTGGGAGGTGAAGACCTCTTCACTTCAATCCAATCGTTCTTCCTCAACAGGAAACCCAAGCGTGACGGCGTCCGCAAACAGAGGCCCGTGTCTGACGGAGCGTTCACCTTTAGCTCGCTCCTCTGCATTCCAGAGTCGGCAGTGGATGGGAAGAGGCTCAGCGGGCATGGAGCCCAGTGGGTCTCTGTGGGTGCAGATCCCTGGGGGGCGGGGCAGGACCTGCCCTCTTTGTTGCAGAAGGTGGCCATCAGGGACAGCAGAGACTCTGAAGGGGCGTTTGAGGACTCCAGGTCACACCCCCACAAGAGAGTGGACCTGTTCTCATCGCTGCGGATGAGAAGGAAGAGGGACAGCGAGGAGACGGACCAGCAAGCTCAAAATGACATCCAGACCATCCTCTCAAACTTCAGAAACAAAGGTTTGTGCAATGACTCTGCAGATGAACAGCTTCCAGAACAGCTTCCACTCTGAAAATGTTCTTTCTTCAGGGTTTCCAGATTATTTTACTGGGATTAACGGCCGTTTCTGTCCTCGGTATTCAGTGGTTCAACTTAACTACTCAAATATGGACCTCCAAACATGCTCCTTAACAATTCAGCAAATTATCAACGCAGCCCCAATTCATCATACTGCCTCCACCCTGCAACTACAGCTAGGATGAGGTTTAGAGCTGCTTTCACACCAAGCACGATTCATCCAGTTTCAAGGCAAAGTCCATGTACAGATGCGATCGGAGTTCCTACGGCGCGCTTTAGCATCAGGCACAGCGTGGCGGTCTGGCAGCAGCGCATTTGGGGCGTCATGGTGGCAGCGCAGCGCCCAATCATGAACAGTAATCAGCAGGTGGAGGCGAATCTGATCATTTTACTCTATAACTTTATGGTAGTTTTCTTGTTTCCATTAAGACGATTTATATTCCCTTCCCATCCCTGCTGCTGAGAGCTCGGATCTTGCGGCCTGCCCAGCATATTTTCTACGTCACAAATAAGCTCTTTTCCAATCTGCTACTCATTAACAACCATTTGAATAAATAAAAACCTAGAATTGGAATTTGAAGATTAACTTTCTTAATATCGGTCCTCCATCATCTAAAAAATACCACAAGAACAGGATTTTCTTTAAAGAATCTTGCACTTTAGGAATTTTCCATGTTTGAGAACTTCTGTCTTTGCTTCTTCTTATGGAGAGACAGTGAAACAAAACATTGTCCAAGAAGTCAGATCCTAAAAATGAACCACTTTATTCATTCTAGTCAGAGTTCATCAAGATGAAACCTGTACCTTTTTGGTAAAGACCCTTCTAATAGTGCAATGACGACCAAATCCTTTTTAACAAGGACATTTTAAATCTATTCTTTAGAGCTTCACCTTTACGTTAGAAATAAAAGCTTCTTGGACTTCTGTCTTTAGCTTCCAGCCAGAAGAATCTGGACGAGCTCTCCTCCAGTGAAGATGAAAATGAAAACGTGACATCCAATCCCATGGTTCGTACAAAACGGATCAGATTTATGGGTGCACAGCGACATCCTCTCTGACATGCTCCACCTTCCTTCTTCCAGCTGCATGCAGAGAAGAGCCAGAAGAAGCGGGAAAGGGTGGCGGCCCTGCAGGCGAAGCGAGAACAGCTGAAGAGGCTGCATCGAGCTCAGGTGCAGCTCTGCTTTAGATCCTGTTTGTGCAGAGAGCCCATGGAACAGGATTCAACTTCTAGGTTCTGCAGCACCGTGAGATGCAGACTGGACATGAATTGAGCTCTGGCTGCTCCCCGTCTCTGCTGCAATAGAGAACATAAACATCTTTACTTTTTGAAGTACAGCTGTTTAGTTGTTTCAGTGTTGCCATTTGACCATAAATCCCTTTCTAAAGAGAAGAAAATGAGATGTCGGATTTTTCCAAAGCAGATATGATTGCTTGACATGTGAGGAACCTCAGACAAAGAAAAAACTCAAATATTCCTGATAAGCCAGATGAGACGATGTGGGGATGGGTTGTTTGCTGATGAGACCAAGTAGAAGAAGGTTCTTCCATTTTGACTAGAGCCGGTTTCTGCTGACGACATCCTTCCTGTGTCGTCATTGTGCAGGTGATCCAGAGACAGCTGGAGGAAGTTGGAGAGAAGCAACGCGAGATCGAGGAGCGAGGAGTGCAGATGGAGAAGATCATCAGAGGAGAAACGGGTGAACAGCAGCCGCTTCCTTAAAACCTTCACAGCTGTCTCCACTGATCTTTGTCTCAGCTCCCGGTGGGGATTTGATGCAGTTCATTGAACTTCATGTGAAAGTCCTCAGTCTGTTAGACGCTTTTCTGTGAGAAAGGGTTGCCTTGTGAAGCTTCTCTGCACAGTTAACAGCTTCACTCACAGCAGACACTCAGACTCCATTGCTGCTTCCTCTCTCCACAGAAACAGCCTTTGTGTTCAGTTTCAATCAAGAGGGTGATTGTTGCTGCAGCTTTTTGAACATCTTTCTCTGTCTTCACTTTTCATTTCGGCCTCCTCTTCCTCACAGACTCACCTGAACCAGAGGACGGCGATGAAGCCCAGCTCTATCAGTCCTGGTTTAAACTTGTTCTGGAGAAGAACCGGCTGGCTCGCTACGAGTCTGAACTCATGATTTTGTGAGTGGCACACACTCACACTCACACACAGCAACACCACAGACTGAACTGAGTGACTCCTCCCCCTGGCCTCGCAAACAGGAAGTACCCGCTGGCTCCAAGACGCCAAAATAAAGAAATAAACAGCTATTATTCAGTCCCTGTATTGGTCAGAATAACCATTCTTGCTCTTTTATTTTTTTTTTCAAGCTGGGCAATACCCATATCACAAAAGATAGTGAAAATTGCAATTAATGGTTGCCTTAAATGTGTTAAAACAATCTTATGGCAGCTTGAAGTATTTAACAAATCAAATAAATCCATTTATGCATTTGACCTATAGGATGGACTCCTTTACATCATTGACCAATCAGATGGAGCCCTTTCATGTTAGATGCTTGTCTCCCATGTAGACTAGTTTCATCTGGAGTTTAATTGAAGTCATGCTGACTTTTATTTAAATTAAACTTCTTCTTTCTCTTTCGGCTTTTCCCATCAGGGGTCGCCACAGCGAATCATCCTTTTCCACCTCACTCTATCATGGACATCTTCTACCCTAACATTAGCCAACTTCATGTCCTCTGTTAAGACATCCATGTATCTCCTCTTTGGCCGTCCTCTTGCCCTCCTGCCAGGCAGCTCCATCTCCAACATCCTTCTACCAATATATCCACTATCCCTCCTCTGAACATGTCCAAACCATCTCAGTCTGGCTTCTCTGACTTTGTCGCTGACACAGGCAACATGAGCCGTCCCTCTGATGTACTCGTTCCTTATCCTGTCTAACCTGGTCACTCCTAAGGAGAACCTCAACATCTTCATCTCCGCTACCTCCATCTCAGCCTCTTGTCTCTGTCTCACTGCTACCGTCTCTAACCCATAGAGCAGAGCTGGTCTCACCACTGTCTTGTACACCTTTCCTTTGAGTCTTGCTGACACTCTTCTGTCACACAACACTCCTGACACTTTCCTCCACCCGCTCCAACCTGCCTGCACTCGCCTCTTCACCTCTTTTCCACACTCCCCATCACACTGAACTGTTGACCCCAAGTACTTAAACTCCTGCACCTTCTCCACCTCAGCCCCCTGTAACCTAACGCTTCTACCTTGATCCCTCTCGTTCAGACACATGTATTCTGTCTTACTACGACTGACCTTCATGCCTCTTCTTTCCAGAGCAAACCTCCACCTCTCTAGCTGTTCCTCCACCTGCTCTCTACTCTCACTGCAAATTACAATGTCATCCGCAAACATCATTGTCCAGGGAGATTCCTGTCTTACCTCGTCTGTCAGCCTGTCCATCAACATAGCAAACAAAAAAGGGCTCAAAGCTGATCCTTGGTGTAGTCCCACCTCCACCTTGAACTCCTCTGTCTGACCTACAGCACATCTCACCACCGTCATACTTCTCTCATACATGTCCTGAACTACTCTGACATACTTCTCTGCCACTCCAGACGACCTCATACAGTACCACAGCTCCTCCCTCGGCACCCTGTCATACGCCTTCTCTAAATCTACGAACACACAATGCAGCTCCTTCTGACCTTCTCTGTACTTTTCCATCAACATTCTCAAAGCAAAAATGGCATCAGTGGTGCTCTTACGGGGCATGAAACCATACTGCTGCTCACAGATCTCCACCTTCTTCCTAAGCCTGGCTTCCACTACTCTTTCCCACAGCTTCATTGTGTGGCTCATCAACTTTATTCCTCTATAGTTGCTGCAGTTCTGCGTGTCACCCTTGTTCTTAAAGATCGGAACCAGAACGCTTCTCCTCCATTCCTCAGGCATCTTCTCACTCTCTAAAATCCTATTGAACAACCTTGTTAGAAATTCCACTGCTGTCTCTCCTAGGCACTTCCATACCTCCACAGGTACGTCATCAGGACCAACGGCCTTTCCGCTCTTCATCCTTTTCAGAGCCTTCCTAACCTCCTCCTTTCCAATCTCTGCTACTTCCTGCTCCACAACAACCACATCTTCCTCCCTTCTTTCCCTGTCATTTTCCACGTTCATCAGCTCCTCAAAATACTCCTTCCATCTTTTCTGTACACTCTCCTGGGTTGTTAGCACCTTTCCATCTCTGTCCTTAATCACCCTTATCTGTTGCACGTCCTTCCCATCTCTGTCTCTCTGTCTGGCTAGCCTGTACAAGTCCTTCTCTCCTTCCTTTGTGTCTAACCTGTCATATAGCTCATCGTAAGCCTTCTGTTTGGCCTTTGCCACCTCTCTCTTCACTCTACGCTGCGCTTCCTTGTACTCCTGTCTACCTTCCTCAGTCCTTTCTACATCCCACTTCCTTTTAGCCAACCTCTTCCTCTGGACGCATTCCTGTACTTCCTCATTCCACCACCAAGTCTCTTTACCGTCTTTCCTCTTTCCAGATGACACACCTAGCACCTTCCTACCTGTTTCCCTGATAATCTCTGCTGTAGTTTCCCAGTCATCTGGAAGCTCATCCTGACCACCCAGGACCTGTCTCAACTTCTGCCTAAATTCCTCACAAGTTTCTTCATTCTGTAGCTTCCACCACTTGGTCTTCTTTTCTGTTTTCCCTCTCTTCTTCTTCCTGGCCTCCAGAGTCATCTTACACACCACCATGCGGTGCTGTCTGGCTACACTCTCTCCTACCACCACTTTGCAGTCAATAACCTCTCTCAAATGACCTCGTCTACATAGGATGTAGTCCACCTGGGTACTCCTACCTCCACTTCTGTATGTCACTCTATGTTCCTCTCTCTTCTGGAAGTAAGTGTTGACTACAGCCATTTCCATCCTCTTCGCAAAGTCCACCACCATCTGTCCCTCCAGATTCCTTTCCTTCACACCAAACCTGCCCATCACCTCCTCATCACCTCTATTGCCCTCACCAACATGCCCATTAAAGTCTGCTCCAATAACAACTCTCTCTCCTCTGGGGAAACTCTCTATGACCTCATCCAACTCACTCCAGAATCTCTCCTTCACTTCTAACTCACAGCCAACCTGTGGCGCATACCCACTGACTACATTCACCATCACCCCTTCAATTTCTAACTTTAAGCTCATCATCCTGTCTGAGACTCTTTTCACCTCTAGAACGCTGTTTACAAACTCCCCCTTCAGAATCACTCCTACCCCATTTCTCTTCCTATCAACACCATGATAGAACAGTTTGTATCCTCCTCCAATACTACGTGCCTTGCTGCCCTTCCACCTTGTCTCCTGCACACACAGTACATCTACCTTCCTTCTCTCCATCATGTCTGCCAGCTCTCTGCCTTTCCCTGTCATTGTGCCAACGTTAAGAGTCCCTATTCTCAAACCTATGTTCCTGCCTTTTCCCTTCTCTCTCTGGCCACGTGCCCTTCTGCCTCCCCTCTTTCTTCGACCAACAGTAGTCAAATTTCCACCGACACCCTGTAGGTTAACAGCATCGGTGGCGGTCGTTGTTAACCCGGGCCTCGACCGATCCGGTATGTCTAAAGTGTTGTGGATGATTCGCATGGTATTTTGGCAATTTTTACGCCGGATGCCCTTCCTGACGCAACCCTCTCTATTTATCCGGGCTTGGGACCGGCACAGAGGCAACTGGCTTGCAACCCCTGTGGCTAGATTTTTTATTTAAATTAAACTGTTGCAGTGAAATGGAAATGATGTTTTTGGTTGTTTTGCTATTTGTTCATGTGTCGTCATGGCGATATTGATCACTAATATGGCAAGTTTTTCCTCGTATTGTGCAGCCCTAGCCTGGAGCAAGATTCACCAGATTTACACCGCTCTGACATTTTGCACTAAGACTCTTCTAACATGCACTAGTAAACAGTAGGAAGGGGGGGAAAAACAAGCCCCTCCCTGCTTGTGCAGTGTAAACATCATGAACTAAACGCGCGTTCTTGAACACGGTCACATGCCCGCTGTGTCCGTGGCTTTAGATGCAGCATGTGTGTGAAGATGCTGTATGAGGAGAAATCGACCTACAGGGGTTTGAGACCGGACATGCCTTGTGCTAATGTTTCCGAGCAGTTTAGATCTGACCGTTTCTCCTTCACCTCAGCGCTCAGGAGCTCCAACTGGAGGACAGTCAGAGCCGCCTGCAGCAGGAGCTTCGACACAGGATGGCCGTGGAGGGTAAGGCTCTTATTGTGAAACGGTGTCATCGGACAGTGACCACGTGCTCAGTTGTGCTGTACATCTTAGACACGAAGAAGAGTGCCTCGGAGCTGCAGGAGGAGCAGGAGATCCTGGCTCAGATCATGAGCACGGTGGAGAAGCGGGACACTCTGGTCTCCATCCTGGAGGAGCAGAGACTGAAGGAGCGGGCCGAAGACAAGGACCTGGAGACCCTGGTTCTGTCCAAAGGCTTCGAGTTCCACTGGGGTCAAGGAAATGACAGCTGGGGGCGGTAAACACAGGAGCTGTGGGCCCACCACACCGGATCACGTCCAGCAATGTGACAGGCATCCACCCGTCCCACACTGGAATATCTCTGCTGGTGAAGCCTCACTGCTTCACTTCTTCAACCTATCAAGTCTGTGTGAATCCTTTCCCAAGCCTCCATGAATGGACATGCATGTGTTTTCCTGATTTTAACTCAATCTGCCACGTCTGTCTCCACGGCAGTCGATGTTTACACACGTTTTAACCCGGAGACAAGTCTTCACACTGCACACCTCCTTTGCCTTTATGTTTTTAATCATTCATATCATCAGATGTGAATTTTAAAATGTAGCATTGGTTATACATTCATGTTTTAAAACTGAAAAAGAATGCAGTGAGATGTGCATGCTGTCGTTGCAAACTGCTGTTTTGATTATTTAAAATATAAAGGAATCTTAAATAAAATTTCTATTTTTAAACAAATGATGGGTATGTGTACATAACTGTGTTGGCTAAAGCCAGATCAACCAAATGTACCGGAACTGTAACTGCATCACTACTTGAAAACACAAAAAATAAAATTACCACCTCGGTTTTGTTTTTTAATTTAGGGTTTCTACTTTAATCAGACTTTTTGATTCAAACACTCATTAAACATAGAGCAGAGACAGCTTATAAACAGCTTGAAACTTCATTTGAAAAGGCAACGCAGTATAGCATGACTGACTAGATGTAGTGCATTCTATGCATAAATATATAGAAATGTATATCTGATTAGCAGATATTTTGTCTTAGAAGTTTGTGTTTAGTAAACTTATTTAGCCGCTGAGTGCTCCTTAGACACCATAATTGTGCCCACCTTGATCTCAACTACCTTTTTTGTGTCTTTTAACACGTTCTTGTGACAATTTTCTGACATGTTAAGAAAGATGAGCTTAAAAGTGCATTCTTGTTTTTTTTCCCCTTTAAATTCAAATTGGGAATCAGGAGCAAAAAGAAAAATGCCAAGATGGTATCAGCCTTAATGGGCGGACTACAAGCTCTGGGGAGGGGAAGGGGGGTCGGGGTTGCTTGCACCAACTGTCTCGCCCACAACTCAGAGGTGAATTTCTAATGAATTTCTTCCACTCTGCAGACACTATGTCCTGCCTTTTTCTTTGTGTTTGGCTAAAAACTGCATAATCATAAGAAACACTGGGAAGGGTTTTAGAACAGATCAAAAGATGTTTGGAGGACTTTGAATCGGCTCCTATGTTGTTTGTGAATGTTAAATGGACTTGTACCTATCACATTTAGTGTTTAAACACCCCCCCCCCCCCCCCAAAAAAAAAAAAACCCTGCTCCAAGCAGTTTTATTTATTTTTTATAAAAATCTATATGGAGGTGTGATCGTACAGTTGGTTGTGCGCTGAATTATTACTAAACTATTGCTGAGTGATTTTAATAAATGTCAGTAAAGAGACTTCTGGTTCTTTTCTTCCCGCCGTCGCTCGTGCCCCCCGCGCGCCTCCGTGGAGGAGGAGGGGCTTCTCCACGTCGGGACAAATGTCTGGAATTCCGTTTCCGCTTTAGGGAGTGGACTCCGATATTTTGTTCCCTCTTGCCCTAAAGTTGACGTCTTTTTGGGGGGCAGTTTTTCCACCAACTGTCCGGGATTTAACCGTCAAACATGGCGTCCTCTCCTCAAAAATCTCCGTCTTCTCCAAAATCCCCGACGCCCAAATCTCCGTCCACCAGGAAGAAGGATGACTCTTTCCTGGGAAAACTTGGTGGAACTTTGGCAAGAAGAAAAAAAGCAAAGGAAGGTAAAGAAAAGGAAAGCATTCAAAGACGACGTATTGTCCTTTTTATATCATGTGATTTAGTCCAAAGCTTTGACTCCACGTCTGCGGTTAAACCGCACAAAACGCATTTGGACTTGGTACCCAAAGTTTAACAGACTTGGACTAAAACTCGTCACACTTTGAAACTTTAAATGTCGTCACAGAGAAAGTGTTTTCCACGGGGGGTGTTTTTTTTGTAGCCGCGGGCTGCATTTATCCATGTAAGGAGTTGAAGCCTCCATTACTGTGAGGAATTTGTAAGCAGGGGCGGTCCCACCGCGGCGGAGATGCGGGCTCCTCCTCCACCCCCCCCCCCCCACCACCACCACACATCCACATGTATACATGCATCCTATTTGGCCAGTGTTTTACACATGTGGACTCCCTATGGGTCACACACCAACAAGTTCTGCCATAACGATGAGGAACGCCACGTTTTTAAGATAAGATAGATAGATAGATAGATAGATAGATAGATAGATAGATAGATAGATAGATAGATAGATAGATAGATATAGATAGACAACTTTATTTATCCATTTGGGAGGTTCCCGCATGGAAATTGACATCTCCATCGCATACAGCACTGGTTGACATGCATATAGGAAAAGGAAAAAGCAGCACAGTGACTACAAAAATTAGAAGATTAGAACAGTAAGAAACAATTTAAATATCTACAAAAACAGCATATTCCAAAAAAAAAAAGGTCATTCCGGCCCAGGTCAAAACCGTCTAAATCCTGAAACCATCACTGATTCATGTTGTCTTTTTCTGATCTGGTCGCTCTGAAGACATTTCAGCTTTTTTAACTACTGATCACAGGAGACACAATTCCCCTTGACTGTATTTATGTCACTCAGCAGCAGTCCTGGACTGTTTCAAAGCTCATCTTTTGTACTGCGACTGTGAGCCGAACAGCATTCTCAAAAACACTTTTTATTCTTATTTAACCTTTATTTTTTACCAGGAAGTCACTTGAGATAAAAGCTCTTTTTGGGGAGAGACCTCGCCAAGGGGCATTGGCACACAAACAAACATAACAACTTGAAAATCAAACTTTATTAAAAATCAGCTGAAGAATAGCATGTTAGATAGATAGATGACTTTATTAATCCCACAATGGGGAAATTTCATTTATCTGTGGCAGCAACACGACATTCAGAAATAATCTATATAATATAACATCAATAAAGGACATCACAAATGACATTTATATTAGATACTTAAAAATATTACTAAAATTATTAGGAAAAATTATTATCAAAAATGAGATTCTTATTAAATAAAGAAATAAATATTAAATAAATACAGCTGCAAAAGTGTAAAAAACATGCGGTCTGCAAAACATGTAAACTGTAAAAAAACATTACAAATTTTTTCAAAATACAGAAATAACTAATGAAGTTCACACCAAGAACAAAAACAAACAACTGTTCAGGAACAAAAAACAATTTAAAATTGAAAAACAACAACTACAACAAAAAGTAAATGAATCAATGACTAAACAGAAAAACACCCCTGGGACCGTGGAGTGTCACTTTGACACGGTGTTGTACAGTCTGATGGCTGTGGGGAGGAATGACCTGCGGTAGCGCTCCTTCTTACACTGAGGGTGCAACAGTCTTGTGCTGAAGGAGCTGGTCAGCGCCTCTACAGTTTGGTGTAGGGGGTGGGAGGGGTTATCCATGATGGATGTCAGCTTAGCTAACATCCTCCTGTCCGCCACCTCCTCGATGGACTCAAGTGTGCAGCCCAGGACAGAGCCGGCCCTCCTAACCAGTTTGTTAAGCCTCTTCAAGTCTCTGCCTGCACTGCCCCCCGCCCAGCACACAATTCCATAAAGGACCACTGAGGCCACCACAGTGTCGTAAAAGGTCCTCAGCAGCTGTCTGCACACGCCAAAGGACCTCAGTCTCCTCAGCAGGTGGAGGCGACTCTGGCCCTTCCTGTACAGAGCATCGGTGTTGTTGGACCAGTCCAGTCTGTTGTTCAGGTGAACATCCAGATATTTAAATGTGTCCACGACCTCAATGTCTGAACCCTGGATGTTCACCGGTGACTGTGATGGTGAGGACCTCTTGAAGTCCAGGATCAGCTCCTTTGTCTTGCTGGTGTTAAGCAGCAGGTGGTTAACTTCACACCAGCTAACAAAGTCAGTGATGACCCCCCTGGACTCCTGCTCACCCCCCCCGATACACAGCCCACAATGGCACTGTCGTCTGAGAACTTCTGCAGATGACAGTGGTGGGAGTCGTAGGTGAAGCCTGATGTGTACAGGGTAAACAGGAATCGGGAGAGCACAGTCCCTTGAGGTGCCCCCGTGCTGCAGACCACCACATCAGACACACAGTCACGCAGCCTCACAAACTGTGGCCTGTCTGTGAGGTAGTTGATGGTCCAAGCAACCAGATGTTGGTCCACACCTGCAACCTCCAGCTTCCTCCTCAGCAGTGATGGCCGGATGGTGTTGAAAGCACTGGAGAAATCAAAAAACATGACTCTCACAGTGCTCCCAGGGGCCTCCAGGTGAGACAGGGCCCGATGCTGCAGGTAGATGATGGCGTCATCCACCCCGATGCCTGGTCGATATGCAAACTGCAGCGGGTCCAGTGCTGAGCTCACCTGAGTGCGGAGATGGCTGAGGATGATCCTCTCCATAGCCTTCATCAGGTGGGAAGTCAAGGCGACAGGTCTGAAGTGGTTCGGTTCCGTAGGACGAGGTACCTTCGGAACCGGAACCAGGCAGGAAGTCCTCCAGAAGACTGGTACCTTCTCCAGTCTGAGGCTCATATTAAATATGAACAGCATCACCACACAGAGCTGGTCTGCACACTCCCTGAGGAGCCTGGAGGTGATGCTGTCAGGGCCTGTTGCCTTCCTGGCCTTTGTTCTCCTTAACTCCATCCTAACCTGATTCAGGGTGAGGCAGAGGGGGGTTGGAGGATGGGTGGGCGGTGGCTGGTCTGGTGCTGTGAGTCGTTGGGGGGGTCCCTTTGCTTCTGTTGGAAGAAGGGGAGAGTGGACTGTTTGGTGCTGAGGTGGTAACAGCTGCAGCTGGGAGGAGACGCCTGAGCTGGAAAGGTGTGAAGAGGGGGCCGAGTGGGTTGTGTTCACCCTTTGGTGACAAACTCAGAAAGCGTTGTTTTAAAGCAGCTTAGGCAGATGAGAGTTCTGAGCACTGATCCATGAGAGAGGAGGAGCAGCCCAGGAAAGAGCTGTGTGGATCCTGGGAACAGACAGGAGAAGCCGTGTGAGGAGCGGGAGTTGTATCCAGGAGACGGCATAAGTACGATGGTAGTTTTCCAAGAGAGGCAGAGAGGACAGCTCCCAGTGACGGGTCCTGCTGGCACCTATTAGCCATTGAAAAGGAATTTTGGGGCATAGTGAATGACTCTCCAAAAAATGATGACATCACAGCTGAGGAAACTGTAATAAAAAAAGGGGGGGGGGGGTCTAAAATCTCCTATGGATTTCAAAAAAACATTTCAAAATCCACTAGCGAAACCAATACAACTTTTCAAACTATTATGGGATTGCCACAAGCTTGATGGTCATTTTGCAACAAAGTGTGACATTTGGGGATTTCCACATTTTCCCTCAGTATGGGAAAAGGAAACTTTGATCTTTACAAAATTTCACTAATTTCTATCTACAAACAGAACTGAAGTTTTGTGACCTTTGACCTCAAGAAAAACACCTTTAGCACCTTCTGCAAATGTAAACTCCTGATCTATTGGCTCCTAACTCTTTGAGCATGATTGGGAAACTGCTCCAGATTAGAGCTTTTGGAATCAGGAGCTGTGAATTTTGAGGCGAGTCCTCAAAGGTGGCGGCCTCCTGTTGCTTGCACTTTTTTTACCGCGATATTGTGAAGCTTTAACACACGAAATGCTGGTCCAAGCTGAACGAAACAATATGACATACAATATGAACCTATGAAGAATGTGGGCGTGGTTAACAAAGACATCTGTTGCCAAGGAAATCCATACATTTACATTTTGCAAATTCTTCTGAAAATTGCATAGACCTGTTTATCTCACCAAGACGTAAAATGGTTGCTATGGAGATAAAACCAACAGAAAAGCTGCCGTTTGTGAGACTTTTTTCTTCTTCTTTTTCAAGAATTTGCCAGATTCAGCCCTGACCAGGGTGGCAGGGGCAGAGGGGGAGAGTAAGGCGGGTGTGAGGGCAGGTCATATGGGGGGGCGGCGAGGCTAAGGGAGGGTATTCCCGGCGGACCAGACTCCCTTGTTGCTTTAATTTTTGTTCTATTCTCATTAAGACTTGTTTTCATTACAAATTGTAGACATGTCAGTAAAAGTAAAAGTAGGACCCCAGTGATTGTTTGATACCATCCAGCTGAGCTCTTTCACTTGAGGCAACAGCCGGAGTGAAACCTGCATCTGTTTTTGGAAACCGGGAGGTTCCGTGTTGTCCGGTCCAGCCAGGATGGAGATGAGGAGCTGCAGAACAGATGTCAAATAAGCCCCAATGAAACACGTGTGATAAACCTGGTTAATCCTGAAAGAGCCGTGAGATGTTTGCATGTTCAACAGTCATCATGCAGACATCTGATCAGGACTGAGGTTGTGCAGAATTCGTTGTTGTTTTGTGATACACGTCTTCCGACCTCCCCAGGTGAAAGTTTTTTTTGTTTTTTGCATATTGGGATCAGTGGACGTCGTACGCTCTGCACTCTTTGGCCTCATCTATTAAAAACCTGTAGAATTATAGCGTTTCTTTGGAAAATATCCAGACTTTTAAAGAAAATATCCCTAAAGGCCCGTTCACACCGGGACGAATTTCGTGCGCGATTTTCGCCGACGTTTAACGCCTCGTGACTAAACAAAGGGCACCAATGGGAGTGTGCACACCGACGCGAAAAAACGCCACGCGACAAAGCGTCAAAAAAAAAACGCCTCGGGTTGTTTTTTTTTTTTTTGACGCGTCGCGTCGAAATCTATTCGACCAATGAGAATGGCGCTTTTGCACACATGTCTGGAGCCTCTGAAGTTACAGTAAAACACAACTTGGGGGGGCTCAAACACAAAACTGCCTTGCTGAGCACACATACCAGCGAAGAAGATAGACACCAAGTAGCGTCTACACTGCCGCGAAGAAATAATGACGGACATTCTAAAATATCCCTGAACCAAGCACCAGTTGGAGCTACTGGTGCTTGAAATATTCATGTTTTCTTTGTTTGATTCGGACAAGCGCATAAATACTTGCTCTCTTCTTCTGAGGGAAAAGCGACTTTAAGAAGCGTAAAGTTGCGCAGCGCCACCTTGTGTATAGGAGTATTTCTGTTTACATTAAGCGCCATCTAATGTCAGGGAAGGAAATTGCATGTTCGCTCGGCTCATCGTCAGCGAAAATCGCCTGGGTGTGAACACAAAAAACGTGGCGAAAAACGCCTGGCGAATATTCGTCCCGGTGTGTACGGTTAAGTCCTCTGATGAAAGTTGACCTGAGCGCTTCAGGCAGGAGTAGGATGGCGTTCAGGGCGGGAGGCCAGGCTTTATCGTGGAAGGAGAAAGGTCTGGGCCGTTTGGATGATTGTTTAGTGTCACTCAGTTTGCTCCGTCACAGCTGAGCCCTGGTTTATGTCCGTGTGAAACCACATTAAAGTGGGGCTGGCCGGTAGAAACGCAGAGCAGTGTATGGGACGTCTGCAAAGTGTTCCAGTGATTTGATGGAAAGCGTGGGCTGGACCGCTGCCGGGCTGATGGTTGAATAAATTGAAGTCTGCGCGACGTTTATGACAGCCGCTGTTTAGGGGGAGGGGGGCGTTAGAAGAGACGCTATCAAAAACTAGAGGAAAAACTGGGAGGATGTGGAGGTTTAAGGCGAGAGAAGGTCAGAAGGTTTGAGCGCATGGGTGCAGGCCGCTGCAGCACGTGAGCGCAGAAAGGAGAGCTTTACCCCGGTGTTGGGGTGGATGTCAGCGGGAGAGCCAGCTCCGTGGAGGAGAAGCTGCTGACCAGGAGGGGATGCTTAGTGGACGGAGGCAGAGATGGGCTGTGGAGCGCTCTGCCCTCCAGGTAGGACGCCGTTTGGGCGTGTGACGTGCTCTTGTGTAACATTCAACATGAGGCTTTTTACTGCGATAAGTGCATGTCCTGGTTTTGTGATGAAGGGGGAGGAGTGATGTGCTGTGAGGACACCGTGTCTCTGAGTCCTCTTCTGTCTGCTGCTGAACGGCATCTTTACCATCACACTGGAGAAACAGCTGTTCAAACACAATATCACCTAAATAACTGAAGTGATGATTGCTGTGATCCCCGTGCTCTAATTAAGGAGGTGTGACTGTAATGCGGCTGCAGCACGGCTGGAGTCCAATTTTATTATTAGTAGGGGGTGTTTTTTCATTCTATTCAGTTTCTGTCTCACCAAAATATAGCAGCTACAACTCTTCTTAAAGCTGGTAAAAGAAAAAACAAGTTTATTCCCTCCATAGGACAAATAGTTTTCATTTGTCTGAAGCAAGTTAAGAATTCTACTCCTGCTGTTGGATTTAGTTGGTCTAACTTCTTTTGGCCTGATCTCCAACCCCTCCCTGATCGTGTTTCTGTCTGGATTTATCGGTTAACTAAAGAAAAGACAAAGTGAGTTCAGTGAAATCAACTGGATGTGTAGGAAGAACTGTAAGCTGACCTGCAGTCTGGTGTAGAGCCCTGCGCGGGACTATTTTCTTCATCCCGCTCCCGCCCGCACCCGCCAAATTTCTGACCAATCCCGCCCGCTCCCGCAACGTATGCGTTACACTCCCGCCCGCACCCGCAAAACTCATAGAATTTAGTCCCGCACAGTAATAGAGATGCATTGATTTTGTATCGTCTCCCGTCCCGCAGAAAAAAACACGTATTTTTATTGATATTATTAAAGAGATTCATATCCCTCCTCCAGCCTCATCTTTTCATGCATTCCTCTTTTGTGTAATGTGCAACATAATCATTAAATATATTTTCACAAATCCTGTTCGGTAAAAAAAGTGTGCGTGTGTCCGCGACATTGTTTGTCCACGACAGACGGCCTGAAGCGCGCTGAACCAGCTGGGATAGATGCAGGTCAAAGTCATTTGCAGGAAGAAAAACATTGTAATGGTTCAACAGAGCTGAAAATCTATGAATTAATTTTTTCCTGACGGAAAAATACTTTTTTTTTTTTTAGCTTCAGCCTTTTCCCGTTTTTGCTGTTTTGCGCCTCAGTGTGGCATCGAAACGCAGATCTGAACACGATGAACCTCGTTTGAGGTTCTTTTCTGCTTCATCAACTGACATCATGTCCCTGTCAGGAAACCTCTGCTTCTTCCTTATCCCGCGCAGTGTTGCCAGATAGATTGACAGCTCTTTCATCCTTCTGTTGCGCTAGAGCGTTCCGACTAACGTGTTAACCTGCTATGACCGTATTTTGCGCTCTCTGTGGAATACACTGGGAGCGCGGGGAAAATAACTCTAAGCTGCAGAGGATGTGAACAGGTGAACAGGTAGAGAGGAGAAGCATGTAAAGAGGCGGGGGAGGGGCTTTGGCTTCAAACTCTGTCAGAGAGATGGAAACACGGCGTCAGATTGAGACGCAGCTTTCACTGCAGGAGTTGAAGCAGAGACTTTCTCTGGGATGATTCTATGAACTCAAACATGGAAACATGATTATCAAGCAGAACTCTTTAAAATAATAAACCTGATCTCTCCACATTCTTCGTGTCTACCATGCATTGATGCACACATCGCTCCATGCAGCGATCAGACCAGAACTTTAGCTGATAGCTCCGCCCATACGCGACCGCGGTATCAGGCTTTAAAGAACACAATTTCTAAGAGGCGGGGCGGGGCGCTGCACACCCCCAACAACAGGTTAGATGACAGTGGCCATTGGGCGTCTCTACCTGGTGCTTTCACGGAGCTTCAGTACATAAGACTCCAACAGCCGCTCAGCCTAACGTAGTCCACTATTATATATTCATGAGATATTCATGGCAAAACTGATCCCGCAGAGTTTTTTTTTTGCCGCCCGCTCCCGCCCGCAGTACAATTCAAACCGCCCAATCCCGCGAGATTTGCGTTAATCCCAATGCAGCCCTCTAGTCTGGTGGATCTCCACATGTAAGGGAGAAGTTACACTTGAAGCCTTCAGCTACACACTCTGTGAACTTCAGACCAACAATACTTTTAAGACCCCCTCTCAGACTCATTTTGTTATCAAAAGTGTTGTTATGAAGCGCTTGATCAACACGCCAACATGGACTGATGACGAGAACTTTGACACCATGAGAAGTTGGGATGAATTTGATAAAAACGGAAAGACTTTCAGATCACACGAGCAAGAATTTTATTCCCCACAGAACAAAGTGACACTTAGTGAGCCCATCTTAAATGGGATGGTGCTGCAGAACTCAAGAGTTTTTGGGAGGAGGACATGGTTACCATGGTGACTGTGGTTCAACAGGTTGAGGATAATAAGGTGATGGGTTTCTGGAGTGTTTTTCTGAATGCTCCAGATCTCCTCCAAAGGTAAAACTTCAGTCATCGTCCTGCTGATACAGCGGGGGACTTCCATTAGGGAAACATCTGGAGCAGATGTTTAAAGTCTTTGTGGATCTTTCAGGATTCATTGTTCCTTCAAAAAGCATCCAACTGCTAGGGTTGGGCAATTCCCTTAAATTGGCAGTAGACGATGTTTGCAGTAAACCATCGGGATGGATGATGATAACGTCGGGGGGGGGGGTATTTTCAATTTTTCGTTATTATATAATTATTATTCGTTGGGGGCCGGTTTAGCTCGTGCTGGTTTGCGGCGCCTTCCGTCCCCGAAACCAGGGTTCGACTCCGGGCTGCTCCCTGTTCCTTGCTCTACTTCTGTGCAGGTCCCAAGCCTGGTTGCTTTGAGAGGGTTGCATCAGGAAGGGTATCCGGCGTAAAACATTGCCATGTTTATCATGCGACTCGTTCGCTGTGGCGACCCCTGATGGGAAAAGCCGAAAGGGAAACAACATATAATTATTATTCGTTATTTCCATGATCCATTCTATGATCCAGTATAAACTGAGGGAAGTGACTTTAACAAAAAATAAATATGACAAACAAAACAGAAAAGAAGTAGTCCGCTCCTGCGTTTGATCAGTCAAGTGGACTGAGTCTCTGAGCAGACAGACTTTGTGTTTGAGAGAAAGGGGGGATGCTTTGTTACTTGTGCGCTACGTTATGGAGACTTTGGACTGCGATCCGTCCCGCAGCTCTAGGTGACCGAGCTACCGAACTCAGGAGAACCGGGTCCCGACTAAATAAAAGCTGATGTTATTCCCACATATTTACGTGCAGCCAGGATGCAGATTGCAGCATTTCCTGCATGGATTATGGTGTCGACTCGCAGCGTGGCGGGGGCGTGGCAACACGATGGTGTCTCTCCATGGTGATGGCTGGGGGGGGGGCATTCATTAACTGTTTATGACAACTGGACTGAGCGTGACATCATCCATAAAAATGACGTACTTCCAGCTCCAAGTGAATGAAGTCAATTCAGTCGCTGTTTTTTCGCAGAAGGGACGCTTCGGAGCTCGACATTGTCGATAAGCAGTAATTGGTCAAATTGGTCTGAATCATTGCACATGAGAACTGGACTAAGCAACCCCCCCCCCCTCCACCCTCGTGTTGAATAAAGGAAGTGCCTGCTTCCATATACTTCTATAGAGACATAAGGTGCTGTCACTGAGTCATTCTATTGGTCAGAAGAACCATTCTTACCCTGATACCTTTTATTAACATGTTCTTGATCATCTTTTCTTTTCCATGATATTTTTTGCCGTACCACAAGTTATTCAAGTTATAACCTGACCAATCACATGCTTCAATAAAAGTACGTGGTCTCATGTCCGTTTGTGCAAAAGTTTAGTTTGTTGTTTTGGTCTCCCTCATTCAAGCCCATACCATAATATTTCTTCTGCCGAGCTCAACTGCTAGCTGAAACAGTGCAGTCTCACGTCACACGTAAAAGCCTCACTCTGATTGGTCGTTCAAGTTTCATGACCTTTTATTGCTCTTCAGTTTCAAATGCTTTTATTTTTCTGGAAGTGGTGCAAAGTTAGCAGGAGCATTCGGATAGAAGCTCTTGAGCAGTGAAAAAGGAATG
The DNA here is from genome assembly GCF_053564925.1 of Oryzias latipes. Lineage (NCBI taxonomy): Eukaryota > Metazoa > Chordata > Actinopteri > Beloniformes > Adrianichthyidae > Oryzias > Oryzias latipes. The sequence goes on from NC_136242.1 coordinate 1,517,007, forward strand.
CAGGATAAATGGTTTTGATTCCTCTTTTATCAGCTTTTACTGTTTGCTGTTGAGCAGCATCAACAAGCAGCACAACTCTCCGTTCTCCTGCTCCTGCAGTGTTTACGCCCACATTGTGCCCTTTTTTTGGTTGGGGTTAAGCAAAATGATTCTGGATATTTCAGTTTGGTGTCTAAAGGTGTATTTTTTTTAATTGTGTAGAATGAAGCCGGTGTGTTGCGCTGCAGCACGGCTGGATGTTGTCGCTCTGCTGGTAACTTGCAGAATGGAGGAGGTGTCACTCTGCAGGACGATTCTCCTGCAGCTCTGAGCGCATGCAGAAACACGCCGCATGCATGCGCGGCGTGGAGGGTGTTGATTGGGAGGATGCTGCTTCCATGGAGGCAGAGAAATGCACAGGATGTTCACCTCACGCCCTCCGCACATTCACACACGGATCCTCCTCTGGCAGAAGAGAGGCATGCTGGGCTTCAAGTGGGGGGGGTGAGCTGGCAGATCTCAGCTGAAGTGTTTGTGGAATCGGGCAAAATTAGGCTTTTCCATCTGTGTGGCCTCATCTTGTCTATCTGTGATTGTTTGCTTTTTTCTGTTTTGGGCCTTTACAGCTACAGCTCAGCCCTGAAGACAAAGATATTTGCACATTTTCTTCATTAAATACTAGTTAATGACATCATTTAAACAATCTTCATCCTTTCTATCAGAAAGGCTTTTAACCAATTCTTCCAAGTTTTCACACGTCACCCCGTTATTAATCCAGCTGCACTGGCTCCCCATCCGCTACCGAGTGCATTCTAAAATCCTGGTTTTTTAGTGGTCTATAGAAAAGTGTGCAGCCGTACACCCCCAGCAGCTCCCTGAGGTCATGTGACCAGGGTGTGCTGGTTGTTAGGAGAACACCGTTAAAAAGTGGCAGAGCCTCTGCAGCCGTGGCTCGGCTTCCTCTCAGCCTCAGATCTGCAGACTCTGACTTTTCTTTTAAAAAGCAGCTAAAAACTGTCTTTAAAAAGAAATTAAAATAAAAAAGTGTCTTACTGTGAAGTACTTTGTGATTTTTTTTTTATCTTGAAGGCTGCTATACAAATAAAGTTTATTATTATTATTATTATAAATTCACACATGGAGAAAATTACCCTTTGGTTAATGAGAGAAAATCTCACTATGGTAAAAAAAAAATTAACTTGTATTTGACTAATAATGAATAAAAATTCTATGAAATTGAACTTATGCCTCAGACATTATCAGCCGTGCTTCCACACAATAGTTGTGTTGTGTTTTAGAAATGATAGTGTTAATAGTGGAGCTGCAAGGTAAAGAGCATGTGCCTTCCTTCAAAGATCTGTCCTGCAGTTTACATGAAGTACATGAGTACATGTTAGAGTGCAAGTGCAGAGAATCTGCTCTAAAGTGAAGGGAACATACAGCACTATAAAAAAAAGTCATAGTCACAGATATAAACTCTGTTCAAACACCAGAAGGAGATCGAGTTGGTCATTTTTTAGTTTGGGCTCATTCAGCCACACGGGGTTTAAAAAGACAACCATTCATCCACACCAGCAGAAAAGCCACAAGAATCCAACAGACCAGAGGACGGGAACACATCACACCGGTTTTAAAATCACAGCATTGTCTCCCTGTGCGTTTCAGGATTTTAAAATTCTTTTAATGGTTTATAAATGTTTTTATGGTCTTGGGCCTTCTTATTTAAATGATCGCGGACCCTGATGTCCTCTGGCGCTGGCCTCTTAGTTGTTCCTGAGGTGAGGACCTAAACCTATGGTGAGGCTTCGTTTTGCCATTACGGTCCTCGCCTGTAGAACAGTCTGCTGGAGAACCTCAGGGCCGCAGAGACTGGAGAGGTTTTTAAGAAGAGGCTCAAGACCCACCTTTGTAATTTAGCTTTTAGTTGATTTTAATTGCTAATTTATTCTATTGGTTTTAGTCTAGGCTATTTTAGGTATTTATTTTCATTTTATGCATCTTATTCTCAATTTTATGTTTTTAATTTTAGTTTCTTATCATGATTTTAGCCCCAGTGTTTCTAGTGGGGATCTTTTCCTCCAGGGCTTGCCGGCTTGGCCGTTGGTTGTTGCTGCAGTTGTTGCCCTTGCTGGGGCAGCTGGGGCCTAACTTTACAGCTTCACGGCTGTGAAGGGGACACCAGTGATGTCCCGGTCTGGGTGGGCACTGTGGCGATGCTCCCATTCATCGCCACCCATTCATACCATGCTCCCATTCATACAAAGGATGGGAGGATTCCCAAATACTGTTTCCTCACAGCAGAGCCAAGCCATACTTGTTTGTTTGTTTGCTTATTTATTTATTTAATTATTTAATTAACTATTTAAGCTACAAAGTCATCATTCTTGGGTCATGTGTTTTAACGGTGGGGAGTGGGAGGGGTGAAGGGTGGGTTGGGTTTTTACTGTAATGTGTGTGTTCTGTTTTTAATGTCAAAGCGCTTCAAGCTGCACAAAATGCATAAGAAGCGCTATTTTATAAATAAAGTTTGATTTGATTTGACATTCCTCTGTGACTGACAAAAACAGCTGAAGCTGATGGCTTCAGCTGACACATCAGACGTTACATCATTCACAAACGTGTGGATGTTAAAATCCTTTACTGTTCATCTGAAAGGCTGGATGAAGTGCTAAAGCTAACCATCTGAGACTGGTGGGAGACAAAAGTCGGCCTTTGCTGCCTACTGTTTTAAACATATTTTCCTTCCGTTTTGATTTCTAAACTATTGACTCTGGGATGAGGAGATCTTCCTGTCGGTGTGTGACTGTAGTTTATCTGTAATGTTGTGTTTGCCGTAGTGTCTGAGCTTCAGGAGGAGGGAATAAACGCCATCAACCTCCCACTCAGCCCCTCACACTATGAGCTGGACCCTGAGGACACCATGCTGGGTAAGCACAGCTTCCTCCAGACACATCCACATCTGGGTCTGGACTCACATCCTTCTGAAGCTACCCTCTGATTGGCTGGATGCAACCGAGTGGCAGAAGAAGGATTTTCATTCAATATCAAACTTCTGTACTATTGTTAGACTGCAGCACACTCCATTCAGGTCATGGTAGTGAACTGTTGAAGACATCAGTTTTTGTAAAGTGTTAAAAACCTTCCTGAGGTCATGTGTTAAATGTATTTCTTAAAAATCAATATGGAAAAGTGTTATTTAGGAACCGGTTAGGTCAGGATATAAAAATTGTTGGAATGGACCCAATTTCAGACAGATGCTTTTATGATGAAGGCTTTCATGAGTGGCTTCTAGTAGCAAATGATGAGTCAGAAGTGTTGTTGGCTTTGATGATTGATGATCTTCCTCCACCAGAGGAAAACGAGGTGCGGACCATGGTGGACCCCAACTCCAAGCATGACCCCAAACTGCAGGAGCTCACGAAGGTCTGAACTTTCATTTATTCATCTACTTTAAAAAAATCTGTATTTCAATCCCAGACATTTAAGCTCCTTCCAGAGCAGCATATTTGCCGTTTTTATTTTATTTTATTTAGCACCATCATCCAATTGGTTGTCATAGCAACAGCTGTCACAGGGCAGTGTTTTTCAACCAGGTGTGCACACTAGTGTGCCGTGGGAAATTACCCTCATTCACTGATCTGAAAACATTTACCATCTCCAGGATTTCAGCTCTTTGTTCATCCAAACAGGCCCTGATAAAACACTGAGTAGTTAGGAATATGAAAGATCATAAAATACTTTTTTCTTTGTGTTTATTTGATTCTATTAAAGACACTTTGATTCTGCTCATAAAGTCTCTCAGTTCCATCAAAAATACCAGCTAAAGCTCGTCTTTAGCGGTGTAGCTTTCCACAGAATCCGGTGTCAGACCGTGGAACAAGTGAACAAAACAATGAAGCTCAGAGAAGAGAGTCTGTCTGCCATCACTGCATCTCCCATGATGCATTGGGTTAAAGTGACAGCATCTCAGCGCACAATGAAGTCCCTGTTAAACGTCTTGAAACCACAACAAACACACATTAAACAGTTTTTCAATCTTCTAGCTTAACTTTTATTACATCTTTTAGAAAAAACAGCTGCAGCTTCCAGCTTTTTCTGCCACAATTATCACAAAATGCTTGTGAGATCATGAAGGGACTGTAGATCAATACAGACTATGAGTTTCTCCTTTTTTAATTTTTGGATGCTGGTGTGCCGCTGGATTTTTGTCAAGGAGAAAGTGTGCTGTGGCTCAAAAAAGGTGGAAAAACACTGTCATAGGGTATCCAACGCTCTCCTGGTCCAGTGTGATTGTATCAGGAGTCTGTTTTCGGCTGTCCAGGTGCTGATCGACTGGATAAACGATGTTCTGGTGTTGGACAGGATCATTGTGAAGGATCTAGCTGAGGATCTGTACGACGGTCAGGTTCTGCAGAAACTGTTTGGTGAGAACGTGCTCAGCTTTGGTGTTACTTTACTTCGAGAAGTGACTCTTTCTCAGCTCATTTCTAGCAGCAGCTAATTTTAAAATTGGATTTAGTTCAACACTTTAGTCCTGCTGAATGTTGCTGGTTGTGAAGTCATGAGCATCTCTTTGAATTCGGTTTCAGAAAAGCTGGAAGGTGAGAAGCTGAATGTAGCAGAGGTGACCCAGTCAGAAATCGCTCAGAAGCAGAAGCTGCAGACGGTTCTGGAGCGGATCAACGACTCGCTCAAACTCTCCACCAGGAACATTCGTTGGAACGTTGACTGTAAGGAAGATCTGCACTCATCATTTCCAAAACTAGATGTGCCTGTTGGTGAGAGGATTACAGGTGGACCCACATGGCTTTTTCAGGGCCGATAACCCATACTTGGAGCTGATATTCATTTGCAAAGTGAAACTATTGCTATCAAAATTAAGAATATTACAAACACTAACGATTAACTTTTTTTAATAAAAAAAAAACACTTAAATTGAATAAAAGGCTCCTAAACTTGCCATTTATTTATTTATTTTTTAAGTTAAATAAATAGTTCCCTGAAAGTTTTCATTGTAATTTAATAAAAACGTCAGCATATATAAGATGACTTATCTTTGTGATGAGTAGAAACACAAAGAAAAGGCGCAGGGACTTCCATGGCTCAGAAACATATCCAACATATTGAATTAAGAGATGGCTCCCTGATGTTTTATCAAGTAAATAAAGGAGAGTTAAACGCAATTAGAGGAAAGTTTGACTGTTAAATAATCAGTAGTTCCAGTTAAGCAGCACGAGATGGTGGTGCAAAAAGCAAAGTGGCTCCTTGTGTTGCTGAAAGTGCTGCAGGAAGTATACCCGCTCACAAATCGCTCAACAAACAATCACTTTCTTTTTAGTTTTTGCACAATCAAAGGTTTTAAGAAACATTTGTGTTAATGCATTAACAGTGACAGCCCTGGTAATGAAGCCCCACTCATAAAATAGAAGGTTTATAGAGTCAACCTTTACTGTAAATTCAGTTCAGGATACAAAGCAGCCCTTCCTTCAGGTGTACGCTGTCAGGATTCCCACAGGTGAGTGAGTTTCAACTGAAGAACCAAGAAAAGATGCATGTCTGCCCCGTAAAGATGACCAGGAAGCATCCATCTAATGAACCTGCTCAATCCCTGTTTTGGGGTCATGATGTAATTAATCAGGTGTGAGTACCGGCTGCTACCACGTGCACATCCTGTGCTTCATGCACGTGTGAGACGCAAGTGTCTATTGCAGGGGTTTGGCAGACTACGGCCCGCGGGCCAGATCCGGCCCGCTGAACAACATCAAAGACGCAGGATTCTTTTCTTCTTTCAATCTGGCCTCGCGATCGAGACCTGCATAGAACGTGACGTCGTATTCCACCCTTCTACAGGCTGTGGCCCGCCCTGAACCCCTCTAAAATCTGTGTCAAATACAACAGTCTTCCCTTTCTACATTACACTTCCTCTTTCTCGGCTTCACTGATTCTTTTAGTGCGATCATGCGACTGCTTTTCTTTTCTTTTTCAAACCTGTCCTGTGTCCTGATTGGCTGGAGACCTTGTCAATCAATCTCCTGCCGTGTCTCCTGTTGTCGCGATCAGATCGTTGTTTTCATTCTAAGATCCTGGCTTGTTTTTCCATAAAGGTTTGAACTTTGAGAGTTTAAACAGGAGAGAAAAGTCTGAAAAAGTTCATGTCTGTCTGAGAAAAGTGTCTAGTGAGGAGTTCACGGATTTCATCTCCATGAACGTAAAGCTGTGCTGATTCTATAATGCATATATTTAAATGCCCAGCTGCAGCAGAAGACACAAGAATTGGACTTCACAGTTGTGCAGAACTCAGCGCAGCTGCTCAGTTTTCTTTGTGACGTTTATCACAAACTGTGAGATGTGTGAGGAGCTGCAGCCCTCCAAAGTCTGAAAAGACTGTGACAGGAGGACAAGGCTTAAGGAAGTGAGACAGAGCTTCCTGTCACGGGGCTGCCATTCTGGCTTTATTTAACCCGTTCCAGAATGAAAACAGAGTTCTGTTCAGCTCCTTTCAGTTTGGTCGATGATACTTCGTCCCTCTAGTCCTAGATTTCATATATATTTTTAGGCTTTCCTTTGTCTGCACTGTAGATCTTATAATGTTGTATTGGACATAAAGGCGTAATGAAATCAACCGACCTGAGGCCTGAAGGCCGTGGCGTGTGCTGCAGGACTTCCTGTGGTTCTGAGGTTTAGAACTGTTCCACTGGAAGGCTAACTGGAGGAGAGGGCAGCAGGAAAGTACAGAGTGTATTTAATTCTGAGGGTATAATCATAAATGGAACAAAATTGATTTTGTGAGAGCGGGCCCCACAGAAGGGCCGTATCAAATGAATTTCTTTCAAACCACATAATCATTTCTGCTGCACCTCTGGTGGAGTGGGCGTCCTTGAAAAAATCCATTGGCATGAGATGTCCTCAAAAATGTTGAAGTGTACAGTCAGTCACATGGAATTTAATTTATTTCACTGCTCTTTTATTTGAGGAGTTTTCTCTTAATTCCGTGTTTTTCTTTCCAACTTTCAACCTGCCTTCAGATTCTGCAGAAAAACAGCCTATTTAAGCACAGGAGGGGCCCCCCCTCACTGCGGGGGCTCTAAACGCCTTCCAACAGGCTGCAAACTGCTAGTGAGTCCTGCTTTTCTTTTATTTGGTTTTTAGTTGGCTTTTTTGTACAATTTAAGGAGACTGGGTACGTCGGACGGGCCGACCCTCTCCTGGCCGACCTTGCAGTTCAGCATTAAACATAATTTTTCTAGTTTAATTTAGTGTTTCTGCCTTTTTTAGCCGAACCAATCTCGTATTTTTAATATAACTTCAAGGATTCTTTTGGTATCTCTTGTTTGTATTTACTGCTGAAGGTGGACGACCTTGCCGTGTAAAACTCTTTGATTGTAAATTCCATAAAAGATAGAATAAAAAAAACATTGTGCTTGCTATTTGGCACCCCAATGTCATTTGATTAAAAGAGAGAAAGGGTATTAAAAACTGCAGTTATACAAGTTTTTCCCATTTATTGAAGGTAAAATTGACAAAGAATTCCATAAAGCCGCCAACAGAATGTGTTGAAATTTTTGGTGATTTGATTGTGATTGTCATGTCTGTCATGTAAATTGTTTCTGTTTTGGGTCTGAAGGAGGAAAATGATGCATCATGTTTGTCTTTTCTGGGTAATTGAAGCTGAAAATCAGCTTTTCTCTGCTGCTCCGTCAGTACATAGTGTTTCCCCCGTGCTTTTGGAACAGATGAAGTAAATGAAAGATTTTCTCTGTGTTGCTCTGAGCGCACATGTTCTAGATCTGAGCAAAAATACACGAGGATTTATCAGAGTGACTTATGGTCAATTTCAACATGTTGGTATTTTCAAGCATGAGTTTGCCGTGCCAAAATTTAAACCTTTGCTTTTATTAAATAAACAACAAACCACTCAAAACCTGGCTGTGGGATTTTGACCAAAAATCAAGTCGGCACTAAGTAGAGCAAGAAGGCAGTTTAGTTTTCAATTGATTCAATTTGATGCAGTGAAAGTTTCAGTGTCACTGTAGTGAAACGGGAGAAGCGTTTGAGTGGAATCAACCATCAATCATATTGTTTTGTACCTCAGCTCGTCACTGTCGGGGCAAACACTTGAATCTGGGCTTTGTTGCCTGGTAACTGTTCTTAAAGGCCAGCGTTTTCTCTGGCTTACATCGACTTGAAATATTGTTTTCCTGCTCCGAGTTCTCGCTCCGTTGCTGCGTCAGACAGATACTCGGCGTAACACCGAGAGCTACAGCTGAGCTTCAGTGATGCGAAAAACAGCAACAAGGCACTGAACGGGCTCAAGTCTTTAGCGTTCATTCATGGTCATCTCGGCTGTGGGGTCAAAGCAGAATGATGTATACTTGAAAAGCTCTGGTCTACCGTGGGAATGAAAGGTTTGGGCACCCCTGGTAAAAAGACCCCAAGGAAAGATGGAAACATCTTCAAAAGGCATCAGATATTGTTGTAAAATGTCAAAAAATAGACTTTCCATCATTCACACTTTCAAAATAACGGAAAATAAAATACTGAAGTGTGCAAAAGTTCGGACACCCTGCAGAATTAGTACCTTGTACTGCCCCTCTTGGCAATTATTACAGCTTCTAAACACTTTTTGTAGCCAGTCAAAGAGTCTCTTAGTGGTTGTTTAAGGTATCTTCATCCATTCTTCTTAACAAAAGTCTTCTAGTTCTTTCAGACTTCTGGTATGTCTGTTACTCCCTGCTCTTTTCAGATCTATCCATAGATGTTTATCTATGTGAGGTCAAGTGATTGGGAAGGCCATGGTAAAAACCTCACTTTTAATGTGTGCCAGCATGGATTTGGAGGTGTGTTTAGGATCATTATCCGTTTGTAGAAGCCTACCTCTTCATCTTTTTCACAGATGCCATCAGTTTAGTGTCCAATATTTGCTGAAATGTTGTTGAATCCATTTGTCCTTCTACTGGTGAAATGTTTCCTGTGTCCCTAGCCGCATTACAACCCCAAAGCATGATTGATCCACCCCCATGCTTAACAGTTGGACAGAGGTTCTTATTTTTAAACTCCGTGCTCTTTCTTCTCCAAACGTACCTTCTCTTAAAAAAGTTCCATTTTAACCTCGTCGGTCCACAGAACCTGTTTCCAAAAAGCATCTGGCTTGTTTCTATGTTCATTTTCATATGGTGAGGACATACAAGAGGGTTTCTTCTGATTACTGCTCCATGAAGACTGCATTTGTGTCTCTTTATTGTAGAACATTGTACCACAACTCCAAAGTCTGCCAGGAGTCTCTCTGGAGGGATCCTGCAGTCAAACGTGGCTTTGGACTTGCTTTTCTCACAATCCTGTGAGCTTTTATGTCAGAGATATTTCTTGGTCGTCTGGTTTTTGCTTTAGCTTCCACTGTTCCCATTTACCGTCGTTCCAAACAGAGGATACTGACACCTTTTGTCTCAGATTTTGCCATCTTCTTATACTGTAGCCTTCTCCTGCTTTGTGCGGATCAACCATTTCCAGTTTGAGGGTTCTAGACAACAGCTTGGAAGAACCCATGATGCTGATTGGTGGGGCAAAGGTCAGATGACTTAATTCAAATCTTTGAGACTGTGAACAATCCATGATGCCGTCTGGTCTCAGCTTGTCCAAAGGAGGCAGTGCGTGCTATTCATTCTGCAGGGTGCACACTGTACCTTTATCTTAACTGCTACAGTCCCGTTCACCCAAGCACACACATTCACACACTGATGGCGACTCCACTGCCCAACACTGGCACCAACCTATAACTACCCGGACCAATGGGGGGTTCAGTGTTTCGCCCAAGAATACTTCTACAGATGGATAGGCAAGGCAGGAACCAAACCTGCGATCTTCCAACCAGAGGTCAACCGCTCTTCTTATGCACTATGACATTCAGTAACAACACTTTACATACCCGCTGATACCAAAACACATTTGCATGATCCTAATTCCTGAGGAAATTCAGGGTTTTGTTCAGTAGAACTGGACCTTTTGAAGATCCTTGTGTGCCATTTCTACAACTAAACTCCTAAAGCTGTAAATGCATCAATTCCCTGCCAACGTTCTCCTTTTTGTTGTTGTTTTTCTTTCATCATCAGCGGTTCATGCCAAGAGTATAGTGGCCATCCTCCACCTGCTGGTGGCGCTGTCACAACACTTCAGGGCTCCAATCCGACTGCCAGACCACGTTTCTATACAGGTGGTGGTGGTCCAGGTGGGTTTTGTTTTGTCTTTTCCAGAAGGTTGTTCATTTAGTAGTGCCTGCTTACTTTGTTGATTTGGAAAAGTTCCTCCTAAGTTAGAGCTCTCCTTCAAATTCCATCCTTGACTTTTTATCCGTCTGCTTCACAAACGCTCTCTACAAAGTCTCCTCATTTGATGTCTTCCAGAAGAGAGAGGGCATCTTGCAGTCCAGGCAAATTCAAGAAGAGATCACTGGAAACACTGAGTGAGTACTCTTCACTGTGTGACTCTTAAAACACAGCATAGGTTTTATTCAGATGCACAGTCCATAGAAACTAAAGCTGGTGCGACGCGGGACTTCCAGTAAGATGGCATAGAGGAGAAACTTTAAGTCTTGAGCTCCTACACTCGGCTTTACCAAAAAAAAAAACTCCACAAATACAACTCTGAAAGAAAAACAATTACAAGAGAGGATATGAGTGGAGGAAACACGCAGCGGAAGAGCAAAAAAAGACAAGAACGAACTGACCGACCTAGAAAACAGCGAGCAGGAGATGGAGGAAGCAGCTAGCGAAGCTAACAAAGCTAGCATGGACAACGAAACCCAGCGCGGCTACAGCGACACAAAGCTAATGCTAGACGGGTTTGCAAAAATTAGCAGTCAGATCCTCGACTTGGACACGCAGGAGTAAAGGACCAATTGAAACAGGAAATATCTTCCCTCAGACAAGATATGGACCGACAAATCAAGGAACATCATAATATGCTGGAAAATCATGAAGCAGAGCTCGCGAAGGGCCCAGTCACACATCGCAAGCCTGGAGGAATGCAACACATAGGCTAAAGGTCCAAAGTTATAACAGCGCAATGGAAACCGCACAGGACTTAAAGAAGAGAGGGATTGATGTCAATCCACCAAGCAACGAAAGCACCAGGGGACCAGGCCAGATCCAAGCAGCAGAGGGTTGGCAGCGTGTCGGCGGGACAGCGCGGCGTGCACAGGAAGAGGCTTCAAGAATACCAACGAAAACAAACACAATGTGTTTCTGAAAGCACCTGGTGGTGCTTTCGCTGTCTGAGCCTCCTAGATGCTTCCTTCCTCACATCACTTGTGTGGAAATGCTTTTCTCATAGTGTTCATCTCATGAAGATGACAGATCTTCAGATTTCAGTCCATCCGGCCGCATCCTGTGTCTTCACGCCAGCTGTGACTTTCCCGCCGCATCTGTACACAAGAGACGCCGAGTGTAAAGAGAGGAGGGCTGTGCTCATGTGACGCCTTGTTAACTGAAAAATTAGACATTTTCAAGGACACACAGTCTCACACAAGGTTGTGTTTTCCTGTGAGGCTGTCCTGCAGCCTGACAGCAGCAACCAAGGAGATAACAGCAGGCCGGCGCACACCAGTTTGTCATGGCAGCTAGATAGACTAATAACACACACACACATGCGCAATCACAGTGGAAACGGTGTTATGACCACACCACCAGGACTGTTGCCCAGGCCTGCCTGCGTTTGCCATCCCAGATTACAGCGTGAAGGTGTGTGAGGGTGCTTTTGTGTGTGTTAGGCTGCCATGTCTTCCTGGCCTGCCCATTGTGATATGTTTTCCTCCGGGACTCTGGCACAGCCGCGGTTCCATCCCCTCCAGAACCTCCTCCGTAGTGCTAACATTATAAAAATGGACAGAGGAGCTGGATGCACGTTTGTGCACATCTTCATTTGTTGTAATCCGGCCCTGCTGTACCGCTCCTTTCCTGTTGAGATTGGTACACTGTGCTGCAGAATGTGGTCCTTGTGATCGTCCCACTGATGATTCTGCACACACGTCCATTGTTCCTCAATTGGTCAGACCCACAATCGTCATTGTGTGTTTTTCTGCCACATTCTCTGCATTCCTCTGCGATTGAACTGGATATGGACGTCTTTTATTCGCTCAAGTGTGAAATTTTCTGTGTAAACAAGCAGAGGCTGCCTCTGTTGATGCCTGACACTTTTGTGTTGTTGTTTTTTTCCAGGGCCTTCTCTGGCAGACATGGTATGTTCTCCAAAAACAGCTTTTAAACCCAACTCTTTATTCTTCTTCAGAAAAGTAACTTTTGTCTTGACCTCTGCAGAGCGCGATGCCTTTGACACCCTTTTTGACCACGCTCCTGATAAGCTGAATGTCGTCAAAAAGGTAAACCACAAGAAATATCCTTCAGTTAGAACAGAATGCATTTTTAAAAAATCCATCAGAACGCAAGTTTTTTTTAAATAAAATTAAAAAGAAGGCTCATTTCTGAAAAATAAGACGTTTGGCTTTTTCAGTTCAGCCTGTAAATACAGTAAAAAGTAACATTTGCTGCTCGCCTGTAATTCTGTCAGAACGCATGTAAAATTACTGCCCTCTTATGTGCCGACGAGCATAAAAAACAATTCTGCAAAGTAAAAGAAACACTCCACCCTTTACCACTCCTGTACTCTATAAAGTCCCACTCCGATCATCTTTTGATTTATTTTCAAATCGTTCCCAGTGGTCTTTTAATTAGGATTATGCCGTTTTTAGGCAAATCCCAAAACCTGTAGGACATAGTTGTGTGCGCGCGCGCGTGCGTGCGTGCGTGCGTGCGTGCGTGCGTGCGTGCGTGCGTGCGTGCGTGCGTGCGTGCGTGCGTGCGTGCGTGCGTGCGTGTGTGTGTGTGTGTGTGTGTGTGTGTGTGTGACCCTATTTGCATTATTCAACATTGCAGCTGAATCTTAAATTGTAGCTCTGTGCTCCTCCTGAGCTGCTTTAGGCTAAGAACTACCCTTCTGGAAATTACCGACGGATAATATAAGCAACAATGAAGTGGGAACAGAAGTATCTGTTCTATTCTCTTACTCTATAACCGACAGAAGCAACAGGGGTTCAGTATCTTGCCCAAGGACACTTGGGGGGAGGGCAAGGCGGGAACCAAACCTGCGATCTTCCGATCAAGGGGTCAACCGCTCTACCTCTGCACTACAGCCTATGGATTAAGCTAGCTCTTTAAGCGAAGTTTAGCATTCAAAAGCTAAGGTTTCCTGCACTGCTCACTACTTAGTGCGCTATAGGGCGTCCACATTTTTGATGGGCTGTCTGAATACCATTCCAAATCCAGTGCACTGGAAATTTCCCAGAAGTCTGCGCAATAAAACCAGTGTGCATTGATGCTGATTAGATTGGCGAATATAGACCACAATGCATTGCGTTTACAATATTTTTCACTTGGGGAAAAAGTGTCTAAATGTGTTTTTTTTCAAATCCTCCTAGTTTTCATCAGAACTCTGTGGATTCATAAATACTCTTCATACAATGTTAATATTTGTTAGGTTTTTGACAAGTAGGTGAATTCATATGTGGTGTTTAAAAAATAAGTGTGCACGTCTCTGAATTGTTTTTCTTTTAATCCAGGCCACTGAATGGACTTTTAGGAGTTGGGGAGTAGTGAGGGAATTCAGATGAAACATAATTTGGAAAAATCCTTATTGTTAGGTTTAAGCAAGCTTGTCTAACTAACGTTTTTTTAATACAACTGATTTCCACATACATTTATCAGCAAGGTAGCTGTGTTGGCATTAACGGCACTTATTTACATAATTTTGTCCTATTTACTGTTCTTAAACTCTAAATGATGTCATCTGCAGCTGTCTTGCGGAACCGTTAGTTAAGCAATAACAGCAACAAGTATCAGTATCAACGCACACAAACCTATTCCACAGAAAATGCAATCAATCTAACTGTATTTGATCTCATTTTGTCTATTTTATTTGAAAGCGTATATGTTTCAATCTCAACATTTCTTTGCATTTTAAACCTGCATTTCCTTGAAAACATCCTTTCCCTCCGTCAGCACAGCTACAAGTCTTTTCGTTTTGAATCTGTTTCTCTGACTTTTTCTGTTTAGACACTGATCACCTTTGTGAACAAACACCTGAACAAGCTCAACCTGGAGGTGTCAGAGTTGGACACGCAGGTGAGAGTCCCACCTGAAGCTTCATATCAGAGAGCAGAGCTTCCAGCTCCGAGGCTCCTTGTTGCTTTAGATGAAGCTGACGTGTTCATGTCCCAGTTTGCAGACGGGGTCTACCTGGTGCTGCTGATGGGGCTGTTGGAGGGATACTTTGTGCCTCTCTACAACTTCTTCCTCACTCCAGAGAACTTTGACCAGAAGGTAAAGCAGAACCCCTAAAGCTGACACTTTCAACCAAACTAACAAAGACCGCCGCCGTTTCAGGAGCGCGTCAGACCTGGGTGGTTTCAGGTGATAGGAAGCCTCTTTTAGGTGAACGCGTTTCCTCATCAGGTCTGGGATTTGGGTTTTAATTGTCTTTTATCCAACTTATGTACATTATAACTCATTCAAATAAAAATGGGCTGTTTTATATACAAGACTTGATTGAATAAAATAAATAAATTGTCCAAATATTGTTTGAATTGTGAAAAATACAGTCAGGATTGTAAATATTTGGACAGAGACACATCCATTCCAATTTAGTTTCTGTACATTACCTCAGTGAATTTTAAATAAAACAACTCAGATGCCATTGAAGTGCAGACTTTCAGCTTTTATTCCATGGGTTGAACAAAAAGATTGCATAAAAATGTGAAAAACTAAAGCATTTTTAAACACAATCCCTTCATTTCATGGGCTGGTAAGTAATTGGACAAATGACTTCCATGCTATTGCATGGGCAGGTGTGGGTAATTCCCTTGTTATGTCATTATGAGTGACGCAGATAAAAGGCCTGGAGTTGATTAGAGGACTCGTGCTGCATTTGGAAGATTTTGCTGTGAACAGACAACATGCAGTCAAAGGAGCTCTCCATGCAGGTGATTAAGAGTTAAGTCATTAAGATGAGAAAACAGGAAAAAACCATGAAACCAGAAACTGCTACAGTATTAGGAGTGGCTAAATCAACAGTGTGGTACATCCTGAGAAAGAAGGAAAGCTCTGGTGAACTCAGCAATGTAAAAAGACCTGGGGCCTCATTTATAAACGTTGCGTACGCACAAAAGAAGGCGTACGCCACTCGCAATAATTGATATTTATAAAAAGCAAACTTGACGAGAAAATGTGCGGTCCTTCATGCAAGCTCTGACCCAGGCGTACGCACAAAAACGGGTGAAATGAGAAACGGGGACACCGTCGGCAGATGGAAGAAACACGTGAAAGTGACAATGACAATACTGCCTCTCAGAAATAACATGAAGACTTCACAAAGCTTCTTCTTCTTTCTCTTTCGGCTTTTCCCATCAGGGGTCGCCACAGCGAATCATCCTTTTCCACCTCACTCTATCATGGACATCTTCTACCCTAACATTAGCCAACTTCATGTCCTCTGTTAAGACATCCATGTATCTCCTCTTTGGCCGTCCTCTTGCCCTCCGGCCAGGCAGCTCCATCTCCAACATCCTTCTACCAATATATCCACTATCCCTCCTCTGAACATGTCCAAACCATCTCAGTCTGGCTTCTCTGACTTTGTCGCTAACACAGGCAACATGAGCCGTCCCTCTGATGTACTCGTTCCTTATCCTGTCTAACCTGGTCACTCCTAAGGAGAACCTCAACATCTTCATCTCTGCTACCTCCATCTCAGCCTCTTGTCTCTGTCTCACTGCTACCGTCTCTAACCCATAGAGCAGAGCTGGTCTCACCACTGTCTTGTACACCTTTCCTTTGAGTCTTGCTGACACTCTTCTGTCACACAACACTCCTGACACTTTCCTCCACCCGCTCCAACCTGCCTGCACTCGCCTCTTCACCTCTTTTCCACACTCCCCATCACACTGAACTGTTGACCCCAAGTACTTAAACTCCTGCACCTTCTTCACCTCAGTCCCCTGTAACCTAACGCTTCTACCTTGATCCCTCTCGTTCAGACACATGTATTCTGTCTTACTACGACTGACCTTCATGCCTCTTCTTTCCAGAGCAAACCTCCACCTCTCTAGCTGTTCCTCCACCTGCTCTCTACTCTCACTGCAAATTACAATGTCATCCGCAAACATCATTGTCCAGGGAGATTCCTGTCTTACCTCGTCTGTCAGCCTGTCCATCAGCATAGCAAACAAAAAAGGACTCAAAGCTGATCCTTGGTGTAGTCCCATCTCCACCTTGAACTCCTCTGTCTGACCTACAGCACATCTCACCACCGTCATACTTCTCTCATACATGTCCTGAACTACTCTGACATACTTCTCTGCCACTCCAGACGACCTCATACAGTACCACAGCTCCTCCCTCGGCACCCTGTCATACGCCTTCTCTAAATCTACGAACACACAATGCAGCTCCTTCTGACCTTCTCTGTACTTTTCCATCAACATTCTCAAAGCAAAAATGGCATCAGTGGTGCTCTTACGGGGCATGAAACCATACTGCTGCTCACAGATCTCCACCTTCTTCCTAAGCCTGGCTTCCACTACTCTTTCCCACAGCTTCATTGTGTGGCTCATCAACTTTATTCCTCTATAGTTGCTGCAGTTCTGCGTGTCACCCTTGTTCTTAAAGATCGGAACCAGAACGCTTCTCCTCCATTCCTCAGGCATCTTCTCACTCTCTAAAATCCTATTGAACAACCTTGTTAGAAATTCCACTGCTGTCTCTCCTAGGCACTTCCATACCTCCACAGGTACGTCATCAGGACCAACGGCCTTTCCGCTCTTCATCCTTTTCAGAGCCTTCCTAACCTCCTCCTTTCCAATCTCTGCTACTTCCTGCTCCACAACAACCACATCTTCCTCCCTTCTTTCCCTGTCATTTTCCACGTTCATCAGCTCCTCAAAATACTCCTTCCATCTTTTCTGTACACTCTCCTGGGTTGTTAGCACCTTTCCATCTCTGTCCTTAATCACCCTTATCTGTTGCACGTCCTTCCCATCTCTGTCTCTCTGTTTGGCTAGCCTGAACAAGTCCTCCTCTCCTTCCTTTGTGTCTAACCTGTCATAAAGCTCATCGTAAGCTTTCTGTTTGGCCTTTGCCACCTCTCTCTTCACTCTACGCTGCGCTTCCTTGTACTCCTGTCTACCTTCCTCAGTCCTTTCTACATCCCACTTCCTTTTAGCCAACCTCTTCCTCTGGACGCATTCCTGTACTTCCTCATTCCACCACCAAGTCTCTTTACCGTCTTTCCTCTTTCCAGATGACACACCTAGCACCTTCCTACCTGTTTCCCTGATAATCTCTGCTGTAGTTTCCCAGTCATCTGGAAGCTCATCCTGACCACCCAGGACCTGTCTCAACTTCTGCCTAAATTCCTCACAAGTTTCTTCATTCTGTAGCTTCCACCACTTGGTCTTCTTTTCTGTTTTCCCTCTCTTCTTCTTCCTGACCTCCAGAGTCATCTTACACACCACCATGCGGTGCTGTCTGGCTACACTCTCTCCTACCACCACTTTGCAGTCAATAACCTCTCTCAAATGACCTCGTCTACATAGGATGTAGTCCACCTGGGTACTCCTACCTCCACTTCTGTATGTCACTCTATGTTCCTCTCTCTTCTGGAAGTAAGTGTTGACTACAGCCATTTCCATCCTCTTCGCAAAGTCCACCACCATCTGTCCCTCCAGATTCCTTTCCTTCACACCAAACCTGCCCATCCCCTCCTCATCACCTCTATTGCCCTCACCAACATGCCCATTAAAGTCTGCTCCAATAACAACTCTCTCTCCTCTGGGGAAACTCTCTATGACCTCATCCAACTCACTCCAGAATCTCTCCTTCACTTCTAACTCACAGCCAACCTGTGGCGCATACCCACTGACTACATTCACCATCACCCCTTCAATTTCTAACTTTAGGCTCATCATCCTGTCTGAGACTCTTTTCACCTCTAGAACACTGTTTACAAACTCCCCCTTCAGAATCACACCTACCCCGTTTCTCTTCCTATCAACACCATGATAGAACAGTTTGTATCCTCCTCCAATACTACGTGCCTTGCTGCCCTTCCACCTTGTCTCCTGCACACACAGTACATCTACCTTCCTTCTCTCCATCATGTCTGCCAGCTCTCTGCCTTTCCCTGTCATTGTGCCAACGTTAAGAGTCCCTATTCTCAAACCTATGTTCCTGCCTTTTCCCTTCTCTCTCTGGCCACGTGCCCTTCTGCCTCCCCTCTTTCTTCGACCAACAGTAGTCAAATTTCCACCGACACCCTGTAGGTTAACAGCATCGGTGGCGGTCGTTGTTAACCCGGGCCTCGACCGATCCGGTATGTCTAAAGTGTTGTGGATGATTCGCATGGTTATTTTGGCAATTTTTACGCCGGATGCCCTTCCTGACGCAACCCTCTCTATTTATCCGGGCTTGGGACCGGCACAGAGGCAACTGGCTTGCAACCCCTGTGGCTAGATTGAAGACTTCACAAAGCAAGTCTTACAATTAACAGCTACACGAACACCCGTTTGATCGATCAGCAGTGAAACAAACAAAAAAAATCAAACCAAAATTGCAATAGAAATTCAAATGAACACTTATTTGCAAAAAGAAAAGTGAAATATGTTCTACAATATTGGCATGTTGTGCAATTCATCCTCATAAATAATATAGTTAACAGAACGAAATAATGTACAAAACTGATATTCTCGTTAATGTGTCCGTCTGGCGGAGCAGATATAGGTGCAATTAGACAGACAGACAGACAGACAGACAGACAGACAGACAGACAGACAGACAGACAGACAGACAGACAGACAGACAGACAGACAGACAGACAGACAGACAGACAGACAGACAGACGCACTAATTGTCCACTGGGGAAAGTTGTTTTCATATTAAAACATTTCTTCATAAGCTATGGAATTATGGTATTCATGGATATGCCTTTAGTTTGTTTTATTTTTGATAAAACAATGTATGGCGTATGTCTCAACCATTCAGAAAGCAACAAGAAATTACATTTGCGCTGATCAATTTCCCATTTCCACGTGGATTATTACCGACATCTGTAGCTTGTCAGATGTAATTAAATGGATGGAAATAAAATGCCCCATCACAATGCGTAATGACGCACAATGGCTGATCTTGCACTCTTAGAAGATGTGGCAAATGGAAGATTTCGGAGTGAACGCATCTTTAGACAGCAAGAAGACTTGCTGGCAAACGAGGACGAGTGGCTTATGAGCTGGTTCCGACTTCCTCGAGCCGTCCTCTTGGACCTCTGCGGGCTTTTGGGCCCGGCGTTACAGAAGAGTACTCGGAGGAACCACGCGTGTCACCCGGTGCATCTGGCGCTCCGGTGCCACCACCCCCACCCCCTACCCCCCCAACCCCGGTGGCAGAGACACTCTGGCAATGGAGCGCTAGATGTTTTTTTGCCTCGACTTTGATGTCCGACCATTTCTTTTTTATTTCGGCCACGGTCCGAGGTTGTGAGGCTACAGCATTTACGGCGTCTGCCACCGTTTGCCACTCACGGGCCTTTTTGGCATTAGTAATGCCCACACTGTGCCCTCCAAACAACATTTTTCTCCTCTTTTCCACCTCGCCAACGATAACTTCTACTTCACATTGAGTGAAGTTACGTATTTTTGATTTTCTCTCAGTGTTTGGCATGGTTTCGCAATCAATGAATATTAACTTGTGGGCGTTTCACGGACTATTTATGGGCAACTATGGGTGTGTCATGAAGCCGCAAAAGCTGCGCTACATTTAAAATCGGTTGTGATTTATTAAGGGAAAGATGCGTAGGATGTGCGTGCGCACGGTTTTAGAAATCCGAATATTTCTGTGCGTACGCACGTCCTATGTTTCATCCGTACGCCACTTCTGACGCAAATCCTACGCAAAGTTTTATAAATGAAGCCCCTGGACGTCCACAGAAGACAGCAGTGGTGGATGATGGGAGAATCATTTCCATGGTGAAGAGGAACCCGTTCATAACAGCCAACCAAGTGAACAACACTCTCCAGGAGGTAGACGTATCAATATCCGTGTCTACCATCAAAAGAAGACTGCATGAAAGTAGATCCAGAGGGTACACTGCAAGATGCAAGCCACTCATAAGCCTCAAGAATAGGAAGGCTAGATTGGACTTTTCTAAAAAGCATCTAAAAAAGCCAGCACAGTTCTGGAAAAACATTCTTTGGACAGATGAAACCAAAATCAACCTCTACCAGAATGATGGCAAGAGAAAAGTATGGAGAAGCTCCTGATCCAAAGCACACTACATCATCAGTAAAACACGGTGGAGGCAGTGTGATGGTCTGGGCATGCATGGCTGCTAGTGGCAGTGGGACACTAGTGTTTATTGATGACGTGACACAGGACAGAAGCAGCCCAATGAATTCTGAGGTGTTCAGAGACAAACTGTCTGCACAGATCCAGGTGAATGCAGCCAAACTGATTGGCCGGCGTTTCATAATCCAGATGGACAACGACCCAAAACATACAGCCAAAGCAACTCAGGAGTTTATTAAAGCAAAGAAGTGGAATATTCTTGAATGGCCAAGTCAGTCACCTGATCTTAACCCAATTAAGCAGCATTTCACTTGTTGAAGACTAAACTTCAGACAGAAAGGCCCAAAAACAAACAGCAACTGAAAGCCGCTGCAGTAAAGGCCTGGCAGAGCATTCAGAAGGAGAAAACCAGCATCTGGTGATGTCCATGAGTTCAAGACTTCAGGCTGTCATTGCCAACAAAGGCTTTTCAACCAAATATTAGGAATGACCATTTGGTTTTCAGTTATTTCATTTGTCTAATTACTTACAAGCTAATGAAATTAAGGGATTGTGTTTAGAAAATGCTTTAGTTTTTCACATTTTTATACAATCTTTTTGTTCAACCCATGGAATAAAAGCTGAGAGTCTGCACTTCAATGGCATCTGAGTTGTTTTATTTAAAATTCACTGTGGTAATGCCAAGAAACTAAATTAGAAAGAATGTGTCTCTGTCCAAATATTTATGGTCTTGACTGTGTCTCTTAAATCTGGTTGTGTGATAATTCTAAAAATGTTTGTTTGTAAATAGATTAAATAGTTAGATTTCATTTTGATTGCACCAGTAGCACCGCCCCTTTTTTCATCATTATATTTTCTAATTAAAACAGAATTCCTTAACAGCAGAATGCTAAAAGAAGTGGTTGATTGTTACAGATGGGAGAGGCGGAGCTGCGGTCGCTGCGGTGCAGCATTAGAAAGCTTTCAGCCAGGTTCTCATGTCCAATTATGGACACCAATACAGAGTGTGAAACTGGAACAATCAATCAATCAATCAATCACATTGGGCAGCGCGGACTGCCCTCTGGTAACGGGCCAGGCTCAACTGATCAGCTGGTTCTTAACACACACACACACACACAAAGTGTGAGTTCAGAGGTGATGGTGCTTTTGCTGCAGCAGCCCCCAAACTTTGCAGCCCCCCCATGTCAGACTGTTTGTTGAAGTCTTACTTTCAAGCCCACGGTTTAAAAGCAGCTCTTAATACCACAGAAATGTTTACTCATCTTATCCAACTTGATTTTGTGAGATTGTGGAGATGATTCAATTTAATTCAATTATACTTTATTGATCCCAAAAGGGGAACATTGAAGAGCTTTATAAATGAAGGTAGACTGGAGTTTTTTCTAAATGTATTTAAAGCTTTCCTTTTTAGAAGACTCCAAACCTACAGGTTCAGCTGAGCTCCAACTGTGATTAGCGACTCCTCTCCGCAGCACTGTGGTGTTCTGCACAGGCCTTCTTCAGGGACAGCCTCCTTTTGGGCTTCAGCCAGCATCCCCTGCCAAGCTGCTGGTAAAATAGGCCTCGGTGCTCGGCACCAGCACCGCCTCACAAGCACACAGAGACGGTGCTGGCCCGGAAGAGCGGCCCTCAGCGCCTTTAATCTCCTGCTGCACAGAGGAACACTGGAGTGCTTTGCAGGCCCCCGTGTGTGCGTGGCGGGTGTTTGAAGGCCAGAAACCCTGCAGTGTGTTTGTGTGTGTGTGTGTGTGGGGGGGGGGTTCAGGAAAGCCATCCTGCTTCACGTCAGAGCGGATCTCTCCTCTGTCAGATGGACTAAGTTCACAAACGGTTTCAATGGGCAAAGCTTCTAGTCCTTCCCCATGAGTGCACACACACACACACACACACACACACACACATGCACACAGCACAACAGGGGTGAATAGAAAGAGTCTTCCGGCGCCCCTGCCCCTTGATTGGTTTTCCTCCTCTCACAACTGTCTTTTTTCTGTGGCTGTGGAATCGCTCCTGTTTTGTTCCTCCAGGTTTTCTCATCAGGGAGCCTCGATTTCAGGTGTTCCTGCTGTCGTGTGCTGGCTGGACAGATGGGGACCCCTCCCTGGCATTAGGGCTCTTCCCTGGATAACCCCGGCTGCACTCTGATGGCTCGCCACGTTTCCACGTGCAGCTGCAGCATCTCCTCTGACTGCGTTAACGTGTTCGTCTGTCTGCGCAGGTCCACAACGTGTCCTTCTCCTTTGAGCTGATGCAAGACGGCGGTCTGGAGCGGCCCAAGCCCCGCCCCGAGGGTACGCCGCATGTTTACATCACTTTGGCTCTCTTGTAGCTTCACTTGTAGCCTTATATTTAGTGCCTGGATTGAATACTTTCTGTTTTTCTGTTGTTCAGTCGTTTTATTGTCCTCACCTATGAAAGCCTTGATGCAGCAAGTTATCGTCGTTTCAACAGGATTTTACAAAATAAGAGCATGAATGGCGGTCTAGCGGGTCCTGGCCTTAGTCTGACAGCTTAAGACGGATAAATGTACACAATGAATCATGTTTGGAGCTCAATCTGTGGGGTGGAGGGGTTATAAATGTATGGATTCCACAGATTTATCAGGTTTTACAGCAGTTCTTCACGTGCTTTGATTAAAAAAAAAAAGAATTTAAAGCTTTATGCTTGTTTAAATGAATGATTTTCAATTTCAGGAAATTAAAAGTTAAACCTGGAGAGCGCAAGAACAGTTTTTCTTTTGGGCTTTTAAAGTAAATTTGACCTTTTTTTGTCAATTTGTTTTGGGTAGCAGCAATTAGGAGCTACCAAAAATACATATATACATAAATACAAACATTTAACACAATAGAGGTAAATAAATGAAATTTAAAAACAGATTTGAGCCAGTGGGTTCTCCAGGGTCATTAAACAGCAAAATGGCGCACTAAACGATAATGACATGTATTCGTCTGGTTTCTCAGTGTTTCTTTCATGAAGCCTTTTTTAAATGGATGCTGGTGTTTCTGCAGACATCGTGAACTGTGACCTGAAGTCTACGCTGCGCGTCCTCTACAACCTCTTCTCCAGGTACAGGAACGTGGACTGAGCTCTCTGTGGCTGCAGCTTCACCTGAACACACGCCACTTTCTGCACGCATGAAGGCCTGCAGCTTTTCTGCTGCAGAGCTCTTCCACTCACCATCATGTATTTATTTGAGATTCGGAAACTGTTCCGTCTTTCTTAAGTGCCTTTTTGAGCTCAACCTCCTGGATGCTGCGATGGATGAGCTCCTTTCTTTTTTCTTTTTGCTGTAATGCTACAGAAGAAAACATGGAAGCCAAGTCTTTTTCTGTATGTAGATGTTTAGTTGTAGCTGAACTTGCATAAAAGCGTTGCAGATGTGGGACCAGCTCAGTCTGACTGAATCTAACTGCGTTTTTGCTTTCCCTCCTTTGTTTGGAGCATCAAACAGGCTTTATGTTCAGATGCGTTACATGTAATAAACAGTTCTTTGGCTGAACGCTGAACAATTTCTCCTTATTATTTCTGACCTCTCAAAGCCAGCCAAGAGGAATGCTTCTCCAACAAAAGAAAAACTGGGGTCAGAGTGGTTCCAATTTTGTTGGCGCAGAAAGACAAGTGAGCCTCCACAACAATTTTCTTTTCACTAAATTGATGGTTTGTTAGAAAAGCAGCGCGAAAGCTCTGTGAATGGAAGGTGACCCCGGAGTGGCTCCAGGAAGATGGCACACTGGCTGAATGTGTGAAATGCTTCATTCTCCTTACATTCCACAGTAACCTTTGTGGGGGGTATTATTGATAATGTTGCAGTGCTGCAGAGGCATTTGGATGGACATGTTTGTGATTCTTCTCTGCTTTTCAATTACTTTTAGTGTCCTATGCCCCCAAAACAGGAGAATTAAGGGTTAAAGTCAGTTTTGTGTTGAGGATAAACCCTGAGGTGAATTTACACGACTCACAGTAAGTTGGGGCTATAGTGAAAAACTTAGTGGATGTTGTAGACAGCGTCTGTTGATGATTGGGTTCGATTGAACCGATTCGGTAGGCTGCTGGGACAAATAATCATAAACTTTGAATGGAGAGTTTATTTCCGACTCTAAGTCCACCCAGATTGGTCTGTCATCTTTGTTTAATAAAAGTGTTGTTATTTGTGCACTGGTGAAGGCCTCTTTGGAGAACTGCAAATTTGGTAATCTTAATCCTCTGAATTCTATTCTAATCTGGAATTTGTTCAAAGTAATTCAGGGCCTTTTCCCAGCCCAACTAAAGCTGTTTACCATTTTCTCAATGGATTTAATTGGATTGTGGAAATGTAAGTGGTAACATGTTAAATAAATAGTTCAGTTTTGGTGCTATAATAATTTTTATTGCCTGGACCCTACCCCATAATGAAATCTGCAGTTTATCCCTACCATTCAGAAATACATTTATTTTATTGATTGTTGGTTCAAAGTTATCCTGTATGATATTGTCCAATCTCAGGTTCAAAAGTAAACCCAGGTATTACAGATTTTTGGAGTCCATGGTAGCTTCAAATCCTGAATCTGAGTATTCTAACAAGATTTCGATAGAGGCATTATTTCACTTTTGGTCCAGTTAATCTTGAAGCCTGATAGCTCTGAATATACCTTAATTAGGTTAAATAAGTGGGGTAATAACTCTTGGGGATCTGAGAGTAAAAGCATTATGTCGTCTGCAAAAGTCAGCGTTTTGTTATCAAGGCCTCCCTCCCATTGTTACCCCGTTTACTGAGTCAGTCTGTCTGATAGCTTGTGCCAGTGGTTCAAGTGTACTAATAAAAAGAGGGATCCCCCTGTTTGGTGCCACGTTCCAGATTAAATTGTGACGATCTTAATCCATTAGTTGTTACGGCGGCCTTTGGGTGAGTGTATATCATTTTAATAACTTCCCGAAAGGATATTCCAAATCCAAAAACTCCAGGTACATATTGTAGGTAATCCTAGCAGACCCTGTCAAACGCTTTTGCTGCATCTAGCGACAGAGCAGCCACTGAGCATTTTAAGTATTGGCATTTTCAGATTAAATGTGAGAGGCGCCTTAAACTACCAGAGGAATTTCTGCCCTGGACAAAACCGACCTGGTCAGGTTTAATAACTAATCCTACAACTTAGTTCATTCGCCATGCAAAAACGTTTGTTAAAAGTTTAGCGTGACAGCACAAAAGGCTTACTGGTCTATAGCTCGCAAACACATCAGAGGGTCTTTCCCTTTTTTCAATATGACTGTGATTGAGGATTCAGTCATTGAAGGAGGGATATGATGAGAATCAATAGTCAGAATTTTTGGGCCTAGTTCACAGATGTATTTTATTTTAATTTCTTGGGAATGCTGTCTAAGCCTGGTGTTTTCCCATTAGGTGAAGTTTTGACAGCTTTGTCCAGCTTTTCTAGAGTTATTGGTCCTTCTCATTTGTTGGCATTCTCTTCCGACAGTTTAGGGAGGTTTAACTTTTCCCAAAAAATGTCCGCCATTTTTAAATCAAATTGACCTTCACGATAGTATAATTTTCATAAAACTGTTTAAATACTATATTAATACTATATTAATACCTGTTACCTGCTATTTAGCACATATTTAGCTTTAATTAGATGATTAAGTTTAATCATCTGAAGAGGAAGGCTTTTCACAATATTCCTTCTCTAATTTCTTAATCTCGCCTTCATATAAAGCTGTTCTTTGTCTGTCTTGTTTTTGGATTAAAGAGGAGTGCTGTATCAGAATTCCTCGGATGTAGGCTTTAAACCCATCCCATATAAAACCTTGTTCTGTAGTGTTATCGTTAATCTTGAAATATTCCTTGATTTGGTTTTGCAGTCGTGCACAGAACTTGTTATCATTTAGTATACTTGTGTTCATCCTCCATTCCTTAATCCTTTCTTGGGGGGCCCTCAATTGGAGGATTAAATCTATGGGGCTGTGATCGCTTATTGCCATGGTACCAATATGGCACATTCAAACACTTTCAACAAGAGAGTGTGAGAGCAGAAAGTAATCTATGCTTGACTGAAAACAGAGTGTCTATTTGAGGAAAAGGAGTAGTAGATTCAGCAGCCTCCACACAGCTTTACATACCGCTTTTATTGCGTCCTGGGTTTTGCTCACTCTTGGGACAGATTTCCCGGACCTATCCAGAAAAACATCCAATACTTGGTTAAAGTCTCCTCCCATAATAATGAGGTAATCACCAAAATCCATAAGAGTTTTCTTTAGTTGTAAGAAGAATTCAGGGTGCTCTACATTGGGAGCGTATACGTTCCCAAAACGTATAAAAAGATTTTTCAGCAAGACAACCAATCGCCCTTCATCATCTTTAAACATTTTCTCCACGTGGACCCTAAGATGTTTAGAAAATAAAATAGATACTCCCCTCTTTTTCTGATTGAAGTTATTGTGAAATGCTTGGCCCACCCGCCTGTCTTTTACTCGGAAAGTGTCTTTTTCTAGTAGGTGTGTTTCCTAAACAGTGATTACATCTGAGTTCTTTTGTTTTAAATATTGTAGTACTTTTTGTCTTTTGGTGTGTGAGCCTCGGCCTTTAACATTCCAGGAAGGTATTTTAATTAAGGTGCCCATAACGAAACATTATTTAGAGTCTGACAAGATTAGAACAAACTCAATCTTTGTAGTGCAGTAGTGGCGCCCAATAGGAAAAAAACTGGCTAAAACAAACCCGCAAAAAATATAAGCAAGGAAACAAATATAGTCCTTGCGGGAAAAGGAAACCTTAGTCCTTGTGACAAGCATAGACGTCTTCTGACAGAGAAACGTTAGTCCAAAAAAACCTACCGTAAGTAACCAGTTAAACATTGGAGTTTTCACCAAGATTCATTATTGTAATAACTAAAAGAGCTGCGCTTTATACATAAATATTGACTACTAAATGAGAAATTTAGTATCATTATATCACTATAGTCATAACTGACAAAGGTAAGCTTTATACATTTGTATAGTCTACTAAATAAGAAATAAATAACTATTAATCACTGAAAGAGCTGCGTTTTATACATTAACATTGCCTACTAAGTGAAAATAACACCAATATATGTATCCAGCATTTCCCTGTCCACCTCTTTAGGTTTAAACCATGTTCATTATTCCACATCTGGGACTTAGTGTCTGTCCACGCACCTCTTCGCTGCTGCAGCATCTTCAAAGTGGAGGCGGTCATCTCTGAGTGCAGTTACCGCTGGGAACTGCATGGAGAGGTTCTCTTTGCCCGGCACACACGTCTGACCTCTGTGACTTCATTTCTTTGGCTTGAACATCCTTACTGAAGTCGGGGAATATTTCCACTTTGCTCCCATTCCAGGTAAACGCTCCAAGATCTCTGGCTCTGTCTCGAACTTTCTCTCTGACCGAAAAGTATAGAAATCTTACCAGGATGTGGTTCTGGGGTCCAGAAGAGCTGCCTCCTCTGTTCTCTTTAATCACAGTGGGAATTCTGCGGCCTCTCTCAATGATAATCTGGTTTGCCTCCTTGTTGTTTGGGAATGAACTCCGCAGCATGTCCATCACGTACTCTGTCACACTTTTCCCTCTCTCTGCATTCTCTGGCACCCCTTTGATTCTCAGGTTGTTCCTTCTGCTGGAGTTTTCGTGGTATTGCACCCGCGCCTCAAATTGTGCAACTTTATTCTTCAGCTCCGTAGTAACCTCTGTGAGATTAGCGTTAGCATCCTCCAGTTGTGACACTCTGCTTTCTGTTTCACCAATCCTGTTGCCGAGATTAATATCATCAGATTTCAGCGAGTCCATGTTGTTTTTTATTGTGGTCACATCGGCCCCAACCTGTTGTATTCTATCCTGAAGATCATGATTCATGTGGAGAATTTTTTTTATAACAGATGGGTCAGCGTCGCTTTCTCTCCATTGCTCCATGCTAGTGCTAGCTTGTTCCTGGTTAGCCTCATTAGCCCCTGTCCACGGGGTGAGCATTTGGTCAATTTTAGGACCCTGATCACTCTTGAGCCGCGAGTTTTTCCCTTTGTTCATCAGCTCCGATTATAGATGCATGATTTAAATGTTGATTTATTCTTATGGCGGTATATAAACATTTGTTAATTGGTCCAATACGTCTGTGCCTCTTCAGCACGCACCCTTTCCTTGCCGCTTCGCCACCGGAAGCCTGAATTGGGATTTCAGAAATCTTCAGATGGAGCAGACTGAGATGTTTGGTGGTTTTGTTTGTATTCCGGCTTTACATCTTGTCCTCTTCATTGTTGTTGTCATTAAAAACCCAGCAGATGAGGCCCTCATGCCAACCAAACATCGCTCTCTTGGTAGCTTCCTCACAGAAAGCTCCTAAAACCTTCCTATCATTTATTGGAGAATGGATCAGAGCTCTTCCGCAGTGATCCTTCATATCAGCCGTGCGCTGCAGCGCGCTTGTAATGATGTTATGCAGTAACAGTATCCGGTGGTGATTGCCGTCTCAGATGCTCTCATGTCAGTCTCAACAGACCCAGAGGGATCTGAAAGCACGTTACGTTCATTTCCTCTCGGCTCCCTCGTCCAGGGAACGATTCACTGCTTCAGTTATTACCTACTTACATTATGGTTATTGCATTATCTGCGGATTGTTTCTCCGTGCGTGGGGTCGCAGGAGTACGCAGCCACATTCCTCTGATGGAGAGGGGCTTTCAGAAACTTCCTACAACCAGTTGTAGGAAGTTCTTATGTTCTTGGTCTTATGTTGATTCTCTGCTCTCATTCAGACCAAATGCAGTGTTTTTACAGCTGTGTGGTTGTTTTGGGGGGGTAAATCCTCAGAGGAGACCCTGACAGGAGAGCGTGTGTTCTGGTGTGTGTTGGTGTGAGGAGCTGACAGAGCGTGCATGGATGCTGGGATGAAGGCCAGCAGAGGCCAGAGCCTGTTTTTCTGATGTGCAAGAACGCATCATCATCTGTGTTTGTTTCTGAGGGTTTCTAATGTTTCTGTGCTAAGATGCACCTCCAACGTCACTCTTTCTCAAGCCTGAGCCCTGCATGCCTGCATGCCTGCATGCGTGTCCTGTCCCTACTCATAAGCTTCTCTGACTAAAATACAGCCAGAGCTGGAAGTATCCATGTGTTCTGCTCTTTATCTAAATTGCAGCTAAAGTGACATCACACTTTACCCACAAGTCTGTGCAAATGACCCCGCATGATGGGAGAGGTGCAAACATGAGCACCATGGGAGGTGATGGAAAAGGAGGAGCAGTTGAAGCCATTATCAGCCGCTGTGACTTTAAAGCAGAGCCAGTGAATCTAGAGGGTTCTTGGATACATGTTTGTGTGTGTGTGTTAATGTGTGTGTGTGAGGTAAGACCCAAAGATTATTTTTTAGTATTTTTTCTCATTTCATTTCATTCTTTGGTCTTTCTGGAACATGGTTGTCATTTCCACCACATCAGACGTTTGACTCTTATCCTCATCTGACAGAGTGACCCATTCAGATTATTGATTTTTGGATAATGTGTTCTACAGATTCCAATTGTCTTTCTAAGAACCATTACACAACCATCAGCAGATCCGTCATGATCAGGCAAGTGGCCAAGAACCCAGATGCGTGGAAGAACCTCTCAGAAGAAAGTCCCAAAGTGATTAACAAAAATTCACTTCTATTTCTGGAAAAGCACAGAGTTCATATAAACGCAACAGTCATCAGCATAGCTGATCTGAACACAGGAGGAGCCCACACCGAGGAGGCAGGAGGGGCTTTTCAAACGCAGTGCAGTGATTCGCAAAGTGCAGGCAGCTGTGACAGCTCAATGGAGATCCACAGAAGGGTGGGCGGAGTCACAGTCAGCCTCCACTCAATAGATCAAACGAAAAGACAAAGAACCAAAACAACATAAACTGTCTTTAAATAAAACTCGTCATTTTCAAAATAAAACCAATAGACCCATTTTAAACTGCAGGGTTTTGTTTTCTCATTGAAATGACTTTCAAAATTAAAGTTTGATCTTGACTGACACAAAAGGACAATAACACTGAGGTGAATGTCACATGAAGTAAACTCCAAGCTTTCTTCTTCAGTAGTGGCTGGATAGATCAGTTGGTTGGTTGTAGGACTGTCACACCTGGGTTTGCTTCCTAGGGTGTGCATCCGGCCTAAAAACTCTGCCAAACCACCTGTACGAATCGGTGGAAGCTGATTTGCTGTGGCGGCTCCTGGTGGGATAAGACGATGGGTAAACAACAACCAAGCTTTCTTCTTCTTTTCCTGAAGTAAAACAAGAAGTACCAAACTTCAGTTACCCAAACTGACCAGTAGAGGAAAATAAGAGAGTCAAAAGAGGATTTTCATGTTTAAAGGTCCAACTTTACTCCCCAAAAAATGTATATACAATCTGTTTACAGAAGCCTTTTGATGTTTACTAGTCTGTTTCCTGTTGCCCGGTGAATTGGATTTAAATCTAAAGTTTGGATTTTGTTAGATAAGGGGATTGTCTTTTTAATTGTCAGGATGGTGGATCTATGGATGGACTCAAAAAAACGTACATCACTTTGTTCTAGCCAATGACTGAAGGAGAACTGGACTGAGTGACCCCAGCCCCTTCAAGCTCCAAACAGGAAGTACCCGCTGGCTCCAAGAAGCCAAAATCCCATAGACTTCTATACAGAAAATAGACAGCTGTTACTCTGTCATTACATTGGTCAGAATAACCATTCCTGATCTGATACTTTTTTAACATGTTCTCAATATTCCTCATTTTTTCACATTTCTATAGAAAGTGGAGAAGCAATAAAATGCAGCATAATCAATATTGTGTGTGGAGGTAGATGAAAGTCAGTTATTTCACAGCAGAGTGGGGAGTTCTGCTGCATAATGTAGTCGTTTTGTGGGTTTTTGTTTTTTTTCTCATTGTGTTTTGTTATCTTTGTGTGCACATATTAAGGATAACACTGTCGTTTTGCACAATTTCACTTAAACTGCCAACAAGAAGTTCACAGAGAACTTAATGGATTGAAAAGTGGGGGAGACAATATGTTGGAGATAAGGGTTGGTGCAAGAAACTTACATATGTACTAAATAAACGTTGACTTGACAAATCCCATGAAGAAATAAGAAAGTGACAAAGCAGAACATGCACAATCCCCATAGGAGGAGGCCTGGAGATCAGGCCACACCATGTTTTCTCTTCAGTCTTGGGAAATGTAGTGACTTTGTGCATTAACTGCACATGTCAACATGTATTTCTGTCTGCCTTTTCTTCCACCAGTTCCACCTTTCAGACTCATCTTTACACAAAAAGAAGCTTTGTTTAGATCTGCAGACTGGCGGTTCCAAAAGAGTGAAAGTGCTTGGAGGCTCTTTTTTCTCTCTCTTTCTCAGAAGTCAGCCATGAAAATGGAGAGCCTTAACCTCTGTCCTCGAGCTGCTATCTTTTATGTCTGCGCTATATTCTCTGTGCAGGTGTCAAACAAATGTCAGAAAATTCTAGGAAACCTGCTGTACGGAAGAAAACGGAGCATTTAAAACTAGAAAAGGACAAGAGGCTGGGTGAAGCTGAAGCTGCGACTCACCTCCCTTTTTCCACTGAGTTCATGGTGGTGGTTTTGTGTTCAAGTAAAAATCTAAGTAATATGAGTGTCGAACCAAGTAACCTGTGAAAAAGACTGAACACAAAGAGTATGAATTGTTTTTTTCATCACATCTGCCCGTGGTCCTTATTCCATGAACCTCGTGTTTGTGAGAACGTACTTGATGCTTCTCACAGTTGTTGCACCAGAGTCCCACCATCTGCTGTGATCCATCAACCATGTGTCCACAGTGTCCTGCCAC
Organism: Oryzias latipes; assembly: GCF_053564925.1. Lineage (NCBI taxonomy): Eukaryota > Metazoa > Chordata > Actinopteri > Beloniformes > Adrianichthyidae > Oryzias > Oryzias latipes. The sequence continues at coordinate 1,549,155 of NC_136242.1, forward strand.
TGCAAACCACAAGCTCTTAAAACCTGCCCCATCATTTCAGGGGGATCTGATTTGTAAAACCTAGCAGGGTTATTCCATACATTACTACATCGTCACACCTTTGGGAGGAGGGATGCCTAGAGCTGGTTCCATTTGAAATGGACGGCTTCAGGTCTGCTCTCCCAGTCTAATCAATCCTTACCATATCCAGCATTCAAACACACATTCACACCTAGGGACACTTTCGATTCATCAGTTAACCTATGTAGTATGTTGTGGACCGTTGGAGGAAGCCGGAGTGACCCGAGAAAACCTGCACATACAGTACATGTGGAGAACACGCAAACTCCACACTGGTAGAGCCCTGCCGGGATTTGAACAAGGATCTCCTCGCTGTAAGGTGAGAGCACTACACCACACTGTGGCACAGTGTAGCCCCAGTATCAAGTCATCTAGTGGATTTTTCTCTCTAGAACTACTTTCTCACTTGATCTCTTACAGAAGCTGCAGGTAAAGGAAATACCGGTAGATGTTGTGTTTTCAGTCAAAGCTGCAACAGTTATCAGCGTTGATCAATTCAACAGAGCCTTAGCCACACCCATTTTTTATTTTGTCATGTGAAAAAGTGGAGGTGGACTGGAGCAGAACTAAAGTTCTCTGTTGTTACCTTCAATGCAGCTCCAAAGGCCTGAAAATCATGCAGGGAACCAGAGAGACCAAAGAGGAGGACACGGCCATGATGGCTCAGGTTTATTAGGATTGGTCAGGTGTCCTGAAAAGGAAAAAAGCCAAACAGAGCCGGAACCTGAGACAAAATGAAATAAAGTGGGACGGCGGCAAACCGACCAGTCAGAGTCAGCACCTCCCTCTAACTGTCTATGACATGTCTGCCCAACCTGGAGATGTACCACCCTACATATCTCTGTTCTCTATGCACTGAGGCTGGATGTTTTCCCCTTGGCAAAGAAACTTTCCAAAGACGTTTTGCTACTTCCTGGGTTTTAACTTAGCGGTAACCTATCACGTGACCGAGACGAGCGCCTTGGCCGGAGTCAAGAGGAACATAGACGGATGGAATAGAGAATCGGGCAATTTTTCAAAATAAAACATTTTTCAGATTCCGAAATAAATAAAACGGAAGTCATGTAAGGTATTTGCTATTTCTCTGCGGCCTGGTACCAAATGACCCACAGACCGGTACTGGTCCGCGGCCTGGGGGTTGGGGACCACTGCTCTAAAACAAAAACTAGATCTCCAAAAAAGTCCCAACTGGATGAAAAAAACAAACCAGTAATCAATTTTCTCACTTGCTTTGTAATCGTACTGTCTTCAGCTGTTGGGTCTGGTCCAGGAGTTTGTAACCCTTAACTCTTTATCTTTATGAATGAAAGCTTTTCTAGCTAGTTTATAATTTAAGATAAGCAGCTTCAAGGTTAAAATACTCTTTAAAAGCAGAATTCATAACTCAAAGGGGTAAAGCGTCTGCGTTGCCTGCGAGATACTGGTGGCTGCAGCTTGAGCGTCTGACTGCCTCAGATCTGCTCACTTTGTCTTTTTACAGGAAGACTGCCGCACTAACGCACAAACACACACACACTTAACAAATTGTTTAATAGAAAACGACACACATTCTCAATGATAGTTTGCCACATATGGAAGGATGCAGGTAAGTTACAGTTAGCGAGCTCAAGGCTGCGGTGAAAGAAAACACCACTGCAAAGAGCGAGGGTGCATGCTGCTGCGCTCCGGGGTTTTCACGCTCACAGCTGACTTTCTCTGCTCTATAATGAATTCAATCAGGTGAGCACTTAATTAATTTTTGCACTCAAGTGCTACTTTTATTTCTGATGAATTATCTATTCAGAAAGACATGCTGCAGGAACTGAAATGTGTCAAGGTGCAGTTTTGGTTCTTTTGTGTCACAAGTATTTTCTTTTCTGAACACTTTCATTACTGCTGCTCTAAAACATTCACTTCCTCCCTGATCTGTATACTTGATCAAATTCTCAGGAAGATGGCAAAAGCTGGTTTGCTTTCAACTTTTAACAAGTCTATGAAAAGAAGATTTGTTCTTTTCCTGATTTTTTTGTTTTTTGCATGTTTGTAAAAACCGCACATGCTTTGGTCCTGTACAGCCGTTTCTGCTTCTTTTGAAATCCACTGTCACCTCATTTGTCTTCCTCATAATGGAGATGAGTTGACTGTTCCCACATCCTTCACAAAGCTCTCCGCCTGCTTCCTATGCCTGGGAGCCTCCTCTTCATCGATCCTCAACTGTTCAGTTTGTGCCATTGACTATACTGTATCTGAGAACCGTTTCTGACTAAATGACTCCTCCCCCCTGGCGTTCCAAACAGGAAGTACCTTTCTATAGAGAAATAAACAGCTGTTACTCAGTCGTTCTGATGGTCAGAACAACCACTCTTGATCTGAAACCTTTTTTAACTTGTTCTTGATTATTTTCCTTTTTTTTATTATATTTATTCTGTTTTTGTGTATTATTCTTATTTGATTGCTTGAAATAAACCATTTCAAATCAAATCAAATGTTTTAAAAAACCTCCACATTGGTTCTGTTTGTGGGCGTGGCTTCTCTTTTCAGATATCGGCACATACCTGCTGACACCTGCTGGCATCTGAGTCACTGTGGAACCAAGCTAAAGCTCTCTCTGCTCAGCACACTGCAGAGTGTGCATGGGCAACTGTTTTTGATCCTAAACCTGTTTTCTGTCCAACTCAGAAATGAATTCTTTCAGGGATGCAGCTTTACTGGGTTTTCTCATCAAAGTGACATCTGTGTGGTGTTCCTTCATAACACTAGTTCATTCTGGACAAACGCAGTGGGAAAAAAACATTGTTTCTGTGGTTCAGTGGCATGAACAGGACGACACCTCTTCCTGCTGCACACCTGCGTTGTGTTAGCTTCTGCTTTTCTCTGCAGATCGTCTCAGAGCACATTCCAGCAGTGTTCTCCATCAGGTTTCATGTTGGTTTAAATTCTGTGATGTTTCAGTTGTGTATGTCTGACATGCTTTCAGCTGATTGTAAATCCTCTCTGTGCATGTGAGCAGCTCTTCCTGACTTCATATTCTCTCCACACCTCTTCTGTTTTAAGAGACCAGTTTGTTCCACAGTTCTGAAGGTTGAAACAGCAGAAACTTGGTTTTCAGGTCAGTTAATCACTTCATTAAGAACAAACCGCTTCATGATGCTTTGGTGTTTACAGTCATTTGAATTTCAGAAGAGCAGTTTTCACAACAAAATGTATTTCAGAGATGTGCTGGAGATGGGGCTGTTATTTTCACTTTATTGTGAAGCAGACGTTGTGAACAGTAGAGGTTCAAATGTTTCTCTTTATTTCCTGAAGCTACAGAACGGATCTTTATTGGATCAGGAAGCATGAAGGACGTGTGGATGCAGTGACTGCTGTCACTGAAATGGTTTCAGGTGACCCAAACAGCATGGATCCCTCTGGGACCACACTCATGTTCTGCCTCTGGACCCATTCACGTCAGTGTTACACGGACATGAGCCCCACCAACAGCAGCACAATGTTCCCCTGCAGCCACACAACAACCCCCCCCCTCCCCCCATCCCCTGTGAGCCCACAAAGGCTTCGCTCCACAGTCCTGCTTTGTTTCCACAGCAAAATGATGTCCTGATGATGGTTAAAGTCCCCTACAGTCTTTGTTTCTTTTTGAGAGCTCCACATGTGAATGTTTACCAAATGAAACTCAGTCCACTCCAATGAAAATAATGTTTTTGGTGAATATGTTCCTGTAGCATTTTTCTGATGATGGGGGACATTTACAAAGAAAATTAGGATTAAAATGCATTTCTGAGTATTTCTTTATCCAAATTGTGAATCAGGATAAATCTGTTTAGCTCGGTTGGCTGCATGCAGGACTAGCGCGAGGAAAACCAGGATTCATTTCCCAGGAGGCGCGACGATGAGCTTCATCCAGTGTGGATCTTTGGGCAAGACCCTTCATCCTACTGCCTAACTGTGTAGCCACAAGGGGCCCGAGTGTAGGTACCCCTGTGCCGGTTCCCAGCCTGGAAAAAATCTTGGCCAAACAACCTATGCGAATTAGTGAAAGCTGATTTGCTGTGGCAACAGCTGAAGGGATATGCTGAAAGGGGAAGAACAAAATAAAATGGCAATCAGGAGCAGATGAAAGCCTTTGTCTGAAAATGTGACCTATTTGTAATGTACAAACTACAACCAGTGGGCCACAAGCTTCCTGCTCTGCTCTATTCTGATGCATCCACTTCTAGACAAATGGATCCGTGGACGTTTCTCTGTTTCCTCGTCTGAGCTGGACTCTGGATCCAAACCGTACGGCTGGATAGATCTGATGTTGCTCAACATTTTTGTTGCACTGGTATATTAAATTTAGGGCTGTAAGCTAGTGAGACAGTGTGTAAACAGGTGGATGATGGGAAAGATAGGCAGGGTTGCTGCACACCAACAGTCCTGCCCACAACTCAGAGGTGAATGTTTGATGAACTCCTGCTGCTCTGCAGAAACTATGTCCTAGAAAACAACACAGGTTTTGGGATTTTGCCTGCAAAGTCATAATTAAAGCCTGCTGTGGATCAAAGGACGACTGGAGTAGACATTTCAAATTTCTACATTATTTTTAAGCCTTTGTTTTGGAAATCCGACTGTCAGTGTTTTAAGGTTTTTCTCATTGTGTCCTTACTTCTTCTCCGTCTGTTGTACGCCTCCTTCAGTTTTATTTTGAAAAGCTTTTTTTGTCTTTCCTGTCTTTTGTTTGCAGCTTGTCAGATTTGGCTGGTTGTCTTTTCCTGTGTGATGAAGCGTGTCTTTCCCTGTGAGGCTGGTTTGTTTTGAGCTGAACAGTCATTTGCTGTTAAAAGCTGGAGTTTTACTGAATGGCATGAATGTTTACAGTTCCTGTGTTGTTCATCTGTCAAGTTCTTTGTACTCAGAGTTCATGATGAGATAAGAACAATGAATGTAAATGAGAACCACCTCAAGGAGCAAATTTAGCTTTTTGTTTGCAAAGAGGAATAAGAATCGGCTTAAATCTGCCTTTTGTAAATTAACCAAATAGTTTTTTTTATGTTCAGCTCATAGAGCACAGGCTTGGACATTTAGCTTTGCTTCTTCTTTAAATGTCTTTTAATGTCCAGTTTGTCTCTTTTCTCATTGGCTAAGTGTGTAGCTTTAAGTGCAGCACAATTAGCTCCTAAATTCAACATTTCCTTTCTGGAAACACTTGGAGGCATCAGCACAGAAACGTTGAAGCTAAACTTCACATTTTCTCTGTTATACTGTATCTGGGAGGAACCATCGACTACAGACCTGCAGCAGGGCTGTGTACAAGAAGGCCAGCAGCAGACTCCACCTCCTGAGATAACTATGGATTTTCGATGTGTGCAGCAGGATGCTGGACTTTTTTATTAGTCTGTTGTGGTCACCACTCCGTTTTTGGCGGCCAAAAAGGCTGAACAAACCGATCAGGACAGCTGGCTCTGAATCGACTGCAAAATGGACAAGCAGTGATGGGGAGGAGGACTGAATAAACCTGTATCCATCACGGATAATCCTGATCAGCGTCTCCGTCCTGTACTTGATGGACAGCAGAGCGCTTTTTCCAAGATGCTAAGGCAGCTTTGCTGCCATACCAACTTCCACAGAAGATCCCTTCTGCCTTGCTCTATCGTACTTCAGAACTTAGCCATAGATAAACTGCATTTGATGTATGTTTTTCTATAAATTCTTTGGATTAGACAGAGTTTTTCTCTTGGTTTTCATTATTTGCAGCGTTTGTTTTGTTTTGTCTGTTCCGTGAGCCTGTACACTGAGGTGGCCATGGTGAGGGGTAGGGCGGTCGGCCTCTGATCAGAAGATTGGAGGACACTGAAGTGTCCTTGGACACTGAGCCCCACGCTGCTTCTGGTGGTCATAGGTTGGCGCCGGTGTTTGACAGTGGAGCCACTACCAGTTACACCAGTTACCACTACCATGAGACAGTGACTGAGGCACTTACAGCCTTCAAGGGAGCTAGAAAAGCGCTAAATAAGTGTACCCTGTTAACCATTTAGACTATTTTACTGCTGCTGCATCAATCACATTTCCCAGGCTTAGATCAATGAAGTATCTTTATCTTGATTCACACAGAGAGAACAGAGAATCAGAATGAGACAATAGCCAGAAAATTGACTGTTTGACGTTTTCAAGAAAGAGGAAATAAAGATTTGTGGACAGACTCTGTGCAGAAGTGGCTCCATGGCACATCGTGTGTTATTAGAAACCAGGTGAGGTCAGAATGCTGACCTGAAGGTCGCTGAGCAGAGGCTTCTCTGTTTTCTGCATCTGGCCATGAGCGGGAAGACTTTCTCCTCCCCAACACAAACACAGAGCGGCAGCTCCACCGGCTCGTCTGCCGGAGGCTGAGACTCCGGCGTATCTGTGCTTGTTCTATGCCGCGGCCCCTCCCCCTGGGAGACGACAGTCCAGCAGGGCCCGAGGGGCTGAAACCTGAGACCGGCAGAGTCTGTAGTAAACAACAACTTCTTTATGAGGCAGAGGCGGCTGCCGGCCGCATGTGAAGGTCTGATGGGGAAACAAAGATTTTTCTATTGACCCTGGGGGGCAGAATATCTCCAGGAGTCCCAGCAAGGGGGGGGTTCAGTGTGGTCTGTGGGGGACGGACTAAAACTGCTTCTTCTCAGATTCCTCATTGAGCATTTTGATGATTTGCGCAGTCTGTGCAACGATTGTTGTTTTACAAAACAGGGTTGTGAAAAAACAAGGTAGTGTTAATAGAACTACAGCTGGTCAAATATCCATGACTTATTATCTTTTACTTTCTGGTAAATCTGCAGGTAGAAAAGATGCAAATATCTGTATCTAGCAAAAGTGGCCTCAAATCCGTCAACGCAATTCTTCTGAAAATGTCAATCAGTGAGGAGTTCAGATTTCCAGAGTACTGTTACATAACACTCGGAGTATAATTGTGCAAGCTCCTGATCCTTATCTCCTCCCAGCTGCATTCACAGAAACCTATGAAACGGGTGGATCCCTGCCTTTCCTCTCTTCAGGCCTGTTTTATAGGAGTAGCTGTTATCATCACTGAATAATTGCTAAGGCACCGATGAGACACTGTGGCAAGCAGATGAATGCTGACATCTTTTGGGTTTTCAGGTGTGCGCCCTCCTTCTTCAGTGTTTCGCTGATAGGCCCACGACACCCCCAGAGGGTTCAGCAGTGAATCCCAGCGAGTCCCAGGTTCACCCCCATCAGCCACCAGACATTTGGAGGCCCAGGTCAGGTCCTTCCTCTTGATCCACAGCCACTGACTCCCCTTCTCAGCTGCCTGGAAGAGCTCTTTAATTGCCTGCCTCTGAGCCTTCCCTCCCACTCCCATCTCCCTGAGTTGCCTGGGTGTTGAGGGGGCCTCAAAACCCCTGCAGCCTACTTCCACTGGGTGTACCTTCACACTCCAGCCTTGCTCTTTGGCGTAGCTCAGCATCTTGCTTTCATCAGCCTCCTCCACTGCACTCTCCCAGGGTACTGTGGGCTCTGTGATGTATACGAGCTTCAGCGTGGATGACCACAGTACGAGGTCTGGTCGAAGGTTGGTGGATGCAACCTCCCGTGGAAAGCAGGTCCGCCAGCATTTTCCAGTCCTGTTCTCTACCCAGCTGTCCAATATCAGCTGCACTGGTGGTGTTGAAGGTGGCTTGGCCCTCTCGGACGAAAAGTTGTTCTCTGTCTTTCCAGCACTGTTGCCAAACACCTCAGCACCACATTGTGTCGCCAGGTGTAACGGCCTTGACTGCGGCTGATCTTGCATCCCACCAAGATGTGCTTCAATGCTGCTGGGCTTTGACATAAAGATCACGAGAGAATATGTAAACGTGTTCAGGGTTCCATCTGTGCTTACGGTTCTCACGCTGGAGTGATGGAACCGCATCTTTCTATAAAGCCCCAGCTTTTCTCAATAGCAGTTTTTTAAAGACCCACTCCAATGAAAACATGTTTTTGTGTGTTTTTAACATGTTCTTACAGCAGTTTTCTAATGATGGGGGACATTTGGAAAGAACATTCAAATTAACGCTGCATTTCTGAGTATTTTTTATTGAAGGCATTGAGAATCAGGAGCACATGATAAAATGGTGTTGGAAAAAGATGGTCAGAGCAGGACTTCAACCTACAAACAAACTGGAACAGAAACACTGAAGATCAAATTCCTTGCTTTTAGGTAACTTCCACAGTGCTCCCTGGAATGCAAATCAACAACAACAAGAAAAGAAACAGCACAATTCCTGACAAGATCCTGCAAAACAGGTTTAGTGACAAAGCTGCAGGACTCCAGTCCGTCTCTCTGCTATTATGGACTCCTGCCACACAAATAGTCCCACAAAAATGTAAAAGATCAATGCAACAAGTGTGCGTCTGCACCTGAGCCAGATGAAGGATGAGTTGTGTGCAGATTTCCTTGTGGTTGCTATGGTAACATCCTCTCATTATAACATCATCCAGGTTTAGGAATTGAAGAGTTTTGGTTTATTGTGAAGTTAATTTTGTTAACGTCTCAATACTTTGTGCGTTGTCACGGTAACAACATCAGTTAAAGTTTTCATGAGGGGCTTCACTTTCTTTCAGTTTTGAGTTGAAAAAAAACTAGAGTTGTGTGACCCCCCCCCCCCCCTTCCCTCAGTGTTTTCCTTCCATAAACATGTGTGCCATGTTTGTGTCCAAAGGTGACAGCACTTTGCCGTGGTTGTCATGGTAACTATTTGTGTGGGTGGTCAAGCATCCCCCCCCCCCCCCATTCGGAGGATGAGGTGTGTGTAACTTCCGGATCTTTGTGTAGGTTTTGGATGGTCCAGATTTGAGGAAAGATAATGAAAGTTCATCTAAAGTGGGTGTTTGCACTCCCGGAGGCCGAACCACACAAAGATCCGGTTCTGTTGGAGTTAAAGTTCAGCAAAGTGACTCCAACACCGCTATAGTGGAGGTCTACACGCATTATGAGGGGGTTCACCACAGCAGACAGCAGCCCTGAATGCAGCTTTGGCTGCTGGGAAATCACGAAAAGTTTTCTTCCATATAAGTTGTTGGTATTTCGTTTCGTTGGGTTTCCTCAGCAGGAGTTGCAGATGAGGTGAGGTCTGCTCAGGCTGGTCTCCTTTCTTAATCTTATCTCCGTGGGCTGAACACAGTGGAGCGTGTTATCTGGACCCCCTCCTCCTCCTCCGAGCGGAGTTCAGGCGCTGCACTCTTTTCTTTTGTTGCTGAACGCAGCCCTTCCAGTCCGGTCCCTTCCCCCTCGCCCTCCTTCCCTTCTCTTTCCTTTTTTTTCCACCCATCCTCCCATCGCTCTGTTTCATCCAGGGTGACGCCAGTCCCTCTCACCCCGCCCCGTTCAACTCAGTCCACCGCGTTCATTTCATTCCTGCTCCCATTCCGCGCATATTTCGCATCCTTGGAGAGACGCTGCGCATTTTACGCACTCCGCGCGCCCGACCCTTCTTCAAAGCCAAACCGAGAGGGGCACTCTGGAGTTGGCGGAAGCTTTCCCGGCGCCGCGGCGACTCTGATCCGGGCAAAAGCCTGGGGAATAATCCAGAAAGAGGCGTTTGGATCGAGGTAAGTTTCCCGTGGAGGAGTAACCCCCCACCCCCCACATACACACACACCTCCAGCCAGCCTTCCCGTAAGCCTTCCAAACCCCCCGGTCGCTTCGCCTGGAACCCCGAAGTGAACCGCGGAGCTGCGAAGGAACCGGCTGAGATGGAGCCCAACGCAGCGTCACAGCAGCAGGCGAGATGGAGCAGCAGCCTCCGCTCCGCCGCCGCGCGCCCAGCAGCGGGGATGTCGCGCTGCTGTTTGTTGTTTGTTTGTCGACTCAGCAAACAACAAACCTTGTTGATTTGTTCTTGCCGTTAATGACTGGGAAGGTGTCGGGTTTCCGGTCGCCGGCGTCGCGTTCACGTGAGGGAGGCGGTGAGAGCGGCGCGCTGCGAGGCAAAGCCAACAAAGCTGCGAGCTGCGAGTGAAGGGGGACTTGTTGCATCGGCGGGGTTTCCTCTCCTGCGCAGGCGGGCGGTGCAGGCCACAGTCAGCCAAACAGGCCACGGGCAGATCCGAGCCGGTGTTTACCCAGAGCGCATCAGATGGTCGACGGGAGCCGGTGGGGCTGAAAGAAAGAGCTCCATCTGCCTGGATTCAGCACTGTTGGGGAGTTACTCTCAGTCAGTCACTGAAGCCTCCTCTGTTTCATTTTGACATGTATCAATCAAAGGTCGAAAAGCATCTCCCGGCACTTCACAGCACATCTGATCTGCGTGGAAGTCTCTCTGACAGCTGCCTGAGGCCTCCACAGCACCATGGCAGCCCGGGTTTTGCACTTCCTTTTAAATATTGATTAAAGGACTGCTCTTGGCCTTTTTAGTTCCAGATCTGCGGTGCAGCAGGCCAAACCACAATGTAATTATTGGAGAAAATTGCAGGCTGTAGGATGAAACCAGTGGATGCTGGAGCAGTTTGTCAGATGTTGGGAGGTATGCTGGATAAAAGGATTAGTATACAGACAATAACAGCCATGGCTTCTTTCTGCATGAGCTTCATGACGGTTTGTTTGAGGATGGATGTGCTTGTTTGGACTGAGGGCCCCCAACCGGGGCAGATCTTGAGTTTTTCCTGCATTCAGCAGTTCCCAACCTAAACCAAACCCGTGTGTTGTTTTAGTCATGAGTTTGTGGATGTTTTTGTCCCACTCCTGTGGATCAGTGTAGCGCCGCTCATCCGTCCTGGAAGCCGGGATTCTTCAGGAGCTTCTTCTGTAAAAGAGTCTGAAAGCGGAACGGAGAGAGGACATGTGTGTCATTGTCTCTGGCTTGTTGAGCCTACAAAGCTTTGTCAGCCACTGTGGGCAAACAGGCTCCACTCCCCCCACCACCCCCGCTCCCCCAAGCCCCTCCTTTCCCGGTCCGTTGACATCTGTTTTTGGCCCTCCATGCACCTGTAGAGACCAGAGAAGTCTGTGCTGCTTTGAGGAGGGGAGGCGCTGAATGCAAATCCAGCCGTTTGTTCTGAGCTCAAGGAACACAGTCGGTCAGACTAACAACCAGTTAGTATGTCTGTGTGTGTGTGTGTGTCTGTGTGTGTGTTTGCCTCTCACTGCCCAGGCCAGGCGGGCCCATTGTTGCAGCAACAGGCGTCGGTAGAAGAGGACGCACCATATGGCCTCTGTGTGCTTTAGTCACAACCACTGTGTGTGTGTTAGGGTGTGTGTTGTGTGTGTGCCGCCAATATGGTGGTGTTTGCACCAGCGCGCCTTTCTCCTCCTCGTCTCATTTTCTAAGCAGGAGGACAAAATCCGGCGCACAGATTTTCCCTGGACTGGGATTAGAGGAGCAAATCTCCCCGGTGTGAAATGACGTCTTGCGGCTCTCAGATTTGTCTGCTGTTGTTCAGCCTGGGGGTGGGGGGTGGGGGGTGCAGGGGGAGGTGTGAGGAGCGCCGGTTCAGCTGAATCAACAGGTGATGCTTCACTTTCCAGACATTTTCATTTCCCTCTTTCCTCCTGATTTCAGCTTGTTTCTTCTTACACCTGCAGCCCCCCCCCCCTTCACACACACACACACACACATATGTATGACAGTCCAGGGGGTAAAACTATGAAACGGGAGGGGGGGTTAGTCAAAGCTCATGTGTAATGATATTTAGGAAGTGGAGCTGGTTTATTTAAGCAAGAATGCTGAGTGTGTTTTGCAGTAGGCTGGTGGGGAAGGGGAGGGTGGTGGAGGATGCAGGCTTTGTTTCCAGGATGGGGCAACAATAGGCTTCCTCCTGTGTGGGGTGGGACTGGGGGTGTCGCTGGTTTCAGGCTGCAGGGGGCCGGCGGATCCTGTGTGGGCTTGTCTGCTCGTCACGACTCCGCATCTCATCTTCTGCTGTCACCTCGGAAATCTGAAACTCTTTTCCAGACTTGTCCGCATCACGATTTTCACAGCGGATTTTATTTTTTTAATCATACATGGATGGAATTGCTGTTTTCTTTGGGATGTAATCTGTGTGTGTTGGGGGGGGGGTGCTAGTGGGGCCACATTGTAAATATCAAAGTAAACCAACATGGTCACTAAAAGGTACACAGTTGCAGCTAAAGAACATTCAGGCGTTTGTGAGCCGAGCATTCTCACAGCTGAGAAACTGATCCCATAAATTCTACCGTATTTTCAGCACTTGTATGGAAAAGGCTTCACTTATTTCAGAAATGGATTCTATAACCCCGAGCGCCCTATATATGGATTAGTTCAGTGGTTTTTACTGATATTGAAGTGATTTTTGAGGTACACGGTGCTGTCTAAATGTCTGTTTAATTATTCACGTGTCACTAACAAAGTTGGGGGCTAGCGTGGTCTCAGTAGCGTTTGTTCTAGCAGTATCAGTTGGAGCATGTTATAAACAAGTCCTAGTATTACAGTGAACCTAGATAATAAAGTCCGACTTTATTAACTACTTATCTCTGACTCCTTTGTCTCTTTATGCGGCTCACAGTTCAGTGATAAATGACAGAAGTTGTAAAACAGACCAATCATTGGCGGTGTACATCATTATGCGGTGCATTCTATAGTGAGGAAAAAACGGTACTTTAATTCTTCTCCTTCAAGCTGCTGGGAGGTGGAAATGATGAAACAAAAGATTTATTGCAGAGTTTTAGTACCTTAAAGTGAGTATTTACATAAACAGGTTTGGTCCAGTCTGATGGTCTTACTGGTTTGTCAGGTGTAACAGTTCACATTAAGTCTGGTTTGGACCAAACAAGAGAGATCTGGTTCCCCTGAGGGTCTCTGTTCTCATGCAGATGAACTCTGATGTGGTTCACTTCAGTGAGAATGCAGATGGACTTTTTACAAACCAAAGGGAGGAGGTGCTGTCAACTTTGTGTGTTTGGAGGAGAAGACACCACAGTGTGAATCTGAAGAAGCAGGAGTCATGAAGAAGTTTGGAAATGTCTGCTGGGTAAATGTGGAGCAGAAAGGATCTGTGGGAGCTTCTTCAGAGATGACAATCAGAGACTAATGGGACTATCTGCTTTACTTCCTGTCCTTTTCCCGCCCTGGTCACAGCTTGTTTCAGAGTCGTGAGTCTGAGTCATAGTTTCTTTATGGGAACCGCTCTCTCTGATCAGGAAATCCACATCCCTACTGATTGAAATTGGGCTCACAAAAAAATGAGGATTAGCAAGAATAGCTTAATAAAAAGTATCAGATTTAGAATGTCTGTTCTGACCAATAGGATGACTGAGTGACAGCTGTTTATTTCTCTGTAGAAGTCTATGGAATGTTGGCTTCTTGGAACCAGCAGATACTTCCTGTTTGGAATGCCAGAGGGGGGGGGGGGGGGGGGGGTTGCTCAGTCCAGTTCTCCTATACAGGCAATGATTACAACATTAATGTTCTGTGTGAACCTCACTCTGATTCTGATTATTGCAATTCTACTGCTGGTCTGGTGCTCTGTAAAATCCAAGATGGTGTATCTATGAGGGAAGGAATGTAAAGTGATGTAGTGGATTTGACCAAATCTATGTTATCATTTTGGAAGTGTTTATGTCATCCTGCGTTGACTCTCCCACCTTAGCTTATTATGGAGATCTTGTGATGAAGGAGCCAAAATGCAGGAGACCAGGCTTGGTGACAGAAAAGAAAACATTTAATAATAAACAAACTGAAACAGTACTAAATCACGGGGAGCAACAAAAAGTAGAAAAGAGTAGATGACCTGACAAGGATGAACAGAAACCAAGACACCTAACTAAGCTGTAGACAGCTGTGGATCATGAACCTAAAACTGGTGTGACTGACAAAAAGGAAACCAAACACATGACCAAGAACAACCAAACCAAACCACAGAATCCTTACAGATCTGTCACTTTTAAGGGTTTTTGTGAGTAAAGGCCAAAAAACTGTTTGTAGAGCTACTGCTGCTGCTGAGGACCAAGACCTCACTGGGGACATCCCACACCTCCATGCAGCGTTTCAGCTCCACACAGAAAAAGCGAGTGACCCCCCCCCACACACACACACACAGGAAGCCTGAATCAGCCCTCATGTTTCCTGACCTCTGCAGGAAGTGACCAGGAAGATTTCCACTACTTCTTGTGTACTTTCCCAGTAAGAGGAATTGAGATGATAAACAAGCTGCAGAGCAGGACAACAGCTCTCTGTGCCCCCCAACTCCCACAGCAGAGGAGCGTTTCCTGCCGTTGTGCTCATGAGCTCAGTTCCTCTTCTGCTGCTGGTTCTAGAGGAGCACTGGTCCACCAACCTTTACAAAGCCAGACGGCTTGATTCAGATTGGGAGCTCATCCTCCTCTGACGCCCTTACTTCTTTCCCTGTTACTGTGGTTCAGCGGCCGCTTTGAGCAGCTGTGGACGAGAAACCACAGACAGGAAAAAAAAGGAAAAGCGACTTTGATCTCATGAAGGCCTGCACAATAAATCCACAATTTACCAACATCTGACATCAGCTTGAGCAAATGGCCAAAGACCGCATAAACCATGATACACGGTTACCATAACTGTTTACACACATGCACAAACAGACAACCCATTATGTTTTTAAAAAAGCCCAAGCACATTCTACCTACACTGTTCCCAATGGTTGTCCGTGTTAGTTTTGGCCGGTACTTCCAGAAAGGTAGATGACTGTTTCCTCAACGTGTCTCCTATTGAGATAACTTGCAGTGTAATTTATTCAAAGGAAACTTTAGCAGTGAAATGGAAAATTTATAACCGTAGTTGTTTTTGTTTAGCTATTTGTTCATGTGTTTCGTCATCACTAAATTCTATGACTTTATGCTCTTTATGTTTCATGTTTATTATACAACAACCAGTATGAAGCCCATTGAGACGACTATTGTTGTAATATTGGACTACAGAAATGAAATTGAATTCAAACAAAGTATTGTTCACTATTATTCGGTCCGGGTGAATGGCTGCTGGGTGTGCATTAAGTTAAGGTTAATGGCCGACGAAGTGTGTATTATCACTTTTTAACGCACGCCGTGGAAGCCTGAACCATGCGGAGGACGGTAGCTTCCACGAAGTAGCATGGCTTATACCATGGTCACTTACAAAAGCAGTTTTTAGTCCTTAATTCTTGTTTTTTTACCGATTTTGATCCCTTTTCTCAGAAAAAGCGGACGCTGCACCACGTAAGAACATGTATCACACGTGTTACATTTCTGAACATCAACTGATGGTCTGTTGACAACAGTTTGTCTGCGTGCACACATAAGACCTGCAAACATTGAATAATTACAACAGCAGCTACACATAAATAATATGTTACCAACTAAAAAAAATGAGTTTAAGAAATTAAAAACTTTAATGCTCTTGTGGGCCACATAAAATGACACGGCGGGCCACATTTGGCCCGCGGGCCTTGAGTTTGAACCATGTGCTTTAAGCCATTGTGTTGACCAACATGGCTTTGCCGCAACACTCGAAAGAAAAAAACTATCCAAGCAACAGGAAAAATTTACTAAAACTGGTTGAATATTTATTTCTTTTGTAAGTGAGCATGGTATAAGCGGGTTAAAGGCCTTCAAAGTGTGAATTATCAGCATTAACGCACTTCGCCGAAGCAACCGTCCAACGTGAAGTTAGGTTTCCACGTCGTGTGTTAATTTCTCATAATGCACACTACGTCTGCCATTAATCCTTACATAAAGCTCGTGGCAAATTTTGCTGGTAACATGCAGCCCTAATCAGATGTCAGTTGTGATGTTTCGTTGTTCTAAACAACAGGTTTGCTGAAGGGTCATTTTTTTAAAACAAAATTGTTCTTCCTGTTTTCAGCCATGGTAGCCATAATTTAGACGTTGCAGTTCTCTCAAACACCAGCAGGTCTTCTGGGAGTTTCAAGCTTTCAGCTATTTTAGTCTGCCTTGTTCGGCAGGCGTAAAGCTCACCTGAACTCCACTCCTGTCCACCTCGACACGGACTTCCTGTTCACCTCGAGGATCTCTGTTGACCTGTCAGACGTGGTTGTTGCCCAGCAGTGGACGTAAACACGGGAGGTAGAGATGTATTCCTTACAGGGTCAACCTGCTATTTCTCAGTGGAGCTCCATGAAAAAAGGCGGTGATTTTCTTTTAAGAGGTCCAACAATCTTTAGCTTTTCAAACAGTATTTTTCCTCCTCCTCCTCCTCGCTCTGATGTTGGTCTGGTTCACATCTTGCTTTAGAGCTTCCCTGAACGAAGCGGGGCGAGAGCGTCTTCACTTCAGACAGCAGAAATCAAACGCGGATTGCGTTGAATAGCAGCCTCCCTGCTGTGTGTTTATGGGGCTCCTGGGTTTTGATGGGCGCAGATGGACAACAGTTTACGGGCCGGTGTGTTGTGTGGAAGAGAGGAGCCAGTTCTGCAGCAGAGGCCATAATAGAGGTGGAGAGATGGAGGTCACACATGGATCTGTGCCATGCTCCTTTACTAGGTGTTGGATTGTGCCTGTGCACACACACGCACACACATGCACAGGCTGCACAATGCTCCCCTCTTCACATCTATTAAATGGTGTTGGTATTGCTGTAACCTCCCTGGGCTTCTCCTTCCACTGGTGGAGGTGGCTGTCTCCTCAGAGTGCATGTGACAAACCCCCCCCCAAACCCCCAGCAAATGTCTGTAAATGGTTCGGCCTGACTCAGCTGAAACTGGTGGGAGAGGAAGGGTGTGAGGAAGAGCAGGAGGAAGAGGTGCTGCTGGAAGCTTTTATTGTGGCGTTTGCGGGAGGAAATGAGCACTTCGCTGTATCAGTGCAGGATCTGCCAGCACTGACTGTGTGTGTGTGCATAAATGGCCCTGTGAGGGGGGGCTAGTGAAATAATGAGGCGCACATGCTGTGAATCACAGACTCTTCGCTGCTCATAAAGCAAGTCTCCCTGTCTTCCTCAAGTGTGTATTAACACAGAGAGAGAAAAAAGAGGCTTTACGGATTTCTTTTGAGTGATGCTTTTCCATTCAGGACGTTTCTCTTTGTGTTTCAGCATGAAATCAGGTCATAATTATTCAACCAGCTCGGCCTGATGAAGGGTTTTTTTCTCCAGCGTTGTTTGTTTGGTGCTCTCATTTACCTCATTAATGGAAAACTTCAGACTTACTCCACTCTTTACCGCTGCAGCACATGCATCCCAGAGGGACGGAGGAGCTCAAACGTTTGCGGGTTTTCCTCTGCGAGCTCCAGCTGAGTCTCTGATGGATGCTCTGACAGACAGCTCTTAAATCTCGTTTACTGCCATGGCGTGCTCACAGGACGAAGGAAGCACTGCCATGAACAGACATCTTCACGTGAACGTGTGAATAACTTTTACCGCTGATGTTTGTCAGGTCAGTCAAGGACACGTGTCCTCGTCACAACCTGCCTGGAGTCCATCTCCTTCTGCATTTACATTCACTCAAATCTGTGTGAAGAACAGCTGATCTGCAGGTTTTCTGATGCCTGATAAATTCCCTAAAGCTGAACGAAGCTGGTGTTTCTGTCGCCTGCATTTGTGGCCGTACTTATAAACGTTATGAAAATGGTGGGTTTTTTATTATGGAGGACATATAGAGAAAATTGAGTAGACGAAAAAATAAGTCATTTGAAAAATGTGACATAGGAAAAAGTGGGCGGGCCATAAGCTTCCTGCTCTGCTCCATTCTGATGCATCCCCTTGCAGACATTAGATCCATGAACGTCTTTGTTTTCCTCGTCTGAGCTGGAACCTGGATCTAAACTGTACGGCTGGATAGTTGTGGTACTGATCACCATTTTTGTTGCAGCGCTAATGGTAGCTTAGGGTTGTGAGGGACGGTAAGCTAGCGGGAGAGTGTGTAAACAGCAGTGAAGTGCGGTCAGATGAAGCAAGTGAGGCTCGACCTCACCGGTCATTGTGATAAAATAGAAAAATGTACATTAAGTAAATAAGATTTTCCACTGATCCGTGTTAAAGATATATTTTCAGTTGACTCCACATGTTTTCCATGAGGTTAAAATCGTAGAATGTGAGTGTTGCGTGAACACATACGGAGCAGAAACTCCGGGTGAGGTTCTGGAGCGCTTCGCCTCATGTCTGACTGCAGGACTCAGGTTTTAACAGAGAGTACGGTCAGAGCGATGACTGTAAGGCCGGAGAAAAAGCTGCCAGTGAGGCGAGCCTCGCCAGCAGGGGGCAGACGTGAGCTGACAGCTGCTTTGTAGTAGAAACAGAACAGACCGAGGACGTCTGTCTCCAATGAGAGAGAGAGACTCACTAAACTAAAGGAAATAAGGAAGACTTTTCCAACAGATCATAGAGCTTTTTGTGGAGAAGGATCAACGCATGGACTCAAAAAGTGAGGCCAAACATGGTTTTCAATGTTTGTTTTTTAAAAATAACATGGGAGTAAGTGGAATTTTTTTAAACTAAATTTCAGGCCTAAAAGAATTATTATTATGATCATTGGAAATACCAGAAATAGTTACAGAGGGTCAAAATGAAATGTGTGCTGATCACATCTGTAGACTTTAATTTGTTTACAGTATATATGAATAATGTATACACAAGAAGAGTGTTCTATCCATGTCTATAAAAGCAATATTCTCTGTAGGACTAATATGTTCTTGTGTGTACCTTCTATGCTGTTACCTGCTGTTGGATGAATGCTGAAATATTCAGTTCTTGTAAATCTGACTGCAGAGGAGTCGGTGCCTCACCAGCCATCAACCTCACCGCACGGCTTTACTTTGTGCCAGCAGTCCCGCCCACAACTCAGAGGTGAATTTCTAATAAACTACTGCCGCTCTGCAGAAACTATGTCCTAGAAAACATGCAGAGAACCTAATGAACATGTTTTATAATTGTAGCAAAATAATTGTGGTGGAATGATATCAACATAAGCTTTTTTCAGTGTACGTTCACATCAAATCTAAATTAGAAGCAATCAGAAAGAACCGACTGCATGGATGGATGTAAACGCTGCTGAGCCTTGCGCACACAATTTGTCATATTGTTTGTAGTCTGAACTCAAAGTGAATCATTTTAGAGTATGAATCTACAAAAAAGGGGAGTATGCATACTTCTTCATGAAAAGGGGTCAAAAGGTGAATTTTTTGGGGGGAACAGTTTTATTTAGTGCTCCTTTAACCTCTAAAAGGTAAAAGTTTTTCATTTCGCTCATCACTAAATTACACAAACCTGTTTTTAAAAAAGAGACACAAGAACTTGGCTTTTGTTGGATTTGTCCCTTTGGCGCTCAGTGAGGCGTTCAAGGACAGCCGGTGCATCAGCTCAGGCTAAAACCGTAAACTTAAACACGCTCTGAGTGTTTGAATAACATGAGTTGTACTTGAATAATCTTACCTTGTGAATGTCTGCTCTGGATGCTCTTAACATTGAACGATGAATGCAGCACCGCTGAGCCCGCTGACATATTAAAAGCTTTAGTCACATTTGGTGCCATAAGTCCTTGGTGTAAAATAAAAATATTCCAAAGGCAGAAAGCAGGAGAGAGAGCCCATTTTTTGGAGTAACCGTGCATTCAGTGAGGACAACAGCAAACATGGGATGTGAAGTGTTTACTTACGGGCTATGAGAAAATAGGCCTGCACCAAAGTGTTGAAGATCTGTCAGTTTAGATGCTTTTAAATGGAGTAGACAAGGTCTATAGTGATGTCTATAAGAAGAAGTTCTCTACTTTGAGCTCATTGGAACCTTGAGCTGCAGCTGTTCTCTGACGGGAGCCAGTTAGGAGGAGAAAAGCCGGGAAGGAGGGAGGATGGCGGCGAGGCAGCTGCAGGGCCGTGGCTGTGTGCCCCGTGAGGGCCGCCAGCAGAGCTGGGAAGCCTGCTGTCCTGGCTGGAGACGCCTGGGCCAGCTCTGTGACAGAGGCCCCCCAGCGAGGAGGGGGGCCCGGGGAGGAGGGCAGGCGCCCAGTGTTCACACTCCTCTGTCCTGAGATCTGTGACTCCAAGTCCAACTTCCATCTGCTGCTCCTCTTCTCTCCTCTCCTCCTCTTTCTGTCTTATATTCATGGTGTTTATCAGCTCTCTGTATCTTAGTGTTCACTTTGAAACCATTCTAAACTGAAAACAATAGATATTATAGATGTAGATATGAAATAGAAAATGTCCAAACTGTTTTCCTCTTTAAACTTTTTAAAAGTTGACCTGGAGTCGTACAGAGTATGAGAAGAAGACAGGAACTCTGGGTAAGAACGGTCAGTAACATGATGGGTTTGTGTCCAGATTCCCTCATGACTCCCTAATCCCTGAGAGATTACATAGTGCCAGACTATGCAGAGCCTAGGAATCGACTGTAATTCTGACACATCCTCTCCAGTTTTTCTTTGTTTAAACAAAACTCTAAACTCTAATGAAAAAGAGCATTTCATGGAGAATGTTTGTAAGTCCACTCAGTTCTGATGATAAAACTTTGATGATTTATAAAAATACATTTGCCCTTTGTCTCACACCCCTACTGATTTCAAGCGGTAGGGGTGTGGACTTCCAACATCCTCACTCCTGACTGGCTTCAGTAGTTGCCATAGAAACGTTGACTCCTTGTCGACTGGCTCCAAATGGTAATGTCCAACAGAGAAATGGCGACTGAATTGAATCCATTTGGTTGGAGTTGGAAGTAAGCCATTATCTATGGGTGACATCACACTCACTCAGTCCACGTTCTTATACAGCAAATGATCTAGACCTCTGGGAACTTTCCAGGACACTGGATTTTAGAATTGTAGATGATTTCTCTAAGAGTTCTGGTACATCACCTGTCCGTCCTGGGGGAGGATCCCTCCTTCATGTGGACATGAGGTTTCTTCTTTATTTCTGGTATCAGTTTTTGTAAGGCGTTTTTCTTTGCCGCGAAGGAGGGTCTAAGGGCAGGGGTGCCCAGTTTAGTTTAGGCTGTTTAGTTTAGTTTAGCAATTACTGATTGAATCCTATGACTTCATGATCCTCATGATTTTATGTTTGTATGAAGCCCATTGAGACGACTACTGTTTTAATATTGGGCTATATAAATAAAATTGAAATGAATTGATTAGATTAGGACTCCCGACAAAATGGAGGCTGTCCTCTAGTGCGCTAAGTCAGTGTTTTTCAACCAGAGTGTGCCGTGGGAAATTCCCCTCATTAACTGATGTAAAAACATTTTCCATCTCCAGGATATCAGCTCTGTGTTCATCCAAACTGATAAAACACTGAGTAGTTAGGAATATGAAAGATCGTAAAAGATTTTTTTCTTTGTGTTTATTTGATTCTATTAAAGAAATTTGGATAAGAATGACGGTACCACGATTTAGCCGCAGCTACAGCTGTTTTGTGAAAAGTCCCGCCCCTTTAACTGTCTCCACCAATCATTCTTGAAGACTTAATCATACGTCATCACACTGACCAATCAGAAGTGGTTAAAGTCTTCACTTCCTTGTTCTGATTCTGCTCATAAAGTCTCTCAGTTCTAACAAAAACACCAGCTAAAGCTCGTCTTTAGCGGTGTAGCTTTCCACAGAATCCGGTGTCAGACCGTGGAACACGTGAACCAAACAATGAAGCTCAGAGAAGAGAGTCTGTCTGCCACCTGCAGCAGTTATAGCACTACATCTCCCATGATGCATTGAGTTAAAGTGACAGCATCTCAGCGTACAATGAGTCCTCCCTGTTAAACGTCTTAAACCACATCGAACACATCTACCAGTTTTTCAATCTTCTTGATGAAATCAGAGGTCAACAGTTTAGTTCTCCTTCAAGGTTTGTGTTTATTAACAGCCAAACATCCCAGAGTTTGGTCCAAGTCATCTTTACAACTGAAACACTTTTCTAATAACGTGTCATATTGTTCAAAAATTACATTTTCTTTTGCACTAACATTGAAATGAATCTTAAAAAAATAAATCGATATTTAGAAAGAATATATTTGTTTTTTGTGAGGTTACAAAAAACTGAATGCTAATAAACTGACGGGAAAAAACAACTACCCGGGTAAAATTTCAAATAATTTAGTTGAAAATTATTACTGAAAACTAACTAAACTTTTAATACATCTTTAAGAAAAAACAGCTGCAACTTCCAGCGTTTTCTGCCACAATTATCACAAAAATGCATGTGAGATTGCAGAAGGACTATAGATCAGTACAGACTATGAGTTTCTCCTTTTTAAATTCTTGGATGCTGATGTGCCGCATGATTTTTGTCAAGGAGAAAGTGCGCCTTGGCTCAAAAAAGCTGCTCTAAGTTGTGAGGAGTGAGGGAATTTGGACACAACCAAGGTCACACCATCACCCGTGTCATTCTGTGTCAGTCTTTCACGGTTCCCACGGTCCGCCACCTGTCCTCTTAGACTTCCATTCTAGAGCCTCAGGAGCACGTCTGTGTTTCACCCACAAAAATTAACAACAAACTTTTACAAATGTGCATATTGCGCATGTAAAAAAAACAATCACCGCTAGCTCCATGGAGAAAATGGGTGTGTCTGTTAAACTGAGGGCGGGGCAGGCAGAGCAGACTCTTCCTGGAATGGGCTGTTCCCACTTTGTGATGTCACAATGTGAGAACCCACTCGTTTTCGTGGATTTGGAGGGGCTGGTGCTAAGAGAAAAGGCTTTCAGAGGAAGACTCAGAAATGCGTGAATGGATCAAAATACCGCTGAACATTATTATAAACTTAGAAACGTAAAATAATAAATGATTTTGGATGATATAGCCTTTTAAATTAAACTCCGTTGAACCATAGGAGGGGGGCATCTAACATGAAGGGGCTCCATCCGCTTGATCAAATGCGTAAAGAGCTTTATTTGATTCATGAATTACTTTCAGCTGCCATAGAATTGTTTTAGCATCTGTGCAAACATTGAAAGTACCATAACTATTTCTCGCAGTTTGCACCCCCTTTTGCAAAAGTTGCACAGGCTGATATCGCAATGACGCCAAATTTGCAGTTTAATGAACGGACCTTATTTAGGCCCCTTTTTAGGTTGACTGGTCTTCGTTTAGTAATGATACTAGGATGTATAAAAAGAAACTGCAGAAATGGAGAATAGGGATGCATTTTGCACTCACGTACAGATCAGTGGCGATTTCTTCAAGAGTGCAAGGGAAGCTCGCCTTCCCTTATAATGTCACAAAATTAATGGTCAAGTATGTACTATTGTATTTACATTTTATTGACAAAAAATACGTTAGAAAACGTTCATCTCAAAGACGAGTTCGTTCAGAATCAGTTACATATAGCAGGTTGGCCGACTCCATTTCCTTCTCATACATTCCCACAGTGCATTTCCCTATAGAAGCCCGGCGTCCATTGACTTCAATGGGGCTGCTTTGAACGTTTTTTTTTCAGCGCTTCGAAACTACAGGGTCATTGGATAAACGCTGCGATTATGTCCTGCCCACGGACGCTCAGCGTCGCTGGGGGTCAATGGGGAGTGGGCTGGCCGGGACTCTGAGTTTCTGCGTGATGATTGGTGGGCCTGTCGAAAGACTGCATCTCCTTTTGACTGACAGCGATTCTGTGCTATAAGGAATCACTGAAGCTATTCTCAGTCCCATCGCGGATTTCTCAAGTTCAGTCGAAATAAAAACTGCTGCAACCAATTTCTTTGATATTGGCTTGGTGAAACTGCTTGATTTTCATCATACATTTCACACAATTATACAACACATTTCTTGTTTCAGTTTTACAGAGTTCAATTTTTTTTTGAGTCATTCATTCATTCATTCCTTCATTTATATAATGTTAGTAGGGCAGAATTTACTTTTAAATAAATAGACAATTTTATGATGTAGGGAGAAAATGAGCTTCCCCTCTCTGACAGACCACTGGTACAGATCATGGGTGTCGTAAACAATTCACCAGCTTGTCTTTAATGCAGTCCTCAGTTAATGCCCCCCCGGTGCTGAAACTAGTGAAAAAAGGTAAAAAAAAACATCAATTAATTAAAATCAGAGTGTAAATAGTATGTGAGTCAATGGGACACTACTCTCTTTAAAGCAGTGCTTCTCCAATAGTGGGGCGCGGCCCGTAGCGGTTTTAGGCACAGGTAATACAGGCAATTGCTCGGGGCGCAAAAGGGGGGCTGCGGTGACAGCGACTCAGTGCTTGGACAAAAAATCTGCGGCACTGTTGGTTTCCTATTATCTGTTATATGACAGACAGCCTGAAACTGTGAACTACCGTCCCTGCAGCTGCTCCTGTCTCCTGACACACGCGTGTGTGAGAAGGAGAGGGGGGGTAGTGGGCTCAGGCTGCAAGGTGGAACAGCACACGCGGAGCGCTGCCTCTATTGCGCAACACCAGGATCACCGCGTGCCTTTAGATTCTTCAGCTCATGCCAATAATGTCATTCTTTATGAACTATTGTAGACATTTTGATGATGTGTCTTTATTGTCCATAAATGTTTTCTTTGTCTTTTCTGTGGTTTAGTTGGTGTCAGTATTTGACATAAAGACAGCAGGTAATACAGGAAAAGAGCTGCACTTTATGAGATCATGAATAAACAATCCATCATTTAGAAAAAAATCAGCACAATGTTTTTTATCTGTTTCTTCAGACTAAAAACAATAAATAGATTGGTGCTGCTGTGTTAATATTTCAGATCAATTTACATGTAATATTATTTATTGATTGAATTATTTTTCTCAGAATCAAATGGTTCAGTTGGTCAAAATGTTTCTAGTTTGAATAAGGACTGACAGATTTTTTTTATTTTAGGCACTTTAAGCTGCTTTTCTGTTTTAGACTAGAACAGGGTTTCTGAATGGCAAAATAAATGTAATATTTGTTTGTTTAAAGTGGATTTATATTTCTTTTTTCTTTTGTTAATTTTAACAGATACAATTTTCGGTATACTTACAAAATTTTTATAAATATTAACCTAATATATTGTCACCGCGCAAAAAAAAAAAAATTGAGAAGCACTGCTTTAAAGAAACAACAACAACCCTAGTGGTCATTTGGGGAACTGCATTTCCTGATCGGCTCCAAATCCAGAATAGAAGGCGGGGCTCCATTAGGCTTCAGCATTTAAACTCTTGTTTGTGTTTACATTCAGGAATCAAAAACTCTTTTTTTAAATACAAAAAGTAGTTTGAGCTGTATCCACATGAAGACATGAAGGTCTCCCAAACAAACGTCATTATTTCACATTTATGACTCTTTACAATCCAAAGGTTCATCTGCTAGTGGATTCAAATGTTAGCTGCTAATGTTAGCATGCAAGTGTTAGCAGATTTGCTGAAAGTACTGCATTCAGCCTTGAGTGCGCCTGTGCGTTCTCCATGCTTACAGAGTTAAAGCTTTATCTTGTGATCGCAGCAAATTCCTTCTTTAAAAAACCTTTTGATCGGTTTCTTGGTGAGGTTAAGGTAAGCCGCCACAAATCTGTTTCTATAAGTCTCTCTCAGTGTTCTTTATACAATGGCCTTCAGCACTGTGTTGAATGTGTTACGAGTGTGTGATCCTGGCCTGCATTGGCAGCTTCCTCCAGCTGTTTAAAGCTTTTCACACAACTGTCAACTGTGTCCTTTACAGAAAAGAGGTTTGGAATTGAAAGGCCCATTATGATCACTTTACCTTTTTGAAAAACTGAAGACACTTCCACAACAATCTGAACTTTTCTCTGTAAATGAAGATGTTGAAGCTTTTGAACGTGGATGGCTTTGAGGAGATTCTTTAAAGATGATCTGAATGCAGAAAAACTTTAATAAAGACTTTTTTTTTTGGAAAGATCAAGGTCTCTGAATTTACAGATAGCATTTGGTCACTTTGATTTCTGCATGAGTTTAAATGAAAAAGACAAATGTTTTGTCAAATGTTCATAACTGTTTCAAAATGTCGCCTATTTTTTTTCCATTTTTGAACCTGCTTCTGGATCAAACAACAGCTTTGAACGGATCAAATGTAGGTCCGATTCACATCAGATTTTTAAATTCCACAGTTCTACCATCATTTTATCCACACTTGATTTATTAGAATATCACGTTTAGATGAAAAGAAAACAAAATTGTCTGCATTTTTGTCAGTTTCATAAACTTTAAGTTTATTGCACCAAAACCCATTAAAGGCCCTAAAACAGAGATTGGCAACCCCAGGCCTCGAGGGCAGCATTCCTGGATGTTCTCCAACATATCCTGCTCGGACATGTTCTAATCGGCTGGACACCTGACCGAGGTGATCAGCCATGAGCAGGACTGGAAATCATGCAGACACAGCAACCCTCGAGGCTTGGAGTTGCCCAGCCCCGCCTTAAATATTGTTCAATTTAACTCCAGTTCTTGTGCTGCCATTTCCTCTATTTATAGTCAGAGGAAATGCTACACCATCTGTTCATGGTGACCCCGCCTTCGCTAAACTGTAGCTGGGATAGGCTCCAGCAGCCCTGTGACCCTGAAAGGGGTTAAGTGGGTCCTGAAGATGAAGGCATGTTCCACCTTCCATTGCTGCTCAATCAGGTGTAATAAGTGATGCCACAATTCACTGTTTGAAACTGAACCATGCGTTACACCATTGAACCAAATTCTGGTCAAATGAATGGTTGCATCCCTACTGCATACCAGGATGTTTAACACATGTGTTGTGGTAAATTTAAAAAGGATTTATTATTTATTGTTTCATTACATTAAAGGAGGGTTAGTAAAAGCCTGCTGAAAATGGGTTTCTTCATTAGTACTTGCTTATTTGTCAATTTATTTGGTTTTTTTTCACATACTGAACCACAACAAAACAGTGACCCAGAAATCAAAGCTTGAACCAAATTGTGAAGAAATTGTAACTGTCAGGTCTGTCGGGTCTTTCTTTAATGTCACAACATTTCCTAAACTGGGCTAAGATCAAATGTCACAGCAGAAATCTGAGTTTCAGAAAGAACTCATCTATAGAATCTGTTCCTAAACATTCAGGCGATCTGAGTTTGTTTCCCCCCAAAAATTTTTTTCCTGAAAGAAATCACTTAACCCTTGTGCTATCCTAGGCACCTTAACTTTGGGAGTTGGGTCATCTAGACCCAGTAGACAGTGCTCTGAACCTTTTTTCTTCAATGATTTGTGATCTTCACTGGTGTCCATGGATTACATGAAATCTTTCCACCTTTATCCACCTTTGTCATGGTAGGGAGAACACGTCAATGTAAGGGTGGGGTCATCTAAGATAGCAGAAGGGTTACATGAACCCTTTGCGCCAGCCAAAGATGTTTGTGAGCTTTGTTTCTCAGAGGAGAGCTGTTCTTCAGAGCTGACAGAAACACATCTGCCGCCTTTTGATGCTAAAGAACCTGAACTTGGTTCTCCGTTTTCCATCTCTGTTCATTCCTGCATGAAGAATGAAGGGTTGCAAATCAGAACGAGTAGATGTCTCTTGGCCAAAAGGGTTTACGCCAAACAGACAGTGTTGTGTGATTCAGACCTTTTCAGCTCTGAATCACACCGAGTATGTTTGAGTTTCTCTGCAGCTTTTCCAAAGAAAGATTCAGGCTCTTTACCGAAAGTCCCTGGGTGGTGAGTTCAAGCTCAGCTGGGGAAAAATCCCGTCCCAATGAGCTTTAAATGGCGGCTCTGCAGCGGAAAAGTTCAACTGTTTGGCTTCACCAACATGTCACCTGCCTTTAAGCACCACAATTAAACCAACACATTTTGTTATTTTTTTCCCCGGAATGTGGAGAACAGAGCGTTCAGTTCAGAGAACCGGGCTGCAACCTTCTTGAAAAGTGGCTCATTTCAAAACAGTCATTTAAAGATGCTCCAACCTTTGCTACCCGTGAAGAGCTGTACTTGACTCCAGCAAGCAGAGTGAAAGAAAAAAAGCAGCTTCTGTTCAGCCTGGGTTTGAATGGAAAACGGGTCTGCGGCGAAAAGAAATGGAAACGAGGGTGAAAAGAATGAGTGTGGAGATGGATCCAGAGGACCAACCGCTTGTAACCGGCAGCAGATTCATTACTCACACATGCGAGCGGCAGCCAGCAGATGTTTGTGCGCCGGCGGAGCTCTACCCCCAGGTGTTTACCCCAGAACACGCGAGCTGGACAGGGTTCAAGTCCGTCCCAGATTTAGCTTGCTTCACGCTCACTTCACACTGTAAGGTGGTTCAGGCTGTGGCAGGGGACAGTGCTGGGGAAGTGTGAACAAGAGACGACCAGACAAAATGACATGTGTTCGCCCGGGGGGGGGGCTGGCACTGTAATTTTGTGTGTGGTGTGAACGTGTGCATATGTCAGTGTGTGAGCGTTCGCCGGCCCTGCTGTTTACCACGGGGGATTTCAGAAGAATTGTAAGCAGCTGGCACACACTTCACTTTCCTCGTTTCTCCCTTCTAAATCTTGCATCATCTCCCCCATTCATTAATTTCCCATACACATCTATGGGAACTAGTATTTACTGTAGCAGCATTCTTCTATTAGTTTAATGAAAAAATGTTGAATTGGAGTCATGGCAGTTGAACCTAAAATCCTTCAGATTTTTGGTTTAACCCTTGTGCTATCTTAGATGACCCCCCCCCCCCCCCCCTTCCATTGAGGTGTTCCCCCTCCCATGACAAAGGTGGATAAAGGTGGAAAGATTTCATGTAATCCATGGTCACCAGTGAAGATCACAAATCATTGAAGAAAAAAGGTTCAGAGCTCTGTCTAGTGGGTCTAGATGACCCAACTCCCAACGTTAAAGTGCCTAGGATAGCACAAGGGTTAATTGCAATGACTCAACCTCAAGACGTCACCTGGATAAGTGAGAACCTTCACAGACATATTGCACGTTGTAAAAAAGTTGCTCTCAGCACAAACTTAAAAAAGTGCAAAACTTTTTGCACCTTGGCTTGAAACTTTTCTGGATGTGTGTAAATATTTGTGCAGTCCTACCAGACCGAACATTTCTGCAGAGAAGTCGTACAGATGTAATTCTGGGGGACAGACAAAACTGTTGGTGTGAAGCGCCGCGGCGGGTTTCAACCCTTCTGTTATATTTTAATGCATTCATATATTATCAATTCAAACTTTATTTATAAAAAAAGCGCTTTTCATACATTGTGCAACTCGAAGCGCTTTAACATTAAGAACAAAAACCCCCAAAACACACAATATTGCAATAACCCCCCCCCCCCCCCACTTAAAACATACGACCCATCATCCCACACACAATGAATACTTATAAAAGTAATTACTAAAAGTAACTTACCAAGGCTTCAATTTAATAAGAGAAATTAAAGCTGCAAATATTTGACTGGACCAGAGTCTGAACATCCACTGTTTTGTTGGCCGTGTAAACGTGTAAACTTGATGCTTTTTTGGATTGATGTGTGGATTGAAGTTAACAAAGGTTAACATTTGCCAGCATGCAACAATTCTAAAAGAAACCTTGGGAAAAAACAATTATTGTAGTGAATCCCTTCAATTCCCTTCACCTTTAAGAAAGATTCATTTCCAAATAGGATGAATGGAAACAGTGACGAACCATCACATTTTTCTCTCTTTGCTCTGCAGGTTTCCTGCTGTCTGGCGTTGGACCCTCCACCGGCCTGCTGCCTTCCGTTGTCTTCACTGCTAAAGCTGCCATTGCAGAAGCAGAGGCTAACATTAGCCCTCAATTTATAGTTCACCGCCTCTGGCTGCCCCCACTGGAAATTAATAGCTGCTATTATCATCTGTTTGAGGTTGAGTTGATCAGTAGGGGCTGCAGTCACAACACTGTTGAAGGTGCTGAACACCCATCAGCTTTAATATGGAGCGCAGCTGGAGCGGTAGTGAGAGTCCAGGAGAGGACATGGACAGACTAAGTGACTCGGGAGGAGACAAGACCATGGATGGAGACCCCGAGGGGGTCTGGAGCCCAGACATCGAGCAGAGCTTCCAGGAGGCCCTGGCCATCTACCCTCCCTGTGGGAGGAGGAAGATCATCCTCTCAGATGAAGGAAAGATGTACGGTGAGTGACTCAGAGCTCTGCTCATCACAACCTTGAGAGGGGCAGGTGTGTGGTTGCAGGTGAAGCGGGGCTCCGCTCTCTAAACCCTTAATCACATGCCTTTACAAGTGCTCTGGATTTTTGGGTTGTCAGGGTCTATGGAGGGTCTTAGAGGGGGGATCTGCTGTAACCCTTGTGCTATCCTAGGCACTTTAACATTGGGAGTTGGGTCATCTAGACCCACTAGACCAGGGTTTGGCAACCCGTGGCTCAGGAGCCGCATGCGGCTCTTTAGCGCTGTCTTAGTGGCTCCCTGGAGCATTTTCAAAAATGTTTGAAAATGTAAAAAGATGCGGGAGAGAAATATATTTTTTTGTTTTAATATGGTTTCTGTAGGAGGAAAAACAAGACACAAACATTCAGTGCTCTGAACCTTTTTTCTTCAATGATTTGTGATCTTCACTGGTGTCCATGGATTACATGAAATCTTTCCACCTTTATCCACCTTTGTCATGGGAGGGGGAACACGTCAATGGAAGGGTGGGGTCATAGGATAGCACGAGGGTTAAGGGGAGCACTAAAGTGTGTCTTACAGTTCCCTTGAGGCTCATACGACCACCTCAAGGGACGTCATTGAAATGCAATGAACCATTGTCATGCGTGTGGTAAGTGTATCATGAAGTATTTTCTAAGGATAATGTACCGGTAAGTTATACAGACTTATGACGTACGGGTGAGGGTGTTGTATTTCCTTACACCACACTCTAGTCATTAGCAAGGTGGGAGTACTAACTCCCTACTCACCAACGTACCGGGTGTGCATGTGATATGTACAGTAAGTACCTGTAGGACGCCCGCAGGCCCATGACTGTGTCTCACCGACACTTACTTACCTTTACGTAAGTAAGTGGTTTGTAAGTGTTCACCACGACTGCAGCATTTCCGTAGAAAACATTTGCACAAACATTTTTACAGAGCGTTCTATGAATTTGATGTTCCCTACAGGCCACCTGCATGCTCTGTTTGACCATTTTTCACCTGTACACACCCATAAGGACAGTTGTGACCAGGGCCTAAACAAACGACCTTTGTGTAACATGCTTTACCTGAACAAATTGAAACACTGGCAGTGTTGGGCAGGGACAAAACAGCAGCATTCAGCCTTTGGTGGAGACGCTGTCAAGCGGCAGGCATAACCACACATGTGGCGAGAAAGGAGGTCGCCGCACAGAGCATCAAGTGTCAGAGGCAAACGAAAGAAAGATAAGCTGTTGGACAGAGGAAATGGCATGCTGTAGGTGCACTATGTGTGTGTGAACTAATAGAGTGATGAACAGATGGTCCTCTGGCTGCCACCAGCTGCGCTCCCCTCCCTCTCCATCGCTTGTGTCTTTTCTCTGTAGAGTGGCGGGCTTGGTTGGAACAACACATTTGTTTTATCTGTTTCTCCCTCTGCATCTTCCATGCTGAGGTGTGCACTTTCAGTGTGAATGCTGTTTTTGCGCCGCAGCTCTCACTTTGTGTTCATGTTTGAGCGGATGAGTTCCAGGAAGAAGAACTGCAGTATTTTCGTATCCATTCCAACCAACACTGAGGCGTCAACTGGAGGGAAAAACTCCAGATGAACAACACTCTATTTCTGTCGGGGTTCCACAGTAATGTGAAGCATTTGCTTAATCAGTTCTCTTGGTTTGACACCATCTGTGATGGCATGCTAAGGTCCCATGGTCACAATCAGATCTTTAGCCTGAAACACGTCACACGCCTTCACATAGATACCAGTGAGCTGCCCAGTTCAGCCCCAGTCCACCAGTGACCTGCAGGTCCAAAAGCCTTTGAATCCTTCTCACCGTGGTTTAGGACAGGGACGTTTCCGTTGACTTACGTTACTGTTGTGTTCTACTGTGAGTGTAAAGTTAATCAAAGGTTCAAACATCAGAGAGTGTTTTATGGGAATTACATGGTTTTTCAATGACATGACAATATGAACTCATCAGTGGCACAGGAACCAAAGTGCGTTGAGGCTTTAGATTTTAATTTGATACAAAATTTGGACAAAAATTTCCTTCTGCCAGTGTTTGGCAGCACTTTTTGGCCTTCTAAGAACGTAGTAAAAAGCTATATAAGTATATTTGATATTTTTAAGCACATTTAATTAACCCTGTCGCCAGGTGATTTTCAAACGAGCCCAACTGTTTACATGAATTTCAATATGTCGCGTGTCCAGGAGTCTGTGCCTTCACCAGGGAAGTCTCACATGGCCCAGGAATGGGTGGACCAAAGACTGACTTTTCAGTTTCATTTTATTATTTTGTAGGACGTTTTTGTTTTCAAAATCCTAAAATGTCTGTAGTTTTTGAACATGTTTTTAGGAACTTCCTATTGTTTTTCTTTTTCATTTTACTACACATACCACAGTTGAAAATAAAAGGAAACCACTCCAATTTATCATGTGTCGTCATGTTTTGATCTATGTTTTATGACAAGTACTTTTTGTTGGGTTTATTATATCGGGTAGAAATTACCCGGCAAAAGTTATGGTGTAACTTTTTATAGAAAAATGTTCTAGGGTTAAACTCACAATAGAAAGTCAGGCCTTGAATGTAAACAGAAACATAAAAGGAGAACTCAACAAGCATCAATGAGATGATGAACTGTCTGCATAGAAGCAGTCTGTAGCATAACTTTTTACTGAATATTCTAATCAGGGTCTGTTTTGGTCCGACGAACTAGAGATACTGTGTTTCTTACCAGATAAATATTGCGCTGGAAAGTTATCGAGGTTTTCAACTTGACAGAGTGGAATCCGAGTGCTGCTGCGGCTGTGCAGCGGTGAACACGGTGAAACAGCTTAGAGGAGAGGCGGAGCTGAGAGGCGGAGCTGAGAGGCTTGTCACTGCGGCGCTTGGCTGCACTTGCCTTGCTGATGCTGAAGTAGTTTCAGTAGTTTCATGACTCCTTCTGCTTTCTGTTTTTAAGCCAAGTAGTATTGTCCAATTTGGGCAATGATAGGGTACAATAATACCAAGTTGAAAATTGAAACGATGAATAACTCACCAAGCCTGCCCTCTGGCATCAGGCCAGCATTTACCACTTAAAAACTTCATGAAAACCGCAGCGGGAAGACTGTCCCATCATGTGACTGCAGTCAATGTCTAGTCTCCCTGCTGGTTTTTCTTTACAGTTGTGATTCTGTCAACAACTGAGGGATTTATGTCACATCGGGTAGTTTTCTTTCCTCCCAGAATGCCGGTATTGATCTTCACAGTCTTTTATACTGTAGTCACTTCGAATTCTGAAGACAGAGTGATGACAATGGATCGAATGGTAGTGTGTTGTCCTGTAGCTTTACTCTGTGGTCTCAGATAAAATCTGTGCACGGACACGTGCGCTCCTCTCAGGATGCATCCTACCCGAAGTGCTGACGTGCGCAGACGCTAAAGATCCGACTGTGGCTCTTCTTTATTGATCTGTATCTGATCAATCAGTGCTGTTTGTTTACCTTGTTGATTCAGTGTCCTGGTTGTTGATACGTTTATCATGGTTACCCAACCGCCTTAGGCAGCGTCTGGTTTTTCTTTGGAGGTGGAGCAGAGAGGATGTCATTCAGGGAGAGGAGTCAAGCTGCTCTGGGGGTCTTTGATGACCATCTGGAATGTCTGCAGCTTCCTCTTAGTTAGTCTTCATGCAGACGAGTAGGAACTGATGTCTAAGTTAAGGTGCTGGAGTCCTGATGAGGACTTGCTGACCTTGGTTTTGTGTTGCTTTTTCAGCACACAACCCTCCAGTTGCATCGTCGGTTTCTTTGCTATTCACCTTTTTTTCGTGGGCGTCACACTAAAGCCAAACCAGTGGCAGCTGAGCAGTTTCAAAGAAAAGAGACTATGGTGATTGGACCATGAAAAGAAGGAAGAGGCACAAAAGGTGCTGTGTTAATGTGGACGTATGAAAGGAGCAGGTGAAGAACACTGATGACATTGTCCCCTCACATACTGTAAGTCATACACAGATCTGCTGCCCTGAATTAACAACAGGATCCAACGTTTCCCGTCTCCCCAACTGAGAAAAAACCTGCTGGTGGAAGTGATGCGGACCAGAACTGTTCAGTGAGATATTTCTGATGTTTTGTCAAGTCTGGTAAATCTGAATACACTTTGAAAATGTCCTTGCAGTGCAGATGTTGCACATCCATCACTCGAGATGAATAATCTTGAATGAATTATCCTAAACACACTTGAATGTGGAAAGGCGAGGGTTAGATCGGCTGCTTTCTGTCTGAAGGATATGCAGCTTTCCAGCTGAGGGTCAACCTTTGGTCTTCTGAGTCGGGGCACATTTAAAATTAAAAGTAACTGAAGGCTGGTGCAGTTCAACAAGTAACCACTAAGAAAGAGAGTCCCCTTTATAGCACATTGTTCAGACTGGCAGGTGTGATGAAAGCGTCTTCAGCAGTCATGAACATATTTGTCTTCACAGGAACTGGACCTTCAAGTTCCTGTTAAAGACCCACTCCGGAGAAAATGGTCATTTGGTGGTTTTAATGTGTTCTTTTGGCATTTTTCTGAATATGGTGGACTTAAAACTGCAGTTCGGAATATGTTTTATTCTAATTTAATGGTGGCCCTGCCCATTCAGAGGTAAACTTCTAATTACGAACTACTGCTGCTCTGCAGAAATGTTCTAGAAGATGACAGCTTTTTGGAATTAGGCTAAAAATGGCATAATCATAATGAAAAGACCACTGGGAACACTTTTACAATAGATGGTCAGAGTGGCTCTTTAAACCAAGGGCAGTTCTTGTGCAACACCTAAGGTTCCCAGAGGCTCAAACTCCTCCCTGGCTGCCTGGAATCGGGGCTGTGGCCCAGAGTTTGGCCCCTGTGGTCTTTTGGGTCCTCCCAGGGTAAACAACAAAATGCACAACTCAACTGCAGCCTTGTTAGCAAGTGCGGCCAGCGAGGCTTTGTCCTTATTCTTAAGGGCTGTTTGAGCTCCTCCATAGAGCGGCGGAAGTTCCCAATCACTGCTGAGTGTGGGCATCAACACTCTGCTGCAGGAAGGATTTAAAGGGGGAAAGGACACAATAATGTGCAGACAAACAAATGCAAACCGGTATCAAGTAGTTTCATATGAAAATATGCATGTACATTTTATATTTACTTAACTAGTACAAAAAGGCATTGTAAATGAAAGAAAATGAAGCTTTTACAGGAACTTCAGGTTACAGAAAATTGCCTGTCTCACTCTAAATAGTTAGATGATATTGTAATATTTGGATATTTCCTTCTTAAAGTTAACATTTGTCAAAAGTCTTTCTGGTGTTTGTGGAGGAATATGAATCCATTCTTTTCAGAACTGTTTGACTTCAGACCCATCAGAAGGTTTGAAAGTACTCCAACAGCAATTCTTGGACATTTACTTAGAAGCAAAAGAAACCGGAGCCCGGCTAGTTCTGCCACTGTAGGTGGTTTACTCCATAGTCCGGGCAGTTCCCGTTCATTCAAACGTAAAAGGGATTTATTTTAAAACCCTCATCAGATGTTTTTCCAAAAACATTTTCAGCTCGGTGCAGTGAGAAAAATAAACCGTCAAATGTTGTTTGACATTAAATTATGGAAAGTAACCAGTAAATGAGCCCCACAGCATCACACTCCCACCACCATGTCTGACTCTGTAGGCGTCCATTTAGTCCAGATGTTTGTGGAAATGCTTCCAGAAAGTTCCTCTACGGTCTGATTGGAATATTCGTCCAGATGTTCCTCTGTGTTCTTGTTGCTCTGCAGTGTCTTTCTCCTGGAACTCTCGCATGGATCCACGATTGTCTTTAATTGTCTTTCTGGCTGTTGGTTCCTGAACCCCTTCTCACTTCTCATCTTCTCCTGCTCCTTCATGACCTCCTGGATGTGTCCTCCTTGGGATCTTGGGCGGATTTTGCTTGCTTGCTCCTGAGAGGCTTGTCCTCATCATGTGTGGAAGATGGATGGATCTCTTTACCTTTTGAGCATTCCAGACTCAAACCGATCAAAGACTTTGATTCTGTCCTTCAGTTTCTATCTGGAGGAGCCTGTTTTTAGCTTGCTTCGCTTTCAGACGTGCATTTCTAACATCAGGCCTGGCAATATTCAAAACATTCTTAATCTCAGTTCGTTTACGTGTTGGAAAGCAGGAGCTCTAAATGGCAGGTAAAGTTTGTTGATGTTTAAAAGTATAATGTGGAAGTGACGGACCTGCAGCAGAAGAAGGAGGCAGATCCGTGTGTCTGTCGTCACACAGCAGCTTCCAACTGTTGTGGTGATTTCAACCTTCATCAGATGATTACAAATCAGATTACAAACACATCTCCCAGAGTTCCCGGCGTCTTTGTCCCCATCAGCCAGCACAGAGAGCCGCCTCGTCCTGGAGACGGGGCGGGGGGGGCTCTGTCCGTCACGGTTAATGACCATCTGACTTTGGCCTTGAAGTCTTTTACAGAGAGAAAGAAGGGAGGGAGGGGGGGCAGAGGGGATGCCCATTCACTACAAGACGGAGAGAGGAGGTGGGGGGGGGGGCAGCCAGGGGAGACAAGGGATGGACAAGGGGGGGTGGGGGGGAGGGAAGTGTGTGCTAGAGAGTTTTCAGGGAGGGGGTGAGGGATCTGTGCCGCAGGGTTAGTGAAGGATGATAATTCACCGTTAAGCCTCCTAGAAAGACCAGCTGGCCCCTCTGGAGTCAGATGTCAGCCTCCGCAGCCAGGACTCTCTTCATGCATGTGTGTGTGTTTGTGCGTCTGCTGCCACTTGTGTGTGTGTGTGTGTGTGCACGCTGTCGTCAGTCACAGCTTCTGACTGCTAGGAGGAAAACACCTGCATGCAGAGCTGTAGATTTTATCAGTCTAAGCTGCCTATCTCAGTGACAGTGGGGCTGGTCAGACACACACACACACACACACACACACACACACACAAACACCATCTGCTAGTTAGTTAGGGCTATTGTTGGGAGCCATTTGGATAGTGTGTGGAGGGTTGGCTTGGTGCACATCTTGACCATCGGTTGGCCAGCTGGCCTGACTTTGGTTTTCCACTCTGATGCAACAGAAAACAGGCCAGCAGAGGAACCGAACCACAGCCAGCCTCACAGCCCCAAATCTGCTTGTTAGCAAACACAACAGCAGTCAAATTACCTCATTCCACTGATGATCTAAAACTCTCTGCTCTGTTTAGTTGTGATCGTTGCGTTGTGTGTGGCTCTGCCACGCAGCACAGTTAGCTGTGTAAACACGTGCACGCTCATGCACACTCTTCACTGCTGCGGGGTTTTCTGGATTTCAACTTGCAGGTTTTTTTTGTGCATTCCCCCTCCTGTCCCTCACTAATCTATACTGGCCAGGTCATGCTGAGTCTGCTGTGCTCCCTATTGAATGGGCTGAATTATTCAGTATTGTAAGTGCATGTGTGTGTGCATGTGTGTGTGTAAGCATGGGTACAGCTGGCCTTCTGGTTCCTTTAATCAGGGGACGGCCGGTCCGCATGAATGCCTGCATTGTTGGATCATGTGTATTCAGAGGCTGCGCGTGTGTGTGTGTGTGTGTGTCGGTGGGGTATCAGTGATTACAGCGTTTCTGTGTGAAACTGCACGTCACAGGACATCGCAGGGTCAACAGCTCTAAATCAGACACTAAGTTGTTTGTCGGGGTCTTATGATTCCTGCTTGTGATTGTCTGTGAGTGGAAAACGCTGCTGTGTGTGTGTGTGTGTGTGTGTGTTTAGGAAAAACTGGCATGTCTAGTGTTTCATCGCGTGTTCTGTGTCTTCTCTCCACAGGACGAAATGAGCTGATAGCCAGATACATCAAACTGCGAACAGGCAAGACGCGGACGAGGAAGCAGGTAATTGTGGGAGGCACCTATCAGTCCAGTTCTGTTTGCTGTGGTTGTCATAACATATAGAATCCAACAGACACACGATTAACGTATACCTAACTTTGCATTAAATGCATCTGTTTGTTTGAAAAACTTATTTTATAAAAAGCAATACCAATGTTTACCAATAGAGGGCGCTGTGACGTTTGACAGCTGGTTAGGAGTGGTCACGTCTGCTTGTGCTGAATGTAGTTAACAAACATTACAAGAGATTTTGTTTTATTGTGTAAAAAGCCATGAGGATGCTGAAGAATTATTAAAAATGACCCAGGGTTAGCGATTTGTTAAAAATGTCAAATTAATGGTTTAATGCCCGTTTTTGCACAAATCTGTCAAGTCAAATGTTTCGTTCATGAATGAGTTGAGTGCAGAAACAAAGACGTGTCTTTGAATATGTCGTGGGGAAAAACGTTACACTGTGGAACTACGTGTCATGTATGTGGAAA
The DNA here is from genome assembly GCF_053564925.1 of Oryzias latipes. Classification (NCBI taxonomy): domain Eukaryota; kingdom Metazoa; phylum Chordata; class Actinopteri; order Beloniformes; family Adrianichthyidae; genus Oryzias; species Oryzias latipes. The sequence continues at coordinate 1,587,372 of NC_136242.1, forward strand.
CAAAGCCCCCCTACAGTCAAGTGTAGCGTTGCAGTGTCCTGCAAGGTCAGAGGTCGACTCAGCGGAAGAAAGTCCATGATGGGCTGCTGGTAACCAGGGTTACAAAAAACACAAAAACTGGAAAAATTGCATGTACAAATGAATCATGCAAATACATTTTGATGTACATATTTATTTACAATAAAGACAAAAAAGATTGCTTAGAAAACCTCACACATGTTAAATATAAATATCTGAATAAGCATAAATGAAATCATGGATAATGTTTCAAAAGCTCAGCTCTAATAAAAGAGCCAAGTGTTTGCTGGCGGTTCTGAGTGAGACCTTCTCAGAGAGCACAGAGCTTTGGAAGAGTCTGGCGGCTTTCACCTTTTCTTTTCTGGGACTAAAACAGCCTAAATACCCACTCCAATGAAAAAGGGGTTTTTAACATGTTCTCCCTGCATTTGTCTCATGATGGAGGACATATTTATCTTAAATTAAACCTAAAGCTGCATTTCTGAGTTTTTCTTGATTCAGATTGTGAATTAGGAGCAAATGAAAAAATGTGGTTAGAAATAGTAGTGATGTATAAACTCTAATCGGTGAGCCACAAGCTTCCTGCTCTGCTCCATTCTGATCAGCCACTGTCAGACCAATAGATCCATGAACGTCTTTGTTTTCCTCGTCTGAGCTGGAATCTGGATCTAAACTGTACGGCTGGATAGTTCTGGTACTGATCACCATTTTTGTTGTACCAGTAACGTTAGGTTAGGGTTGTGAGGGGCTGTAAGCTAGTGGGGGAGAGGGTAAACAAAGGGATGACGGGGAATAGCGCCAGCGGTTCTGCCCACAACTCTAATGTGAATGTTGCTCTGCAGAAACTATGTCCTAGAGAAATGTCTATGAAGACTCTCATTCATCCAGGTAGAATCCATTATTGTAGTAGGTTTAAAGGTTTAAACCAGCTGGTTTATATAAACCAGCTCTTTTACCAGCTATTTCAGAATTGACAAAGCCTTTTGGATAGGAAGGTGAAACGTCTTCTAACTTTAAAAACCAAGTCCAGATGACAACCTTTAAACCTACTACTATGTTCTAGAAAATGACCGTTTTTAAAAAGAAATTTGGGCTAAAAACAGCATCATCACCATTGAAAGACCACTTGGATGGCTTTGAAAATAGATCAGTAGAAAGGAGTGGGATTTTAAAATGTTAAAAATCCTAAAAGTAAAGCAGAGATCCCTGAAAGAAGAGTGTTTGATACCAGAAACAATTCAAAGCATTAAAGGAGTTTAAAGGAGCTGAAAAATGTGCAGAAGATCTATTTTCAGCTCCATTTCCATTATCCCCATTTCTGTTGCTCTGTTCCAGTCATGGCTTTGTTGTCTATTTCTTTATTTTATCTTTTTTTTATTAGAGGGAAAAAAACCTGGTGTACCTAAACCAGCAGCACCTGTTTTTTGCATTGGCTGGATGATAGTTTTGGTTCTGCATCTGAATCCAGCTTCTCTACAGACCAGCAGACAGAGGAAGAAGGAGGAGGATGGGATCTTTGGGTGGTGATGGTGGATCCGGCGGCGTTTTTTGGTACAGGTGGATCAGAGCAGCTCCTTGTCATGAATGTCTGCTCCTGATGGAAAGATAAGGCCTGAGGGAAAATTGAAGCATACTGGAGCACTTAGTGGATGTGGATCCTCTATCCGTGACATTGATATACGTTAGGTAGTGAATGGTAAATTTATGATAGAATTGCCCCTATTCAGTTGTGTCATAGTGCAAGGTCCTGATGAAAAGATGCTGGTGTTGGATGTTCAGAGTTTCTGCAGGACTTTCAAAGTTCGGATGCATTTTTCAAACGTGAAACAGTTTTAAAAAGATTCATTGTCAGAGGGTTAAAAGTTTAGCAACAAACATTACAGGGATCATGCATTCTGGTGGGTCTGGTCCCGGTTTCCTCTGATGGTCTTACTGGTTTGTCAGGTATAAAAGTTCACCTGAACTCTGGTTTGGACCAAACAACAGAACTCAGGTCCTCCTGAGGGTCTCTGTTCTTGTGCAGATGAACTCTGGTGCGATTCACTTCAGTGAGAATGCAGATGGACCAAAGAGAGACAAACCAAAGAGAGGAGGTGCTGTCAACTCTGTGAGTTTGGAGGAGAAGACACCAAAGTGTGAATATGAAGAAATTTTGATGGCTGCTCCTCTGCCAAACACTGGCACCAACCTCCCACCAGAGGCAAGGTGGGGGTTCAGGGACTTTGACACATGGGCGTGCAAGGCGGGAATCAAACCTGCAATCTTACAATCATGGGTCGACCGCCCTACCGCTGCACCACAGCCGCCCCATGGGGATGATACTCAGGTTGTGACTGAATTCCTTCCCTACTCACTACATAGTGTGCACTATATAAATTACTATAAATAAATGTAATTTGATGTAATTCTTTTAATAAACCATCAACGTTCTTATCTTCAGAGGACAGTGAACTCATAAATAACCGTCCCAAAACGCTCATATCAAAGAATTTAACTTTGTGTAATCGATGACGTCGTATCTGTCATTAAAAAAAAAGTAGTGAGCATGGTGTTCGAATTGCTTTTAAAATCCAGGTCACTACATAGTGCCGCACTATGTTTTTTAGTACCGTTGTTAGGGGTTAGGTTGGGAATTCGGACACAGCATCAGTGAATCTGCTAGACTCGCTGCTTTCCTTCTTCATTCTTTTTCCCATCCTGCTCAGCTTCTTTCAGATAACAGCACCTCAAATGAGCAGCTGTTGGACCTGCAGGACTTTTTCCAGATAGTCCGCCTCTGCCTTTGTTTTTCATGTGTGAGACAGCAAGTCAGGGTGGTTCGGGGTGGGGGCAGTGAGTCCACGATTGTCCCAGAGAGGACAGAATGTGTGGGAGACGGAATTTCATATCTCTGGAAAACTATGTAGAGCATTTAAGAAGCTGCTTGAACAATAAAGTTTACACCAAGGTCCATCCATTGAACAAAATGAACCTTCCACTGTCACGACAAGGTTGGCCCTCTGCTGGACAAAAGGTGAAATGCAGATTCTAGTTTTGTCATTTTCAGATGGGAGACTGCATCCATCTTTTTTATTTTTCTAGGTAAACACGCTCCATGATGTTTTCCTGAAAATGACATAATCAGCCGTAAGCGTCAGAGTGTCTCATCGTCTTAACAAGAAAAGATGTGTTTTTTGTGAAGCTGTGTTTGTGTAGCACAGCCTGCCGAACCTAATTGCAGATCCATCCCCACTATTTCTTCCTGCTTTCATTTTGAAGGGATTTCCTCGTCTTTTTCTGTCAATTTTAGGAGTTTTCTGAGAGCGGACGCCTGATTGCTGCTCCTCTCAGCATTGAACCATTTTCTGTGTGAGTGCTGACGGCTTTCATGCAGGTCCAGCTTCACATAAACACACAGAACAAAAAATGCTGGCAGCAGCTGTCCAAACTTTTTATGTTTATGTCCTTTTTTCTGGACGGCGCAGTAAAGAGTCGCTCCGAGACTCAGCTCCCAGGTGTCTTTTTGCTCTGAGAAAGATGTGCATAGATGGCTCTATTCACTGTTGTCAGGGGAGTGCAGTGCATGCGTGTGTGTGTGTGTGCGTCCGTGTGTGTGTGCGCACTTCCAGTATGGCAACAGTCCTTTCATTACCATGGCAACTCACTGTTTGGTCCATTTTCCTTTTCTCCCAATCTCCCCTTCCTTTTGCCCTCTCCAGGTATCCAGTCATATCCAGGTTTTGGCCAGAAGAAAATCCCGGGAGTTTCAGTCCAAACTGAAGGTAAGAGGTTTGTTGTTCCAGAAAAAGGCGGTGTTTTCCAACCCCAGTCCGTGTGTGGAGCAAACACAGCCGATTAGGGAAGATTAGACCTCATGACTGCGGAGAAGCTCCCAGCAGAAACACGGGCAGGATTGGCTCTGAATTCAGAGTTTGGCTTTTACTGTCGGAGGAGATGCCTGTCGCACACTTTCAAGTATCCTAGGTGTCTGATTAGGCTGCGTTACCCCCCCCCCCCCAATACATTCATTCACCTCGTCCCTCCCTACTCTTTGCCCCCCCTCATTCTGCCTCCCTCCCCACTGTTAGCTGTGATTAACTTTGAAGCAACAAAGGGCCGCTTGTTCTCGGGGAGCCGGCTTCAGCTCTGACCTCATGTTTTCACCAAGTCCTCAACACCCGAATCAACACGTCAGGACGCTGATCATCAGGTCCGTCTGTAAATTGGGGACAAAATGCTTCCACACCTGTTTTTACAAAAAAAAAAATCTTTTCCTTTTTTGGTTCTATACCCGACAAATGAGATTTTCACTTTCATTCGATTTTTTTAATCAATTGTGAAAAGGTTTGTTCCCTTTTGCTATAAAATTATGCATACATTAATTCAAACATATATTTTTACAATTCCAAATCATCTCTAACTTCATCCTAAATAAAAATCTGTATTTTAATACATTTCACATCAAGAAAATTTGTTACAATTATTTTCACAGCTATGAATGAAAAAAACTCAAATTAAAGTCAATAAGTTTTTTTTAAAGTCAATTCTTCTCAGAAACAAAGGACCTTTTTATGTTTTTTTTCACAGACAATAATGCTCTACAGCATTAGATCAGTTAAAACATTCATAGATAATTGTACGTTTCTAAAAAAAGGTCAGAAAAAGTAAAGACTTTTCTCTTCCATTAGCAAACAGCTGAACGCCTGCAGCCCCATTTTTAAAACGGCTTTAAAGAATTTCCAAAGTGCTCAGAAGAAGAGCAGCCTGCCGTGGAAATGGGATTAAAACGTATGTAGGAGTTCAGATGGAAACGATTCATCATGACTCCTGTTATTTCTCCTCAGAGGAGAGACTTTTCTCTTTGCCAATTAACTTGAGTGAAGCTGCCAATTAGTGATCCTCCAGCTATGGCAGCTCCTCTAATTCACTTTCCTTCAGCTGTTTCTGCTGTGTGTCACATTGGTTTCAGATTTTTAAGGCTGCTCCATCTGTGGATGTTCTGAATGAATCTACCCCAGCTGCACATTTTGGGCTCATGTCTGCGTTTTGCCGTTTCTGTTGAAATGTTCTCATGAGGCTGATGTTGCCGTGCAGGACCAGAATGCCAAGGAGAAGGCTCTGCAGAGCATCTCGTCCATGTCCTCGGCTCAGATCGTCTCTGCCACGGCCATACACAGCAAGCTGCTGCCTGGAATCGTACGCGCCGGCTTCCCGGGCAACGCACAGGTAACAAGGAAGAGGACAGTGTGTTTGTGCTTTGATGGCTGTGCGGCAGAGAAAAGGACCCACGCGTGGTGCTGATGGGGTGTGTTTTGTTTCGTTGCAGCTGTGGCAGGGCATGATTCCTGGAGGACAGTCCAGCTCCGCCACAGAAGAGTGAGTCACGCTCTGATCAAACACCGCTCACCGTCTCATCTGAAGCTGCAGGGACCTTCAGCCAAACTGAACACATGCATGACTCTGTCTCAATGCTTATGTTAAAGCCGTTGTTAGGCTTGCCCAAAAGAATTCACAATTAAATCGTTATCTTTTATTTTTGTTAATTCTCGCCCACATAGGGTTTGATGTATTTTGACTGCATAGTTGGTAGATGATCAACATATGACAGATGCCACTCAGGCTCTGATGGAGGCTTTTTGTGTTAGCAGACTCTCGTGAATGATGTTACTGCTTTGTCTCTGGTGTTTTCTGGAGGTAAGACGAGCTTCACACGGAGAGCGTCGCATGACCTGCAGGATTTCTGAGGCTCCTCCTGCACTGAAAAAACAATAAGTCAAAATTCTTATCCCATTGGCAGATTTTCTTTAAATAAGCAAAAAAAAAAAAAAAAAAAATCTGTCAGGGCTGTAAGAACAATAGTCTTATCAAGAATTCTTATTTTAAGACCAAAATTCTAGTCACTTAGACATGTTTTCAAAAACAAATATTATTGTTGATGAGATTATTTTTCTTGCAATGGTCTTTTATTTTTTTAGGATTCCGTTTTTGCAGTGGGCATTTTTGGCCTCTTTTATTTTGAAAGAAAAGAAATGACAACTTTCTGTTCTATTTAGTTTAATTATTGACTATGGATCATCCAGAAAAGAACATGGATAATGCAGATGATGGATCATTTCTTTGCACACTTGCTGCTTCCTGCTCTTTTGTGTTTTTAAGGGCAGATTAAAGGTTTCCGGCTCGTTTTTCCTTAAAGGAAACAATCACAGCAGCATTGATTATCAATGCGTGATGCTAGAAAGTGGAGTTTAATTTGGCTTCATAAAGATTGAAATGCTTCCCTTTTCTCCTGGAGACAAACATCCTCCTTGTAAACAGCTCCACCACATGCGCGCACACACACACACACACACACACACACACCCACCCACACACACTGATGATCATGGTTCTGAAACCACAGGTCTGAGCAGCTCCTTTTGAATCTACAGTTATGTAGGCGTGGAGCTTTTAGCAGTGAAACACCCATTTTTCTTCATTATAAGCACAAAGACTGCATGTGGCGTTTGAGATATGTTCTGCGTAGATTTTCAGTCCCGCGTCCTGCTTTTTCCTTGGTTGGCATGAGCGCCAGCGGCTGTTACGTGTGCATGAAATGATGGGAGCGGTGCTGAATGGGCTGAACTCAGAGCTGCTCTTGACCTCGGCTCTGCTTCTGTTCATGCCGCCTCGGAGCCACTCTTTTTGTAAAATGCGGGAACAGCCAGACTGGTCCTGCTGCGTCTGTTCTCCTTTCAGCCCTTTTCTGAATGTAATGCCCTCCTCCCTCTCTGCCCCCCACCCAGCATCAAGCCGTTCTCCCAGCAGGCCTTCTCTGTGCAGACAGCAGGGACCACCAACATCTCAGGTGAGAGGGACCAGGGGACAATCTTCTGCTTTCTGCCCCATTTATGTTGTTTTCTTTCTTCTTTTCCTTCTTTTGCCCTGTTGGGGCTCCTGGGTGTGCATCATCATGGGAAGAGGTCAAACACAGTGTCAGACCACCTCCACCTGAACAGACGTCTGTAACACTTAGAATACGACGTTTAGACAAAAGCTCAACAAAACAAAGACACAACACAGGAGAGTGATCTGCTTGTTTGGAAGATGAAGGGAAAAACATCTCCTTTCCTTCAGTTCTGAAGCAAAATTCAATCAACGTTGATCAGTTCTGCCCAAACTCTGTAATGTCCGGTCCATCCTACCTCAAAACCTGCTGAATCCCTTTTAGGATCATGGGATGCTGGAGCCTATCCCAGCTACTGTTGGGTGAAGGCAGGGTATCCCCTGAACAGGTCGCCCACCAATCTGTTGTAGGACCACACGCTCGCATTCACACCTTGGGGCAATTTGAATGATGAACAGTGTTTTTTTAACGGCACTTGACTACCTTCCTAGAAGGCCCAAAGTGTTCTTCAGTCACAGTCTCATTCACACACTGATCAACACCGGTGCCAACCAATAACCACCAGCAGCAATGTGGGGTTCAGGGACTTGCTCAAGGACACTTTGACGCATGGGTGGGTCTGTAAGGCTGACCACCCGATCAGAGGTCGACCGCTCTGCCTCTGCACCATGGCCGCCCCATAATTTACAGACACCCATCAACCTACAAAGCATGATTTTTTTTATCTGCGGGAGGAAAAAACCCACACGTGTACGAGGAGAACATGCAAACTGCCCACAAAGAACCAGAACCTTCCAGCTGTGAGGCGACAGCGCTGACCAGACTCTTTTTAAAGTTAATGATCTCTCTAATAAAATCAACTTTGACTCAAATATTGGAAAGATTTTTCAAAATGGATAAAGAAACATAAGCCTGAAAGGAGCACACAGAGATCTTTGCAGCTCCAGAGAACCACCCAAAACTGAACAGAGGAGAAGAGAGCAAGAAGACGAGAAGAGATCCTGGAGGGCGAGAAAGAAGCAGAAAAAGATGGAGAGACATTCAGGCCTCATTTGACTCAGTTCATGCTCCCATGAGGGAGAAAGAGTCTGCTGAGCAACAAGAACACGGAGGAACATCTGGATGATCCACAACAGAAGAGGAACGTTCTGGAAGGAGTCTGTCCACAAACATCTGGATTTAAGTCAGACATGGTGGTGGGAGTGTGATGGTGTGGAGCTGCTTTTTGCTAAAAGACCTGGAAGACTTTTAACAACTTTTGCTAGAACTGAACGCCACCTTTCTGTCAGCCATGGGGGAGGGGGGGGGGGGGGGCATGAATTCACCACACACAAAAAGCTGTGTATTGCTGTAAAACTAGTATGTTTTTGTGAACTGTTGCTGAAATGTGTGTGTGTTTTTTGTAGCATATGAGCCTCCTGCTGCAGCACAAACACACCGAGAACCGGCGTGGCAGGGTCGCTCCATCGGCACCACCAAACTACGGCTGGTTGAGTTTTCATCGTTTCTGGAGACGCAGAGGGACCAGGAGGCAGTGAGTGCACACACACACACACACACACACACACACACACACACACACACACACACACACACACAGCAGCAGTCTACAATAGGCAGTCCCTATTGTCCCATAAACAGAGATGACAGATAACCTTACAGCAGAGAACAGCATTAAAGGCCTTTGTGCGTCTGCCGTATGAATAACCTTTGTAAAGCTCTATCTCTCCGTCTGCTCCGTCAATCTGTCATCCTGCCACTCTGCGCCTTCTTTGTCATTTTTCTGCGTTACGCTCGCAGACAGCTGGCATTCATCTTGTTGCTTTCGGTTTGGACGCCACATAAAAATGTTCTGCAGAGGCTCTGAAATAGATTCTGCTGTGGTTCCTGCATGATCGACACTCCTGTCAATAAAAGGTCGAAACATTTCCATAAGCTCAGATCCAGCGGTTGATTAAAAACAAGGAGCGTCTGCTCGTAAACATTACGGTGAGCCACAAAGTTCAATCTGGTTAAATAGATGGTCACAGAGTCAGCCGCCCTCTCAGGATTCACGTTCTGGGTTTTCAGGGTTTTGCCTTAAGGTTCTGATCAGATCTGACTTTAAAACAGACTAAATGTTCTGGACTCTGACCTAATGCTGATTTCCTGACAGCAGGTTAGTAATAAATCCAGGAATGCAGTTAAATAATCTGCATCTTCAAACAGGATTTTATGGTTTTCATTACCATTAATATTACTTTGATTTGATTGGAAATGGTTTCTTTAGAGCAATCAGAGCAAGAATAATGCACAAAACAATACAATCATCAGTTATACATTCATACAAAGTTAAACTTACTTACATACATCAAACTTAATTTGATTTAATTAGATATTAAATCAAAGATTGCTTGAAAGGGAGTGGAAGGAAGTGAATTTATATAATCCAACCCCTGTTTTAACGTACCATTTTATTACATGATTTATCATTATCTGTTCATAACTTCTATCAGACAGAATTAAGAATCATTAAGTATCAATAAATCAATAAATATGAATTACTTAATGTAATTATGTAAAAATAGACACTATTTTAGAATGAACATCAGATTATTGTCATTCGAAAAATCACGACTATGATTAAAAATAAGACTATATCAAAAAAATAGACATGATACTGTTTCAGAAATCTTCATAGTAAATGCAGATCAAGTATCAAAAATATGAGCAGATTATTTTCCATTAGAAAAAAATCATAAATCAGTTTTTTTCTTAACCTTTATATTTGTTGTGTCTATTAGAAAAATATGAGTGATCACATCAATGGAGGTGGGGTTCGTCGTCATGACGCTGGTTTCTAGTGTCTTTGACCATATTTGGGTGTGGAAAAAGCAGAAGTGAAGCCTTATAGAACAAAATGAAATCCCAATGGATCTTTTTATCTTTTGGTTCTTTTCTGTTTATGCTTTAGGGCTTGTAACCCTTGTGCTATCCTATGCACTTTATTGGGAGTGGGGTCATCTAGACCCACTAGACAGTGCTCTGAACCTTTTTTCTTCAATGATTTGTGATCTTCACTGGTGTCCATGGATTACATGAAATTTTTCCACCTTTATCCACCTTTGTCATGGTAGGGAGAACACCTCAATGGAAGGGGGGGGGGGTCATAGGATAGCACAAGGGTTAACGATGTTAGTTCTTCAGATTTTCTGTTTTATGTATTTCAATTAAATGAAATAAGTCTGCAGACACACCCCCACCCAGCTCCATGAACCACAGGGCATTTAGACATTCCTGTTTTTAAGCGCTCTGCATTTGTCCGTCTCCTCTTTCCTCTCAGTACAACAAGCACTTGTTCGTGCACATCAGCCAGAGCAGCCCGAGCTACAGCGACCCACTCCTGGAGTGTGTGGACATCCGGCAGATCTACGACAAGTTCCCGGAGAAGAAAGGAGGCCTGAAGGAGCTGTTCAGCAAGGGCCCGCAGAACGCCTTCTACCTGATCAAGTTCTGGGTGAGAAGACCCTTCATCCTGCTGACACTCACTGTAGCCTGACTGCAGACTTTTAGCTCCACCTTAAATACAGAGCGAGCCCCTCCCACTTTTCCAGTGGTGTTTTTCCACACACATCCACATCTTTGTCTGCGCTTCCAGGTGTGAGAGTGTGTTTGCGATCAGTGCTTCCACCTGGGATACGGAGGTGGTGGCTTGATGAAAGCTCAGTTGCTTTGTTTGAACACCTGCTCACCTCCTGACTCCTGTGTGTGTGTGTGTGCGTGCATGCGTGTCTGTGCGTGTAGGGTTGTGTTTGTGTGTGTGTGTAGGTTTGTGTGTGTGCGTGCATGCGTGTCTGTGTGTGTAGGGTTGTGTTTGTGTGTGTGTGTAGGTTTGTGTGTGTGCGTGCATGCGTGTCTGTGTGTGTAGGGTTGTGTGTGTGTGTAGGTTTGTGTTTGTGTGTGTGTGTGCAGGTTTGTGTTTGTGGGTTTGTGTGTAAATAAGTGTGTGTGTTTTTGTGAGTGTGTATCATATGTATGTGTATATGCTTGCATGTGTTTGTAAAAGTGTGCTTGTGTGTGTGTGCACCTGCGTTATTTTTATTACTATTAATTTTGTCTAAACTAAACTAAATTAATTTTGATACCAACATTTTAGAAATGAAAATACTTTTAATTGAAATGATAGCAAATTGTTTGTTTTGGTGTCAAGTTTCTCATTTTACTCACATATATGAAACAATTAAAAAAGGACAAATCAAAGTTTGGACTGTAAACATCTACAGGAGAGTCAAACTTCAGGCTAAAACATTTCAATTCAACCTTTAGTCAAAAATAGTAAATGTCTTACTGAGACTTTTGCTGAAAACGTCTTTAGTGTTTTTCACTGAAGCTTCACTTTAGCAGAAGTCTTCATGGTTGGTATGAGATGTTCCTCAAAGGTCAGCTCAGAATCCAGGAGAAGATCATCTCCGATAAACGTCAACATTTTTACTGATGCTTGGAGAGTTTTTCAGGGAAACGTTCACATTTCCTATGAGAGGTTTCCATCAGCCCATGGAAATGTCTCCAGGCCAAACAGGACTGATATCTTACATTTGTTGTAATAAATGATCTAAATGAAGTTTTACATCATGTGATATTGTTGATGTTTTTGCTCTGACTGATCTGGGGGGTATTCCAGGAAGCATGTTTAAACTAGCCTGACTTTAAGCCTGAACTCTGGCTGAAATCCGCCTGAACTTGCTCACTCTGGGTATGTCGGTTCCAAAAGACCGGATATGAGTTACGCTCGACTTGGTAGCCCTGGGTTAATGCACGTGCACAGCAAGTACATAAAGACATTCTGTTTTTTTTTTTTTTTTAACTTGTCCTGTCCAACAGCTGGGCAGACAGATGAGAGCTGAGGGCCTCTTGTGTTGGACATATTTTACTTTAACAACAGGGGTTATGAATCTTCAGACAAACCAAAGGTATGTCTGAATAAACCCCTTTTGTAATTGAGGCCAAACTTTATTCATTTTAATCGTATTTGAAAATCTTTTGTGTTGGACCGGACGAAAAAGGAAAGAAGGGAAGAAGAGAGAGGGATGTTAGAGACATTCTCAATAGATCGCCGATTTCCAGAGTCACCATGGAAACGTGTGGACAGCGCTATACTTTAGTGAGACGGAGTCTGAGATTTAAATAACGACGTATGAAGATTATACACCCATCAAAAAAGTAATACGGCTGCATCATCAGCAAAAGAGTTTCTGCTTGGAGAAAAAGAACGGACAAAGTAAACGCACGACTTTCTGATCTTATTTCTATTGTCATTGTATCGCATATATATATATATATATATATATATATATATATATATATATATATATATATATATATATATATATATATATATATATATATATATATATATATATATAATTGAAATGATTGTGCTATCAGGATAGCTATCAGGATATATATAACTTATCCAACTTAAATGAATTAATTCAATTGGTAACAAGTAATTGAGTTACATTTATTCAACCTAATTTCTTACGTCTATAAAACTCAATATTTTTTTACAACTCAAATTTACATATTTATCTAACGAAATGACATATTAATCCAATTTAATTAAATGTTTTTCCATCTTCATTAATTGTACTCCTTGGACTCTCATATGTCTAAGTTTGAGCCTGCAGATATACTCATTTTTGTAACAATAAAATGAAAGAAACAATATGGATTAGCAATATGAAATCATGCACCTTTTCTCCAGCTTTGACATTACACAGCTTGTCAGTAATCTCATCCTCCTCTTCCTCCCTCTCACTCATGGTGAAGAAAGAATTTAACATAACAGGACAAATAACTAGAAAATACACAGTAAAACAACTAAACAACTAAACACATTTTGCCAAAAACCCACACTTTAACCGAAATCGGTACAGACAGGCAAAGGGAATGGTATCCCACAATTCCTTGCGCTGCCGATCTAACAGCAGCACCAAAGGTACACCTACTTAACCCTCCTGCTATCCTAGGCACTTTAACATTGGGAGTTGGGTCATCTAGACCCACTAGACAGTGCTCTGAACCTTTTTTCTTCAATGATTTGTGATCTTCACTGGTGTCCATGGATTACATGAAATCTTTCCACCTTTATCCACCTTTGTCATGGTAGGGAGAACACGTCAATGGAAGGGGGGGGTCATAGGATAGCACAAGGGTTAATTGAATTAATTTGAATGAAAGTTAAATAAATGTCTGAAAACTACGTGTTATTTTTGAGCTGACTTAACAAAAAAAAGATTTATCTTAACTGAAGCAAATACTTAATTTAGATCAAAGTAAAAAGTTTATCTTTCCAACATCCATATGGGGTCTTATCACCCTCTCACGGTGGAAAAAGTATTATCTGAGCTTTTTCATCCACTAAATCATCTTCAAATGGACATGCCATGCTGCTTCACCTCTCTGTAAACAAACTAACCTTCAACTAAACCTGCTCCAGACCAGGTTATGTTCAGAGCATGAGTTGCCATGGTAACTTGACATACCCTGACACATACCTCCATTTTTGGAACCGAAAGTTGAGGTTATCAACTTCCTTAGCCTCAAACTTACCGTGGGAGCTAGCATAACCTGCTTTCTGGAATACCCCCCAGATGGATGTCGTGCAGCACGTCTGTTTTTGATGATGATGAGGAGGACTTTGGCAAGTCTGGAAAGACTCTGTTGTGATGCAGTGGGCAGCGCTTCCTCTGCTCAGTCATGTGGGGGACAGGTCACATGACCTGGGACATGTTTGAATGCAGCATGTTTGCAGGTTCTGCTGTGTGCTCCTTTGATGGAAGTAAGGTACAGATGATCTTCTAACCCTGGGCTCACACTGCATCCAGTCCAACTCTGCCTTTGCTCCATTTCGTTGGCTTCAAATTTTGGAGCCAAAGCACTTTTCTGTGATGTTCGGGCAAATTAAACGACCTAAACTGGAAATCGTGTGAGCGAATGTAAAGTGTATCCGGCATATTTTTCCAAATAAAGCCTATTTTCTGCTGGAATCGCTATGTTTTCACCATGGTGACACAGGGTCACAAAGTGTGGTAGAGCACTATTACTGTCATTTAACACCATGGATGATGAGAGGCTGATCACAGAGGCCCACAACCACCCCATCCCTTATGATACTGCACATCCTCTTTATAAGGATAATGACAAAAAGGACAGAGCCTGGGATGCAGCAGGACTGCAGCCATCCGGAGCCAATGTGAGTCATTTACCATAGCTAGACCGCTCCGGTGGCTGCACCGGACCCGGACTGGATGCGGTGTGAGCCCAGGATAAGAAAATGTGATGTTGAGGATCCTCAGCAGAGATTCAGGGGAAGGGCTTGTGAGAGCTGGTGGGCGGGGCTGTCCTCAGGGTGAAGCGTCTCTCTGATGAGCTGAACCTGCAGCACAAAAACAAAACCTGCTTCATGTCTGCAGCCTCCCTCCTGAATTGAATTAAAAAGCTCTCAGATCCTCCACAGTGGAGCATGCTCTTCCTAATCAGCTGCTGCGGTGCAGCGCTGTGCAGAGGCTGGGGGGGGGGGTCAGCATATGGTGTTTGTTCTGGGCCCTCAGACATCAGCTCCTCCTCAGAGAACTCATTACAAAAGGTACAAATCCTTCCCTTGGCCTCACTGCTCCCCGCATTCCCTGTTCCGTGACTCAACATCTTTGTTTGCCATCGGCAGAAGACCACTCATGGTTTCAGATTTACCTGCACAGATCTTGAGATTCTGCAGGACCTTCTGTGGCGTTTCATAGTCTGAATACAAAAATAGTAAAAAGACAAACTAGTTCAGAGTTCCTGGTTTCTGGAAATCAAATCTAAACGTGGATAAAACAGATCTGGTGTCATGCACATTTCTGCTTTACTTCCTGGAAGATCTAGCCTGGCTGCAGTTTTGCCGGTGCCCAGCAGAGGGCGCCGCTGTCATCCTGCGTGTTCAAAATGATACTCTGTGCTTTTAGGCGGACCTGAACTACAACGTGCAGGACGACCCAGCGGCCTTCTACGGTGTGACCAGCCAGTACGAGAGCTCCGAGAACATGACCATCACCTGCTCCACCAAAGTCTGCTCCTTCGGCAAGCAGGTCGTGGAGAAGGTGGAGGTGAGGGTTCTTGCCAGACTTAGAGATTGCTGCAGCTGGCTTTGTTGGAGAACAACAGCACACCAGAGAGCCTGAGTGATTCTGCCGTGTGTGCACGTGTGTCTGTGGAGCTTTTGAGGCTGCCGCCCTAACCCCCCCCTGTCCCTTCCCTTATAGACGGAGTACGCCCGCTTTGAAAACGGACGCTTCGTCTACAGAATCAGTCGCTCTCCCATGTGTGAATACATGATCAACTTCATCCACAAGCTGAAGCACCTGCCGGAGAAGTACATGATGAACAGCGTTCTGGAGAACTTCACTATTCTGCTGGTGAGAGCGGCGCTCTTCTCCGCCTTCATCTGAAGCACTTTCTCTTTTGGGTCCAACTGAAACTCGGTGTTTCAACAGATTTATTACAAGAGATGATAACAGTCAAGACTATTAGACTAGAAATCAGAATGGAGCCTGATTTCTAGTTCCTGTCCATTCATATTCTGATCTATTTTCAGAGTATTTCCAGAGGATCTTGTAATATGGAGTTATTTCAGTCTCAATAATCAGAAATGCACACAACCGGTTTTACAAATACACACGCTCCGATTCACAAATGTCATTTTATGCAAACGTGAAAAATAAATTCGGAAATACACACCCTGTGTTTCACAAACACACACATTGTGTTTCACAAATGCACACTAAATGTTTTACAAATGCACAATAAGTGTTTCTCACAAATGTGCACACTGTTTTTCACAAAAACATTTTAGAAATTCACAATAAATGTATCAGAAATGCACAGTAAGTGCTTCACAAACATGATTTTTAGGTACACATGTGATGTGAACTCACAGATCATTCGAATTGCAGAATGTGCATTCAAAATCCCGTTCTCGTTTGTGAATCTCCCCGTGTGTGTGTGAGAGATTTTTCTACGGTGAATATTGAGACTCATCTGACGGAGCAGGTCAACTAATGTCACCATTGGCTAGTGAATCTGTCAATCAAACCCATCGGCAAAGCAGGCGGGTTCGCTTTTAGCCAATCGAATGGCCCCTTACACTTTCTCTACGCTTTCTGCGGGTGGCAAAAGCCCCGCCCATATTTGATTCTGTATTAGTCATTAGCGTGTTAGCCTTAGCATGGCTTGTCGGTTTATTGCCTTCGGTTTTCAAAAATTACTGGCTTGTGCAACTTTTCAGTGGACCTGGAAGCAAGGCAACAGTGGTTGAATGCAGTTGACAGAATCCATCGAACTCTGTACTGGTCATGAGATTTACAATGAACGTTTCACTCAGGATTGTTTGTACGTTATTCTCTTAGCTTTCATGCTAGCGTCATTTCAACACTCAGACACGGTTCCCTTCGGTTTTGATCATATGAAGGTGGAGGAGAAAAATCTGCAACTTCCACAGAAGGTTTTGTGGAGAAACTGGCATCACTTTGCTCCGTACCACGCAGTGGGACTACATTACCTAAGGCTCATCTCACTGTCAATCACAGATACCCAATACACCTCCCCCGCTCAGCCCAGTCACTTTGATGGACCTTAATTTTATTTTTTTAATAACTCAAATGTCATTGATTTTATATTGTAACCATATACATATACACATCTTGGCCAGGTCACCCTTGCAAAAAAGATCCTCATCTCTCTGGGTTTTATAGCTGGTTAAATACTACACAACAAAAAATGGTCATAGAACAACAAAGTGCAAACATTCACCCTTTATTGCAGAGTAAAATTCAGTGAAAACATGGACAGATTAAAACATCAAAATTTAAGCAGATGCAGGGGATCTCTACTGATTTGAATTTTATTTAAACTGGGACTAATTTTCATAACATCCTTACATACAATGAAGTCCCTTGAACAATACAGCAGTATTGATTTGAACTTTGTCTTGCTCCCCTCAGTCTCTCTTCTTCTGTATGTAATTATGTCGCCTAAATTAAGTTCTAAACAAACATGACAGTAAAGATGTAGGTCCACTCCCAAACGGACTGAATTAAACAATGGGTTGATGTCGTCTTGCAGTTCCAACATTTGTGGACCCAAAAGGGGACTGTCCCATACCGGGACATTGATCCCAGGATGAGGTTCAGCCATGGATCCACTCTCCTCCCATTCAATCTCTGGAACCAGCATACCCTGACAAAAAAAAAGATACCGTTTATGAATAGCGCTGTTTTTTTATGTTTTAGATTATGTAGGCACAGTGACCGACTAATAATTACTTATATTGTTGCTGGCAGGCAGACCTCATATCTCCATAACTGTTTATAATTTGCAAACAAGTGAACCTTAACAAAGTAGTGACATTAGTACATCTGATAGCTCATAATGCCATGCGTTGTGATGCATTTTGAACTTGGAGATGTGCTATTCTTCCTACAAACAAACAATTTAGGGAAATTGTTTGCACCACACAACAATAATCCTTTTCATTCATTTTCGATGAAAATTCACTGTAGTCATTATGATTTCATGATACTCTTCTTGATACTTTCCACTTTAGTCAAACTGCACACAAATCAGTTGTCCAGTACAGTGAGATTAAATAAAGCATTTACCCGGGGATCAGAAACAGGGTTCTGGGTCAAGCCCAACTGCCACAGCTGATTTGGTGTCATGCTTTGCTCCGTCCTGATTGGATGGGTGTCCCACGCGTCACTAAAGACATCCAAACTGGCCTGAATGCGTGGTAGGAAAATGTAATGGCAGCAGAATACGTGATGTTACTGATATTGAGCAAGTCTTGGTCCTCAGGAGAGTGCAGGATGTTGTAATATAAACCAGTAACACTCATGAAGACATCACACCAGAGGGGCTCAATCCTGTATTTGGAAAAAAGCAAAAAGAAATATTATATCGTCAGATTTATTTTTAATACATCATTCACTTTTATGTATATATTAAAGCATCTAAAACTAGGTTCAACTCACCGTTGATTGTGTGTACACTTTTCCTGTAATGAAGCCGTTTGTGTCAGTTCTACGTACTGTGAGCATTAACTCGGCTATGCCCGCATGTTCTCCTCCGTGATATCCTCTCACCCTGACAATATCATGAAAATCCTGTCTCAAACACATAATTACAAATGCATCGCCAATACATGCATTTGTAATTATTACACATCAATTTAAAATGTAATGTTCTTATGTACGTTGCCAACGAGTAGAATTTGCTCAGAGTGCAATAAATTGCAGGAGTGGGTTACATGTATCACTGGGGAAAAAATTGAGGTGAGAGAGACTGTTAAGGTGGGGGGGTAAAATGTTATTCATGAGGGGAAAGAGTTTTAGAGTTGCCTTTGTTTTCAGAGGAGTCTAAAAAAAGTTTTTTTGTACAAATAACCAAGTACTTATCCTGCCTGATATGTGAATGAAATATTTCTTTATGAATAACATGAATACCTCAGAGGAAAGCCATAAACGTTCACAGCGTCACTAAAGAAGGCCAAGTCTGCACAGTTGTTGTCTGCTTTCTTCAGGTACAAGATCTATGGAATACAAGTAGAAATACTTTCAACTGACAGATATTTACAGAGGCAAAAATGCTAAATTCCCAATTGACAGGTAAAACAGTAATACAATAGGATGATAAAATATGAAATAGAATAGAATAGAAAGGTATTTAGGATGTCACGCTTCAGTAATTCCTAGAGAATAAATAAAAACAGGACAAACATGGATTAGATCATTTAGCTGTCTGAGATTAAATTACATAATTTTCAAATATTAGAAGGGGGAATTTTTTAAAACACTCTTGCTATGATGACTTGAGCTTGTAGTAAAGAACAGCTTTAAAAAAAAAAATCAGAGACAAGACACTGATCACAGGAAGCCTTGTGTAATACTTACAGTAACTTCTACTCTAATCACTGTTGACGGCTGATTTCTCCCATCCACCCTTTCTGTGACTACGTATCGACTACAAAACAGCCTAAAAACATAATGTTTGGGATTCTTGTCATTACGTCATTGGAAGTAAAGATACGGGGATTTTAGTGGCTGTCACTCTGACACAATCTCACAGGGCTTTTCAGCACAATACGGGTTCTAACGTTAGAAACTTAATGAGGCTTCTTTCATTCAACAGTGGATTCACGCCACTGTTATATTCAAAAAATGCCGTTTTCATGAATGTCATATGAATTAACTTTGTTGCACATATCCACCCAGTCTTATTAAAGTCTGGGTTGTGAAAAGACTGTCTAACTTTAACCCGGATCGCGTTTACATAAAGGCAGCACACGGAACAGCTAATTTACTAGCTAGTTAGCATAGCATCAGTGTTTAAACAAATCCCCGTCTCCAAATCAATACTTTTTATTAAACTTTCTGTGCTGCTGTAAATCCGGCATGTTTTCCCCTTAGTTCCTTATGAATCATGTTAAGAACCTACATTGGCTGTATATAATCTAGCTTGAACCGACGCGCTAGCTTAAACTTCCCTCACACAGGGCAGGCAGACACAATTTGAGTCGAAAGCCGGCTAGTTTCGAGGCCCTAGGTTGGTTGTAGTTACTCGTGTTGTGTGAAGAGCTGGTATGCCAAGTATAAAACTTGACAAAACCATCATAAGTCCTCCCCCGCTTTCATAAAAAATATGACCGCACAGGCTAAGCTAAGCTAATTTGCGGTGGGGGTACTCTGCAAACGACTCGGCTGAAGTGCTCATAAAGCATTCACACATGTCACTTGGCTAAGGAGAACGCTTCAACTTAGTATTCAATAACATAGGACGTACAACGAGGGAATGATAAAATAAATGCATTACTTACGGGATGAGACTGATCCCGTTCGGAAGACCTCTCCGCCATGTTTGCCGCCCGCGTCCTCCCAACTGCTGTGCTGAACAGCTCCCTCCCTCGTCAGTTGAGAGTGAAGAATGTAAGGGGCCATTCGATTGGCTAAAAGCGAACCCGCCTGCTTTGCCAATGAGTTTGATTGACAGATTCACTAGCCAATGGTGACATTAGTTGACCTGCTCCGTCAGATGAGTCTCAATATTCACCGTAGAAAAATCTCTCACACACACACGGGGAGATTCACAAACGAGAACGGGATTTTGAATGCACATTCTGCAATTCGAATGATCTGTGAGTTCACATCACATGTGTAACTAAAAATCACGTTTGTGAAGCACTTACTGTGCATTTCTGATACATTTATTGTGAATTTCTAAAATGTTTATGTGAAAAACAGTGTGCACATTTGTGAGAAACACTTATTGTGCATTTGTAAAACATTTAGTGTGCATGTGTGAAAAACAATCTGTGTGTTTGTGAAACACAGGGTGTGTATTTCCAAATTTATTTTTCACGTTTGCATAAAATGACATTTGTGAATCGGAGCGTGTGCACTTGTAAAACCGGTTGTGTGCATTTCTGATTATTGAGACTGAAATAACTCCATATTGTAACCCTTGTGCTATCTTAGATGACCCCCCCCTTCCATTGACGTGTTCTCCCTACCATGACAAAGGTGGATGAAGGTGGAAAGATTTCATGTAATCCATGGACACCAGTGAAGATCACAAATCATTGAAGAAAAAAGGTTCAGAGCACTGTCTAGTGGGTCTAGATGACCCAACTCATAACGTTAACGTGTCTAGGATAGCACAAGGGTTACACGGAGCTGTTTCTGTACAGAATGAAGTGTGATATTCAATATTTCTGCTTTTTACATTTCCGTTAAGAGGACAGATGTAAATTCCTGCCACTCCTGCTTTTATGCTGCATCTGCTGTAAACGTTGGTTATTTTAAGGATCTGAATTGTGACTCCTACTCGTGTTAAGGATGAGAAAGGAGGCAGACATGACTCCATGTCCCAGCTGACGGGTGGTAAGGTATTCCTGTTTGTGTCCAGGTGGTGAGCAACAGAGACACTCAGGAGACGCTGCTCTGCATGGCCTGCGTGTTCGAGGTGTCCAACAACGAGCACGGAGCGCAGCACCACATCTACCGGCTCGTCAAGGAATAGCGGCCGCTCCGGTTCTGGCCTTTTCCTGCCGATCCGGCCCCGTCGGAGGAACACTGTTCTGAGGGAAATCCACAACACTCTGAGTCAGCGGGACGAGCGACTGAGGACATGGCTACACTTCCACTGCTGGCTCTGGAGGAAACAGGATCACTGTGACTTTACAGCCCAAACGGGTGTGCTCATAAATGATAACTCCAAACTGACGGTCGGGAGCTCATTAGCTGTGAGAGCGGCCCAGTGAGAGTGCAGCCATGGAAACCCGTCAGAACCCAGCTGGGTGGTTTTCCCAGGAATGTCCAGACTTTCCTGTTGCCAGGAGATCTCTCGTCTCCGGCTAATTGGTTCCTTCCTGTCTGTGCGCCTCGCCTCTGCCGTGCTGATGAAAATGAGAGTGATATTTCTGTTGGGAAAATGCAGCTCCTCTGGCCCCCCAGTGGGGAAACCCACCGAAGGTCAGACCCGGTGTGCCGTCAGTAACCGGAGGACGTTCCCGTGATCCAGAAGGGCGTCTGCACAGAAGGGCGGCGAGAACGCTGCGGCGGCTCGCACAGAGAGAGGAGGCTCGTCCCAAAGAAAACAAATCAGACTTTTAGGTTTTTAAACTTCTAATCTTTGGGAAATTCTTTATGAATAGAAGCATATAGACTATATTTCGAGTCCAGGATTCCTATCTAAAATCTATGAGAAATAACCAATAAATTCAGGTACCTTTCTGAGCAACAGGTGGTTCAGCAGAGAAAAAAGAGATGTTCTGATCTGAACCCTGTAGAAAAGCACTGTGAA
This sequence comes from Oryzias latipes, assembly GCF_053564925.1. Lineage (NCBI taxonomy): Eukaryota > Metazoa > Chordata > Actinopteri > Beloniformes > Adrianichthyidae > Oryzias > Oryzias latipes. The sequence goes on from NC_136242.1 coordinate 1,609,126, forward strand.
CTCAAACATACTCAGTTGCTGGTTCTGACCCAGATCCCCCGGCCGTGGAACCGGCCGAGCCTTAGCGCGTCCGTGCTGCCAAAACCCTTCAAGCCTGAAATGCTGCTCCAGCTCCTGCAGTCTCCTTCAGCTCCATCAGAAACCAAAACGCTCCTGTTGGAGTGGCGGTGAGCCTGCGTCCCGCTCCGCGCAGGAAGTGCCTTTGGCGGCCACCAGCAGCAGACTGCTCTGTTGGGCTGCAGTGCCGGTGGTTCTGTGTTGTACGTGCGTAGAGCTTTTAGTGGCTTTGACTCCGTTTTCCGTGTTTCAGTGCAGATTTCATATTTAGTGGTTGTTTTTTCTTGTTGACGCTCGGCACCAAAAAAATCCTGGAAACTCTGTTTCTTTTGCTGACCTGGAGGGTTTTATCGCCACAAAGAGCTGCGTGTTTGATGTCGTCCGCTGCCTCATCGTAGCGCTGCCGTTCTTACAAATGTGTGTTGGAAAAGCAGGATCTGTGTCGGGCCTGACCTTTGCAAAGGTTAAAGGAGGGCGGAGCTACTGTCATGTCCGCATTGAGCTCAAAGTGAAGCCAAGAGGATTTGCTGATTCTGAATTCTCTGCAAAGCTTCAACAAGAGAATTTTCAGAAAATGTAAAAACTTTATTGGCATATTTCTATCTGAGTTTTATGCTTCTTGTTTAACCTTTTCGTTCATTAAGTATTTTTAAATTCACAAAAATCCTTTCTAAATGTCTAAAATCAGAGGCTTTCCTGGCAAAGGAGTATTTTCAATGTTTGTCTGTATTTAAAAAACAGAACGTTTTCACAGTCAGCTGTGGGATCAATAACAGTTGCTTACATAAACACTTTCATTTTGTGGTGACAGACTTGAAGGAGGTTTTAAATTGAACTGCATTTAAACGTTACCGTTTGTCCAAATTGTAGAAAAAGCCTTCGGCTGAGTTTGCAGCTTCAGGGGTGTTTTTGCCGTTTGCTCTGCAGACGTGACAGTGGCGTGACGGCTCTGTGCAGGAAACACATGCAGCTCAGGACAAACACGCTGAGGCATCCAGAGAAAAGACGCTCACACTCCTGCTAAGTTACTCTGCAAAACAAAGAGTCCGAACTGGCAGGGTTCTGCTTCTGACCCGCTGCCGTGTCTGAGAAAACCTGAGAGATAAAAGGACTTTAGTTCATTCTGGCTTTAACAACACGACCAGCATCCCCCGAAACGCCATGTAGCACATGGACGAGAAGGTCACAGACAACCTGGAAGCTGCATCCGTGACCCGTCCGGACGTCATCTCCACCGGCTTACCAAAGACAGTGGACACCCGTAACCATGGCAACGAGCAGACTGAAGCAGCCCGGAGCTCTCCATCCCTTCTGAACGTGGTCTTGTGTTTGTTGGAAGTCACTCTGTAATCGTCCCAGAATGGCCTTGAATCTTCTCGCTCCTGCCCGAGCGCCGAGGGTTTCCACGAGGTGCTTTGTATAAAAGTGACAATAACCTTTATTACAGATGTTGTGTATATCTTTAATATTCGAATGTTTATCCTATTTTGTGAAGAAGAGAGTGTTTAGTAAACCCAGACGCCAGTAACGTTGGTTCAGCACAGGGTCTGATCTTGCTTTCTAACCCTTCCCCCCAATATGGCTAAAAGTATGTTAGATATTTTCTAGCTTTGTAGGGACTTTGTACGCATATATGCTATTCAGTTTAAATAAATGGTCAGTTCTAAACTGTGCTCCTGTCTTCTTTTTCTTGAATGTTTCAACGAAAAGCAGTTAGAGTGAAAACAGGAGTTGTTGAAACATCTACAAGGTCAGAATCATGTGATCCTTTCACAATTTTCCCTCTTGAGTTTGTCACATTGTAAAATCCAGGCTCAAAAATGGAAGTTTCTTTTTTAAACAATTCAGAATACAGTTGTGCTATCTTATGGGGTCCAGATGACCCCCCCCTTCCATTGAGGTGTTCTCCCTACCATGACAAAGGTGGGTAAAGGTAGAAAGATTTCATGTAATCCATGGACACCAGTGAAGATCACAAATCATTGAAGAAAAAAGGTTCAGAGCTCTGTCTAGTGGGTCTAGATGACCCAACTCCCAATGTTAAAGTGCCTAGGATAGCACAAGGGTTAAATTTCATTTGATGAGAGTGAAGCATGTATATGATAATCTTCTGATGTCCGTTTGATGGGCATCAGTCTGCTTCACAGTCTTTCATTTGTCTCAATATTCTCTTATGAAACAGGAAAGTAAAGGAAAAGGACATTTCTTCCCCGAATTTCATTAACAGTTTGGTTTTGTTGTCTTATTTGTTACTACATTTTTCCATCCAGCATAAAAAGCATAATATTTTTCTCAGAAACTCCTGAACAAATGAGTGATCAGATGATCACAGGAGGGTCTTTACAAATGCAAAGATAGTTTAAATCAGCGGATTTCGTCATCAAAGCAGATTCTATGTCATGGTGCCTCTGTCAGACCCCTCCCCCTCTCCTCTCCGCTTGGTTTCCTGATTCAGCCCAGCTGCGACCACTCACTTCATCATCACCGCCTGCCTACTTAAGGAGCTCCTGGACCAGTATTCATCGCCAGTCCGTTGCCCCTGATGGTGCATACTTGGCCCTCAAGTCTAGTTCATGTTTTGCTATCTTGTTCCAAGCCTGTGCCTAACGTACCTTGTCTTACCTGTCTCCAGGAAAACCCCAAGTCACGAGTGGTCACCTGAATCTGCCGTTGTCTGGAAATGTCATCTGGTCTGTTCCATCAGACCTCACCACGAGCCTCTGCCGAACCACCTACTTCACGGGACTCCTCCTACGCTGTCGACTCTGGACCCCTCGGACGAATCCACCAGTGACGCCACAGGAATCTGCCTCTCGCTCTCCGGACCTCCAGGAACTGTGCCTTCTCATTCTGACCTGATCATTAAATCCGCTTACTCGCCACGCAAACCCTGCCCTGTGTCTCATTCCGGGTTTCAGCATCTGGGTCTCTGAAGTTCTGTAGCCATGACATTCTAGGGGTGTAATGATTCATTTTAACAACCATTCAATTCATATAATGCTTGACAATAAGATTCATCGTCAGCATTGGTCTATTCTGATCGATCTGATTCTCTGGCCTAAAATGGATTCAGAACATCTTCATCCAAAACTTCCAGCAGTGAGACTCAGACAGAAATTCCTGCTACTGAACAGTTAAGTTTTCCAGATTCTTGGATTTCTTCCAGATCATCAAGTGGAAATGAAATCTGTGTCCAAAAAAACAAGTAAACTAGAATGAATGTCAAATCCATTCACATGTTAGTTTCCTAAAGTTCAGCCCACTGTTTTTACACATCCAAAGGGAACATTCTTAGAACATTCTAGCACTATGGATGGTCACATGACTTTATTCAGAGTCTTTCCACACATTGGACTGGAACCAGAATCAGAAGCCTTTAGTTATTGTACATAATACAACAAAACTGTAGCAGCCTTGGAGTGGTAAATACTATAAATCTAATCAAAATATGTACAAGCATAAAAAACAAGTGACACCACAATCCAAGAGCTGCGAGCTGCTGCATCCGTACGCGCCGCCATCTTGAGCAAATTTTCTGGATGGACGGATCCGTTTTTGCCGACATCACATGTGTGTGTCCGTTTTTTTATACTAGTAGTAAAATAAATCTACCATGTCTCAATCCAAATGGTATTGTGCGAAAGAAATATAATTATTATATTGTAGTAATCTGTTGGTATGGCTACCCTGCCCATGACAGGAGTGCATTGTGGGAGTTTTCTGTTTGCTTTTTTGAAACCATGAGTGAGTTGGGTATTTCCAGTAAAGACATTTATAATGTTGATCTGTTCTGTTTATTTTTACTGTTTCCAAACTGTTCTAATAAAGGGTGATTCTGAAGACATTGGATGCCGCCATTTTATTGTGCCTCCTGAATTTAACCCTTGTGCTACCCTATGACCCCCCCCTTCCATTGAGGTGTTCTCCCTACCATGACAAAGGTAGATAAAGGTGGAAAGATTTCATGTAATCCATGGACACCAGTGAAGATCACAAATCATTGATTTCAGTTCAGAGCACTGTCTAGATGGTCTAGATGACCCAACTCCCAATGTTGAAGTGCCTAGGATAGCACAAGGGTTATAGCTGCCTGGGGTTGGGTGGAGTTTGGGGCACGGGTCAGCTCACTTTTTAGCTTGCTGCTACGGTTCAGGCGACAGGCGCTAGCACCTTGCTAGTTAGTATTGCTAAGTTCTGCTCCATCCTGGCCTACCTGAGTGAGCAGCTGCTACAATATATAATTTATGTCCTTCAGAAATGAGTTTACATTGGTATAGTGTGGTGTTACCCTTGCCTTTGGGCTTCACGCCCAACAGGCTTTGCAGTTGCTATGGCGTGGTCTAAATCTGTGTTTATTACCCCTTGTGTTATCCTAGGCACTTTAACGTTGGGAGTTGGGTCATCTAGACCCACTAGACAGTCATCTAAGATAGCACAAGGGATATGTGATGTTTTGCTCGCCTTATCTTCTGTTGGCATATGAGTGAATAAAGCTTCACGTTCAGAAGTCAAGACTTGTCTCCTCATCATTGTCACAACAGGTTGATTCAATTTACAACTTGCCTAAAACAGAACAATCGGATTGAATTATGAGAAAATAAATGAATTCAGTGATTGATGACTTAAGTTTGTGTCTGATCTGACTCTCAGGATGCTAATGGGGGCTGCTCCTCCATCTTCCTGTTTTGCTTCATCTTGTTTGGGGTGCGCTTCTGGGGGTTTGGGCCGGGGGGGGGGGGGGGGGATGTTCCTGTGCTCTCATGTCAGCTGCGCAGTGTCCTTTCAAACAGCAGAGGGCGCCCTTCTCAAAGGAATGGTACTGCACGAGCTCACGGTTCAGACTTGAGGTCCAACATCATACTTTAGCATTGAAAGGTCCTTGAGATTTTTTTTAAACTGAAAAAATTAGTTTATTTCTCATTCCTCAATCAGGTTGACATTATTATGCAACAAAACATTCCCATCAGGCCTTGCAGTCACTTTTCCTTTGTTGACGTTTCAGAAAAAACGATCTAGCATTCAATAATAAGTCAGCTGGTTACTCATAGTGCTCTCACAGGAAAAGAGATGAAAAAAAAAACGTTATCTCCAATCCCAGACGAGAGACGAACCTCCAACAATCCTCTTAACCCAAATCTACTGTTTGCAAAGCTCAGAGCGCGTGTGTCACGTTGGTGCTCGGATTTTAGTGAGTGTTCAAATTCCCAGATGCTTTTTATAAGCATATATTTAACCAACAGAGAGCAGAGGTTACAGAACACATGGAGGCTTTGTGGACCAACAGCAGAAACAACACAGGCGGATGCGACAGAACTGGCCCCAAATGCAGAACACAGACAAACGTTTCAATCATTTTCTACATTTGTTTTGAAGGATCTGGAAGCTCCACGCGGAGCACGGAGTTCCTGCAAAACACATCTGTTTGTGGCTAAACGTAACTTGTGAGAATGAAAACTGTGAGTTGATGACACGAGACAGGGCGCGCGTGGGGATTTCTGCAAAAGTCTCATTCTGCCGCCGTGATGTCCGTGAACGCATCAAAACAAACCTGAAGATTCAGAGGTGAGGCTCTGCAGCCCTTCTTTCCACGTAGTTCCTGCTGCTTTTCTATCAAACAGAATGACTCTGACACGCGCGCCTCTGCGGGACCTGTGTGCGTTTCAGGTGAAATCCACAGAAACCCTGAAAACCGCATCTCCACCGCGTGCTGAATCTGGAGGCAGTGGCGCCACCAGGGGGTGGCCAGGGGTGGCCACGGCCACCCCTCTCCGACACCTGGCCACCCCAGTGGCCACCCCAGTAGCCACTATAAGCTGTGGTAGCATCAGTTGTGCGTTTCATCCCAAATGCACAGCCAGCAAGCGGGCAAGTCGCTCTGATCACCTAAACCGGCCCTCACCCCCTCCCCTCCCTGCTGCCTTTGAGTGCGCAGACAAGAGGAGCCGCTGGATGCAGAATGAATAAGACGCGTGGTTCACTTCCGCGTTCGAACCCTCAGATCCTCGGTCAGACAAAAGAACCAGTCTCAGTCACTAAAGATGAACTTTCTTTATTACTTTTTCTTTAAGTCAAAAACGGCGACTGACCGCGCGTGTACGCGCTCCACACCCTCACGCGCTCTCCCCCCTCTCTTCCTGCATTGCGCGAGCACCGGTTTCAGCACGCACACACACGCGTGCGCACGTGAACGCACGCACGCACACACAATCACACATCCCAAAATGCTACGTTTCTATTCCTGTTAAATATTTTCCGTGGGTCTTTAACAATCTGTTTACTGTACTTTAGATCTGGATAGATAGATAGATAGATAGATAGATAGATAGATAGATAGATAGATAGATAGATAGATAGATAGATAGATAGATAGATAGATAGATAGATAGATAGATAGATAGATAGATAGATAGATAGATAGATAGATAGATAGATAGATAGATAGATAGATAGATAGATAGATAGATAGATAGATAGATAGATAGATAGATAGATGACTTTATTAATCCCACAATGGGGAAATTTCATTTATCTGTGGCAGCAACACGACATTCAGAAATAATCGGTATAATATAACATCAATAAAGGACATCACAAATGACATTTATATTAAATAATTAAAAATATCACTAAAATTATTGTGAAAAATTATTATCAAAAATTAGATTCTTATTAAATAAAGAAATAAATATTAAATTTTAAATAAATACAGCTGCAAAGGTGTAAAAAACATGCGGTCTGCAAAACATGTAAACCCAGTGTGCAAATACTTGGTGCAAATACGCCACATCATCAGCGGTGGTGGATGTGTCATTACTTTTTATTAATAAGTAAAAAAAGGATGTCCCTGTCACAAGCCACTCATTTTCATGGCACTATTTAAGCACCGGTTGTTGTGTTACCGCAACATTTTGATGTGTTTTTGTTTCCACAGAGTTACCTATAGTCATTAGTTGATGCTTGTGTCTGTCCATTTTCAGAGAATGAAGAGAAATTCAACATATATTCTTATTTTAAGAATAAAAGTGCAGCAGAAGGAGTGAAAGAGATGGTAGGGGAGCAACAGAGGAGTAGTGAGGAGGAGGAGGAAGATGAGACAGAGCAGCATGAATGACAGAAGAGAATAAGGAAGACAAAGATGAGACGGCATCAGAGGAGGGACAGTCAGCATCATCGGTCAGAGAAACAAGGCAGAACTCAGCATAAGCAGGGGCTCCACCTGTTCCTGGACCAACTGGTGAAGTTAGAATTATGTTACCCTAATAATAAAAATGTTTCATGATTATTAGTCTGAATAGAAATCTCAACAGATATAATTAATAATTAGAAGGATATTTTTATTATTATTTCAGAACAACAGATTTAATTTTTTGTTTATTATAGATATCTCTCAGTCAAGAGCCGAACACCCCAAGCAGACACACCTAAGCATTAAATATAAACAAAAAAATAAATAAATATATATCAGTAGTAGTATGTACTAATGGTATCTACTAGTATCTATTAGTTATTATACTAGTAGTATCTACTATAAGTTCATGTTCTACAAAATATCAGTAGGCATTTATCTTTCTGTTGGTTTTCTAAAGGTTGTTTTACTACGTTTGGTAGAATGAATTTTAAAAATATAGCTCATGGTTTTTGTGTGCCACCCCAAGATTAAATGTGGCCCCCCACTGGCCACCCCCATGAAAAATTTCTGGAGGCGCCACTGTCTGGAGGAGACGCGTGAAGCAGACAGCTGCTGTTTGTGTTTCTCTGCGTGGGAGCAGCGAGACGGGGTGGGGGCTGGGGGCGTGTCCCAGCAGTTACAGCAGCCTCCTCCGTCCCGCACGCCACAGCAGTCTGTCCTCCAGCACGGGCGCAGTCCTCCTCCTCCTCCTCTCCCGTGGAGCTGCGCAGAGCCTTCAGTCCCGGCTGCAGCCCGCGGAGCGCCGGGAGTCCGCGGATGGCGCCGTCCCCGCGCGCGCGCGCAGTTTGAGGCGCAGCGAGGTTAGAGTCCCGGAGGACGCGCGCGTCTGTCCGGCCTGCAGAAGGAAAGTTTTGATTTGTTTCCGTTGATCCGAAAACTTTGTGGTCGGGATGGAGCCAGAGGAGGGCAAGATCTCGGTGTGGGTATGCCGGGAGGAGAAGCTGGTCTCCGGGTTGACGAAGAGAACCACCTGCGCCGATGTGGTCCGAGTTCTGCTGGAGGACCAGAACCTTCAGCAGGGCGGTTCGGCTGCGATGCTCACCGGCTCCCCGCAGTCCTACTGCGTGGTGGAGAAGTGGAGGGGCTTCGAGAGGATTTTACCGAACAAGACGAAGATCCTGCGGCTGTGGAGCGCGTGGGGGGACGAACAGGGGAGCGTGCGCTTCGTCCTGGTGAAGAACGATGCATCGCTGCCCAACAACGGCCCCCGCAGCGCCGAGGCGCGGGTGGTGCAGAGCCGGGAGAGCGGCGGTCCCGGTGGGCTGCTGAAAGGCACCGCCAGGACCTGCTGGACGGCCGCGGCCGCTGCAGCCAACCTGTCCCAGGAGAAACAGAGGCGCATCGTCAGGAAAGCCTTCAGGAAGCTGGATAAGATGAACAGAAAGAAGGAGCAGCCCGCGTCCAAGGAGAAAGGCTCCGCGGAGAAGATGGAGACGCTGGTCCACCTGGTGATCTCACAGGATCACACCATCCGCCAGCAGATCCAGAGGATCAAGGACTTGGACCGGGAGATCGAGCGCTATGAGGCCAAAGTGCACTTTGATCGCATCAAGACGCACGGGGCCAACTATGTGCAGGACACCTACATGGTGGACTCTTCCACCACTGAGGCACCTGCCGCCTCCTCGGACTGCAAGCCCAAAGCGGAGCGTCAGGACGCGCGGGGCACGGCGGAGGCGCTGGCGCAGTTTGAGGAGTACGCGCGCTGCTGTGAGGAGGTGGTGAGGCTGCAGGAGGAGCTGACGGAGCGGGAGGCTTTGGTGGAGAGCATCACCGGGGAGATTCAGGAAGAGCTTAACCGACGGTGGATGAAGCGGCGGCGGGAAGAGATGGGCGCAGAGGCGGCGCCGGACGCGGACAGCGCAGAGGAGGAGCTGTGCCGCGCCGCAGCTCCTGCCGCGGACACGGAGGAGGCGAGCCTGTCCGAGAACGAGCTGGTGCTGGAGCAGGAGAGGATCAGAACCCAACTGGACACTAGTCTGTATATTGGCCTGAGGCTGAAGACAGACCTGGATGCCATGAGGGGAGACTTAGACCTGAGTCTGGCACTCTGGGAAACCAAAGAGAGCGAACTGTTGGACCTGCTGGCCAAAGTTGAAACCATTGAACTGGAACCAGGGCACCAAACCCTGATGGATGAAGGACAGGAGGGCCTGGCAGCGGGGAGAGCCGAGGCTGATAGCAGCTCAGCAGAGAAGAGCGGCGGATGGGTGGAGCAGGCTCGAGGTTTGGCAAAGGCCTGCAGCACCAACGACGAGGACTCGGACACGGGCCTGAGCTCCATGCACAGCCAGGACTCTGACAACCCGCCTGTGTGCGAGTCCCTCGTGTAGACTGACTGAGCGGACTTTTATGCAATTCATTACCACAAACTCAGGGTGGATACATCTGTGTTGGCAGTTCAGAGCATGTTCCAAAACTCCAAATGCATCAGTGTAAACTCTGCAGTCCCACAGAAATAATGTGCAGTCATTAGAGGCCAGCTCTGAGATTCTCTGCTGATGACCTTTGACCTCCACGAGGAGAGCCAATATGAAAGTAGCCTAGAAGAGTATTAACTCCAAAGTAGTCCTCAAAATGATGGCATGCAGCTCGCTTCTGTCGGTGCATTCTGATGACTGAAGCTGCAAAAAATCATGTGCTGCTAAAGATCTCTGGAAGCAGAAGCTCCTCAAAGCTCCACATTAGAGGAACTTAGCAAACAAAAGAAATCAGATTCTTCACGGCTTCTGTAAATAAAAGTCCTTGAAGCTGCAGATGTTCCTCTGTTTAAGGAACAATAATGTTAGACAAGCGAGTGTAGAAACACTGACGCCTGCCTCGCAGACCTGATGGAGGAGCCAGAACCTCCTCACGCTGACGTGTGATCCATGCCCTTCTGTCCACAAGGAAAAAAGAAAAACTTTAGATTTTTCTTTCAGGATGTTCAGAGCTGCAGTTTTCTGCTTTGTTTGTGTTTGATATATTTCTATATTGTGGCTGATTACAAAAAGCTTATTTGAACAGAAAAAGCAGAGAAGGAAGGATAACCTAAACTTTACTCACTGAAACTTTGATTTCAATCCAAATAAAACATCATGAACGGATCCTGCAGACCCCAAAGATCTGAGATAACTACCATCAGTTATGTATCCCCACATCCACAGTAATGCAGGGAGTGACGGTTGAATTTCTTGGTTAACACTCGAGAGGACCATGTGGCAGAAGAAGCTGAGGAGTTCTGACTTTCAGTCCCAGAAGCAGTTTCTGCGTTTGGTTTACTGTCACTGGATGAAACAGAGGTCAGAGTTTAGATCAGATGGCTTTCAGCTCAGATCTTTACAAATCCTTCCTCCCATTATCAGACTGAATATCACCAGAGAGACGGGTTGAGTGCACCTTTAATGCTTCTTTTGCATTGTTGCTGCTGTTGCTGCAAAAGGTTTATTCCCCACAAAAAGCTTCTTATCAGCCATTATCAATGTGAGCGGAGCACTGAGTCTGTGTCTGTAAACATCAGGATTTATTTGCTGTCAGGTGGACACTATTCCGTCATTAACCCTTGTGCTATCCTAGGCACTTTAACGTTGGGAGTTGGGTCATCTAGACCCACTAGACAGTGCTCTGAACCTTTTTTCTTCAATGATTTGTGATCTTCACTGGTGTCCATGGATTATATGAAATCTTTCCACCTTTATCCACCTTTGGCATGGTAGGGAGAACATGTCAATATAAGGGGGGGGGGGTCATCTAAGATAACACAAGGGTTAAAGGATGTTCTCTGGGTTTGAGCACCCAGCCTGTGTTGATGTCGCTCCGTTGAGTCTGTTGATCAGACCTCCAGGAGTTTCAGGCTCCGCATCTCTGAACACTTCAGAGGGGAAAAAAAACGAAGTAAACTTGTTCTGTGGCCTCTCCAGTTCTGTAATGATGTACAAATGACCCGTGGGGTTTGTGGACTCGATCAGGGAGACTTCTCGCCCTGCAACATCAAACCAGCTTTTTCCAGAAACTCGATCAGCTCCGAGGCTACAGTTAGAAAACTCGCCTGCGCCAGAACTCCTCACATGGCCGTTAGTGATGAAATAAAAAAGTCGAAATTTGTGTGGCTCTCCTGACATTTTTTGGCCTTTGGTGTGGACGGGAATAAACGTTGCATTCCTCAAAGCCGCGGCGCTTGATGCTGAGCCATGTGTGTGTTTGCATCCGCCCCTTCGTCATGCATGCTTGTGTTTAATTGCTGCTTCTTGCTCGCTCTTGCATGAACGCCTGCATTAGTGATGAGAGGATGGAGCGGAGGCCTGGATGTACAGAGCCCAGCTGAGCAGCTCTTGTTACACCTCAGTAACACATCTCTTCACATGCTCCACGGGAGGGGAGTCACACTCTTAGGGTTTGAACTCTGGTTCTTCTCATGGATGGAAGTGAACAGAATCATCTCACAGTCCTGTGGAGGTCCCGTGACCTCACGTGGGACTGCTGGCGTCTGATCTGAGTGACTGTTCACTCACGCGTGGCGGCTGGCTTTGTCCACCACCCACCAGAATTCCAGAAAGTCCATAATGAAACCGTCTGGTGAGAACGCCACTCCCTGCAAGTTGCCTCAGTTTAATGAGCTTCCACACGGTGACAGGGAAAATGAGCTCTGGGGGAGAAAAGAATCCATTTGACTGCTGCAATATTCTCGTGAGCACAACATCCAGGTGGAAGCGGGACAGGACGTTCTCCGTCTCATTCCGATGTTCCACTCCACTCCATCGCTAGATTCTATGCACAGACGGTCACTGGCAAAGATGGGCGTCAGAATTTAGTCCTGCTTTCCCTCCATATTTCTGCTCCCAAACAAAGGGAGGTTCATCAGAAGTCAGATTCATCTCTTTCTTCCACACTGGTCTTTTATCAGACTCTTCTCTTTTACAAATTAAGATGACCAAAAAAGGCCTCTTTGATTCTGTAAAAAATGTTTAGGTAGCGCCTTTGACCTGTAGAGGAGTTAAATAGTCAAAAATAAAAAACGTTCATCTTATCATAACTGATCAATACAAATGTTCAAATCTGAACGAAAGCACCTGAAAGGTATTGCTTCAAGCTTTTTCCCTTCACATCTAAAGTGTGCAAGCTTTCATGTCTGTTAAAACACATGCAAGGGTTGACAAGTTTAAACAGAGCCCAAAACACATCTCTGAACTCCCAGAAATCCCTTAATGGACTTTAATCCCTTTATCAATCCTATAAATCCCAACGGCAAATTCCTCTTTCAAGAGAATCAAGTCTAGATGATAATGTGGTTGTAACAGTCTTGTTATTGAGACAATCAGGTATGATGAACTCTGCCTCCAGTGCAGCTTTAATAGCAATAAACAGACCTCCATGACCATAATCCATCAAGTGGCCACCAAAACCCTGTAAAAATGTCCCTTTGAATTAGACATAGAACCGCAGCAGTGCTTTTGTTTTGAAATTGACGTGTAGACTAAGCATGCTCCACAGAATCCTAGACGCACATGTTTGCTCCATCCATCATCAGTTAACTGTAAATTGTCACAACAGTGGAGGAGCGAGCCCAGTTTTTCCTCATGAAATGCCCTATTCACTGTTTGTGAAAGTGAAGCATCACATTTGATGTTTGTACCAGGGAAGTAAAGGCGTTTCTCTGTAGGGCTTCCCCTAAAATCATGGGAAACTAACTCTAGCCAAGAGTCAGCCCTTCACACTGTGGTGGCTCACTGAGCACAGAATCCGGTCTGTCAGGACAGCAGGCCCACTCTTTGTCTACACTTACAGATGAAGTTTTCATTCTTGGGTGTTTAGGTCAGAGGTAAGGAACAGCATTTTACCGCCGCCGACTGTGTTGCTTTTGTTTCAAACCTCAGAAAGACAAAAAGTACCAAACTCATTCAATCAAGTGACAAAGTTTGGATTTTTCGCTCAGCTCCAGCAGTCTTTGTTCAACCCAAAGAATAACTATTTAAAGTTTGGTTAAGAACCTGGATCATCCATTTGTCTTTCATTTATGTTTTTCCTGTTTGTGGTGGTTCTCTTAGACGACCTGTGTGATGCTGATCACAGCTTGGTGTCCCGTCTGTTAGAGTTTTTTTTAAAAAGATTTCAAGCTCAAACAATGCCAAATATAACTGAATTTATTCCTTACGTTTATCAGTTTTTGTTTCACTGACAGAGGGGGACTGACTTTTTCATGAACATTTTGTGCAGTCGTTGCTGGGTATTTTTCGGAAACAGACCATGAGTGTGTTTTTTTGATGACTGCTGAAAATGAACCCATAAGATCCCATAGTGACATGAGTGTAACGGAAGGACATCAAAATGTGTTCTGTGGTCCAATTGGTCTGTAGTATATCCCATATCATTTTCATTTGAAGGAAAAGTCAGGTTCCTATAATTATCAGTCAGTACTTGATGGCGCACCCTAGAGGTGACTTGGTGAACTCACTTGGCTCCATCAACGTTTGGTTCTTATGCCTTTAAATGTTAATAAATCTGGAACATTTTTTAGTGTAGTAAAAGTTTGCTTGTCTGTCTCCCAAGTGTGAGACTTTTAATTTTTCGCCGTTTATCTGACTCTGCAGCTCTATCCTTATCTCTGTTACGCTTTTGTGATTTATTTTTAGATACATTTGACTCCAGATTTGACAATTTTTGACTAAAATTTCATTGAGTTTAAATATTCAGAGTTTTAACCTTTGTATGCTACACTCTTCCAGATCACTCAGTTTACTTACAGCACCAGAAATAATGAAACGTGGCGACAGAGCTGGAGGGACTTCTGTCACTGAGCGCGAGCAGCACTGGTCTGAAATGAAATGAAAGAAGGAGAAAGAGAGACTGATAGGGTTCAGTTACGCAACCTCATTTAAATGTGTGTATGTGTGTTTTTCCCCCCTGGTGTTGTGTTTGGCAAAAACACTGTTGGGTGGTCTAAGCACAGTTATCAGCAGCTGCTCACATCGTTCCCATACAACACAGCCATTTATGTAATCAGACCTGGAAACTCGGCGGACGGTTGGCTTCAGCAGAGCGGTCATGGGTTCCATGGCTTTCTCTGACATGAAAGTGTGTGCGCTCCATTCAGTTCCAGTGATCAAACACGCATCAAAATGTTTTTGGAGGGAACCGCAAACCTGCAAAACAAGAAAACAAAAGCTTACAGCCACAACCCACCAAATCCCCGAGTTTCCCCGAGTCTCCCAGCTGATGACATGAAAACATAAACAGCTGTGCAGCCCGGGACGAAAGAGGATAGTGTGCGTGTGCGCATGTGTGCACGTGCAGCCGCGGGTCGGGTTAATCCCTGATGACAGTTTGTGGACAGACAGACTGACAGAAGTGCACGTGAGTGTGTTCAGCGTTAGTGATTGAGCCTGAGGTCACTGCACCTCCAAACGTCTGCGCTCACACCTGCAGGTTCAAACCCAGACGCCGCAGGTGGATAAACCTGCAGTTTGGAAGCCATCAAACTCTTTGGTGAAGCATGTCAGTTGAAGACAGAGACAAATGTTTTCTGCTTGTGTTGCTGAATGACCTGTTTCTCTTAAAGACAGAGAGCTCACTTTCCTGCTGTCATTCAGCTGATCCTCCTTCAGGTTGCTGGTTAAAATAAGCAGTAAACTCTCTCAACAAGTACCTGCTATTAGTGTAGCCATTTGAGGCGGGGCCGCTCTGTAGATAAAAGCAAACAATATCATAATTAAGATACAGGAAGTGAAAGTAAAAAGTGAAGCCAAATCATTACAGTTGACCTAAAAAACAAGGTTTTGCTCTTATTAGCGTTTGAGTGTCACAGTCTCCCTGGTGGATCACAAACATGAACATTTATCTTCAAACTTTCTCAGCTTTGTTTTTGCGTTTCAAACACAGTTCTTGATTAGGTTTCCCTGAAATGCAGGAAGAGTAGGGAGAGCTGGATGACCGCCGAAAACCCAAACTGTGACCGACCGGACACAAAGTCTGGTTTAAAGAGCAGTTTGTGTCACACAATCAGCTCTGCTAAGACTTTGGTCAGGCAAACAGGACTCTTTAGAATGATGAGGAACTTGATGAGGAACTAGATGTAATTGTGAGAGAGCATCTGTCCCTTTGAATGTGCACCATGAGTCGTTTCTTTTAGAGCTGCTGCCACAGACATCAATCAGTTTAGAACTGTAATAAAAAAGTGCAGCATCTATGTGTTCTATGGCCAGAGGAACCTGTGCAGACTACACCGTGTGACGTCCTGTTTACAGTACAATCACCTTTTTGCTCACATCGCTTACGTTTCTTTTGGAAGTCACTTTTATGAGTATTCATTGTGTGTGGGGTCATGGGTTGTATGTGCTAACGGGGGCCAATGGGGAGGGGTTTTATTGCAATACTGTGTATGTTTTTTGTTTTTAAATGTAAAGAGCTTCGAGTTGTTCAAAGGATGAGAAGCACTTTTTTTCTTTTCTTACAAATAAAGGATAAAGTTTGATCAGACAGCTGCTTCTGGCCCCTCCTAGTGGGACTGCTCTGACTCACTCCAATAGTTTCCATTTTCAAGCCGCCTGTGGCGCCTCTGCTCTCAGTGGGTCTTTAGTTTTCATGCACGATCAATCCACATCCCAAAGAAACACAAACAAGCTCATAGAGTCAATTAACTCTCACAACTTTGCATCAGTTGAAAGATAAAAAAAAACTCTCATTGGGACAACATGAAAATGAAAAACCTTACAAAGGAGTCTGTGACATCAAAATAGGCTTCCTGTGAATTGCTCTCATGATGAAAACAACATCTGGGTCACATTAAAAGTCCTTCTTGAAGTTCAGTGTGGAGTCTCTCCTGGTTTCATGTGGGTTATTCAAATATCGCAGTTATGGAATTGAGTAGTTGGAGCTCATGCCTGCTCTTCTCCTCAAAAACATCAACACCCAGTGAAGAAAAACAGGTGGCACTTCTGCGGGTTGTGTGACTCATCATAAGTCAGGGATGTTGATGCCCGCCAGGCCAAGGTCACAGGGTTCACCATGGTAAGCCACTGATGCCCAGATAAATCTCTAAAAACATAATTAATATGGTAAAAATTTTCTGACACAACCAACCCTGGGCTACACAGTGGTGCAGTGGTTAGCACTCTTGCCTAACAGTGAGAAGGTTGCCTGGACATATGCTTGTGGAGTTTGCATGTTCTCCTTGTGGATGGGTGGGTTTTCTCTGCCTTGCTCCCACAGTCCAAAAACATGCTTCATAGGTTCGTTGGTGTCTCTAAATTGACCCTAGGTGTAAATATGTGTGCACAAGTCCCTCCTACAGCCATCACCCAACTGTAACTGGGATAGGCTCCAGCGACCCTGCAAGGGATTCAGTGGGTTCTGAAGATGGCTGAATGGATGGACAACTAAACTTAGGACACAAAAAGAGAACATTTCTGCTTGGCTGATTTTTCTAGTTCAAATCTATTAAAGCCAAGCAGGGCTTTATCAGTTCCCTATCACAGTTAATTTATCAGAATAACGAGGACTAGAGAGGCTTTGGTGCAGGTTATACGAAGTAGTTGGGTGTTGTGTCTAATGACACCACTGTGATGGTATGGGGGGTGAGAATTATGCCCTTTGGCTTCCAAAACCACTGGTGGCATAGTGGTTAGCGCTCTTGCCTCACAGCAAGAAGGTTCAAGTCCCGGCTGGGGGACCTGAAACAATAGGAGACCTTTCTGTGGCTTTTCTCCAGGAACTCCGGCTTAATCCCACCATCCAAAAACATGCTTCACAGGTTAATTGGTCACTCGAACTTGTCCCTAGGTGTGAATGCGAGTGTACATGGGTGTGTGATTTTGGCCCCGCGACAGGCTGGCGACCTGTCCAGAAAGTCCCCTGCCTTCGCCCACGGGTGGCCGGGATAGGCTCCAGCACCCCGGGTTTAGAAGATGAAATGATGGTTTATGTTTTTCTCCTGCCATAATCTTTGATAATTACCCGATCTGTCTTTGTTTAAATAATTGTCTTCTGTGTGTTTAAGTTTCTGGATTTCAGATGATCTTGGTCAGATCGTTTGCTTCATCACCCTTTTGATTCTTCCTTTGGAAATGAATTAGTCATGTTTAGGTTCCCCCACAGGTCTGGTCTCCTGCATTTTGAGTCCTACACCATCAGGTACTGACGTGGGGGGCATTTAGATAAAACCTACCTTGAGATTGGAGAAGGAAACATATTTGTTGCCATTTTTTTCATTTGTTTTTTCTTTCAGTAGCTTTTGAACTCATTAGTCTATCTATGCTACCACATGGCTCTTGACCTAAACTCATTTACCACATCATGGATGAATGGTTTCATGTATGGATAAATGGATAGATGCACTATAGCGGATGGACAGATGGATGAATGGCATCTTTTCCTTCACGTCGGTATATATTTAGGCTGCTTTAATTATGTATGTGTTCAATGCCCTTGGGTGTTTTGAAAGGCACATTTACACAAAATGCATAATGTTTTATCATGAATGTTTAGGGCAACACCATCAGCAGATGTTCCCCCCATTGACGTTTTGAGCTTTACCCACCTCAGTTGGGAAAACCGACCAATCAGACATGTGCATTGGTCCAGGTTTGACAGGTGAGCAGGCATCAGCTCATAATGAGTTGATTGGATGAACAGAGAGCGGTGGCGCATGGTGCATAAGAGCCCTCTCCACATTGAACCTTTTTCTTAAAGCTTCCACAGGTGCTGACCTCATAGGAACATGTCCCCAAACTCATGATTTATTAACTTGGACTGGCTCGTGCCTCGGGGCACAAAGCATCCAAATTTCCTATAAAATCCACAGACAACTGTGTAATAGACTTAGATGATAAATCATGAGGCAGACACAGCTTGCAGGACCAGCTTGCTGCTGTTCTCCCGTGTCAACCTGAATTAAGAAGAGGAACAACTGAACCAGCAAGAAAGTCAAACATTATCACAATGTGTTTGCCACAGGAACGAGCGGGTCAGAGTTTACGATGATAAACAAGAGTGAGCCACAGTGATTTATTTGGGAAGGAGGAGGCAGCGAGGACTTGACGTTTATGAACTTGAGGAGCCGGTTTTCCTCCTTTCTCATCTCTGTTTTTAATTCAGAGACTTCAGTCATTTTTGCGGCAAAGCCTTGGCTCTCGTCTGCCGATCAAGACAAACGTCGGCAGGGGGGAGGAGACACCACCATGCCAGACAGACAGACAGACAGACGGACAAACGAAAACACAGACTGTAGAACAGTCAGACAGACAACAATTAGTTAGTTAAAAAACAAAAAGGTTGGAGCTTCAATTATTTCATTGGTTTTAATGATAGTTCCAGGTATTGGACTTAGTGAAATGTCCTATGATTCTCACAAAGCATCTTCAGACAGAAGTGGTTTCCTCACACGCACCATGAAAACTAAAGAAAAACACTAACAAAACAATTAACTGGGGATTAAAAAAAGTCAAATTTCTATAATAAATGTTTGTACCATTGACTGCATGAGAACTGGATTGAGTGAGTGTGATGTCATCCATAGAAAATGACTTACTTCCAACTGAAGGAAGTCGGTTCAGTGAGCTTTTTTTTGTGATACAGATGCCGCCATGTTGGTGCCAGACAGTTGGTCTGAGTCAACACCACTCTCACTAATCAGAGTTTTTGGAAGGCCACACCCCTACCATTTGAAAACTGGATCATAGAATCTGTCAGTCAAACGTTTTGAATGTTCAAAGTGAGAACACGTGCATAACTTGAATAACGTGCAATAAAGAGAACATATCCTAAAAAAAGAAGTTTATCAAGAACATGTTAAAAAAGGTATCAGATCAGGAATTACTCTTCTGACCAATAGAATGACTGAATAACAGCTGGTTGTTTCTCTATAGAAGTCTATGGGATTTTGGCTTCTTGGAGCCAGCGGGTACTTCCTGTTTGGAACGCCAGGGGGAGGACTCACTCAGTCCAGTTCTCTTATGCAGTCAATAGTCTTCACTTGTGAGAAAAATACCAACATAAAACAAACATTTCTCATTGTCTGCTTCCAAAGACAATTAGACTCATTTCTTCTTTTTTTCTTCTTTGTTTTTTTGCTTCTTTTATTTAAACTTGACTATAGCGCCATCCTAAGGTCTTAGTGTAAAACAACACATAAAACAAGACATATGAAACCTTAAATAAAATGTGGCAGTTACATGTTCAATTTCGCAAAGAATTTAATAATTTAATTTCACTTTGACTGATTGCAGCTGTTAAATGGTAAATGGTGTATACTTATATAGCGCTTTCTACCTTCTTACGAAGGCCCAAAGCGCTTTACAGTCACAGTCCCATTCACCCATGCACACATTCACACACTGATGGCGGCTCTGCTGCCAAACACTGGCGCCAACCTCCCACCAGAGGCAAAGTGGGGTTCAGTGTCTTGCCAAGGACACTTTGACACATGGGCGTGCAAGGCGGGAATCGAACCTGCAATATTACAATCATGGGTCGACCGCCCCACCGCTGCACCACGGCCGCCCTGTTAACGGTTCTTGGTCATGTTCCAGGAGCTCACGCTGGAGTTTGTATTACTAAACAGCCAAGCCTCATCAGTTCACTGGTGAATGGGATTAACAACTATTACAATAACCCTCTCAACAAATAAAAAAAGCATAGGCATGAAGAGAACCTGAGGTTCTTGATCCCTGCAGCCCATTTTCAGCACTGATAAACGGTTCCAGTCTCCAGAGCTGTTTACATCCACGCGTAGAAGCCCTCACACATGAAAAACATCTAGTATGTAAATAAATAAGAGTTAAATAAATACAGTTATTGGAATGTCAGGAAAGCCTCTTCTACAGTGTAACCCTTGAGCTAGCCTATGGGGTCAAGATGACCATTGACGTGTTCTTCCTACCATGTCAAAGGTGGATAAAGGTGAAGATGATTTCATGTAATCTATGGAAATCAGTGAAGATCACAAATCATTGAAGAAAAAAGGTTCAGAGCACTGTCTAGTGGGTCTAGATGACCCAGCTCCCAATGGTAAAGTGCCTAGGATAGCACAAGGGTTAGAAGAGCTCTCCCAGAAGCCTGTTTGGTTTGTCGCCTTGATAAATTGTAATAACGAGATTTAAGCATTTAAGTCCTGCAAACTGTGTTATCATCCCATCAGTTTGAGCCTCTGCCAGCTTTTGTTTACAAGACCGGTAATATCATAGGAAACTTACTTTCTTCAGGGAGAGACTTCCTGACCCTGAAGCAGAGCAGCGGCAGACACTTATGCACAAATACCTTTTAGAGGAACACTTAGAAGAAAGAGGAGCAGGAGAGTAATGCACAAATACCTTCAAAAAATGAGTCTTCTGACTGTTAGAGAATCTAAGAAATAATGCAGCATGTTTGGTTTTATATTACTGTAACCCTTGTGCTATCCTAGGCCCTTTACCATTGGGAGTTGGGTCATCTAGACCCACTAGACAGTGCTCTGAACCTTTTTTCTTCAATGATTTGTGATCTTCACTGGTGTCCATGGATTACATGAAATCTTTCCACCTTTATCCACCTTTGTCATGGTAGGAAGAACACCTCAATGGAAGGGTGGGGTCATCTAAGATAGCACAAGGGGTCAATGAGGTGCTACGGCCCTCCCCTGGGACATCCGGGAGTCTAGAAATTTAAATCCTCACCCTTCTGTTCTCCAGGTTTTCTTTCTGGAACTAAATTCTGAGAAAGAAAAGTGCTGTGGCTTCAAAGCTAAAACAGCGAGTGCACCTATAACTGAAAATGGAGGTCATGCAGTTGTCTCTTTCTAAACAGCGACCTGTTGTAAAAGCTGGTGTGATAGTCTCCTCTCCTCATTTATCCACAGAAGATCCAGAAGAAGTGAATGCATTCAGATGCAGCTCTGATCAGCCAATCAGGGAGCAGATAATAGAGACATCAGTGAGTATAAAGTGCATTTGAGTGAGAGGTTGAGGCGCTGCTGAAACCTGGAAAAGTTTTTTCTGAGGGAGTCTGAGCTCAGACATTTTTAAACTGGATCAGGTTTCAGTGTGTGTGAGTGTCATATTTATTTCTCCAAAATTTTGGTAATTTTTTATTCCAGAAATTATGGGTGACACAGTTACCACGGAAAAAAACAATACACATCAGAAATGCTTTCACACTTTACTGAATCACATTTCATGGACAAAAAGATCAGATTTTCACATAGACTTCATAATTAAGTATTTTTGCAAAATCTGCAGCATTATTTGTCCTCAGTTTATCTTTTTTTGGCAGACATGCAGAGCCTCTGATGGGTCTCTGTTAGAAACTCAGCATGTTGAAGCTGAAAGTTCCACAGAGCCTCGGAGAGCTTTGGTGGAGCTGCACATGAGGGCAGTGAGACAGAGCCGCAGGCAGGAAGTTTGCTCCGTTTCCAGCTTCACGTCATGCAGCTGAATGCAAGGAAGCAGATGCTGCCTTTCCCTTTCCTGCCTGTGCTACATCCATGACGAGTGTTCATTTCACACACAGCATGGCTGTATTTCACCTGCATGCACAGGGAGGCTTTGTGTGTTACCTCTGATATTGAACCAAAACTTCAATCTATTTGAGCTTTTCTTGGAAGTGTTTCAGAGTGGGGCAGGTTAGGATCATGTAGGGTGTGAGTTCCAGGACTTCCCCGCCTCCAGTCAATCCTGGTTGTGAACATTTACACATGAATTGCTTCAACGCTGACATCTGTGCACACAGACATCACATCCTTCATTCACAGAAAGAGGAGCTCTTGTTGCCCACGAATGTGTGACTAAGGTTAACCAGACCATCAACTGAAAGATGACAGTTAAACTTTTGTTGCCACACTAACTCATTTTGCATTCATTCTTTATTATAACATCTTCAATAATATTGATTTGCATCATTCTAATTGTCTTTTATAGCTCTGCAATTTTCTCAGTTTAATGTATGTAAAGGATTATATCTTAGCATCCGTTTTACACTTTTAGCATTTATTCTAAATATTTTACCCATTTTTTTTATTTTTACTTTTTCAGATAAGTTTACTTGAGGGTTTATATTTCAAGATTTTCATATGAAACATTTAGCATGTTAGGTTTCACTTTTTCTGACCCCTTACTATTTATTTAAACATCTGAAAAAGTTAGGCTTTGATTAAATGCAAAAGCGATCATTTGAACATTAAAATAGATTTATATTTTATTAGCATTGTTTAAAATTATGTAGTTATTCTCCTTTGAAGAATTAATGTTTGGATTCAAAGTTGAGAGCTAATCAACGTTCCACTCTGGTGTTTCTAACAAACTTGTGGCTTTTTCTGATGATGGAGGACATATTTAAAGAAAAACCTTATCTGGCATTTCTGAGCATTTCTTTATACAAATTGTTTGAAAAAGATTGCATTTGGTACGTAGAAAATATGCTGGGCAGGCCACAAGCTTTGCTGCTCCCAGTTCTAAGTAACAGAGAGGCAAAGGGGGGCGGGGTTGCTCCATGCCAGCAGCCCCCCCCCCCCCCCTTTCAACTCAGAGGTGAATTTCTAACGAACTCCTGCTGCTTTGCAGAAACTATGTCCTAAAAAATGGCTAGTTTTTTTTTTGTTCTGTCCTAAAACAGCATAATCATAATTAAAGGACCACCGGAAACACTTTCACAGTAAATCCAAAGATGATCGGAGAACGGATTTGATTTTCACAGCAGAATTTCTTCGGTCCAGAAACTCTCCCTTCTTCTTGTTAGTAGTTGTAATGTGTACATGTTTATATGTGAACATTTTTGGAGCCAACAGGTATGTTTGTAAAATGTGTGTGTGTGTGTGTGTGGACAGGCTCCGCCCCTTCTAGATGTGTATTACATCTGAACCTGACCGTAATGATTATAAACATTCAGCAACTTGTTGCTTTATGCTGCGTCATGGTTTTACCCCCCCCCCCCCCCCCCCTTCTATACTCCCCCTCCTCCCCCCTCGCTAACATCCTTCTCTCTTCGACCCTCCTTTTCTTTTCCGTCAGGTCCAACAAAAAGCTGTTACAAATATAATTAAGATGAATAAAGTTTAGTCTAAATTACAAAAGGGGTTTGTTCAAATATACCTCTGGTGTGTCAGAAGATCCATAACCCATGTTGTAACAGTAAAATATGTCCAACACAAGAGGCCTTCAGGACAAGTTAAGGGGAAAAAAAAGAATTCCTTCAGACCGTCTGCTGTGGTCAGGAGCAGAACTTCAGGAGGTTTCCAGCGTTTGATTGCTGATCGAGACTTTGGGCTGTAGGACTCCTCTGTACCTTCCCCTGGAATGAAGGAATGCAATTGTAGATTAGCCCAAGCGGGAGGATGTCAGGGAACAGCTGGAAATCATTAACCTCCACTCTCTGTCCAGCTTTGGATCGTTCATATTTGCTACTACAATCAGTTTTTTTTGTACAATGTTGGTGAGTTTAATGTTCGTGTTCAACGGTCAGTAAGAATAAATTTGGTTGGAAAACGTTGAAAATGTGTGCACCAACAGTTGTGAGGGATTTTCAAATGTGAGGTCCAGAAACCTCAAAGACAGAAAGAGACTGTTACCTGTTGCAGCTCAGGTGGGCTCTTCAGATCAAATAAAGTGCTCACAATGAGGCCTTCACTGACTCAATAGTGCGTGACCTCAGCTGTGACTCAGAGCTCTACAGCTGTTCCCGCTTTCTGAACGCTCATGTATAAATCAAGAAGGATCAGAACCTCCACCTCTAAAGTGGGAGCAGTAATAACACGTTTCCTTTCTTGCATTTGTCATACTTTAACCCAAACAGCAATTTTCTGCCAGAGACTTCATACAAAAGGCATTTATCCTTACAACAAATCATCTGGACCATTAAAACAGAGTAACATTTGAGTGTTGCTCAGATAAGCTCCTCCTTCTTCACATTCATCACACGAGGCAGCTTGAAACGCCAAAAAACTGTTTTCTGTAAACTTTGGACACAAATAAGCGTCGGTGACGAAACGTCTGCAGAGGTTTAATGTTTGTACTGCACGGACTGCTGGTTACACAAAGTGTGCAGCCTAGCGAGCACAGGTATGCCAGGCACCCCCCACCCCCGCAGGTCGGCTTTGATCCTGAACTGCTGGGTCAAACCACTGCCAGGTCAGAGGGGCCAGGCCTACATTCCTCAGCTTTTAATTGGTGACTATTGAAACATTTCCATCTGCAAACAGAGTACGGAGCTTATCAGAGAAGGAGAAACTTTCCCACAATCCCTGAGCAGACGGCCTGTTTGTGCTTGTTGCAGCTGACTGCGCTCCACCAGAATCCAGTCCAGTGTGTTTTCTGTCTTGGCACAGATTGACACTAAATCAGGCTTTGCTGTCGTCACACAAAACCAGCAGAAATCACCATGGAGACGCGTGGATTTACAGGTGAACGGCAACTTTGGAGCTTTTCCACCATCAAAAACATGACGGAGGACTTAACCCCATTTGTAATTCAGAAGATCAGTTACAAATAACTGAATCAACAGATTAATGAAAAAGGTTTCGCAAATCCAGAAACAACAAGGAATCTATGAAGACAAAAGGTTTTACAATTACATTTAGGATTTACGTGACTAAAGGTCTGTACATTTATTAAACAATAAACCACAAGTTATTCGTCTAATAAAAAGCAATTTACTGTGGAACTTTAAAGCGTTGTTTCATGAAGTATCTAGTGGTAAACTTGAATTAGAAATCTCATTTAGTACTTCTTTTTTTAACTCAATGTTGATCTTTAAAAAACTGTCATCGTTTCTAAAGACCTTCAGAAATCCTCCAGATTTCTTGCCCTAAAGAGAATCACAAGACGACGTCGCAGAATTCTACACTGGTTTCTTGAATGTGTCTTGCTGTACATTTATAGTCAATTCCTTGTTGCAGTTGGCATGCATTTGGGACAGTAGAAATGGGTCTGCATCATCTTCTGAATGAAGAGCTTGCTGTGAAAGATTTCTGGACCCTGCAGGTGCAGCAACAGAGATCTCTGTGTGAGTAACAGGGCCTTCTCAGCGGATAGCGGCTGCATAAAGCGGTACATTTAATTCCATCCACAGCTCTAATTTGGGCTGAAGAACAACTGCTGCTGCTGCTGCAAGTCTTCACCAATGTCATAGATCTTGTAACATGTGTTTCAAACACAGAAATCTGGTTTCAGAGCAGTTCCTGCTGACACCCAGAAAGTAAAGCAGACTCTGCACATGCTGACTGTGTACATGCAGAGAATGCCGTCACTTAAAAGACAAGACCCCAGTGACCCAGTTGAACCAGGATTTTCCACGCACCCGCATAGATCAGACTGACAACAAGCAGCAGCTCCTCACTGTGGGGAGTTTGATTCAGGGTCCCACTGGGATCAAACGCACCTCTGTGGTAGGATCTGACATCTTTGCATGAGCAATTTAAGAAATCTGCAGAAAAGAGACAAGCACACTCATTAATCACTAAGATGACTCCAAGGAAAGCAAGATCAATATTTTATTTGTAGCTACAACAGGAGCAAGAAAGGCTGGAGGACAACTGGAAGAGCAACCAGCAACAGCGCATAAACAAAAAAGTTTCAAAAGTAGATCTTTGAGTTTCTACACAAAAACAGGCAGCTTAAAACCAAAAACATAAAGACAAAAACATGACACTCTAAAATCATGTTCATAACAATCCTATTTCCGTCTTCATTGACCCTCAGATCAGCCGAGACTCTCTGGTATTCCCGACCCGGGCGCCACTCTGATGACCGTGTGACGCCTCTCTGAAAGAGCAAACAGGAAAAAATAGAGTCCAAATCTGGATTACACTGAAAAATCAACACAGAATTTCACAAAAAATCAATTACATGATTAGAACAACCAAGATCAGAGACAGAGAAGCTTTCCAATCAAAAAAAGCAGCCATCAATCGTTGTTTTATGAGCAATAATCAAGTCATTTTTACACTTGTTATTGGAAAACTGAAAAAGACGATGTTTTTTAATCAGTTAAAGTAAACTAGATAATTAGGACTGATGTCTATTTGTTTCTCTGTTCCAACTTTGGTCAAAGGATCCTTTTAGAGCTGGAATCCCTTCCCTGCAGAAACTTTCCCAAAGTGAAGCACATGTGATCGCTTCTTCAGTCCTTCTTTTGGTCGTCAGACAGCTTTCACCCCATGAAGAGCTCCTCTGGTGGATTAAAACATCAGAAATCGACAGACAGAAGTAGAGACGCCGTCTGTGGGAAAACGCTTTTTTCAGTTGTTGAAGTTCCGCCTGATTGTGCGTTTCTGTCGATGTGAGAAGAGATTAGCCTGAGCAGGTTAGCTATGGTAGCTTTAGCTGCATGTGGCTGGAGACGGGCAGCAGCCGCTGACGGGCTCAAACACGGAGAATAAAACGACCAGTAAACATCATCCAGTGCCGAGGCCACTCTAGTCCTCCTTACAGCACAACCACTGAAATCAGATGTTCCAGTTGCTCCATAAATCCAAGCTTTTGCATTTATATACTAGACGATGACCAAATAAACTGCTAGTTTTATAAAAAGGGAAGCAAACATGATGCTGGAGGTTTTTTTGGCACATCTTATTGTTTGTGAAGTTCTTCAGTCTAAAAACCATTCAGACTCCAAGATCCTCCTCTGATTCTTTTGTACTTTTCTTGGAATGGAACACGTCCAATGCTTTCATCAGTGTCAACCGTTCTAGTATCAGTCAGTCGAGCAGAGACGACGCAGAGGCATGCTTCCACAAAGTCCACACATTTCTGAGAGAAATGTCACGAAAGAAAAAGATATTCATTCAGTTATTAGTACTTTAATCTCGTTATTTCTTTAACATTAAAGTTATTTTTCACAACAAGCAGACTATTTCATTGGAGGTGTGACGCGTTGTCAAGGTAACGGCTAAAGAGCCTGCACCGATCTCGCTCTGCCACAGCGAAGATGTTAAGTGATCAATAGCATCATTTCAGAGGGAAAGTTTACCTCTTAATGTTTGTTTTAAGTTATTTTGCATTCTTTTTAAAATGTTTTCAAGGTCATGTTATGATATAAGATAACTTACTACAAAGACCTTTTCTAAAATGTAGCAGTGAGCTGAATTTGTGACACTTTTGGCTGTTTTGTTGCAATCTTTACAGTCATTTAACAATAAATTCACTTGGTAATCAACTATTGTTGGTGCAAAAATAATGTCATTCTTTTTCATTTTAATTTCCTTCAAGAAATGAAAAAAAAAATCAGCAAAAACGTAATTATTTTAACAAATATTTCAGCTTTCTATATTTTTTATATGTAAACTTCAGAGGTTAGCTGTAGCTGGCAGCATTCACAGGAAATTGATAGGAAATTTTTTAATTACAAGAAAAATTTGGGACAGAAAGTTGTTGCTTCCACCTTTGTTTGAGAGGGGAAAGGTCTCTTCATTTCATGGTGGAGAACTTCACTTGTGGGCACAGTCAGGTGAGGCTCTGCCTGTCTTACTTGAAGACTCTGGGGGTGTCCTCTGTGTGTATTGTACAGTAACGAACAGTTCTTATCCAGGTAACATCAGTCAGGTGGTCTGAGCTCAGGTTCCTTCTGCTTCTAAGAGGCTGTGTGACACAATGCATACAAGCTGGAAAGGTAGACGATAACAGCATGACTCAAGCGAAGGTGTAAAAACTCCAAGAGCAGCTAGAAAAACCAAAAAGGGGCTGCAAACACAGAAAACATTGCTGACCAAAGGAGGCAGAAAAACTTTGATCGGTCTACTTAGGCCGGCAGTCTTCATCAATAATCAAAATGGGGGACAAAGGCAGGTGCACACAGACGGCCCCAGTAAAGACATTTTCTGCTGTGACTCAGCCAATGGGCTCAGTTACTCAGCTCTTTCTGACCCTTCAGAACAGGACACCTGACACCAGAGACCCAAACAGCCCTGAGAACCACAAGCTTGGCACAAGTCACTGGAAACAGCTTTTTCCCACCGTTATTGTTTCGTTTGTTTTTTACATTTTTTTTAGTGTTTAATGATTCAACAACAAAGTGAAAGCACAAGTTCTAAATGTGCTAACATAGTTTAAAATAAACCTTTTTACAGTGGGAGCTCCATTAAAATCCCCACCAGGAAATGCTAATTTAACCCTGAAGTTTGGTTTCTTTGCATCTAAAAGGACTTTCCTGTGTAATGTGACGACTAAAGTGCTGATTTAAAATACACTTTTTCTGACCCATTTCCTGTCCGGATCATGTCATGACACGGACACATTGCAGCTTTTCTACTATTAATTGCAGCTCATCTTACAGTGTTCATGAGCAGATGAGGTTTGTCCAGCTCTGTTTGCTCTTGTAGTTCTTAAAAATATTAGAACAAAAATCACGGAAAGGTTTTGAACGAAGACCACCCGTTTGATTTTTCAATTGAATGCACTCCGCTTTGAAAGTAATACTATCATTAACCAATTCTCTGACCGACTGGCTTCTGCAGTCTTCATCAGCTGTCATTAGGGCTGCACGATATGAGGAAAACTTGCGATATGCGATAATACTGATCAATATTGCGATGACGGTATAACATGCGATAAATAAACAAATAGCAAAAACAACAAAAACATTTCCATTTCACTGCAAAAGTTCAAAGTCAAAATACCTTAAATTATTCCCAAAATGACCCTCGTCTAACTAGGAGGGCGACATCTAACATAAAAGCTCCATCTAATTGGTCAAATGCATAAAGGGACTTATTCAATTCATTAAATACTTCAAGTTGCCATAAGATTGTTTTAGCACATTTTAGGTTTACCATTTATTGCGAAATTATTATTATATATTATTAAGTTAAATTAATTTATTTTTTATGATTTTATTAAATTATGATATGAAAGATTGTTAAAATAACTCGTTCCCCCTCTCCTCTACTGGTGTTAAAGGGATAAATTGTTCTGTGCGCTTCACTTAGCTTCATCATTCTTCTTGGAGGTCTGGTACCACTCAGGTTTGGGTTTTCTAAGAAAAAATGAGCAGAACTTTGCATTAAAAAACAGTTGTTCAAAAATCTTAACTCTGTCAAGAGAGGATTTTTTTAAAATGGAGAAAAAAAAGTTCACATGGCTTTAATATGTTTATATTTGCCGACATAGTTTGAGTTTATTATGTTTGTTTAATTTTTTTTTAAACAATTTTAATGATTTAGGGGGAAAAAAATTACCAACCTACATCAATACAAAGGAAAACTGTGAAAGGGCAAACATTTCTTTAAGGTAGTACGTAATGGTGTACGATTATTTAAGAACTAGGCAGTAAAAAAGACTTTGCTCACACTCAGCACACTGTGTGTTGAGGTGACAATAGGTGGAGGTGAGGGCTGAACTCAAGCACAGGTGATAGGAGGAAGGAAGAGGAAGATAAGGAAGCACAAACGGCTAAGCCAAAAAAAGAAACAAACAGCCCTTCAATGAATTTCCTGTGGGAAACAAAAACAGTCTCTTTCTAGTGTTTTGTCAAAGCTCCCTTCCCTACCTGTCTGCTTGCTTAGCCAAAATACACCAATCTGACAACTCACTGGCAATTTCTGTCTTTCACAAGCCGAGACAAACGGGTCACACACCATCAGCCTTTACAGGCGGGCCGCTCCCTCATCCTGTGCTCAGCAGATGTTCACACTAAGGCGGCACTGATACCATCTGTGATATGGCTGATGGGAAGTTACTGAAGAACTCTAGCATGACAGTTTATCTAAAGCAAGAAAGGTCCAGCTCAGGTGCACATCTGATAACAGCCTCTGCTGTTCCTCACATGCACGTTTAGTTTTTCTTACATTTTAGTGCCACAATGTTAGGAAATGATTACAAACATAATTGATGCTCTTAGCTAGCTCTGTTCAAATGGAGGTGAAAGCTAATAAATGTTACATCTTTATTTGTTCACACAGCACTCTCACAATTTACACCAATGGTATGGACCAGTGCACCCCCAAACTCCCACAATAGGTGGCAATACACTGTATGCCCTTCTACCAGGCTTGGCTCCTCCCTTTAGTGGGTCGCCACAGCAAATCCTTTGTCCCCATCTAACCCCATTCTCTGCATTCGGGTCGCTAACACCAAGCACCATCCTATTATTGATGACAACATCCATGAACGTCCTCCCTGGTCTTCTTCTTCTAGTCCTCTTTCCTGATGCTTATCTACAAGAAGGGTTTGTGTAAAACAAAGACGTCACAGACCTAAAACTGTAACTATATTTTTCACTGTGGTCTTTCTTTAGAAAACAACATTTGCAGTTTGGTTAACGTTGGAGTTCTTTGTGGAGATGTTTGTAACACAAGATGTTATTTAACTGCTGCCACAGCTTTGAAGAATTTAACCCCATCAAGATATCACAGCAGATCCATACAGCTCCCAAGTCTTCTGGACGGACTCCTGAATCAGCTTCAGCCCGGTTCACTCAAACAGGTCAGATAATGTGATCCCTAATAATGGAGGAATCACAAAACCAACCAGAATTTAGGCGCCAGTTTCATCACCTGACAACCAACCGTGTGAGTGTGCCCTCAGGAGAAAACCAAATACTGAAATGGACCAAACCACCTAGAAAATAAATAGTGTTCCCTCACTAGATCGTGGTTCACCTTTTGTGGTCTCGCTGTTTCACGGATTTCTTTCAGCGCACATTGACATTCTTATTTTCTTTTCAACAGTGCATTGTGTTCTGCATCCCAATTGGCTTTTGATCTTGTCAATAAATCTCTTTTGTGTTGTGTCTCCCGTTCAGAAACGTTTTA
Organism: Oryzias latipes; assembly: GCF_053564925.1. Classification (NCBI taxonomy): domain Eukaryota; kingdom Metazoa; phylum Chordata; class Actinopteri; order Beloniformes; family Adrianichthyidae; genus Oryzias; species Oryzias latipes. Next base: position 1,640,055 of record NC_136242.1, read on the forward strand.
CATGAAGTTTGACAGAGTTATATAATTCTTTATCGTGATCAGATCTTTGTTTTCATTCTATAATACTGGACTTTTTTTCTGTAAAGGTGAGAACTTTGAAAGGAATGTGTGAAAATGTTCATGTCTGTCTGAGAAAAGTGTAGAAACTGTTTTGTGAGGAGTTCTAAAACATCTGTAAACATACTTTGGGGATTTCACCTATCGCAGGTTATTTTTAGAAAGTAACTCCTGCGATAAACTAGGGAACAATGTGAATAAAATTATCACGCAGTTTATTTCAAGGAGCTATCGTCTGCAAAATACACGACCAGAGAAGAAAAGAGCATGAAAAAGAAGAATTACTAGCTCGCTAACTATTTTACCAACTACATCTATAAAGTCCAGAGAGAGTCTGCCTGCATTCACACTGAAGGGAACTGCACCGGAGTTCTTCTGCAAGTGATTAAAGTCTCTTGTTGTAGAGTTCTTATGTTTGATACAAAGTTCAGGTTAACCTTTAAACTTAAACTCAAACTTTATTTGTTTAGCATCGTTCATTCATTATGAAGCGCAAAGTGCTTTACATGAAAATCAAACAAATTAACTGTTAATAAAAATTAAAAGTGTTTAAAAACAGAAACATGTTTAAAAAAAGAAAACAAAAAAAATGACATTCACACAAACAAGACAACCCCCCCCCCATTCATTCCTCCACCCAATCAGTTCCCCCCGAATGCAACCCTTACATTATGTTACAACAAATACTTAATAACTGCAGCTCTGAATTATGGGGATCTATTTATTTTAGGGCCCTGCCTGACCACAGGGGCCATAGCCGCAGTGCCGGCCCGAAACATGGCAGTGCGGGGGCCACTCTACAGTTATTAGGCTGCAGAGCAGGACCCAAGTCGCTCCAGTGAGAATGAGCAGAGCAGCAAAAGCACCCCCCACCACCCCCACCCACAGGAAGAGGTGGTAGCCCCCCCAGAACAATGGCTCCTCCTGACAAAACAAGAGGACCACCGATGGGAACTAGACCTGGATTGGACTAGAACCATCCATGTGAACATCTGATCTAAACAGCCGTTTTCAATACTTATTGCAAAGAATAGTTTAAAATAAAATGATCAATCATTAGATTGGCTTGACTGCTCACCATTCGCAGAAGATGAGCCTCACAACAGAATGTTTACTCCATTTTTTTTGGTGTACTTTCTAGTGGCTCTCAAGAATCCTAAAAAGTAAAGGGAACCTTCCAGAGCGACGTTCTGCCCCAGAGACGTCTGAGATGAATAACAGGAGCCTCGCTGAGTTTGCAGCTTTCAGTCGGACTGAGGTTTGACGCAATTCCAAAGGACAGACACACTATTTCAATGTAATGTCAGTAAATGCATCACAAAAAACACAGATCTTCCAGAAAAACTCTTTATTTTCTGAAATCTGTGGAATAAAACAAATAAACGTTTAAAAAGAATTACACAATTTTGTAATCCTTGCAGTTTTTAGTTTCTCCATTTGCACCAGAGTAAATCTGAAAGGACCATGTCTGCCTGAATGTCTTTATGAAAGGGCTATAGATATGATGAAATATATTCAAATTGTTAAGTGTAAATGGCTTCCTATTTTTAGTTAAATCTGTCGTTTAAGATTGAATGTATCAGCGGATTGCACAAAAAACGTTTTCCTGTTGTGAGGGTCAGCTTCTGGGCATTCACACAGGACTGGAAATGAATGAATTATACCCACAACGAGCTGGTTTCATAGAAAGGTAAACACAAGCCAACAAGTGCAAATGTTTAAGCAAGGGAATCGTGAATGCACCACACCTCAGTGACCATCTGGAAGAGAAAACACAGCCGATCGAGCAGGAATTTACTTTTCATTTTTCATCAAGTTTCACTGCCTATTGAAAACAGGACAATGCATCAGATTTAAGGCATGGCCTGGAAACATGTCATATCCTCTAACCTTCCTTCAATGGCAGATTAGTGAACAGAAACGGTGAGATTTAAGCAAACACTTTCACACGTACATATTTAATAAAGGTCAATGCACCACATATGGATGCTCAGGAAATGATTCTGAGTGCACAGATGAATAAAGAATCAAGGATTCATTAGGTTAGGATTTTAACAGGATTATTCCTGGGTTGTTTTTTGTGCTGTCTGCTTTTTGACATGAGTATGTGGTGTTTTACGGCATTTGTAAAGATACTAGTAAAACATCACCTAAATACACTTGACCTAGTTCTGGGTGCTCCAGGGTTTTATTCTGTACAGAAAACTCTTGGCTCACACAGTTCTCTATGCAAACTTGTCTACACAGCTTCGTTAAAAAAATAAATAAAAAACAGATTTGTGACCTTAACCTACAAAACGTCATTGTTAGCCTGGCAGAGAATAACTCCAAAGAATGTCTCAGCTTCAGTCCTGAAATGCTGCAGATAATTCGGTTTGATCACAGACAAGAAATCTGATTTTAAACGAGCATTCAGTTTCTGTCCTGGTCTGATCCAGAGCTGGTTTTCTCTGAGGATCCTCCTGGTTTAGCTCACTTGAACTTTGGTTAAACCCAAACAAATGAACTTTGCTCCTCTTGAGAACAGAGTCTCTGTTCACCAGCAAATGAACTCTGGTGTGGTTCACTTGCATGTGAATGTAGGCTGTGTTCTGGTTTTTACCTACTCATCTAACTTACTAAACAACACAACTTAAATTCATTGATTTTCACAAAGCTTAAAAAAGTATCAAGAAACATAGTAGAAACAGCTGAAATACTGCCATGAACATTCTAGTTCCAAGACCCATAATGTGAAAGTCGGGTTCTAAAAGCTGCTGCATGTCTTTATTGTTTTTCAAACTAGGAAAATTGAATTGTCATAATAATGTGAGTGGCTCAGAAGCAGCAGCTTCTTTACAGAGTTTAGGTGAGGTTAAGATAATGAACCTTTGCTATCAGGTTTCCAGTCACCACTCGGGTTCAGGTTTGTGTGGCTTCTTTCAGCCCAAGACCTGAACTGTGTTTGCTCCTGAAAGACTCAAGGCAGAGTCTTTGGTCAAGAAGCCACTCAGGTGTGGGTCTATTCCTGTGACACAGTTGTTTCCCTCATACGTGAGCCTCCCTGTGCCATCATTCACAGCTAAACCTCCAGCAGCCGAAACTGCCAGGAGTCGCTTAGCATCGTGAATGATTTAGATCTTTTACGCTGGAGGAACAGTAATTAACATAACATGGATCACATTCTGCCAGATTGGATAAAACTACATTAAGTCAATAAAAGTTAAACATTGGAGCAATAATGACACAGAACATCCTGAGGTTTAACAGTTGACAGAGTAATTATCAGCTGTTTTACTGAGAGGAACCAAACAAGCAGATCAGTTTGAGGTGCTGCAGGAGCCATCAATGTCTGCAGGATTACAGACCATTTTCATTCAATGTATTGGTTCCTAACAGAGAAAACAGCGTTATTATCTCTAGTTTACAGTGGAATTTGCCTGACATGAACCGTTTGAAATTGTTCAAGCAGGCATTTAATAGGGATAAGGAAAATTTCACAACCTCTACTTTTTTTCTATTCACAAAATCACAAACAAAAAAAAATTATGCACATGAAATGGAAAAACATTATACCACCTTCATGTCCAAAAGAATAAACACAAGTTTCTTTGCCTGCACAACCTTAAGGCTAGGTGGTGTTGTATTTATCAGACACGCCCTTAAAGTCGGATGACGCTGAAGTTGGCGTCTGATTTTTTTAGTCTCCACTTTGACAGTTGTGGGGTTAGGGAAAATCCATATCTCATTTTAATGGTTCCTACATGAAATCTACTCAAATAATTAAGTTTAAATGAGCTGCTGATATTTTACAGAGGCTGAAACGAAACTTTACCCTCAAAAGTTAAGGGAAAATTGAAGCTAAAAAAATGCGATGCCCACTTGGGGCTTTTACAGACCTGTTCATAAAATCATTGTCAGACATTTAACCAGTCAGCTGCCTGAAAAAGGTTTAGAAACACTGCAATAAAGCACCAATATTGAATTAAACGTGACGAGCATGATTTTCTTAGAAGATGCTACCATTACTGAATGAAAAAAACTTTTAAAGTTTAGTGCAGCTGGGGATCCAGACGGCGTGCAAACACTGATGAAGTCTGGATGAAGATGTTCAATCTGACAAACCAAAAGACAAAGGGCATGTAGTTTAGCTTGGTCTCACAATTGAGACTACAGCGGGGAAAATAAGTATTGAACACCTCAACATTTCTCTCAAAAAACACATTTCTAATTGAGCTATTGACACGAAATGTTCACCAGATGTCGGCATCAGCCCAAGTAATACACACATAGAAAGAAATCCAAACATTTATGTCCATAAATGAGGTTATGTGTAATAAAGTGAAATGGCACAGGGAATAAGTATTGAACACATGAAGAAAAGGAGGGGTAAAAAGGTCTGGCAAGCCAAGAAAGCAGCTGGAGTTTGTCAGTATTCAGAAGGTTAACCTGCCCCCTATTAGTGCAAAGTAATATCAGCTGGTATAGTCCTGATTGATGCCTTTTAAAAAGGTTTCTCACCAGCAAGGTGTTAGACAAGAAGCATTGCATGATGGGTAAAAGCAAAGAGCTGTCCAAAGAGCTACGCATTGGTTACAGGCGCATTTCTAAACTTCTGAAAGTTCCAGTGAGTACCATTGGGGCCATCATCCGGAAGTGGAAAGAACACGGCATTACCATAAACCTGCCACGGCCAGGTGCTCCTAACAAGATTTCAGACGGAGGAGTCAGAACAATCCTCAGAAGGGTTCTCCAGCAGCCCAGGACCACTCGTGGAGAGCTTCAGAAAGACCTGGAATCAGCAGGAACCGTTGTTTCAAAGAAAACAATGAGTAATGCACTCAACCGCCATGGCCTTCATGCACGCACACCACGCAAGACTCCATTTTTGAAGAAGAAGCATGTTGAAGCTCGTTTAGAGTTTGCCACACAACATTTGGATAAACCCATGACATTCTGGGAGAAGATACTCTGGTCAGATGAGACCAAAATTGAACTCTTCGGGTGTCATGAGACACAACATGTTTGGAGGAAAAATGGCACCGCACATCGCCCCCAAAACACCATCCCAACAGTCAAGTTTGGAGGTGGGAGCATCATGGCGTGGGGCTGTTTTTCAGCATGTGGTACTGGTAGACTTCATATCATTGAAGGAATAATGACTGGAGAAAAGTATGGAGACATTCTTGATCAGAATCTGCTGTCATCTGCCAGGCTGCTGAAGATGAAAAGAGGCTGGATCTTTCAGCAAGACAACCATCCCAAGCACACAGCCAAGGTAACACTCAACTGGTTGAAGAAAAAGAAAATAAAGCTGCTAGAATGGCCCAGTCAATCACCAAACTTGAATCCAATTGAAAATCTTTGGAAAGAACTGAAGATCCGGGTTCACAGAAGAGACCCCCGGACCCTTGAAGATTTGAAGGCAGTTTGTGTGGATGAATGGACCAAAATCACACCTGAGCAATGTATTCGACTGGTTTCTCCATACAGGAGGCATCTTGAGGCTGTAATCACCAACAAAGGTTTTTGCACTAAGTATTAAATAAATTTCAGTAAGCGTGTTCAATACTTATTCCCTGTGCCATTTCACTTTATTACACATACCTTCATTTATGGACATAAAGTTTGGATTTCTTTCCATGTGTGCATTACTTGAGTTGATGCCGACATCTGGTGAACATTTCATGTCAATAGCTCGATTAGAAATATGTTTTTTGAAAGAAATGTTGACGTGTTCAATACTTATTTTCCCCGCTGTATTACCATCTCCCTGGCAGAAACAGTGGTCCTCTGCTTTGTTTGAAGCAGTTCCTCAGCTGATGCAAACACTGCAGTTTCTACAGTTTAAACAGGATCAGGTGGAGATGTGTGTGTTTGATCATCCATTCCATTTTTACGTAACAACACTTCCATGTATGCAGCGCCCTTCGTAATGTCAGGGGACATATTTGTTTGTGTTACGGGGAAAAAAATCTGGATTTCTCCACTCCATGAGGCACGAAGCACTCAGACCCTCGTCGATTGGACGGCACATGCACATCAAACGTGTACACAAACAGACTTCCCCGGTGGGGGGAGATGCGAGGTGAGTGCAGGATGCCAAAGTGGCTGCCAGACTCCTGAGCGCACGACCAACAACACTGTAGGATCAGATGACCAGCCCCCCTTCAGCCCCCACACACGGTTTTACTGCATGAACCCTTCTGGCTGATTGTGTAGTCACATGTGCTTCGCTGTGATAATGTGATTTCACTTTGGCCACAGTCTGCTTTGATTATTTTTTTCTTAGCTCACCTGAATATCTAACTGTTAAAATAATAACACACTGACACAAACTCTTGGTAAATAAAGGAATTCTTTTGTTTTTTTAATGGTAAATACAATAAGGCACACTTAAAAACTTGAATAGTTTTTTCAAAAAATGCACCATGTGCTTCATAATCCATATAGTGCCTTCTACTGTGTATAGATTAATTGTGCTTACTACTGTCAAAGTGATTTTGACAGGTTCACGGCGCTCTGTCAAAATGTTTGGTTGGGTGTTCCTGTGAAAACGCTCATGTGGCTTGTGTTTGTGGTGTCAAGACTGTGTGTTTTTTTTTTAACGTGTCTCTAAAAAGTTTGGAAGTTAGTGTAGTCACGGTAAGATTTGTTTTAGAGGTACCTCAGTCGTGTTGCCGGTATTGTAAATCCTTTAACTTGTAGCGTGTTACAAGTATGGGTTAATGGCCGACAAAGTGTGTGTTATCACTTTTTAACGCACGCCGTGGAAGCCTGAACCGTCCGACGCGAAGTTTCCGCGAGGTGCGTTAAAAAGTGATAATGCACACTTCGAAGGCCATTAACCCGCTTATTCCATGGTCACTTACAATAGAAATAAATAGTAACCAGTTTTAAGTCCTTAATTCTTGTTTTTTCCCCCGATTTTCTCACAAAAAACATTATGTAACAAATAGTCAGCGCCAAACCACCGCTGCAGTCAAGATTCGGCGATATAAAGAAATATTTCTGTCAGACAACTCTTGCAGTAAGAAATATTTATTTCCACATACTTAATATTCACATTCTTTAGGTTGGCATTCACATCTTTTTCGTTTTGGCATAAGGCTCCGTTCAATTCCATGAGATAAATTTCCATAAAACTTTTGGGTAACAAAATCCCCCTTAACGGAGTCCACAGGTGGAAGCCGGGGAGGAGGGAGGGGCGACGAATGTAGCGCTGAAGGTAAGAAAGAGAATGAACAACTGCACACCTGGACTTAAATAGGACGCTGAGCAGGTGAGTTAATTAACTGAACCGCCCTAGGGGAGTAACCTGTAAAACCCTGCCGAGTGTCTGCCAGAAATTGCTACGGGGTCGCCCATATATACAATGATGATGATGGGTTGAATAAAGCATCAGTTCATAGAGAAAGTTCTCCTCTTACCGCTTGTTTTTGTCCAAATGGTGAAGCAAAAGGTTGTTTTAAAGAAGCCGGCACAGTGATACAAAACTAAGCTAGGTGCTTAGTTTTGGTTTAAGCTAGGTGACCGGAACTTATTTTTTCACCGTGGGGTTATCATGTGGTATATCACTTTTTAATGCACACCCAGCAGCCAATCAGAATCGAGTATTCATGGTATAAACAACTTCTAATGTGAACACAGTTAATAAAGATTGACGGACGCACTTAACTCTGACTTTTTTGACTCACCTAATGTGCCCACCGCTGCTAACCAGTAATCAAACCATCAAGAGATGACTTCTGAATTCTTTAAAAATCAGACAAAGTGATCTTCTGGATTATTCTTTCTCATTTTGTCCCTCATAGTTGAGGTATATGCTTTGTTGAAAATTACAGGCCTCCTCTTTTTAAATGGGAAAACTTAAACAATTGCTGGATAAATACTTTTTTGCCCCACTGTATAAAATTGTCCTTCAAGAGACCAAAAAAATTGCACATTGATGTAATCTATAAGTGAGTGTTTGTGTGCGTGCAGCTCAGCTTTTTTAAACGTCTATTTCTGATCATTTCTTATTGAAGGTAAACCCTAGTCTTTTTCCACATTCTGTCGCCTGAGTTTTTCTAAAATACTAAAACACGTTTAGAAGTGATCCAAAGTTTGACCTAGCTGAACAATACAAACCCTGCAGAGTCATGTGTTTGTGCGTCTGTTACAAAACAACATTTCTAGCTGAACACAAACACGTTGAGGTTTTATGACATCATTTTCATGACAGAACACTGTGTTCCCGTTTGACTGCCTTCTGGTTGAGCGGGTTCCCCGTCAGTCACAGTCAGTTTGCAGGTCTGGAAAACACGCTCTGCTGTCTGTCAGATCGTCAGCGGCTACGCTCGTCCAGGAAACAGGACATGCCGAAGAAGCACATGATGGAAGGGTCAGTTCGCTCAGGTCTGTCAGCTGATCACGCTATCAGGGGGGCATGATACCCCTAAACTGTCCCACTGCAACAAACAGCCATGTGGATGTCTAGGAATCATGGGACGTTGTCCTCAGTGCAGATTCTACGTGCAGCATTTTTACAATGTCTAGTAGTTTCATAAATGACTTAACTCCCTTTTAATATATATTTGTTCTACTCATCCATTTCCCAGATTAGAGGAGTTAGAGCAGCTGTTTCTGTGTGGAACAGCAAATGTGAAGTTTGCAGACTTTATCAGCGATGAAAAATGAAATCTTTTAGTCCCCAGCACCTGTGTGCAGGAAACGCTTTATTCTGATCTGGGCCGGCTTGCTTGTTGCTTTTGCTTGGAGAATGGGAGTGCCGGGCCTCCTGCAGGCCACAGCAGCATGTTCAACCACAAAGCAGCTGAACTCATCTGACTGGGCTTCCTATTATTTTCTTTACAGAAAAAAGCAGGATTTATATGTGATTTAAAAAATAGTAAAAATAAAATCAAATGACACATGAGGAATCTAAAAAAGATGTCCCAGCAGTCCTGCACAATTGTTATCCTGCCAGAAAGGATTTGCATAACTGATGGGGCAGAAAAAGCTTCGGAAACTCAACAGGAAGAGTCAACTCCTTCTGCCGGACATATGCGTCACATGAGTTTAACAGATTTCCACAGAACAAAGATATATATATAAAAAAAGCTAACCTGATGATAAGGGCTGTACGTGAAAAGAGAGAAATGCAAAATAAAAATGTCCCTCTGATTCAAAAAAGTCAGAATTAAAAAAATTAAACTTGATTTTTGCAGCAGATCTACGTTTTTCTAAAGAGGACTCAACGATGACTAAATCTACTTGTCTGCTATTAAATGCACAAAAAGAGAAGTTTTGTGGCTACAAAAGGAAACACTTTTTTCAAAATGTTACTTTTCCAGAATGTGCTTTTTTCTAATCAAGGTGTTCATGAAGATATCATACATAAACCATAGTTCTGAGAGCTCTGGTATCAACAACTCTGGAAAAAGTCCTTTTAATCGGTAAAAGGTGATGCAATTACAGATATTGTCAGATGATTTCTTAACTTGGAATGACAGATCCTTTTCGGTTCTTTTCCTGCTTTTTTCCATGACATGAGAAGACAAAGAAAACATTTATGGACAATAAAGACACGTCATCAAAATGTCTACAATAGTTCATAAAGAACGACATTATTAGCATGAGCTGAAGAATCTAAAGATGATCCTGGTGTTGCGCAATAGAGGCAGCGCTCCGCGTGTGCTGTTCCACCTTGCAGCCTGAGCCCACTACCCCCCCTCTTCTTCTCACACACGCGTGTGTCAGGAGACAGGAGCAGCTGCAGGGACGGTAGTTCACAGTTTCAGGCTGTTACAAACTCTGTCATATAACAGAAAATAAAGGAAACCATGAGTGGCGCAGATTTTCCAAGCACTGAGCCGCTGTCACCGCAGTCCCCCGGTCAAATTTGCGCCCTGGACAATTGCCCGTATTACCTGTGCCTGTGATTATATTTTGTGTGAGAAAACATGTTTGGAGGGCTGAAGATGGATCCGAATCTTTTTATCGTCGTTATGCAGTGATCAACCAAATAAATTCCGGATTACAAAGCGCACCCGATTACAAGCCGCACCCACCCATTTTCACGTGTTTAATTATTTTTATACATACACAAGCCGCGTCAGAGTACAAGCCGCGCATGTGTACTCATTCACTCTGGGAATCAGGATGTGTTGTTGTTGACATCCTGACAGATCACATCCTGATTCCCAGAGTGAATGCAATTCATTAGCACACTGTGGGTGGAGTCAGCTTTGCCTCAAGCTCATGTATTTGAGTATGTCAACATCTGTCAAACAGCACGCACCTCTATTCTGTTCACAAGTTCCTCAGTTATGGTTTTTTTATCATTATTTTTTTTTTTTACTTATTGACAATCTAGGTATCATACATAAAATTACAAACAGTAACCATATAATCAACATTACATCCCTCAGTTATGATGAGGAAATTTACATCCGCCATTTCCCATGAGTCTTAGGGGCTAAAGGCGGGGCCAACGCCCGGCTCCCCACCTTGTTGTACGTGTTTAAGAATAAGCAAGTATCAGCAGTGCATGGAGGGGTGAACGGGAAAAGCTCTCCTTTCGCTTGTGTCGCGGCAGCGTTATGGGAGTAACAGGACTGGTTAGAAAACACACCGGTAAAATACAGCAGCGGCGACTGAAAAGCGCGCGCCTCAGCGCGATACGCGTGCCTCAGTGCGGCGCGTGCGTCAGAAGCCTCTGCACTCCGCGGACGCCTCTGCGCTCCGCTCCCGCCCGCTCCTTGTCTCCCCTTCCTATCTACTCCGACACCTCTGGCCAGGGCGGCTTCAAGGAGGAGCACTTCGTCCCCATTGCGCTGGTGGATGGAGCAAATCGTGTCTGTGCAAAGCAATCGGACTTAAAACTGCACGTTTTGTGTATGAGGGGCGGGTGCGTTGTTACGTGTGGGAGCCTTCAGACTGCCATCGGCCTCGCAGCTCTATGTGAACGAGCAGCAGAACATGTCTCCAGCTCACACGGCGGTTGTGGGTCGGTGTGAGCTTTTCAAAGCAAAATTCCGCTCAGTCCTTAGAAACCGTAAAAACGATCACGTCGATTTGTGTTTCCAGTCGTGTCCCGACAAATTAAAGGATGATGTTATTCTCACATATTTACGTGCAGCCAGCCGAGTCACTATGACTCAGAGGTAAATTCACTCCATGCGCTGTTCTCTCCGTCACGCAGCTAACCGGCTTTTCCAAACCCGTTGGTGACGGTGGACTTTTTTACGCTGCTTTTAACGATTGCTTTTAACTTGAAAGCTTCATCATATTGTAGCGGCGATCACGTGCACGTTGGGTCTAATGGCACCAAAGGATTCTGGGATGCGGCCGGGCATGCGTGTTTCGTTTTGTTGAACCATGACTGAAGTGTCTAAGACCTGAAGTCAAGTCCATGCTGTTTGGCTGCTTAGAAGTGTGTTGAAAAACAAATGACTTGTGTTTGGTTTTAGATGGAAAATTCAAACCATTCACCAAGTCCGAAAATACGTACATGGCGGCCGCCAATTAAATCCATAAATTAGCCGTGTCACTGAATAAGCCGCAGGGCTGTAAGCGCAGGAAAAAAGTAGCGGCTTATAGTCCGGAAATTACGGTAGTTTCCAGCAGCTCTTTTCTATAAATACCAGTACAAGTAAGAAAGACAGTACAGTAAAATATCAATGATTATTGCACAAAAATTGAAAGTGCATGTCACAGTGTATGTATTGGCAGGGGTTAGTGGGTTATGTTAGTGGGGGGGGGGGGGGGGGGGGGGGGGGGGGGGGTTGGACTTCACAACTCTGGGGAAAAAGCTGTTTCTCAGTCTATTGATGTGAGTTCTGATGCTCCTGTGTCTCTTTCCAGAGGGAAGCAATACACACAGTTGGTGTCCCGGGTGGGTGGGGTGGGGGTTTCTGTAGCTATGTGACCAGCAATGACCATGGATCAAATGTTTAGACCAGCAGAGAAAGATTCTTCTCTGTCCCCCAGAAGCTCAGAGAAAGCAGCGCTGAAGCTTTAGCATGTCAACGGGTCACCTGTTGACAGGGTGACGAGCTCATAGACTGTAAAAACAATGGACAAATCAGTGGGATGTCACCCACAGAAAGGGCCCCTGCTTCCTGATACCATCTTGAAACCAGTCGACATGATTGGTCCGAGTCGCTCTGCGTCATCGTTTCTATGGCAACTGCTGTCGCAAAACTGCAATGGAAACACGTTTTTCGGATTAAACGAGTCACATGACCAACAACTCTGCACAGTTAGACCGTTTGCATCTATTTTCTTAAGCCGCTGGGGCCCGTCCGGCTACTGTTGGCCGAAGGAGGGAAACAGCCTGGACAGGTCGCCTGTCCCGGTATAGCAGATCCCTATGCCCATAGCTGTGCTATGCCGCAAACAGAGCACCCGCCGTCCAGAGCATTTGTTTAAATATCCTCTACTTTTTTTCGTTTTTTCCCCCCTCCTGAACTAATGTGGGACACAGAAGTAGCGGAAGAAAGCAGTTTTTGCAGCAGGAGTGGAGTTAATACCGGGAGAGACTGACTGATCTCATGAATGGGATTACAGATGCTTTTTTAGACATTTTTAAAATAAATAATCTCAGCTCTAAACATCCTTTTGTTTTCCATATGTTGTAATTTGACACATACAGACAGAAATGTGAAGGCATCTGCTGTATATCAAAGTATTGTTCACATCTGTGTTTGAATGACTTATTGCATCAATTGGTTTGTGTTTATTCGCACAATTATGATTTAATGGAAACAGCGAAAATGTGGCTGTGCCCGAATTCCCACCCTAATCCCTAACTACTAAACAGCTGTAAAGTACGGGATTATGCAGTGCCCTGGATTTTATAATTTCATAGTGAGAAGGCAAAGACACAGCCTGTGTTTTTTGACATTTGTAGAATTTTCAGAACGTTTTGCGCATTTGTGCTAACGGAAACATAACTGTGTTCAGCTTTCCCTTTATACAGTCAATAACCCGGCACGGGAGAATTGCCGTTGAGAGAAAACCATTTGAACATTGGAATCTGCAAAAGGTCATTTTGCAATTTTGTAATTTTTTGATAGTTTTTCACTCCTGGTTCATCCCCATTGAGCCCGAGAAACATAGGAAAATCTTTTTTTTGTAGCCTTTTGAAGAGATTTTAAAATAAGAAAGAAAAGAGCTTCTCAGACGGCATGAAGGAAGTCTGCTGCCATTGGCTTCTCAAAATCTATCAATCAATCAGACGTTGCTTTTACTAAGGCATCTGATCGGTCAGTTAATAACTTGTGATGAAGAAAAAATAACTTTGAAAAATAATTCGGATTAGAAAAAAGATGTTAAGAAAAAGGTATCCGCGCAGGAATGTTCATTCTGACAAATACAATGAGTGAGTAGTAACTGTCTATTTCTCAGCAGCTACTTCCTGTTTGGGAACACGAGAGGGGAGGGGTTGAGCTGCCCATTGTTTTTACAGCCTATTGATGAGCTGCTGCTGTGCTGTCAGACCCTGGGTGATGTGGTCTGTCCATCCTCCAAACAGACATTATTACCCTGACAGCAACTCTTCACCATTAAAGAACTTCTTTGCAGTCACTAATGAGCAGCGAGGAAACAACGTGGCAGCAGGGTTTGTTAGTGTTTGTTCATTTGAAATGCAGGTGTCATCAGCACTTCTGACTTTTCTTTTTGAATGTAACAAGGATCTGTGGATCTTACGTCATGAGAGCGGCACTGGACGTGTTGAGATGCTCTGCACTGGAGGTGCTGCTGGACCTGGAGCCTGAAGGATGGACAGGGGCAGGAGGCGTCAGGTTCACTGGATCGAGAGACTTTGTTCTGACACGGCGGATGATTCTGTGGTTGCTACGACGATGAGACGCAATCCATGTTCTTCTCAAGGTCTGCTCACATCTGGAAACAAAATGATCTTAATGTTTTTTAACCCATATTCTTTGAGCTCAATGTGTGTTTATATTTCTGAGCACAACCAGTAGCTTCTGTGTTCAGTTTATTCATTCATTCATTCATTCATTCATTCATTCATTCATTCATTCATTCATTCATTCATTCATTCATTCATTCATTCATTCATTCATTCATTCATTCATTCATCTTCTTAACCCTTTTTGTCCCTTTTAGGGTCACAGGGCTGCTGGAGCCACTCGTGGGCGAAGGCAGGGGACTTCCCGGACAGGTTGCCAGTCTGTCGCAGTGCCACAACCACACACCCATGCACACTCACATTCACACCTAGGGAAAATTTAGAGCAGGGGGCCAAGGCAGCCTGGCCCCCTGCTCTAAATTTTCCTCAATAAAAGAGATCCAGATCAGGTTCCTTTGAGGAAAAATGTTGTGTTAGTGAGGAGAAAAGGCGCTTTCAAGCTAAGTGCACAAATGCTTACTTTGTCGTACCTCATGGACTTGATAAAGTCATGTGCCTTATTTACAAGGAGGTAAATGCAATTCTCAAAGTATTTGATACAAATCATGATTACGTTACAAATTATAAAAACTATGACAAATTCAGCAGCGAGGAGAGCAACAATAAGCTCCAACAACAACAACCAGGCTGTGCTGCACAGCAGATAATGTTTATAAAAAAGGCTTAATCCAGTGGAGCTGTGACAGAAGCTAGTAGCTACATTGTAGCTTTGGAAATGGCCCGGCGTAGCAAGTCTTAAGTGACGGGAAGGTTGTAACAAGAATGTTTGCTGGAAGTAGCTGACAATGTTTGTCCAGAGCAAAAGAAAGTCTGTCAAATGATACAAATGGACGAGTAGAAGATCTGGGCAGCAACCTCCAACTGCAACTGGGAAAACATCTGGAGGGCCTGGTTAATTGTAAAGTTATTAAAAACAACTTTTTAACCAAAACTGGCCCCCAGTCTAATGTCGAGTTTCTAATTTGGCCCTCCACTTCAAAAACGTTGAGAACCCCTGATTTAGAGTAACCAATTCACCTATGAAGCAAGGCTATGGACGGTGGGAGGAAGCCGGAGGCCTACGCATGCACGGGGAGAACATGCAAACTCCACACAGAAAGGCCCCCCATTGATGTTCTGGTTCAGGTCCCCCAGCTGGGACTTGAGTCGTCTGTGCCACTGTGCAGCCCGTTTTCAGTTTATTTTTATTCAAATCAGGTTCAAAGCAAGAAAACGCACAGTTTGCTGAACAGAAGAAGCTAATCAGAAAAAATGAACACAACTGTTTGTCCAGGAGCGAGTGGCTTGATGCGGGGGTGTCAGGTGTGACGCTACAGGTGAGGTGACCATCGTGGACACCTGTGGATGGGTCTGGGAGGGGGCAGCCACAGAGTGTCTTCTGCACAGTAGATGTTTCAAAGAGATGCCAGTCTGAAGGAGGACAGTGAAGCATGACCTTCTGATGCTGCCGAGGCCAAATGTGCATGCTGGGAAGTGGAGGAGGTCGTTTCTGTAAAGTTCATTACCAGGTTTCTTAGAGGATCAGTGAACGTTTATGATGAAGCTGTGCTGCATGAAGGTCCATCAGCTGCAGTTTTCTGATGGGACAAACTGGGAAAAAAAAGCTCCAGGTGCAATCGAAAGAAAAAGTCCAGGCTGTTCCGATGTTGCCGTCAACCTGCTGCAGCCACAAGCCGCCATGTTTTGCTAAAGCTTTAGATGATCTACTTTTGGCTAATCTACAACTTGCAGAAAACCGAGTATGTGATCCTGTGCAGTGAAAGCTAGAAGAATGCAGAACTCTGTGTTTGATTCAGGGAGTCCAAGGCTACCTCAAAGTGGTGCCGACTCCTGAACAGCTCGTCTGAGGATACTGCTGCAAATGCATGGCACAGGCTGAGGTTAGAAAACGTTACATGCAGGAAAATGCAACTAAACCTGCTTGGGCTGATAATACAGAGAAGCAGCAGGAATTCTGAGATGCCACACTGGAACGTCAAGCATTCCTGCTATTGTTAGAATGCTCCTCTCCTACAGTAAGCCTCCGTTTTGTCCTGCATGTTTAGTCTACCAGCTTCCCAACAAATTCAACATGTCTGACGTGTGGTTGATGACTTTCCTCTGACACAAAAACCGATTGAAGAAGTCTGGAAAGCAGTGACATGGTAGACAACAAAAACAGCTTCCTGACAGAATCCTCAACTGAAATAGTTCTGGACATTTGCTGAAAAACATTTCCCCATTTTCTAAATATCAGTGTTGCAGGATTATAATGATAATAAACAAATGTTACTTTTTTTTAAAGCAACATACATATAGGAGCATTTGTGCTCTTACAGTAGAGGTTTTCTGTCTGACAGTGAGCCTGAATAAAGTTGAATATGATTGTTTTGATGGAGCTGCACTGAGCTTATAAATAAACAACTTTATCAAAAAATTAATCAGTAACAAAATTCCATCCATATCTGATCTGCATTAATATGCAGAAGTTTAGCTTTAGCTTTGATTCTCTCTGCGTCACTATTTAACTGAAAGAAAAATAACACTATGGTGTTTTGTCTGAAGTCTGACTAAAAACTTTGCACCACAGAGAAGCTTTTCATTTTTCAAACAAATGAGGAATTTCCAGCTAAAACCTGGACAATAGTCCCAAACACAACCATTCCTCCTGTGAGCCCTGATGACCCCAGGTAACCCCCAGCTTCCCACAAACAACCTGGGGCCCTGGACACAAGGAGCGTGGCCACCAGGAGCGCCTCAGACATGTGCACGGACGCGTGCACGGAGAGCAGAGCACAGAACGTCTAGCACCTGAGTGGCAGGCTTTTGTCCTGCACGTTATGCTGGTTTGAGGAAGAAACAACATCACAACGAGACGATTGGAGGACTAATGTGAAATTCTAAAAGCTGCTGTAAAACCTCAGCGTTTCCTGACAGAAAAACAAAAGCCAGAAGGGTTCATCAAAGTTTACAGAAGAAACTCATTAAACTTTGACGTTTTTTAATGAATGAACTTTGTTACACAAACAAAATCCAGATGAATCAGATGGTTTTTTTTATTCATCGTTAATTTATCTAATTTTATTTTTATCTGGCAACATTGACACTACAGATTTAAGTGGACATAATAAAATTGCATCTTTTTATTGACCCCTTTTACTAATTTCCCTCAGGATCAATGAAGTTCTTTTGTATGTTGTTTTACTGCTGACAGTTTTACACGACCAGGAGTGCAAAAGCACAGCCAGAGGTGGCACCTCACCAAAGTTTCCTCTAAGTAATGGCAACGGTGGGTCCATTTGTGGACATCTTCGTTAAAGCAGTTCAGTCAGCTCTTGAAACGAAAATCAAATCTACAAAGCGGAAGTCTAGAGCTCTCGCAATCTATTTGCAGCCGCTGCTGAACTGTTTCAGTTCCTTCAAACAGCTGGGCTCAGTAATGTGTACATGTACCTGGAGAAGCCTCCACCTTACACCAGCCAGAACATGACAGGACGAAGGTAGGAACAGGATGAACGTTCAGCTGATCAGCTTCTCCTTGAGGTACCGAGGTCTAAGGTCTCAGGCCCAAAGTGCTTTACATACACAGTTCCATTTACCCCATTCACACACTGATGGTGGCTCCACTGCTGAACACTGGTGCCAACCTCCCACCAGGGGCAAAGAGGGGTTCAGTGTCTTGCCCAAAGACACTTCGACACATGGGCGGGCAAGGCGGGAATTAAACCTGCAATCTCCCGTCCTATCACTGTGCCACAGCCGCCCACTGAAGTGCATGGGAGAATGGGCCTTCTTCTTTCTGTGCTCCTAAACTTTGTAAAGATTTACCTCTAAACATAAGACAAGTATCTTCATTATCCAGTTTGAAAACGTAACTCAAACTCGTTTTTATTGCCAATGTGTCTGTGACCTTCACTACAATATTAGCTAAAAATCCCATCATGCAGTGCATCAGCTGCCTTGCCAAAGACCCTTGTTTCCTGCTTAGTTGGGGGGGGGGGGTACATTCTAAATTTGAGGGCAAAAATACCTTTGGGTGGGTCTGGGTATTGTTTCTTTTTCTTCTTCCTGCTCTCGCCGAGGACAGACGCTTTTCCTCTCGCTCCTCCTGTGTCAGCCATCCCAAGGCTTTTTGTCCTGTCTGGCCTGGAGCTGCATTTTTCAGCCTTTTGCAACTTCTGCTCTTTTTACTCTCTGAATACGGATCTGATGAACTGGTCTTTGAATTTGATCGACAACGTTTTATCCGCACTAAGGAACGGGAAAGCAGACCTTCCTGCCCAGACGGCACCCATGCGACTGGATACACCAACGATCCGTGGGGCAAATGGAGGCTGGTGTGCATGGCCCAGCTGTCTGTGGAAGACGTCAAGGATGTGCACCCATTTGGATTTCTGAGAATTGGATCCATCCTAATTGGGATCGGAGGATATCTGATTTATCGGGGAGTCTGGGAGCGGAAGATGGAGAGAGGCGATTCAGCCATGCAGCTAAGATGCCCATGATCACTCTGGATGGACTGCAGAGGTCTACAGCTGAGGTGGGAGAGTCAGTCCGTAGGACAACAATCAGTCACATACTGTACAAATCTGACCTTTATGGAAGAGTGGGAAGAAGAAAGCCATTTCTTAAATGTTATGTTTGCTCATCACCCTGAACACACCAGGGACAGGGAGGATGGTTAGAATTGATGGGAAGATGGATGGAGCTAAATACAGGACCATTCTGGAAGAAAGCCTGATAGAAAAAGACCTGAGACTTTGATCAAGACAATGATCCAAAACATAAAGCAAAATCTACAGTGGAATGGTTCCCCAAAGAACACAACCAGGTGTTAGAATGGCCAAGTCAAAGTCCAGACCTGAATCAAAGGGAGAATCTGTGGAAACAACTGAAAGCAGCTGTTCACAAACGCTCTCCATCCAGCCTCACTGAGCTCCAGCTGTTTTGCAAGGAGGAATGGGCAAAACTTTCAGTCTCTCGATGTGCAACACTGATAGAGACAAACCCAAGAGACTTACAGCTGTGATCACAGCAAAAGGCGGGGCTACAAAGTATTAACTGAGGGGCTGAATAATTTAGCACGTCCAATTTTTCAGTTTTTTATTTGTTAAACAAGTTTGAAATATCCAATAAATTTCGTTCCACTTCATGATTGTGTTCCACTTGTTATTGAAAGTTTGAAAGTTCAATGGGGCTGAATACTTTCACAAGGCACTGCACTGTTGGGTGAAGGTACACCTGGAAAGGCTTCAGGTACAGGAGCAAGTAAGCCTGCCTCGCCTGTACCGGGCACAGACTGGCTGGCGAGGCGGGCATCCACCTTTCCTGTCGCTGCCTGCGGCTGCCGTTGGCTGGCGGGCAGACGGGAGAGCAGCGGCAGCTCTTTTTTCCCACCACTTCGGGGTAGGGGTGTAACTGTACAAGTAGTTGGACCGAACCCTTTTGGTTCTGCAGTTTGGGTTCGGATAACTTTTGTACTGTTTCAGTTTTTCGATTTTTTTTGTTTCTTAATGTTTTCCCCCCAAACGTATTAACGTTGCGGCGAGGCGAAACTAATGTTGACCGCGAGTTTCCGCCGAGACGCTCAATGGTGTCTGCACTGGCGCCCGTTTAGGAAGAAGGTGGGGCAGAGCGTGGCAGCGCAAGAGTGTGTGAGCGCACGTTCATGGTGTGCTTCTCCGTTCGCCGGAACATTGATAAATATGGTTTCCTCTAAAAGAACGGAGACTGGTTCTTTTATTAACCCGCTCTGGAGGCTCTGAGGGTCTGAACAGGGAAGTGAACCCCGAATGAAGATCAGAAACGTCATTGCAGGAAGTTCAACAGCTATTAGGTGACGGCGGTGACGGTGAGCCTGTCAACAGTATCATGCAGACGCGAGGCCAGAGCTGGAGCACTGTAAAAATACAGAAAATATATCGAACTGAGACCTATGAAATTCTAAACCGAACTGAATTGAGATTGTAGTGTACCGTTACACCCCTACTTCTGGGTACCTTATAACACACCTTAGGAATGTCACTCTGTCTCTCTGTGACGTAACCTGTCAGAGACTGTTACTTTGTAACAGTACCAGGCCATAATCCATGGCTCAACAAATGCTGAAAGCAAAACTCTGAAAGAACTTTCAAAGATAACCTTTGGTCCAAAAGGCTGCAGGGAAAACCTGAAAAAATGGTGGGAATCAAAGACCTGGCTTGACTTTAGTGATCGTTAAAGAACAGGTGAAAGATTGTGCAATGAGTTATGTCATAAACAAAGAATGATGAAACATTCAGAGAAAAATAAAACTTTCAGAGAAGCCCGCTAACCAGTTTGAGACTAGAGAAAGCTTTGCTTGTGCTCATCTTAAAAACAGAAACTCCACAAACTCTGCGGAAAACTGACCGTTGGCATGAATTCGCCGGAATTTATATTAAGGAGCTAGCAGCAGCCCAAGCATAAGTGTGGTTTATAAATCCAGCAAACATAAAACTCTCCTCCAGTTTCTTACCTTTCCCTGTTGGCTCCCGCAGCAGCTTCTCTGAAGGTCACGAGGAAATCATCGCCGCTCCTCTGCAGCTCTGTTGGGTGGGATTTGACCCTCCGATGGCTCTGCCACCTGGATCTCACCTGAGGAGAAAAATGAAAAATACAGGTATATTTTATTTTCATGCATCTTTTTTTTTTTTTTGCTTTGCTGCTTTATGCGACAGAGTTTTAGGGCCACCAAAAAAAAAAAAAAAAAGTAAACTTATGAGATTTTAAGCCAAAAGTGTATGAGAAAAGAACTCGTAAATTTACGAGATTAAAGTGGAGGTGAGCATACAGAGCAGCAGGTGAATGCTGCCCAGCAGCAGAGCAGACCAACAAAACTAAATTGAACAGGTGAGCTGAATGTTTATTGATAATGTTCCAAATGTTTGGGAGCTCATTTGTTTGATTTATGATTTATTCATGTTTTATTTATTGATGGGTGGTTTGCAGGATCTCTGCAGCCGTTGATGAAGACGTCGGTGTCCCTGCAGCTGTCCACTTCAATCCTTTCTTCCTCCATTAAAGACCAGATCTCTACGTCTGTGTGACACTTCCGTCTGAGGAGGAGGAGCACTTTTTGGTATTTTCAAAGTTCTAATGCTAATATAACAGACTATTTTCATTCCTCTTTATTGTTTTATGTTAAAACGGGACGGTTCTGGAAGAGTATGTAACACTGTTTACTTCTGCATTGGTGTTAGGATGACAGGTTCATGACGTAAGGTGACAGATGAACTTCAGGGTTTGTGAATGAAAAGGAGAATAAAGGCTGCATCGATCCTCTACACCCAAACGTGTCTCTGAGCTGCTTATTTGACAGATGAAACTCCGCTTTACCGACACCGAACCCTGGAAAGCCGGCTCCACTGAAAATAATCTGATTTTGAATGACTGAAAGGTTCCGAATCTCTTTGTTTTTTAAACCCATCCGGATATAAAGCTTCACAAAAGGCTCCACACATTTCATCTTCAAGCTAGGCTCCGATAAACAGACAACTTTGGTGTGTTTTTTTCCTCGTTAATCTATGACTTTTTTCTCGTAAATTTTTTAATGAGATATAAACTCGTAAATTTACAAGATTGTTTCACGTAAATTTATGACTTAAAATCTCGTAACAGTTATGACTTTCTTTCTCATAAGTTTATGACTTAAAAGTTTTAATTAAAAAACTTTTTTTTTTTTGGTAAACTGGCCCGAAAACTATGTCGTAGCTTTAGAACTATGAGAACAAGATTATTCTCCATTCTGAAATCATACAAACCAAGAAAATATAAAGAAAGAATTTTTATGAATCAAGTGAGGGTTTCTCGTGTTGATGTGGGGGATCCCATCAAAGCTGAAAACATGAAAAACACATATGCTTCCTTCCTGAGGACTGGGGAGAGAATGTTTTGTTACCTGAGGTCGTTTTACTGAAGCTGCAGTCTGATTTGGTTCGGCAGTCAGCTGTCTGGACTCTACCTGAGATTGTGAACGCTTTCCTTTAACATGGCGTTGGCCCAGAGGGTCAAAGAGGTACCGCTGTGCCACACGCATCACACGCGTCAAAACTGAATCTGCAGGCAAAAAGCATTTGGTCAAGATTGGCTTTACTGACCTTCTTCCTTCTGATTTTCAAAAGCTAATCAAACACTCTGCTTTAGTGTTAAAACTCTGAAATGGTCCAATGAACCACATAATTCTGGGACGCCACTGAGGACACATTGTTGCCGTCTTTGCACAACAACAGACTTACTCTGAAGAAACGGCTATGTGAGTGTACTGGACACATGCGTTTGGTGTGAACGTGTCCCTGTCACACAAATGAATGTTATCAGTGGCGCCCATGTTTACTCAGGGGGCAGAATGTGTCTGCTTTGGCAAGCAGTGAACACAAAAACTAACTTGTGTAAATTACTGTCCAAGTTCGTGTGGAAGCATACTCATGTTTGCACAGTCTTGGACTCTGCAGTCAAATCTCTTTTGTGTTAAGAAACTAAGTGGTATGATAGCTTTAGTGTGTTTCTAAAATTGTTTCTACAGCAGATTTCCTTTACGCACTCACTGATCATGAGTGCGTAAGGGACATTTGCATATCTGTCTCAAGGATTCATTGATTAATCCAGCCAGATGAATCTGTCTGAGGGAAGTTGTTAATCAAATCAAATCGACCTATACCGTTATAAAATAGTTTCAAAATGGAATAAATTAATTATAATCGATTTTGGAAGAAAGCAGAGTCTACCAACACCAGCATTGGATACTTTAGTCCACATCCTGACTGATTGTGAAGATTTCACACTGGACCTCCAGCCTGGGTTCTTCTCCTCACCAGTCGTCCTCCAAACCCTTTGACCTTGATTACCAAATGAAAGAGACACTTTCCTTTCATCAGAACACAAGATCTTGGACCTCTGGCCAACAGTCCAGTCCTTCTTCTCTTTGGCCCAGTCGACTTTGCCTCTGTTGGTCCAGGCTCAGAAGTTTCTTGACCCGAGGAACCAGCCACTTGGAGCCCAATCTCCTGAATGCGCTTAAGGGAGGTGGTTCTTGAAGCTGTTGTTCCTCCTCATTCCACTCTTTCTGCAGGTTCCTGTCCTTTTGATAATCTCCTGAAGTCCACTGTTGTCTCTTTTGCTGCTGCATCTTCTCCTGACCTATTTTGCTCAAACATTAGACTTTCTGTTGATCTGCTTGGACACAGCACTCTGAGAACAGTCAGCCTCCTTAGCTAGGAGGTTTTGTGGCTTACCCAGACTATGAAGGGGATCAATGATGGTCTGCTCACTGGTTTAATGACATGTGGGAAATCTGTGCAGGTGCTTTGAGTTTAGTTGATGATTAGTTAGTAAAACTAAGTTGAAAACATTAACAACAGACCATTGATGGAATTCAAAGTTTTTGTACATTCTTTTTTTCTTAAAATTGCTATTTCTTTCAAGGTAAAATTGTAATCCCTCAGGAGTGTGGGATTTTTGATCACCGCGGTGATGAACCAGTAGGGGGCGCGGTGTCGCAGGTAGCCGCAGCCCCCCCCCCCAAAAAAAGATAAAATCCCACAGCGGCCGCGTTGCAAATGAATACAATAACAACACAGTATTCTAACAACTAACTACTACCTATTTAACAAATGAACTAACTATATAGGTGTTGTAGAATGACTATGTGTGTTTGTGTCAGCGCGCTGCGTGTGTAGGATGAAGGAGCGCGCACACGTGTGTTGGGGGTGCGTGTTGATTCTTCTGCAGTGGACCGCTCTCTAGCTGCACGCGACTTTCACCTGTGCTCTCTGACTGATACTGACATCTTCTCAGAATATTATATATTGCCCAGTAATAAGCAGACTGCAGAGTGTTCAGTGTCACCTTTCCGGTAGCCGTGAAGCCTGACACACATGAAGAACGCAGGGCAGGAGGCTCCGCCTTTGTTTATACAGACGTGTAACTCTGCGCTGCACAAAATAGTTCCCAAACGAAACATGTAGTGATATTCATCGGAATCTAACAGCACGTGCTCATGTTTGGTTTACAGAGTGAAGGAGAACAGTAATAACCCCCCTCCCAACACAAAATCCTCCGGCGGGCGGCCGTGTCGCGCACTTAAGAACGCACACAGCTTGTAATGGAAATGAATACAATGGAAATGGATAATTAGAACGCAGTAAATATGTCGTATTTCCTCGCAAGTCAGAAACTTCTGTTGTAGAATGAGGATGTGTGTGTGCTTCTGAAACAGTGTGTGTGTGTGAGTACAGTGACCCGCGTGCGCGTGGCTCTAAGAGGGAGTGAGAGCCGAGCAGAAACCCTTGAAGTCTGAACACAGGACTAGCAGAAAAAGTAAATTATCAGCAAAGATGGATGTGTTTAATGTGTTTATTATAGTTCCATCACGCACCATATGCTAAACTTTCACCAAAAAAAAGTGTGGTGATGAGGTCACCCCTACTTTATAGTGAATATATTAAAGAGTTCAGTGGCGGTTCTACACTAAATTACCCCCCCACCCCACCCCATTAGAGTCACAACTAAATATTGTTCGTCCACATCAACTTGATACCTACTGTACCTAGATCTGCTACTTAAAAACAGTTAACCCAACTATGCCAAAGAAGCTAAATAATACCAAAAGGCTGTTTCCAGACAGACTTTGAATAAAAACAGTGCGCAGCTCTAAATCCTATGATTTCTGAAAGTTGCTTTTACAAAGAGTGGTGTAGTTAAGGTGTCCTGCTGAGCATCTTTAATAAAACTTTCAGAGAATGGGGAATAATGACTTTCGTATTACAACAAATTAGCAAACAAGCACAAATACTAAGAACATTCATCTCTAAAAATCCTTTAAGAGATGTGATGCAACTTGCAGAGAACAGATGTGAAAAGAGGGTCTTAGACCTTAATGTGTGGAAGTTACCTGACAATGGTTAACATGTTACCAAAGATTTTCTTGCTGCAGCCCTGCAATTAAACAGCCTTTCTGAGCACGCTCATACTCGTACTCTTTTGTTTGGGACCCTTCCTGGCTAAACTGATTTAGTGCCTTAGGTGGCTTTTCTAGTATTAAAGAAACAGTTTTGTAAACAGTCACTTTATATTCAGACAAAAACAGACTCACTCACCTTTTGGAGCAGTTTTCTCTTCCTCCGGTGATGCAGACAGATTTTCTCCGTCGTCTTCTTTCATTGGACTGGACGAAGATAACTTCAGGTCACCAAAATTGAAACAGATATCTGTTTAAAAAAGAAAAAGGCAGGAATGTTTGCCAAATGTCCAGCAACTTCATTCAATCCGGAAAAAGTTTTTGTTCTGGATAGTTTTTTTCTAAAATCCTCCCAGGACCTCGGAGTAGATGATAAAGTGCTTCAGTATTTGTTCACAGTCCAGACCACTGACTATATAGGGGAACTGGACTGTTCCTCCTAGAAGCGGCTGTGGTGCAGTGATAGGGTGGACGACTTCTGATCTGAAAATTGCAAATGTCAACGTGTCCTTGGGCAAGGCACTGAACCCCACCTAGCCTCTGGAGGAAGGTTGGCACCAGAGTTCGCCATCAGTGTGTGAATATGTCAGAATAACCATTGTAGTTCTGATATCTTTTTCTCAACATGTTATTGATAATCCCCGTTTTCTCACTGTATTTTTCTGCACGAAGGTTAATCGAGTTCTAAACTGACCAATCAGATGCCTCAATAAAAGGATGTGGTCTCACATACAACGTTCAAAACATTTGATCGACAGATTTTGTGTAGCCTGTTTTAAAATGGAAGAAGTGTGGACTTCCAACAAGCTCTCTCCTGATTGATGAGAGTGGTTGCCATAGAAACAATGACTTGCTTATTGGCTTTGTCTGGTTTAAACATGTCGGCGTCTGTATCACAAAAATTGGTGACTGGATTGACTTAATTTGGTTGAAGCTGGACCTAAGTCCATATGAATGGGTGACATCAAACTGACTCGGTCCAGTTCTCATATACAGTCAATGGTTCCGACGGGAAGAAAGGATCCAGTTCTCCTGGTTCTCTGGATGATTATTAGCTTGCTGGGTTTTAAGATTAATGACATCACTCACTTACATTCAGACATTTCCCCTTTATTCCCATCCTCCATCCATCCATCCATCTTCCTCCGCTTATCCGGGACCGGGTCACGGGGGCAGCAGACTGAGCAGAGATGCCCAGACTTCCCTCGCCCCAGCCACTTCCTCCAGCTCCTCTGGGGGGACCCCAAGGCGTTCCCAGGCCAGCCGAGAGACGTAGTCTCTCCAGCGTGTCCTGGGTCTTCCCCGGGGCCTCCACCCAGTGGGACATGCCTGGAACACCTCTCCAGGGAGGCGTCCAGGGGGCATCCGGACTAGATGCCCGAGCCACCTCAGCTGGCTCCTTTCGATGTGGAGGAGAAGCGGTTCTACTCCGAGCTACGGACGCCGCTCCGATCCGCCTGTCAATCTCACGCTCCGATCTTCCCTCACTCGTGAACAAGACCCCAAGGTATTTAAACTCCTCCACCTGGGGCAAGGACACTCCACCCACTGAGAGATGGAAAACTACCTTTCTCCGGTCATTCCCTTTAACTGTTATTCTTTCTTGCTTTTTATTGAAACAGAGAAAACAAGTTAAATTCAGCAGGTTTTGTAAAGTTGTAATATAATGGTGTCATTATGCTTGTAGAACAAAATCTAAAAATGTAGAATCAATTATAAATATGAAACAAAATAGTATAAAATAAGCTTTCTTACTACTGCATCAGAGGTTTACACGAGTGTGATCATGATGAAGAGCTCTGGAAAAATTTTCTGTTTTCGGTAGAATCCTGGGCAGGTTTTTCTTTTTAAGTTTAGACATCTCAGTTTCCCAGACACACCCTTCCCCTGCCATCGCCTGTGGCCCTGTCCCTGTGCTTCTAACTTCCTCTCTCCACCTTTCCCCCTCCTCCCAGCTCCATCCCCGTCATCAGTGAAGGAGGGGTTCCCTTCCCAGCCAACTTCAAAACACTGGCATGTCACTGCGCGTCTCCTGGTAACCACCCAAAGACTGGTGGGATAAACCCTGACTTAAAATAAACCAAGAGGATGAATAATTTAAGTCGTTCACTGCAGATGACTCCGCCCCCATACATAGCTTGACTCTGGGGACCGCTGTAGCACAGCAGCAGTCCCTACAAGCCAGCACTAATATGTTGTTTCTTTCCTGGATTGATGGGAGACCCCACTGATGAACCTGAAGATAGTCACAGAGTGAGCAGATCCACCACACGGTCGACTTTGTCCATAAACCCCAGATAGAGGAAGTGAGAAACTTCAAAAAAATGAGGTTTTGGAGAATGACGGTTAACATCAGCTCCACTGTGACTCAAGCCTGTAATGAGAAGGCCTGAATAGCTCTGTGACTATGTAGGAGTGATTTATTGCTGAAGCTGAGCCTCACACAGGCATTTACCCCCCCCTCCAGGGTAAGCTGTCACACTGACAGACAGACAGTGAAGAGAAACATCTCCTCTTCTTCACAGTTCACGTTAGCTTGTCTCCATCAGATAAGACGTAGCTGTTTAATAATCAGACACAAAGGTGACAAATCTTTAGACAAAAATTCTGGTCCTGAAAAGCCCCACAAGTTCATCCTAAAAATATTTTTGAAAGTGGTTTAGTTAAATGTGCAAATTTAGCTCCAGGTTAAGCAAGAATATTTTAGCCTAATCAGAGTTACCCAAACAAATGTTCTATTATCAGGTATCGCTCTGATCAGCTGGTTGCACGACTCTATGTGGGACTAGCAGTTTCAAATGCAAGAACAACATGTTTACAACCTGGAAGGAGGTGGAGCTCGTGAGGCAATCGGAGGTGTTGCACAGCAAAACTTTCATTTCTCTCTTGTGTTGTGTGTTGACAGGCCCTGCAGAGGCTGGTCACACATCGCAGACCTGTTAACTCCATAACACGGGTCAGAAAAGGCTGAAGGGGGTTCATCCGTGGAAGGTCATGCTGGTCTTTTCCAGAGAATATCTTCAGAACTTAAAGTCCCCCTATGAACATTTGTTTTTAATAAAAACATTCCCAGTGGTGTTTTAATTATGATGATGATGTTTTTAACCAAAACCGCACAACCTAAATGTCTTTAAAAGCCATATTTCATGTCTACCTGAAGCCTCCGTTTCCAAAATCTCCTCTACATGTGCGTGGCCATTGGTGCCCAATGGTGCCCCCCTTTCTGGAAGCTGTGTCTTGTATGAGTGAAGAGCTTGACACAAGCCCCCCTCCCCCTGGGGACACAAATGACCCCGACTGATGGTCTCTATTCCCAAAAGTTTCTCTTTTCAAATCAGTTTCAAATCTGCTACCATAGTCCTTATTCCTAACCAATCTAAGGTCACATGTCTGAATGACTACATACTAACTTCCACTCAATTCCATCCCCACAAAATGCCTAGAAAAACTAGTCATCAAACACATCAAAGCAGCAATACCACCACCATGTGACACATATAAATTTGCTTGCAAGAAGAACAGGTCAACTGAGGATTCCAACCCCGTTGTGCTCCATAGGTTACTGGAGCACCTGGAGCATAAGAACACCTATGCACGGCTTCTTTTTGTGGACTACAGTTTGGCCTTTAATGTCATTTGGCCGTTCAATCTTCGGGCCAAGCTACACCATCTTGGACTTAACACCACACTGTGCAACTGGACTACAGATTTTTTAAGTAACTGCAAACAGAGTGTTAGAATGGGAAAGTACACATCATCCACTGTTTTAATCCATACAGGGGCCCCCCATGGGTGTGTGCTGAGACCAATGTTCTACTCTGTCCATGTTCATCCAACCTCATTGTCATATTTGCTGACGACACCACAGTTCTTGGACTTACCAATGACAATAATGAAACAGACTACAGGGCAGAAGTGCAGCACTTGGTGTCATGGTGCAACAATAACAACTTGATTCCAAACATCAAAAAGACCAAGGAAACTATTGTTGACTTCCATAGATGCAGTAAGAACCATCAGGTTGAGAGGGGGACCAGTTTTAAATTTCTGGGGGTCACTCTGACTGAAGACCTATCCTGGGGTCCACACACCGCCTCAGTGGTGGGCAAGGCCCAACAACGCCTGGACTACCTGAGGAAGCTAAACACGGCTTAAACCTCCAGGCAGCTGATGGTGAACTTCAGCGACTGTGCCATCAGCAGTGTTCTGACATCTGGATTTTAGTGTGGTTGTGATGTCTAAAGAGAGTCCACGACATCCTGCATGACCAGCACCATCAAGCCCCCCCATCTCCTCCATCTGCTGCCCTCAGGAAGGAGGTACCGGTCCATCCAGGCCAGAACAACCAGACTGAGTGACAGCCTTTATCCACAGGCTGTGCGGCTGCTGAGCAGTTCTGCCCACCTACTGTCCCCCCCCCCCCCCCCCCCCAATCTTCTTCTCATCTGAGTACACTGTGAACTGAATTGCATTACCCCACACCTTCTCCACAATAACCGTACCCACCTTAACTGAACTGGACTTTGCATTGGTGCACATTAACATCAAGCTGCTATTGACTTAACGCCTGTGTACACTGAATGATTAATTTTTGTTTAGTAATTTCTGTGGGGGTTTTTTGTACAGCTGTTGGACTTTGTTTTTTTTTTGTTTTTTTTTGGTGAATCTGAGTTTTTCCCCACTTTGAAATAATAAGGGTGATTGTCGATGCTCCAAACACAATTTCGTTCATGCTTTAATGACAAGGACAAATAAATGAATCTTGAATCTTTAGCGATAAAGAAACGGTGAAAAGTGACATTTTCCTGGTTCCAAATTGACACTTTTTGAACAATGTGCAGACTGACAGAACAAATGTGTGTGCCAGACCCTGCTGTTCACCAAAATTACACACAAAAAAGAACTTTGATAAGAACATGAAATATGCTTTGAATTACATTGTAATTTAGGCTACATTGCACCAGAAGCAGCACTGGCTGTGGCTCAGAACTGATTTGATGCTAGCACATGCAGTTTGTTGAATTACCTTGCACAGCAAATTAAATATAGATATACAGAAAGAAAGTGACCAATCCCAAGTAATTTCCAACTACGTGCGGCCAGTTCTGAACTATTTACTTAGCCGCACGGACCCAGATAAAAGGTCAAGTTTAGGATTACGAGTTACTGTCAAGGTGCAAACCTGATTCTCGTGGAGGAGGCGACCAATTTTATTGTTAAGTTGATGGTACAGACGCAATCCGAGGTCCTGCAGCGCCATTTGAGCGATGGGTGCGGGCGGCGCAAAGGTCTAGCAGCAGCGCGATTTCAGTGATAGCCGTCATGGCTACTGCTGGGCGAAGGCAGGTACAGCCTGGACAGTCTGTCCCAGACGGTTCTCTGTCTGTCCCAGTCTGTCCAGTGCTGAAGCGATCCCCATTACTAGGGATGGCCCGTTTGACACAGACGCTTCAGCGCTTGTCTCACCTTCATGAAGCAGAGTGGTTCAACACAATGTTTCGGGGTGTGTGTCAATTAGCACAGATCACGTGGTTGATGACGTATGAAGCACCAAATGCATCGTTTGGTCGAACCACGGTTCAGATGTCACTAGTGTTTGAACAGTTGGGCGCGCTATTCTCTATAAATTATACAAATGAATCCTGAATGTTTCACGAACAGTTTTATTGTTTCATATCAGCGTCAGTTCATTGCACTTTACCATAGTTCCTGGTAAAAAACGTACTGTGGCCTAGGATCATTTCAACTCGGTTTCTCCTAATAAGATAGTACACTATGAATGTTATTCATAAAGAAAATACTTCTACAAATATATAATGTTTTTTCCGCTTGGCGGAAAACTCCTGGTATTTGTATCCAGAAATCCTGGGTTCAAGACCAGCAAATTACATTTTTTTTCTGCCTTGTTTATTTTCTTCATGTATGTGTGTTTTGCAGCGTCAAGCACTCCTCACAGAAAACGTAACTCCTTGTGTTGTTTTACGAGTTTTTTCCATCACCATTAACAACATTTTTTTTCTTTTTACGTTTCCATTTCCACATTGAAATGTTGCAAGGAGCTTAGTTAAAGCATATAATATACGTCCAGTTCGCCACCAAATGCCGCTGTTCTGTGTGGTTTTAAAGCCCTGACTGGGTGGTTCATTTTTCCAGCACAATTACATGAACCCCAAGGGAAGCTTCATGGGGCTTCTATTCCCATCCCTAGCCATTACTATGCCGGCTCCCAGCAGACGAGCTGGCAGCCAGACAGAGAACCGCTGCGGGACGGAGGGCCAGCATGCTCGGGCCTCCTGAACTTTATGAGATTCATATTTTTTGAAACAAATCAATCATAAAGGTCCCCTGATTTTATTTGTGTTTATTTTTAACCTCACGGGCAATGCGGGACAGCAAGCCTTCAAACTCGGTCAGATAGAGAAGACAAATATCGAGAACACATGTGGGAAATTATTTTAAATAAGTGCGTCCAACAACAAAATCCAGCCTTTGACGCACTTAAAATGTGTGCGGGGAATGCAGCAATGTGCCATCTTCTCTTCTCCAGCACCTGAGCTTGTGCCAATGCGCATGCGCTCCTGGGCTGTTGTGAAGCTCTGCCCACATTCTGGTGTAGGAGACTTGGACAATCCAATTCATAAATAAACAGGCTTAAACTAGGCAACCGTACCTGTTGACTCATCAATGAAATCAAACAGAACATAACCTTATCAAAGCTGTGAGAATAAAACAACCTTCACTAGTTGCTGCTTCAGTGCTCCATACATTTAGTCACCAGGTGCGGTTTTGGGGTTCAAAACCCATGAAACAATTCAATTTAGTGTGCTCCACAAAAGGAAATGTAGATTTATCAAATACATGAATCAAGTTTCCTTTGAAGCGATTTCACATAACCTTTTCGGGCAAAAAAAAAAAAATCTGCTCTTGAATTTTGATGCAAGACATTCACTTTTTTTTTTTTTTTTTACCCATGTTCATTTAAAATTTAATGTTTGTACGTCAAAACATAAAAAACAGTGTTTTCAAACCAAACAAAATTGGTTTGGGAATAAAAAAATAAAAATAAAAGAATATTCACTAAAAATGTTTGTCAAATTGGAAAAGAATTGATTGAGTCTGTTTTCCGTCCGGAACTGTCAAATACAAAAAAAGATTGAGAAAAATATAGTTTTATTGTTCTGTTATTATAAAAATGCTTACATAAAGTCAGCTTTGTTATGATCACTACTGACTTATTGATAACAGAAGCAATCATTCTGAAAGCCAACAGAAGCTTTTCTTACATTTCTACATTTAGTTTAGTATCACTTCATTCATTACAGACTTGCTAAACTGGCAGATGACGACTATTGACTGTAAAGAGGAACCTTAAGGTTGAGGACATGGACTATATCAGAAAACTGGGTAACCCTGCCACCCTGGCGCTCCAAATAGGAAGTTCCTGCTGGTCCTTAGAAGCCAAAATCCCCCAGACTTCTACAGAGAAATAAACAGCTATTGCTGTCATTTGGTCAGAAGAACCATTCTTGATCTGGTATTTTTTAAAGATGTTGTTAATACTCTTTTTTTTCTTTTTATAGTTTTTTATATTACAATTATTGAAGTTAGAAACTGACCAATCAGATGCCTCAAAAAAGTACGTGGCTTCTCATCCAACATTTGAAACGTTTGATTGACATATTCTCCAGGGCCTGCTTACAAATGGTAGGGGAGTGACCTTCCAACAAATGGCGTATACTTATATAGCGCTTTCTACCTTCTTACGAAGGCCCAAAGCGCTTTACAGTCACAGTCCCATTCACCCATGCACACACACATTCACACTCTGCTGCCAAACACTGGCGTCACCCTACCACCAGAGGCAAGGTGGGGTTCAGTGTCCTGCCCAAGGACACTTCGACACATGGACGTGCAAGGCGAGAAACAAACCTGCAATCTTACGATCATGGGTTGACCGCCTAACGCTGCACCACGGCTGCCCCGGAAGGCCACTCCGGCATGTTTGAGAAAACCAAAACATGCAAACTTAGTTTCTGTTTCTGGTCCCCCAGCAGGGACTTGAACCGGGGCCTTCTTGCTGTGAGGCAAGAGCGCTAACCACTCTTTACTGCCAACAATGGTTAGAAGTAAACCATTTTCTGTGGATGACATCATACTCACTCCCTCGCTTTAGTTCTCTGACAGAGACAATGATGACGACACAGAAAAACATCATCGGTCTGCCTCAGCATCGTCTGCAGACAAAAGCGTCTCAGCCTGCTGGAAGATGGTCTGGGATAGACATGGTGTCCTGAAGCTGTGCAGCTCCATCCGCTGCTAAAGAACTATAAACCACATAACATGTACACAAGAATGTACATTTTACGTTTATTTTTACACAACAAAGGAGAGAGCAGGGGCTGCACGGTGGCGCAGTGGTTAGCGCTCTTGCCTCACAGCAAGAAGGCCTCCGGTTCAAGTCCCGGCTGGGGGATGTGAAAAACTACATCGACAGGGGGCCTTTCTGTGTGGAGTTTGCATGTTCCCCCCGTGCATGCGTGGGTTCTCTCCGGGGTCTCCGGCTTCCTCCCACCGTCCAAAAACATGCTTCATAGGTTAATTGGCAACTCTAAATTGTCCCTAGGTGTGAGTGTGAGAGTGAATGGGTGTGTGATTGCGGACATTCTACCCTGCGACAGACTGGCTACCTGTCCAGGTTGTCCCCTGCCTTCGCCCACAAGTGGCCGGGATAGGCTCCAGCAGCCCCGTGACCCCAAAAGGGAAAAAGCGGTTAAGAAAATGAATGAATGAAAGGAGAGAGCAGCTTCCGCTGCAAACGTCATTGCAAGCACTTTTGCAGGAAATGCAAAGTTCAAACAGAGAAGTTCAGTAATGTGCAGCTATGAAAAGACAACCTGGATGAAATCACTGACACACAGCTGCAGTGAGTGAGCTCAGCCCCGGGCCTTCTCTGTGACTCAGGGATATAATGAGAAGCTATCAATGACAGAGTTTGTCTCCCCGCCCCCTCTCTTCTGTCAAAGTCAGTTTCGGGTGACAGGGCACTCTGCTGATTCCTCAATGTGCAGGAGTTAATGTTGATGACACGCAGCCTTTTGAAGGTTGAGTTTTGGTGCGTTTGAAGCGTCTGCCGTCCTCGGGGAGTTGCCATAGCAGCACACCTGTAGCTGACATCGAATAAACTGATGTAAGGCTGGCCTCAGCAGTTCTGGCAAGGTGGGGGCTCCCTGACGCTGCTCAATGCCAGCTTTGAAGTGCTGATCATTTACAGAGAGGGGGAAAGTAATGAGCAAGGAGAGTGTCTCTAGGGAAGAAAAACAGGCAAAGGGAAACCTTACACTCTTACCTAATCTGAGCAGCAAGCTACCTGAAGGGAGGAAAACTGTAAGTAGAGGTGGCAGCCAGGACACATGTCTGTACCTGCAGTGTGACAGCAGAACCCACGACCTTCATCACTGTGACACGGCACAGTGAACAAAAATATCTGACCTGAATGAAAACAATTGCCTTCACAGAAGGTCCTACAGTGTCTGGATAATGGAGGACAACGTCTTAAAGGCACAGAAGCAGGTCAGTTCTTTCATGGAATTTTCATTTCTTCAGACAGGTTTAAGATCCCCTCAGGTGGTCTTGAGTCAAACAACCTGGAATCAAATTTCACAACCTGGATGGCAGCAGACAAAAAACAGCCATGGGAAAAAAACCTTCAATTTCAGATATTGCGTGGGCTGCACAGCGGTGTAGTGAATAGTGCTTTGGCCTCAAAGTGAGAAGGCACTTGGTCCTTGAGACAGACTGGCGACCTGTCCAGGGTGTACCTGCCTACAGCCCACAGTATCTGGGACAAACTCCAGCAAGCTCATGACCCTGAAAGGGATTCAATGGGTTCAGAAGATGGATGGATTGCAATCCTTTAGAGAAACAGAAAAACAACATGTCTTCATAGCAAGAACTAAAAACCAGAGTGGTACCTAACGGAAAGATGACATACTGTTGAGTCGATGCACAATAAGTCCACATAGTCACATTACCACAAAGAAGGCTCAGCAAAGAACAGGAGTTAGGTTAAAATCAGAAATATGGTGCTGTCTGAGCCCACTGTGTGGAATAATGAGACTCCATTTCTTGAAAAAATAACCTGCACATCTCTAACCTTGAGACTAACATTAAGATACGAGGAAGACCTTTATTGGATGCCCGTGGTTGTCTGGCCCTCAGATGGCTCTCCATCACTCATCAGCACACTTACATCTGTGACATAACTGAAGGATTCACAAAACCTCCAGAAACCTTGGCGGATAAACTGACCCCTTCTTATCTGCAGAAGCTCCATCATCAGAAAAGAAGCCATATTTGAGCATGGTCCAGAAGACCTTCCAACATACTCTAAGCATTCAGATCACAGCAACGTCTCAGATTATTAGGGGAGGGGGCATGAGTGCATATAGTGTTGGCAACTGCATGAATCTTTTTGAAGGAACTGTGAATCCTGAAAGGTTTTCCAAAGACTTTAGGGAAACCTCTGCTTCAGATGTCTGTTTCATGGAAGTCTTTAGCAGGATGATAACTGAAGTTTTACAACAACATGTTTTCCTCCGAGAGAGGGAATGCTGAGCATTTACCTATAGAGAACATCTGGAGGATTAGTAAAGGAAAAGTAATAAAGACAAAGGGGCTGAACTCCTTGGTGTGAAAGATCACTTTGGTGGAAATAATCATCATTTCTGCCAATTCCAGCCAAATCCAGGGAGATGTATCAGAGTAGACATGACATTAGTTGATGTAAATGTCAAGGTGTGTTCTACTTGAGTTAAAACATAAGAAAACACAAGAAGTGAAGGCAGAGGACGGCGAGAGGATGGGAAACCCCACAGGGAGGTCCAGAGGAGAAACTCAAGACAAACAAAGCTGTGTTCTTTATTCATGGGAAGGGCTCTCACTTTAATGAGCTCTAAACTTTTCTTTATGCTTCCATCTGTCCGTGGTGACAGTGAAAGCTGCTGAACCCAAAGTCTGACACTTTAACACAAACCCCTTTACATTGTGCTTTCGGGAATCCCCAAACAACAGGAGTAGAAAATGTGAAACATCCAACATTGGATGAAATATTAGCAAGTCTTCCAGTTAGCTCCTTACACTGGCCTCAAAACCAAAGGGACTTTTTAACTAACCCCATTTAAGGCTGTGACAATAGCTTACTTTGCACAGTCATTACTGTTACTGTAAATGTATTTTGTGTATTTGCGGTTAGTGAAATAAAGAGCTGGTACTGCTTTTGTCTCACCTGCAACAGACTATTTTCCTACTTCCAACCTACTTGCTCTCAAAAATAAACAGTATGACTTTATGTGGTGGTAAATAAAGAATATACATTTTTTGATAAAAAACAACTATTTTTAGGTTTTCCCCCTTATTTAGTACCAGGCTCAGCACAGTCTTTAGACTGCAAACACAGATTTTCCACAACAAAGAAAAACTAAACACTACAGTTTTCCTTTGCAAAATGATTTCAATAAATTAAACATGAAAGACTGAAGTACTTAGGTCTTAACCTGGTATTTGGTTAAGGATTTGGCTGCCATGGCAGCTTCCAGTCTGTTCAAGAATGATCTTTCATGCTGGCACATCTTTCCTTTGGAAAGTCCTAATCTGTTTGAGGTAAAACCCCAAAACAACAAATACCTTAGATTATCAGGCAGATTGCTCTTGATGACAGATTGCTCTTGACATACAAGCATAAACACAACATAATGCTTTTTTTTTCTTTCACATGAAGCTGCAGAAACCCAAAGATTTGTCTCAGTGATGACATAAATATCCCATCACAACTTGTTTCACAACAATAACACAAAAGTTGCCGACTAATGTTCAGAGGACAATTTACACTGCTAAAAATGAAAAGTTAAGTATGAATCCATCCATCCATCTTAAATTTAGCTTCATTGTTCATTTGGTAATGTATCAAAGTGGCATTTGTTATTATTGCGTTCACTTGTGTTCACTTATAACTTATAACTTAGTCCCTGTACAGGGCACACAAGGATACATAAAATCAAGCTTATAGACTACTTGGTGAGCCCATAAAAAGAAAATAATGTTCATTCACAAATGTTTACAGGCATCCTGAGGGAAACGGGTGGTGGTGAACACTTATACAACATGTCAGGTAGGTAAGTGTGAAGTAGGTGAGACGCTGGCACGTCATACAGATGTTTTCATTGTTTTTAAGCTCCCAAATTCTGCACACAGCGCAAGTAGGCCTGTCTGTGCTGTTCATGTGATAAGTGCACGTTGGAGTGCGAGCCTGATTGTCAGAAATGAGGAAATCAGACAATCTGAGTGTAGTTTGTGTGGACATCCTACAGACGTCCTAGGGGCACTTGCATATCATATGCACAGTGCAGTTTATGCACACAGACAGTAAGGAGTCAGTACTCACACTTTACAAACAACTGTGGCGTAAGGTCACCGGACCACTATGAAAGGTCACATGAGACTTCATTCATAGTTTGTCGCCCCATTCTCCTATACTCTTATACACATACTATCAAATTCATACACACACACACACTAGGTTAATAGTCTAATTGTTTTTGATCATTTCAGATTAGTCATTTTTAATGTGTCTGCAGGGAAAAAATGTTTTTAAGTCTGCTTTTTAACCAACTACTTTTGTGGACATAATACTTTGCTTTATATATTATTAGATTTTTTTTATGTTTTAATTGAATAGAACCTTGACTCAGTCAAAATAAATATTTTAGGTTTAGTCACTGTAACATCTTTCCCAAACATTCATGTAAGATTTTTTTGTAAATTACTTTAAAATATAGAAAGGAACATAAAGACAAGCTCCCTGCTCCGATGTAATCTGATGCATCCACTTTTAGATAAATAGACCCATGAACGTCTTAGTTTTCCTCGTCTGAGCTGGAATCTGGATCCGAACTGTTTGGCTGGATAGCTCTGATATGGCTCACCATTCTTGTTGCACCAGTAAAGGCTGGGGTAGTAAGGGGATATAAGCTTGTAAATGGGTAAACAGGGAAGGGGTTGCTCCGTAACAACAGTCCCGCCCACAATCTAGAGGTGAATTTTTTGTGAACTCCTGCCGCTCTGCAGAAATTATGTCCTAGACAACGACGCAGGTTTTTTAATTTGGGTAAAAACTTCATAACCATAATCAAGAGACAACAGGAAACGCTTTGAAAAAAAGATCAAAAGATGACTGGGAAAGCTGTATAAACCTCAATGCCAATTGGACTTAGGCATACCAGGTGATGGACATTTGAGTAATGAGGCAGGCCGTGGCCTAAGGAGTGCATCATCATTGGCAGATGATGATGTCCAGAAAAAAGGCGAAAAAGAATCAGTAGTATGTCAGCTCTGGTGAACGTGTACTGGGAAATAATCACACATCAAGCGTTTAGTTCCAAAACTAACATTTCATGTAACATACACTCATAGTTGGGTGAAGCCATTTACTGTCACAAAATTCTGTTTACCCTTTTTAGACACAAATATCGACAGAAACTTCCCAAATGTCCCTGTTCAAAGTTGACATTACCCAGATCCTAATCTGAACCTCCTTTTGCATCAATAACAGCTTGAAGTGTCTTGAAGTCGTTGTAAATGAGGTTCTATATATGCTCTAATGGTAAAGCTGCCCATTGTTCTTGGCAGAAAACTTCAAGATCTTTTAAATTCTTGGGCTGTCTTACTTGAATTGCCCGTTTGAGATCTCACCAAAGTGGCTCAATAATATTGAGGTCAGGAGACTGAGACGTCCGCTCCAGAATCTTTACCTTATTCTGTTGGAACTAATGACAGGCGGACTTGGCCTTGTGTTTTGGATCTTTTTCGTGTTGAAATGTCCCAGGGCGCCCCATGTGCAGCCTCCGAGCTGAAGAGGGACAGTTTCCCTCCATCTGGGATGTTTCTGATGTCATTATTTATCATTTAAAAAGAGTTAACTGAACTTTTTGACAATACATGGCTTCATCAAACTACTAACTATAAATGGGAAAGAAAGACTTTTGTGTTAGCATTCATATTCCATGAAAAATTACCAAGCAATCCTAACTTCTTCTAGGGTAGGTAAACTTATAAACACAACT
Organism: Oryzias latipes; assembly: GCF_053564925.1. Lineage (NCBI taxonomy): Eukaryota > Metazoa > Chordata > Actinopteri > Beloniformes > Adrianichthyidae > Oryzias > Oryzias latipes. The sequence goes on from NC_136242.1 coordinate 1,679,083, forward strand.
GTGTTTCTTGGCAGTATGGAAAATTTTCATTTACCGTGAGGTGAGGCTGGTTTGGGTATGGTCAATGATTGCGTTTTTGTAACATTAAGGTATTATTATTGTTTCTGGGACAGATCGTTGTTTTTTATGAAAAACAGCTTTTCCTAAATTGTCAAACTCTCTCTAAACGATTTCCATCTCTATATCCAAACTCTCCCTGACAGCAGCTCTCCATCAAGCCTGACTGGAGAATGGAGCCTGAAGGATTCGTTTTGCTGCCAAACTAACAGCAAACCTAAGAACCACTTCCAAAATCAGTCACGAGGTACGGCAAGCCAGTGAAGCTTCAGACATTATTTTCAGTCCCTCCCCTCATTGAAGCATTGATGCGCATTGATGAAAAGCCCCCTTCCAATAGTTCCAACACTTCCAACACTTGCCTCCCATTTTCCTCACATCGCTAGCTCACAACTCTGGTGGATTCATTTAATGACCATTTTAATCAAATGTCAAATAAAAAACTCTTTGTGTTCTTGTCTCTTCAAACCATAGGTGCCCAAATCCAGGCCTCGAGGGCCATCATCCGACATGTTTTCCAACCAACCTGCCAGTAAAACTCGTTATTGGTTATTGGCTAAACACACCTGGTCCAGGTAATCTACACCAGATAAGACAGGGTTTCTGGAAAACTAGCAGAAGACCTGCCCTCGAGGCCTGGATTTGGGACTGCCTGCTTTAAACGGTCCCTTACAGACCAGGGTCTACTGTATAAATTGGTCGGTCGATTACAGTTCAGATGTTTCAGATAATAAAATCAAAAACTGGAATGGCCGCAGCATTTACCAGGCGTTCTGCACCAAGAACAGTTGCAAAAGTTAAGGATGTCAGCATTGAAAGTCAACAGTGGGGCTGACTGTACAGACATGGAAAGCTGTCAGGCTTTAGAGAGGGAGGGTCGAGGGGTTAGTGTGCGGTCCAGCAAGGGTTTAGGCCACAGATGGGAGGGGGAGGGGTGTTGCTGCTGTCTTTAGTGCTGCTGGGTTTAATTTGATTAATGCTGTTAGCAGACATTGTTTGACATTTTACTCTCTAAGCAGATACTGATACACCATTCACAGTCGTGCCATTAAAACGTTTTACTATGGAAGGTTTTTGATTTGTTTGTGTTCTGCAGACGATTTTTGTCCTGTTGGCTTCATCGAGCCAGGGCCTCCAGGTTGCATTGGGGTGGTTTGTGGCTGAGTGTGAAGCGGCTGGGGTGAGAGTTAGCAACACTAAATCTGAGGCCATGGTTCTCGACCGGAGAAAGGTAGTTTCTCTCTGTAGGTGGAGTGTTCCTGCCCCAGGTGGAGGAGTTTGAATATCTTGGGGTCTTGTTTATGAGTGAGGGGAGATTGGAGCGTGAGATTGACACTTGAGTTGGAGCGCTGTTATGCAGTCGCTGTATCGGTCCGTTGTGGTGAAGAGAGAGCTTAGCCAGAAAGCAAAGCTCTCAATTTACCGGTTCATCTTCTTTCCATTTCTCACATATGGTCATGAGTTCTTGGTCATGACAGAAAGAACAAGGTCCTGAATACAAGCGGCTGAAATGAGCTTCCTCTGTAGGGTTGCTGGGCGATCCTTAGAGATTAGGTGAGAAGCTCAGTTATCTGGAGAGAGCTCGGAATAGAACCGCTGTGTCTCCACATTGAGAGGAGCCAGTCAGTTCAGGTGGCTTGGGCATCTGGTCCGGATGCCTCCTGGACGCCTCCCTGAGGATGTTTTGAGGGCATGTTCCACTGGGCCCCAGGGAAGACCCATGACACGCTGGACAGACTATGTCTTTTGGTTGGCCTGGGAATGCCCGGGGTCCTCTCTACGCAGAAACTGGTACATCTCTACAGGCGTGGAGTACGAGTTTTATCGTAGGAGATCTTCAGGAAATTTGACATGTTAAAAATACACGGATTAACTTCCATTTATGGTTTTATTGGCTTTGTTTAAAAACTTTCCAAACTGCAGAGTGAAACTTTTTTAAAGCACTCTTTTCAGTGAGTAAAGTTGTTTTTCTCTACCATATTTCTAAACCTGAAATCTGAAAATTTTTGATACATTTCAGCTTTCTTAAGAGCATACTTTGCTGAAATATCTCATTGAAAAGAAAACGGTCACAAATAAAGTCATCTTTCCAATTACAAGCCTTTCATTCATGGTTTTTTTCTTCTTCTGTTGTTTAACCACAGTCTTCCAGGCAGCATTCAGATTTTTTACAGTACATCTCTTGTTTAGGCTGGAACCAAAAGTTCTTGGTGGAGTTAAGGTCTTTGTTGGAAGATGCTGACCAAAGCCAGCCAATCAATTCAGCTAAACAACAACAAACATACACAATGGAAAACATTTACATTGTAATTGAAACAAATTATCTGCGGATCTTTAAGGACAAAAAAACTGCTCCATGGAACGACAAGGCATATCAGTTTCTGCTTAGCCAGAACAATGTCAAGCAAAGCAACTGCTTTGATGTATTGTAGGTGATAAAAGTGAGTTTGCTAAAGGCAAGATTGTGCTTGTCTGTCAAAATTTAAGCAAATTAAATGGTAGAGGTCTTGATCACAAGAGAGGCGTCTAATGACGGGAGGTGGTCGGCCTGAGGGCTGAGTGAGTTAGCGAGCAGGTGGCATTCCCCCTAAACTAGAGGGAACAATCGAATCGAGGGGAAGGATTATGAAAAAGCTCACTTGAAAGCCAGCTCAGATTGGAAGGTCATCTGGAGGACAAGTATCCACAAAGGGGAATCAAGAGACATTCTTGTTCCAAAGCAGCTCACAGCAATATTAACAAAACCAACTTGATTTTTTTTCAACCTCCAACATCTGATGAATGGTTTTGACATTAAGTTTCTCCAACTTTTCAATTTGAAGCAAATTATGGGAGCAGAGAAGCTGCACAGTCCGAGTCCTGCAGAAAACAGCCAAACCAACAAAACAAATCTCTTCATCCACATCCACATGAGGGGCAATCAAACTCCCCTCACATTCAAATCTAACAGGCTCTATGGCAGTGGTCCTAAACCCCCGGGCAGCCGACCGGTACTGGTCCGTGTGCCACTTGGTACCGGGCCCCAGACAGAAAACAAATGCATACGTTAACTTCGATAATTTCTGTTTCTGTTTTTCAATAGAGACGGAACTTTTATTTTAGAAAACTACCAGATTCTGTTCACCACATCCGTCTGTCTCAACGCGTCACGCAGCTGCTCGGAATGCAAAGATAGTAACTCAAAGCTAAACAAACAAACAATAACACGTATTTGGAAAGTTTCTTTGGGGAGAAAAGAGTCAGTGAGGAACCTGAAGAAGAGCCTTCGACAGAAACATAAAGCTGCTGTTTGCAGAAAAAACAGGAGTTTTCCTCCAAAAACGATTTATTGAGACAGTTGTTCTCACGAAGCAGAAGCTGCGGTGATTGGGTCTCAAATGTTTCACACATGGAGATAATAAAGTTGCAGACATTTATGTTTATAACTATATTTAGAAAATACCAGTTTTATGATGGTTGTCATTTTATATTGCTTTATTTATCCATCACACCTTAAAAGGCAGATGTGGTTAAAGTTAGCGTCCGGTTGTTAGCCTCCACTTTGACGTCTTCCTCTTCATCACAAAGTCTAAGTTTAAACCAGCAGCAAACATTTGACAGAGGATGAAGATTCAGTCAAATAAAGTTGCTGACCTGCAGATGTTTCTGGTCTGAGGAAACTCGTAAAATGGAGATTAATGGTAAATTAGGCATCTGTTAAGAAACTTTTGTACAGAAAATGTTCGTCTGTTAAAAATAAATACTTAATGAATCAAGATTTATGGAAAACAAAATAGGAATAATCGTTTTGCTCTGAATGTTGATCTGAGACTTATGTTATAATAATCTTCTATGATTAAAGAAAAACTGGAATGTTGTTTTTATTGAATTTTTACAAATCAGAAACAACTTCTACAAATCAACAAGTTTCCTTCACCGAATCCTCGTCATCTGCACACACAAAATACAGCAACCTAAAAAGGTTTCATTTTTCAACTAAATTTCTTGTAGTAGCATTTTAATGTGAAAAATAGGTTTTTCAGAAACCAGAAGCTAAAAATTATTAATGGCAAACTTCTGCTTGGTTCGGACCGGTCCGTGAAAATATTGTCTGACATTAAACTGGTCCGTGACCTGAAAAAGGTGGGAGACCACTGCTCTATAGAGTCTTGAAGAAAAGTCAAACACTTTTGAATCAGTAAAGATTGGGGACAGTAAGAACATCTTTTTAGAAACATCACACCTATTGATTTAAACGGATGTGTTTGGTCATTCCAATCCTATAACTGAGGTTATTTCCTATTTTTTACTTCTTTGATGCTCAGCAGGTTCTACCTACGTCTTTAATTTGTTTCTACTTCACTGTAAAGCACCAAGCTCTGAATTTACTGGCATGTATCTATATCTGTCACTGCCGGAAACAAAAATGAAAGTGAACACGCAAAATGTAAGACTCATCCTTTCAGTAAAGCACTCTGAGCTTGAATAATTCATTGTGAAGGTTACTGCATTCACCTAAAACTACATATAGGTGGTCGCTTTGCACAGAAATACACAAAGTACTGTAGTGATTCAGAGTGGAAAATAGAGTTACAAATGTTGAGAAAAGTGGGCTAAAGGTCACTACCTTTAGAACAAGCTAATAAGCAACCACAATGTGGCCTATGAAGCAAAACTCCACAAATAATGAACCATGCAGCTGTTCTGATTGGTTTTGATAATTGACCTCCAAAGCTGGGGCATCTTTGCTAAGACTGCTGAACTCAGGAACCGGTCCATGATGAGTGTAAGGAGAAGATGGATGGATGGATGGATGGTCGTTTTAATTTTAGCTTTTATTAGCAGCAACTATAATGTCACACAAAATACCTTGATTTTCCTTTGTGCATTTTCTAATCAATTTATAAATAATATCTTAAACAGATGTGATACATCTTTGTTTTTTTATTCTTAATTGTTGTTTTTCTCCCTATATATACACATATATATATATGTGTGTATATATATATATATACACACACACACACAACCTTAAGTTAAACTTGAAAAGCAATGTTGGATGTTTTCTTTTAACTCATATTGCTGTCATGAGATGTATGTTTGGTATATTTATTCTTGTTTGAACAATTTTAATATTCTTTTTATTATTTGTAAATATAGTAGTTGCTGATTCTTTATTTTTTATAAATGAATCATTAATTGACCTAAGAGCGCTTTCTGAATTTTGTAGGACCAGTTGTTGTTGTTTCCCTTTCGGCTTTTCCCATCAGAGGTCGCCACAGCGAATGAGTCGCACGGTGAACTTGGCAATGTTTTACGCTGGATGCCCTTCCTGACGCAACCCTCTCAGGGTAACCGGGCTTGGGACCGGCATGGAGGTAGAGAGGGGAGCAGGGAGCAGCCCGGAGTCGAACCCTGGTTTCATGGACGGAAGGCGCCGCAAACCAGCACGAGCTAAACAGGCTCCCCGAATTCTGTAGGACCAGTGATGATGATAAATAAAGAATCCATCCATTTATTAGACTGATTGCAGTCATAAACTTTATAATGGCAAAAAGTGCTAGTGCTCCAGGAAAGATAAGGAAAAGAAGGACTAGAAAAAAGAAATCCACCCTTCTGCTGCTTTTCTAAAGCTCTTTCTTCTAGTTTATGCCTGATTACCATCTAAGACAAAACAAGGTCCAGATGATCAGACCATGACATGAACACCTGACACAGAAATGATGGTAAAAATAGAAAACCCAAACAAGTCTGCTCTTCTGGCATCCCCCAAAAAAAGAGAAACATTTGCAAATTGCACAGCACCTGCTGGAGGGGTTGAAGGGGCTTTTAAATACAACAAATGCTGAGTCACTGCACTAAAACTGAAGCATCAGGCGGTCAGGAAGAAAGCAGTGCAGATCTCCTGGGAGCTGGCTGTGGAGGGGAGAACGCTGGCATCTGCTGCCACACAGGGGTGGGAGGGGGGTGGAAAAAGGGAGAGATACTGTAAAAGGACAGGAAATGGAAGAAGAGCATTGGAGGAAAAAATGAGCAGAAGGTTCACTGAAGGTCATAGGAGGTGAAAACCAGAGTAGAGGGCTTTAAGGGGACAGGCTGAGTGGAAAGATAGCTCAATGAGGTAAAAGCAAACAGACAGCAAGCTGCAGGAGACACAGACAGTCTCTCAGTCCCTACAAATGACAATCACTAACTCCTGTTTGTGTTCGTTTCAACCACAGACTTTTTACACATTATCTTTAAAGGGCCTAAACCATGCTTTTCATGGTAAACTATACGCTTATTTTTGATCATGTATTACCTTTGGCACACTAAAAAGCGATTTTTAAAATGAAATTTGAGTTTTTTTCACAGCTCATTTTTGTACCTGGATGTAAGACGACTCGATCTCCGTGGTTCTGTCTTTCTGTCCTCGTGGGTGCCGCCCATTTTATGACATCAACCTAGAGTCGGCCTTAGCAGCGTGTCTGCGTTTTGCCCACAAAATCAAACGACATCCAAACTTTTGCAAAGATGGATGCACATGCTGTGGAGCCTTCCAAAAGCATTTTTGCCGATCACAGCTAGCTCCACGGAGAAAGTGGGTGATTGTGTTAGCCTGGGGGCGGGGCTGGCAGCGCAGACTCTTCCTGGAAGGTCACATCTAATTTCCGAGTATTCCCAGTGGTCTTTTAGTGAGGATGATGCAGTTTTTAGCCAAAACTAAAAAACCTGTTTCGCTTTTTAGGGCCAACAGGCAACCCAATAATACCGATGCAGTAAAAATGGCCAGCAACATTGCAGCTATCCATCCGTGCAGTTTAGATCCAGATTCCAGCTCAGACGAGGGAAAAAAAGACGTTCATGGATCCATTTGTCTGACAGTGAATGCATCGGAATGGAGCGGAGCAGGGATTCTTTGGCCCACCCAGCGAATTTTTTACATCACAATTGAGAGCTTTTTCTAACTGAATTTTTTCGTCTGCTCTTGATTCACCATGATTTGAATAAAAAAAACTCAGAAACACATATTTAGGCTTAAATACTCTCTATATGTCCTCCATTGTCAAAAAAAGAAAAGCTTAAAGAAATAATATAAAAACACCAAACACAATTTCTATTTAAGGGGGGTCTCAACACCCTTTCAAAATAAAGCTGACATTATGCACTGCATACCTGCATTTTTATGGAGTGATATTTCTGCCACTACGTTGCACACAAAACTTTAAGAGTTGCAAATGAAAATATTAAATAATTCCTGTTTTTGCGTTTGCAAAACACATGTTTTCGCATGCGTTGTGTCAAATCTCACTTTTTTTTTTTCTATCTTTGGTTTTGCTGACATTAGTTTCAGACAAAGCTGCCATCAAACAGCTGCTGATTGGTCCAGATTCTAACCAATTAAGTAACCACATTTATCTAACATGATGTCTGCTTCTGAGGCTCAGAGGCTGGACCAGTTTTTGTTTCCCCTCAATTTTGGCTCTTTGGATGAAGACATTTTCATTTTTTAACATCTTTAACAATAATTCATACTTTCTTTCTTTTTTAGCCTTGTTTAATTTTTCTCAAGTCAGATTTATCAATTTATGGCAGAGGATATATTGAAACTGTAAAATAAACGTTAAAGTTGATCTGCTGACATTACATCAACAGGTCTGTGTCTGATCTGTGATTCCTGCAGAGCAAATTATTGGTAAAAAATGTTATTTTCTTTAAGATCTGTCTGTTAAAACAAAACAATAAAAGTTCCAAAGCACATTTTAATTAATGCTGCACAAGTGATTGGGAATAGATTAACAGCAGTGACAAGCAAAAGAATGATGGCTCAGCAAAGCAGAAGAAGCAGTTTTAACTTTTTATGTTCATTTTCACAGTGTCTTATGTTTTAGAACTCGTTAACGTTTGTCCAAAGTTAAAAAAATACTCATGAAATTTCTCAATATTTCAACATTTACTGATTAAAATAAAACAATTGTTCAGATACAAAAGGTAAAAAGTGTTACTTCCGGCTGGACGGAGTCGGAGCTCAGAAGTTTTTTCTGCTGCAGACGTTTTAAACACGTTGGTCACTAAACTGACATAAATAAATACAGAACTCTGATTTTAGCTGCTTTGCTGTTCCTTCTGGGTTTTACTTTGAGAGAAACGGGCCAGAATGGTTGAAAACGGCAGAATCCCGTATGAACAGTACCGACACAGAGTCCATTTCTGCTTTCAAGCACTGTCAATATCAGACAGAGACACCTGATTGGTTAGTATCTGGACCAATCAGCAGCTGTCTGATGGCAGCTTTGTCATGCTAAACAGAAACTTAACTCGGCAAAATCAATGATAGGAAAAAAGTAAAATGACACACAACGCATGCAAAAACGTGTTTTGCAAACGCAAAAAACGTTTTTGAAAGCAAAAAAAAAAAAGAAATTGAAAAGAAAAATATTTTGTATTCTCATTTGCAACTTAGAAGGTTTTGTGTGCAACGTGGTGGCAGAAATGTCACTCCATAGTTTTTGAGTCACTGGCACTGTTTGCCAAAACAACTGTTTAGAAAACAATGGACAAGTTCCACAATGTCTTTGTGATTACAATCAATAAGATATTGATCTTCTTTACTTAATCTGCAATGTGTAGAAATAATTACTTGATCTAGGACCATCTGTCCCCTGCCTCTTCCCTGGTGGGGGGTACGGGCCCCTTTGCAACGGCGGCCGTGTCCCCGGGGTGCCGGCTTCCTGGGCCCGGTGGTGCTCTCTCCGCGCGGTGGGAGGGTTCACATTACATCTGAGCCGGGGGTGTTCGTGTCCCTGGGGGGTGGGTTCTGGTCCCTGCTCCTGAGCGCTGGGCCCCGCCAAATTTCCAACTGTGGCCGAGCCTGGTCGGGCCATATTTACAACACCCCTTGTGGGCCCTCTTTTTTCCCCGGGGTTCCCCCTCCTGGGCGGGGGGGGGCGGGCCCCTGCCTTGCTCCTCCCTGGACCAACCGTGGGCCGGGCGGATGGCTGCCTGGAGTGCGGAGCGGGTCTCCCTTGGGGGGTCCTGGCTCGTACCTGGGGTGGGGGCGGGGGGATGCCCGGAACTCTCTGGCTCTGGGGGCCTTGCGGCGGTCCTGCTGGCCCTGGCCTGGGTGGCGGGCTTGGTCGCCCGGGCGGCGGTTGTTCCCTGCCGGTTCCCGTGTGGCGTTGGGGGGATTCCGGCTGCCGCTGCTGCTGCGGTGGGGGTCTTGGGGTGGGGATGGCTGGGCACTCTCCCTCCTTCTTTTCACGTTCCACCATCCATTTTAGAAGAACATAAACACTCACCTGAGCACAGGTGTTAGCTCACCTTTGCACTAACAGTTTGCATGACTGAATGACTGAAATATTTCACACTAGTTGGTTTTAAGGCATAAGTATGCGTGTGAACACTGTTTTGTGTACATGTCGACAGGTGGACATTTTTGCAGCTAGCAGGTGTGTTTATAACATTTGAGTGTGTGTGTGGATTGGCCCCGCCCTTTTTGTACTACATTTGAACCTTACCATAATGATTAACAACCAGTAAACTTGTTGCTCTATGCTGCTTCATGGTCTTACCCCCCTTCCCCTCCTATTATCACCCTCCTACCCCCCCCCCTCTCTCTAACATCCCTCTCTCTTCTTCCCCTCTTTCCTTTTCCGTCCGGTCCAACACCAAAGATTTTCAAACATGATTGAAATTAATAAAGTTTGGCCTCAATTACAAAAAGGGGTTTATTCAGACATACCTTTGGTTTGTCTGAAGATTAATAACCCCTCTTGTTAAAATAAAATATGTCCAACACAAGAGGCCCTCAGCTCTCATCTGTCTGCCCAGCTGTTGGACAGGACAAGTTAAAAAAAAAAAAAAAGAAAAAAAAAAAAAAGAAATAATTACTTGATTAATGTGATAATACGTTCTAATAAGATTTCATGATTATTACATAACTGTTCCTGTCTACCGAAATCATGAATGAATGTTTTCTGAAGATAAAGTCATTACTAGGAACAGGATTTTGTAACTTAAAAAGAATCTTTCTGATCAGAACCGGATTCCAAAAGCTGTAAAACTATCAAATGAATGAACTCAGTAGGGGTGGAATTATGTAAACTAGCTTCTTCCCACTCCTTGTCTAGCAATAAATCAAGCTCTACTTGACTTTAATTACTGATCACAAAGACACTAATGATAAGTGTCTTTTTTTTGTTTTATTTCTGTTTATTCATTTGTTTGAAAAATGTGTTTACATTCTTTATTGCTTTGACTACAATGCTTGAAATAACTCAATAAGTCAGATCAAATTACCGTAAATTCCGGACTACAAAGCGCACCCGATTACAAGCCGCACCCACCCATTTTAACGTGTTTAATTAGTTTTATACATACACAAGCCGCGTCAGAGTACAAGCCGCGCATGCGTTAGGCGATATTGTCATCCTGACAGATCACGCCCAGCATCCCAGAGTGAGTGCAATTCATTAGCACATTGTGGGTGGTGCCAGCTTTGCCTCTGGCTCATGTATTTGAGTGTATCGACATCTGTCAAACAGCATGGACCTCTATTCTGTTCACAAGTCCCTCAGTTATGGTGTTTTTATTTCATTTTTTTTTACTTATTGACAATCTAGGTATCTAACATAAAATTACAAACAGTAACCATATAATCAACATTACATCCCTCAGTTATGATGAGGAAATTTACATCCGCGATTCCACATTTCCCATGAGTCTTAGGGGCTAAAGGCGGGGCCAATGCCCGGCTCGCCATTCTGTTGTACGTGTTTAAGAATGAGCAAGTATCAGCAGTGCATGGAGGGGTGAACGGGTACAGCTCTCCTTCCGCTTGTGTCGCGGCAGCGTTATGGGAGTAACAGGACTGGTTAAAAAACACGCTAGTAAAATAAAGCAGCGGCGACTGAAAAGCGCGCGCCTCAGTGCGATACGCGCGCCTCAGTGCGGCGCGTGCGTCAGAATTCAGAAGCCTCTGCACTCCGCGGACGCCTCTGCGCTCCGCTCCCGCCCCGCGCGCTCCTTGTCTCCCCTTCCCATCTACTCCGACACCTCTGGCCAGGGCGGCTTCAAGGAGGAGACTGCCATCGGCCCCGCAGCTCAATCAGCAGGAGAAGATGTCTCCAGCTCACACGGAGGCTGTGAGTTTTTCAAAGCAAAATTCCGCTTTTACGGTTTCCTTAGAAACCGTAAATGGAGTGTACATTCACTCCATGCGCTGTTCTCTCCGTCACGCAGCAAACCGGCTTTTCCAAACCCGTTGGTGACGGTGGACTTTTTTACGCTGTTTTTAACGATTGCTTTTAACTTGAAAGCTTCATCATAATGTAGCGGCGATCACGTGCACGTTGGGTCTAATGGCCCCAAAGGATTCTGGGATGCGGCCGGGCATGCGTGTTTCGTTTTGTTGAACCATGACTGAAGTGTCTAAGACCTGAAGTCAAGTCCATGCTGTTTGGCTGCTTAGAGGTGTGTTGAATATAAATGCCTTGTGCTTGGTGTTAGATAAAGAATTCAAACTATTCACTGAGTTCGAAAGTACGTACATGGCGGCCGCTAATTAAATCCATAAATTAGCCGCGTCACTGAATAAGCCGCAGGGCTGTAAGCGCAGGAAAAAAGTAGCGGCTTGTAGTCCGGAAATTACGGTAATCCTGGTAAAATTCTATTATTACCCCATTTTAATAGCCAAAAAGAATTCCCCAGCTAAATTTTGCTTTTTGAAAATATGGCCCAACTAACATTACAATGAAATAGCCTTACCTTACAAAAACTGAAATCTGATCTTAAAATTAAAATATTACTGAAACCCCATCACTAAATAGCTGTTTTTTTATGTCACTTCAGCTTCTTCACCTTTAACAACCTGGGAATGTCCCACCTATGAGTCACAAAGGGATGTAGCCAGCTGTGTGTGTCTGTGCAGCAGACCAGGACGATGGAGAACATGAAGACATGATGGTAGATCTACTACACTCCAGATCACCGTCATTTCCTAATGCTGCTGCAGTCATGTTTTTGTTGTGGAACATATTCAAGGACCCACAAAACCCTGGATGCAGTGCAGGACTGAGTGAGAAGAGTGAGCAACAAAGATGGGTCCGAAAAAAAGTGAAAGTGCAACAGAAAGGGATTGAATGAATCAGCTCATCTTCCCCCTCCTGAGGGCAAAACGGTCCACCAAGCAGGCAAACAAGGATGACTCATCCTGATGTGTCTCACGCACACACACGCGCACACACACACGCACACACACACACACACACACACACACACACACACACACACACACACACACACACACACACACACACACACACACACACACACACACACACACAGTGTGATCGCTTTTTCTAGTTTTCTTATTCACTTATTCTAAACCACAGTCACACTTTTTTCTTAGAAAAAACTTTAAGAAAGGGGGGGGGGGGGGGGGGGTGATAGCAGAACGCTGTGTCACACAGGCACACGCTCGCACACAGCAGTTCATTGACTGTCAGGATGAAATGACAGGCACATGCGTGTGCGCTCGCCGTTTCGGGAGGCTAAGGCTCCAGAGGTGAGGGCTTTTCAGGTTCTGAGCCGATGATTTCTGAAGAGCATTCAGAGATGACAGCTCTCTGATCTTTAGAGTGACAGCATGTGCTCACGTACAGACACGCCCAAGCACACGCAAGGATATCCGACCAAAACATACCGAAATGTCTGCAGTGACCAAAGCGGTTTTTAAGCGGTGGCAGAAAAACAAAAACAGATAAACCTACAGCTCTCGTATTTTTTCAACCACTTAAACACTTTAATTTGTAACAGATGCCAAACAATCTTTCCAATAATATTTCCTTCAAACAGAAACTGAAAAAAGTTGGAAAAGTGAGAAGACAATATTTCATTTGTAGAAAAGCTCTTTCAGTAGCAAACTGGAGAAATCCTCCCAAACACTCAGCTCTCGGACACAATGAAGACAAGAACTAAAGAGCGATTGTGTAACAGGATCAGTGTGAGTGTAAGAAAGGTTAAAAAAACTGAACAACTGTCTGTGGAACAGTCCCTCCAGCTCCTCTTTAAATGCAAGTACGTGTATGTGCTTTTTTTAACACACCTGTGCATGAGTGTGTAAATCTGGGTGTTTCATGTTTGTATGTGTTTCTGGTAATATATACAGCATTTGCAGGTGTTTTTTGTTAACATATGTGCAAATGTGCATTAGGCCTGCACAATAAATCGCTAATTTTTTGTTGTCGCGATATCAAGCTGTTCAATATGCATATTGCAAAAGACAGCGGAAATTGCAATAAATGGTTACATTAAATGAGATAAAACGATCCTATGGCAGCTTGAAGTATTTAACGAGTCAAATAAATCCCTTTTCAATCAAATCAGATGCACACCATCACATTGCTGACCAATAGGTGTTCACATCAACAATAAACTGGACTGGTCAGATAACACGAGGGTCCTGCACAAGAAGGGCCAAAGTCGCCTCCATCTCCTGAGGAGACTGAGGTCCTTTGGTGTGTGCAGGACACTACTCAAGGCCTTCTATGAGACTGTCGTTGCATCAGCAACTTTCTATGCTGTGGTCTGCTGGTGTGGAGGAATCAATGAAAGGGACAAAAAGAAGCTGGACAAGCTGGTCAAGAGAGCTAGCTCTGTCCTGGGCTGTCCCCTGGACTCAGTGGACTCTGTAGGTGAGGGGAGGATGCTGACCAAGCTGTCCAGCATCCGGAACAACCCCTCCCACCCCCTGTATGCAACGGTGAGGACTATGAGTAGCTCATTCAGCCAGAGACTGCTGCACCCCCAGTGCAAAAAAGAGCGTTACCGGAGGTCCTTCATCCCAAAAGCAGTCAGACTATACAACAACACGGTCTATTTTTATTCTTACTCATTGCTACTTTGTTTTTCGTAGTTTTCCAACTGCTATTTTTCTTGTTTTTGGCTGCTGTGACAACCTAATTTTCCTCCGGGGATCAATAAAGTCCTATCTTATCTTATCTTAATAGGATGGAGCCCATTTATGTTAGATTTTTACCTCCAATGTAGACGAGGGTCATTTGGGGTATATTATAAGTTATGTTGACTCTTATTTAAATAACACTGTTGCAGTGAAATGGAAATTATGTTTTTTTGTTGTTTTGCTATTTGTTCATGTATTGCTAGTTATATCGTCATCGCGATACTGATCATTAATATTGCATATCGCAAGATTTCCTTATACCGTGCTGCCCTGATGTGCAGGTGTGTTTGTTATCATATATATGCAGGTGTGTTTGTTTTCATATATGTGCATGTGTGATTGTTATCATATATATGCAGGTGTGTTTGTTTTCATATATGTGCATGTGTGATTGTTATCATACGTGTGAATGTGTGATTGTTATCATATGTGTGCATGTGTGTTTGTTATTATACATGTGCATGTGTGATTGTTATCATATATGTGCATGTGTGTATGTTATCATACATGTGCACGTGTGTATGTTATCATACATGTGCACGTGTGTTTGTTATCATACGTGTGCATGTGTGTTTGTTATCATACGTGTGCATGTGTGATTGTTATTATATATGTGCATGTGTGATTGTTGTCATATATGTGCATGTGTGGTTGTTACCAAATATGTGCATTTGTGTTTGTTATCATATATGTGCATTTGTGTTTGTTATCATATATGTGCATTTGTGGTTGTTATCATATATGTGCATGTGTGGTTGTTATCATATATGTGCATGTGTGATTGTTATTATATATGTGCATGTGTGATTGTTGTCATATATGTGCATGTGTGGTTGTTACCAAATATGTGCATTTGTGTTTGTTATCATATATGTGCATTTGTGTTTGTTATCATATATGTGCATTTGTGGTTGTTATCATATATGTGCATGTGTGGTTGTTATCATATATGTGCATGTGTGGTTGTTATCATATATGTGCATGTGTGATTGTTATTATATATGTGCATGTGTGATTGTTGTCATATATGTGCATGTGTGGTTGTTACCAAATATGTGCATTTGTGTTTGTTATCATATATGTGCATTTGTGTTTGTTATCATATATGTGCATTTGTGGTTGTTATCATATATGTGCATGTGTGGTTGTTATCATATATGTGCATGTGTGGTTGTTATCATATATGTGCATGTGTGATTGTTATTATATATGTGCATGTGTGTTTGTTATCATATATGTGCATGTGTGGTTGTTACCAAATATGTGCATGTGTATTTGTTATCATACATGTGCATGTGTGATTGTTATTATATATGTGCATGTGTGATTGTTGTCATATATGTGCATGTGTGGTTGTTACCAAATATGTGCATTTGTGTTTGTTATCATATATGTGCATTTGTGTTTGTTATCATATATGTGCATTTGTGGTTGTTATCATATATGTGCATGTGTGGTTGTTATCATATATGTGCATGTGTGATTGTTATTATATATGTGCATGTGTGTTTGTTATCATATATGTGCATGTGTGGTTGTTACCAAATATGTGCATGTGTATTTGTTATCATACATGTGCATGTGTGATTGTTATCATACGTGTGCATGTGTGATTGTTATCATACGTGTGCATGTGTGTTTGTTATCATACATGTGCATGTGTATTTGTTATCATACATGTGCATGTGTGATTGTTGTCATATACGTGCATGTGTGGTTGTTATTATATATGTGCATGTGTGATTGTTATCATACATGTGCATGTGTGATTGTTGTCATATATGTGCATGTGTGGTTGTTATTATATATGTGCATGTGTGTTTGTTATTATACATGTGCATGTGTGATTGTTATCATATATGTGCATGTGTGTTTGTTATCATACGTGTGCATTTGTGTTTGTTATCATACGTGTGCATTTGTGTTTGTTATCATACGTGTGCATGTGTGTTTGTTATCATACGTGTGCATGTGTGTTTGTTATCATACGTGTGCATGTGTGATTGTTATCATACATGTGCATGTGTGATTGTTATCATACATTTGCATGTGTGTTTGTTATCATACATGTGCATGTGTGTTTGTTATCATACATGTGCATGTGTGATTGTTATCATACATGTGCATGTGTGATTGTTATCATACGTGTGCATGTGTGATTGTTATCATACATGTGCATGTGTGTTTGTTATCATACATGTGCATGTGTGTTTGTTATCATACATGTGCATGTGTGATTGTTATCATACATGTGCATGTGTGATTGTTATCATACATGTGCATGTGTGATTGTTATCATACATGTGCATGTGTATTTGTTATCATACATGTGCATGTGTGATTGTTGTCATATATGTGCATGTGTGATTGTTGTCATATATGTGCATGTGTGGTTGTTATCATATATGTGCATGTGTGATTGTTAATGTAAAAAAGTATTCAGCCCCTTGAACATATTTCACAAATCCACATATCCAGGTGTTAGAATGGCCAAGTCAAAGTCCAGACCTGAATCGAAGGGAGAATCTGTGGAAACAACTGAAAGCAGCTGTTCACCTAAGCTCTCCATCCAGCCTCACTGAGGTCCAGCTGTTTTGCAAGGAGGAATGGGGAAAGATTTCAGTCTCTCGATGTGCAACACTGATAGAGACAAACCCAAGAGACTTACAGCTGTGATCACAGCAAAAGGCGGGGCTACAAAGTATTAACTGAGGGGGCTGAAAAAAAGTTTGAAATATCCCCAAAAATGTCATTCCACTTCATAATGGTGTTACACTTGTTGATTCTTCGCAAAAATTACAGTTTGATATCTTTCTGTTTGCAGCTTGAAATGTGGGAAAAGGTTGAAAAGTTCAAGGGGGCTGAATATTTTCGTAAGGAACTGTATGTCCAGGTGTTTTATTTTTAACAAATGTGCACGTGTTTTTGTTTACATTTATATGTATATGGGTCTTTGTTCATGTGCATGTGTGACTGTTTTCATATATGTGCTTTGTTAAACATTCGTACATGTGCATTTCTTATTAACATATACAGTATGTGCATGTGTGTTTCTTATAAACATATATGTGCATCTGTGTGTCCATGTGCATTTTTGGTAACACATACGTGTGTGCGTGCGTGTTATACCTGCTCTGTATCCATGGTTTTCATCCAGCACCAGACTGTTCAGACATTTAAGCTCCCAGTCTTGGACCTCGAGTCTCCACAGGGCAGGAACAAATGTAGAGTACTGAGCTCTGCAGACGGAACAGAGTATGGTGAGGCCAAGGAAACATCCAATAAACACACTCATTTTAAACAGGATTCGCTAGGGCACAGACTCAGTACGGCAGCTCAGTCCCGTCTGGAACGTTCTGGTCTGTCTCGACTGCTTCACAGTGAATAAAGCATCTAAAGGAACGAATGCTACAGTTTCCAAACGTTCTCACATATCTGAGTATCACCTGTTTTTACTAGTTAACTGTGGCTGCACGGTGGCGCAGTGGTTAGCGCTCTTGCCTCACAGCAAGAAGGCCTCCAGTTCAAGTCCCGGCTGGGGGACATGAAAAACTGCCTTTCTGTGTGGAGTTTGCATGTTCTCCCCGTGCATGCGTGGGTTCTCTCTGGGATCTCCCACCGATCCTCCCACCGTCCAAAAACATGCTTCATAGGTTAATTGGCAACTCTAAATTGTCCCTAGGTGTGAGTGTGAGAGTGAATGGGTGTGTGATTGAGGACATTCTACCCTGCGACAGACTGGCGACCAGTCCAGGATGTCCCCTGCCTTCGCCCATAAGAGGCCGGGATAGGCTCCAGCAGCCCCGTGACCCCGAAAGGGAAAAACGGTTAAGAAAATGAATGAATGAATGGTGAATGGTTAACCGTTATTTCTAGTTAAAAGTTCCACTATGTTTACTTAATTGTTTGAGATGCTTCACATAAATGCTCTGTTTAAATGTTAAATGATAAAAGCAGGTGAATAAGATAAAAACAAAGACCAACGTGGATCAGTTTATAACACATTTTAAAAAAATGTTCTATGAAACTGTTGGATGGGGACTCTGCATTTGTACCAAAAGCAAACGACTCGAAATCGGACATAAAACATAAAAAATCCAACGCATATCAGTACGGAAATTAAAATGTTTAATTGATGCAAATTTGATATAATAAATCATTTCCCAATCCAGTCGAAGACCAAAAGATTTTTCTGATTGCTTTAGGTGAGCTTCACCAGAACATGACAGCAGGAACCTGCTCCTTCTAGTCTCAGCAAATAGAATCAGCTGGTTTTATTCATCCCTCTGCATCAGTCCACGCCTCACACAGACCCGGTCCCCCTGCTCAGTTACCATGACTACAGCTGTGTCAACAAAAGGCGTCTGTCAGCGTTTGACGTTTTCATTCAGTGTAGAAACATGGAGACGAGGGGCTCCTCCTGAAAGCAGCAAGGCTGCCGTTGAAGGAACTCATTCAGCAAAGACCATGCGCTTTCAGTCGCTCATGTCACACATGATGAGCTCATTGGCAATCATGGGACGACGGCAGTTCATTCAGGATTGAGCCGGAAGCGGTCAGCTGTGAGAACATCCCTTAAAGCTTTTGGAGAGAACTTTTTGAAGAAAAGATCCCAGACAGCACCAGTGTGGGAAACTATCAGAGAGGCAGCATGTCTTCCCAGAACTTACACGTCAACAGGGACTCTGAGCAGCAGGGGCAGCACCGCTCCTTCATCTGTTAGTCCCAGCAGCCGAGGCTCCAGAAGCTCCATGATGGTCAGAGCGGAGCGGAAAACAGCCGGCAGACCTGAAGACAAAAGCCATGAAGCTCTGAGGACCTCCGAAAAAACGGAACATCTCCAAAGACATCAGTGTGACAAATACAACTCAAAAACAGGAGAGTGAGAATTCATCCACAGGAGTGATGAGAGTCGGGACCAGGTCTCGGATTCAAAGTTATTTTCAATGTAAATAACTTATTTTATATAAATGTGTCTCAAATATTTGCTGATGACATAGCTTTGTTCTGGGAAAAAGTACTGCATGCATTATGTGTAAGACATGAAGAAAAGTTGGAAAGAACCAATGCCAATAAATGACATAAAAACTACAAAGGACAAAAAAAAAAAGGCTTCAAGCTGCTGATCCCATGGAAAATCAAAATGGTCAAAGGAAGTGGATTTCTAGGACTTATTAATGATGAACAGCTAATCTAGCCACAGGGGTTGCAAGCCAGTTACTTCTGTGCCGGTCCCAAGCCCGGATAAATAGAGAGGGTTGCGTCAGGAAGGGCATCCGGCGTAAAAATTGCCAAAATAACCATGCGAATCATCCACAACACTTTAGACATACCGGATCGGTCGAGGCCCGGGTTAACAATGACCGCCACCGATGCTGTTAACCTACAGGGTGTCGGTGGAAATTTGACTACTGTTGGTGGAAGAAAGAGGGGAGGCAGAAGGGTCCGTGGCCAGAGAGAGAAGGGAAAAGGCAGGAACATAGGTTTGAGAATAGGGACTCTTAACGTTGGCACAATGACAGGGAAAGGCAGAGAGCTGGCAGACATGATGGAGAGAAGGAAGGTAGATGTACTGTGTGTGCAGGAGACAAGGTGGAAGGGCAGCAAGGCACGTAGTATTGGAGGAGGATACAAACTGTTCTATCATGGTGTTGATAGGAAGAGAAACGGGGTAGGAGTGATTCTGAAGGGGGAGTTTGTAAACAGTGTTCTAGAGGTGAAAAGAGTCTCAGACAGGATGATGAGCCTAAAGTTAGAAATTGAAGGGGTGATGGTGAATGTAGTCAGTGGGTATGCGCCACAGGTTGGCTGTGAGTTAGAAGTGAAGGAGAGATTCTGGAGTGAGTTGGATGAGGTCATAGAGAGTTTCCCCAGAGGAGAGAGAGTTGTTATTGGAGCAGACTTTAATGGGCATGTTGGTGAGGGCAATAGAGGTGATGAGGAGGGGATGGGCAGGTTTGGTGTGAAGGAAAGGAATCTGGAGGGACAGATGGTGGTGGACTTTGCGAAGAGGATGGAAATGGCTGTAGTCAACACTTACTTCCAGAAGAGAGAGGAACATAGAGTGACATACAGAAGTGGAGGTAGGAGTACCCAGGTGGACTACATCCTGTGTAGACGAGGTCATTTGAGAGAGGTTAATGACTGCAAAGTGGTGGTAGGAGAGAGTGTAGCCAGACAGCACCGCATGGTGGTGTGTAAGATGACTCTGGAGGTCAGGAAGAAGAAGAGAGGGAAAACAGAAAAGAAGACCAAGTGGTGGAAGCTACAGAATGAAGAAACTTGTGAGGAATTTACGCAGAAGTTGAGGCAGGTCCTGGGTGGTCAGGATGAGCTTCCAGAGGACTGGGAAACTACAGCAGAGATTATCAGGGAAACAGGTAGGAAGGTGCTAGGTGTGTCATCTGGAAAGAGGAAAGACGGTAAAGAGACTTGGTGGTGGAATGAGGAAGTACAGGAATGCGTCCAGAGGAAGAGGTTGGCTAAAAGGAAGTGGGATGTAGAAAGGACTGAGGAAGGTAGACAGGAGTACAAGGAAGCGCAGCGTAGAGTGAAGAGAGAGGTGGCAAAGGCCAAACAGAAGGCTTACGATGAGCTTTATGACAGGTTAGACACAAAGGAAGGAGAGAAGGACTTGTACAGGCTAGCCAGACAGAGAGACAGAGATGGGAAGGACGTGCAACAGATAAGGGTGATTAAGGACAGAGATGGAAAGGTGCTAACAACCCAAGAGAGTGTACAGAAAAGATGGAAGGAGTATTTTGAGGAGCTGATGAACGTGGAAAATGACAGGGAAAGAAGGGAGGAAGATGTGGTTGTTGTGGAGCAGGAAGTAGCAGAAATTGGAAAGGATGAGGTTAGGAAGGCTCTGAAAAGGATGAAGAGCGGAAAGGCCGTTGGTCCTGATGACGTACCTGTGGAGGTATGGAAGTGCCTAGGAGAGACAGCAGTGGAATTTCTAACAAGGTTGTTCAATAGGATTTTAGAGAGTGAGAAGATGCCTGAGGAATGGAGGACAAGCGTTCTGGTCCCGATCTTTAAGAACAAGGGTGACACGCAGAACTGCAGCAACTATAGAGGAATAAAGTTGATGAGCCACACAATGAAGCTGTGGGAAAGAGTAGTGGAAGCCAGGCTTAGGAAGAAGGTGGAGATTTGTGAGCAGCAGTATGGTTTCATGCCCCGTAAGAGCACCACTGATGCCATTTTTGCTTTGAGAATGTTGATGGAAAAGTACAGAGAAGGTCAGAAGGAGCTGCATTGTGTGTTCGTAGATTTAGAGAAGGCGTATGACAGGGTGCCGAGGGAGGAGCTGTGGTACTGTATGAGGTCGTCTGGAGTGGCAGAGAAGTATGTCAGAGTAGTTCAGGACATGTATGAGAGAAGTATGACGGTGGTGAGATGTGCTGTAGGTCAGACAGAGGAGTTCAAGGTGGAGGTGGGACTACACCAAGGATCAGCTTTGAGTCCCTTTTTTGTTTGCTATGCTGATGGACAGGCTGACAGACGAGGTAAGACAGGAATCTCCCTGGACAATGATGTTTGCGGATGACATTGTAATTTGCAGTGAGAGTAGAGAGCAGGTGGAGGAACAGCTAGAGAGGTGGAGGTTTGCTCTGGAAAGAAGAGGTATGAAGGTCAGTCATAGTAAGACAGAATACATGTGTCTGAACGAGAGGGATCAAGGTAGAAGCGTTAGGTTACAGGGGACTGAGGTGAAGAAGGTGCAGGAGTTTAAGTACTTGGGGTCAACAGTTCAGTGTGATGGGGAGTGTGGAAAAGAGGTGAAGAGGCGAGTGCAGGCAGGTTGGAGCGGTTGGAGGAAAGTGTCAGGAGTGTTGTGTGACAGAAGAGTGCCAGCAAGACTCAAAGGAAAGGTGTACAAGACAGTGGTGAGACCAGCTCTGCTCTATGGGTTAGAGACGGTAGCAGTGAGACAGAGACAAGAGGCTGAGATGGAGGTAGCGGAGATGAAGATGTTGAGGTTCTCCTTAGGAGTGACCAGGTTAGACAGGATAAGGAACGAGTACATCAGAGGGACGGCTCACGTTGCCTGTGTTAGCGACAAAGTCAGAGAAGCCAGACTGAGATGGTTTGGACATGTTCAGAGGAGGGATAGTGGATATATTGGTAGAAGGATGTTGGAGATGGAGCTGCCTGGCAGGAGGGCAAGAGGACGGCCAAAGAGGAGATACATGGATGTCTTAACAGAGGACATGAAGTTGGCTAATGTTAGGGTAGAAGATGTCCATGATAGAGTGAGGTGGAAAACTGGAGGTCTGCATGTAAAACTGCATTTATGTGGCATCAAGGAGCTTCAGAATCACAACAGAGATCTTCATTTCTTCATTTAAAGCTGCTGAAATGTCAACACTTTGTAAACTTGATCATTTCACAGTTGGTGCTTAAAATAAATATCTTCAAATACAAGTTCTAAAAAAAGAGAAACATTCAAATACTGCAAAGTAGCGTTGCAGTTAAAGGAAAAAGAAAAAAAACCTTAAAGAATGAATCTGTTCATCCCCCAGACCAATGACCGGCGAGCAAACAGGAAGTGACATCAGTGTTCTGGTGATGTCATTAAATGTTGACACTGGCTTTATGAACTGAATGCATTCTTGTTGAAAACCAAGCAGAAAAAGGACTTTTTATTCTTTTTCATTCATATGTGGATGCAACCAAAGAACATTTCCAGAATCATCAGATAGTTATCTTGATCTGATAACCCCATGTTTTTCAGGGAAAACATCACTAATGGAGCAAATGGACTAAACCAAAAACAACAGGCCTCCACAAACATTCGGTTCTGTTCATTCATGTTAAATGGATCCAGATACTGTTATTGATATAAACAAAGCAGGAATTCATCACTCTTGATGTCCTGCCTCAGTGTTTGGTTATTGCTCATCTCCCTCTAGCACCGCACTGGCTGATGGGTCAGGAAGATCCTAACCAGGTCCATTATGCACGTTTTGGGACGGCGAATGTTTGACTCGGCAAGAACAGAAAATTCAAACAAACTTTAGTGGGTGTGTGTGTGCGCGTATACACCAACCCAAGAGGAAGAAGAGATCCCAGACAGCAAGGACAGTGTCCCAGCAGGGCAGGGAGGTGAAGAGGGTGAGGAACCACGGCATCACGTAGTGGACTGAAAGGACCCCCACAGATTCCTGCAGGGATGGAAATGCTTCCACGTCACTTGGCATGGATTTAGAGGTGATCGCTTTCAGTTCCTGCTCAAAAAGCTCATTTATTTGATCCTGTGAGGCATGAATGCAGAAAAAAGCCCCAACAGCCTGTCAAAAACATGACTCTGGGTCAATTTGGCCCCATGTGTTTGAAAATTAAAATCTGCCTTTGATTTATTTATTAAATTAGTAACATAGTAAAATATCTCTGCTCCTAACCCACAGTGTATTGATGGACAGATATCCTCCGGTTATCTTTGTGTCAGAATTTCACTTTTGGATGTAATATTTGTCTTCCCAGCAGATCTAGCATAAATGTTACACAGCTTAAAATTATAACGTATTCAAATTAGCAACTCAGCACTTGTATCCCCTCACTTTCACACACGGTTCATTTTTACTGATCTAAAAACATTTACCATTTTTATTTGTGCTTTTTTGATTCTCTTAAAGACGTTTTGATAAAAATGATACCGTACTGTAGCCAATAACTGTTTTTTGAAAAGCTGCGCCCCTTAAACTCTCTCAACCAGACGTGGCTAACACTTCCTGGTTCTGACATAGCTCAACGTTTCTCAGTTTCAACAAAAATAGCAGATCAAGATCGTCTTTAGTGGTTTTGTCAGACCTTGTAAAAAGTGCAGAAAATAATCAAATACCACTGTTAGCACTACATCTCCCATGGTGCATTGGGTTAAAGTGACAGCGTCTCTGACTGCGCTGCTGTTAACGGTCATGAAGCTCAACAAACCCAAACATGGAACAGACAAATTCAATTTGAGACTTTAAGCACTTTTTTAAGAGTAATTAGAAAGAGGATTTTGGTGACGAGGCCAACAGACACATTTAAACTAAACTGAAAAGAACTTATTCAATCCAAAAACTTTATTGTTTGTTAAAGTTACATCTTTTATTTGGACAAAAGAAAAACTTGAATAAACATGAATATAACCTGAACCTCGGCTGAAAGCCGGTGAACTTCAGACGGACACTCACCAGGTGCTGGGACAGCTGAGGTTTCCGGTGTTTGAAGAACTGCTCAAACACCTTCGCCTGATGTTGGACCCTGATCACAAAACAGAACTGTGTCTTCACAAAGCTCTCCTGCTGAAACACACCTGATCATGCTACACCTGACTGTTTCGTCCTCTCAAATGCTTTTGGGTTTGCCAGAGAAAAGATGGTTTTTTACATAAAAGCAGTCTTCCCCATTCATCCCAGGAGTTTCTTTCTAAAAATAACTAGCGATAGGTGAAATCCACAAAGTAGAATTAAAGATGTTTTGAGGCTGTAAAACTCCTCACTACACTTTTCTCAGACATGAACGTGTTCACACTCTTCTCTCTGGTTTAAACTAGGTCATGTGATCTGATCTGATCATGTGATCGGAAATGTTCTGATCACTTGGTAGCTGACTCAATAGAAATTGAATGTTGTCTCCCGATTGGATTTTTTACATTTTTTTTTATTTTGATCAGCGCTGTACATTTTTAGCTCATCAGTTCAAATAAGTGTCCTAGTAGAAATCTTCATATGCTTTTGTCTTTATGAAAACAGCGACCTACAAAGACACGTCAACAGAAAAAAAGACCTGATTCTTGTTCCTTTGTCTGTAATGAGAACGGCTCTCCTGCTGCAGACAGAGAGACGCTGCAGAGAGCAGTCCAGGAGAAACTTCAACAACCAAAACTAAGAAACGGTTACATTGATATGTGCTTGTCGTGAAAATTCATCATCACATTAATGCCACAACAACGATTATGTGAGAAAGTGCTTGTTTTTTTATTTTAATATAGATATGATCACGTCTGATTAAAAATAGTCTGAAGATCCTAAAGCTCCAGACCCCAAACTGTCTCACATGGCTAATGATTATCTCACTGTAATGCTGCTACAGAGATTATAGGAGAAAATTGATTCTATTTTTAAAACATTTTTAATGTCAACATTATAATTTAACAAAAAGACTTAAATAAATCCAGGATTTTAAATATGAAAACAAAGATCTGATTGCGATCCTTGATTTAAGCAACTCTGGCAAACTGATAGCATTCTGTACAGAAGACACAACACAGAGGACATTGATCGACAAGGTCAACAGCCAATCAGGATGCAGGGTTCTCAGGATGTTTTAAAAAAAATAATAATTGAAAACTACACCACTGTGTAATTTAATATTTAATCATCAATGAACATTGCAGCTCTAACCATCAATAAGACTGTTCTTTTCATCTCTAGAAGAAACTTCTGATCATGTGAGCGTGGATCTCAAGCCTCTTGGGTCATTTACAAGTTTTCTTACTTGGTGATGGTCAGGTCAAACATTTCAGCCAGGTACTTGGGTTGGCCCAGCAAGGCTGCCAGGGCCCAGAAGGCCTCCTCCTCCTCCCCCAGCTGCATCAGCAGCACTGCAGCGATGTGGGACATTCCTGTCAAACACACTCACACTTTAGTTTTCTGGTCTGAAACAACTAGAAACACGTTTCTGCAACATGATAGAATCACCAGGAGCATGTAATTAAGACAAATAATAAGCGCTTGATAGTGATTGAAAGCTTCCATCAAACCCCATTTAAAAGAAAACAGTTTGATGGATGTCACAGCAGCTCTATGGATGTTAATTCCTTTAAAAAAGGGGAAAAAAATATTCAGAAAAACAATCATTCAAACAATTTTCCTCAAACGATTGACGTAACTGACAACTTCATGACAATCCAACAAGACTGCAATAAGTTCAAACCAAACAGAAGACAAACACCCCTGATAAATCCATAGATTACATGTGAATCAAACTGTCCTGATCAAACAGAAAATTAGTTAAGTCACAAAAAATGCAAAAGCAATTCTAAACTAAAACTAATGGACAAAGTTTTGAAACCCTTTGATGATGACGTTCTCCTAAAAAGTCTGTCATGGGACACAGAAGAATCACTGCGCTCACCAGAATGGTCCTTTGCTGCCACCTGTTGGTTATATAGTTAATTACTTGGTCATTTTTTACCCAAAGTTTATAACAGTTCCAAAAAATCCACAGACTAAGACAATTCAGTAGATTCAGCCTAGTTTGAATGTTTTGCTTGTTTCATTTCTGTGAAGCCTTTTTCTCAGTGTTCAAGTGATTCCCAGATAAAGTTTGATTTGATCCATTTTCTGCATGTTCTTTATTCTGACTGTGTAAACTGGGGTTAAGGTTACTGTGGGAACCCCTCAATCTGATTACACAGCTCTTTCTGGCATGTTCCCCTGCAGGGCAGTTGCATTGCCATAGTGTAACATGTGAAATAATCCAATATTTATTCTGGCTGACCCAGCAGACCTGCAGGGGTCAAGGTGGGACTTCAAACTAATATCTGACCAAAGTAAAGGAGGGATGAGAAAAAAAAAAAGACATAAAGTGGACTGAACACACAAAAAGGTATTTAAAGATGGGGGAAAAGCCTGCAGTATTAAAACCATTGAAAGTACCCTCAGAAATAAAAGGTGTCAAAGGTCTGCAGAATGAAGCACTGAGTGCAGACGATGCGAACAGACACCAGAAAACAGTTAAGATTCAAACCTTTTGTTTGCATCAAATAAAAACAGAAAAACCACAAAAACACATGTATTCATTGTTACATTTTATGTATTCAAATGTACACAGTTAAACTGTATATAAGAGCTGTTTTACTGTGATTCTCCACCTCTCCCTCTCCAAACCATGAGTGGCTCCCAGAAGCCAAAATCCCATAGACTTCTATAGAAAAATAAACAGCTGTTACTCAGTCTATTGGTCAGAATAACCATTCCTGCTCAAATACCTTTTTAACATGTTCTTGATTGTTTTAATTTTTTTCATAATGTTTTTTTCTTTAGTGCAAATTATTCAAGTTATAAACTGAGCAATCAGATGCCTCAATAAAAGCTTGTGGTCCAACTTTCAAAAGCTTTGACAAGTTCTCTGGAGCCTGCTTATAATTGGTAGGGGTGTGGAGTTCCAACAAAACTCACTCCTGATTGACCGGAGTGGCTGCTATAAAAATGCTGACTCAGTCTGACTCACTGAATCAGTGCTTAGCTGTGGATGAGTTCGCTGCTCCTCACTGACAACGTCTGCCTCCAACGTTGCAATGTCAGTATTGCAAAAAGAATATTGCCTGAATCACTTTGTTTTGTTGGAGTTTGAAGTCAACCATTTTCTCTGAATATAGTATAGCTGAGGCATCCCTTTGATATCGGGCTTCAAGTTTGGAAAAGATCTTTTGGTTGTCTTTAGCTGAACACATGAAAGTCAAACAGAAGACTGAACAATACCTGTATCATGCTTTTCTTCAGCCTTTCAGAGTAAACTATGTCCATATATACGTCACATGCACTGGGGCAAAAAAGTATTTAGTCAGACATCAATTGTGCTCGTTCTCCCATTTAAAAAGATGAGAAAGGACTGTAATTTTCCTCTTACCTCAATTATGAGAGACAACATTAGAAAAAAAAATCTGAAAATAAATATCTGACTTTTAAAGAATTTATTTGTAAATTATGGTGGAAAATAAGTATTTGGTCACCTACAAAATGGTAAATGGCGTATACTTATATAGCACTTTTCTACCTACAAGGCCCAAAGCGCTTTACAGTCACAGACTCAGTCACACACTGATGATGGCTCCACTGCTGAACACTGGCGCCAACCTCCCACCAGAGGCAAGGGGGGGTTCAGTGTCTTGCCAAAGGACACTCCGACACATGGGGGTGCAAGGTGGGAATTGAACCTGTAATATTACAATCATGGGTCGACCGTTGCACCACGGCCGCCCGATTTCTGCCTCTGACAGACCTGTAACTTCTTCTGTAGATGATCCTCTGTCCTCCACTGGTTACCTGTATTAATGACACCTGTTTGAACTGGTTATCTATAGAAAGACACCTGTCCACAACCTCAAACAGTCTCACTCCAAACTCTGCTATGGAGACCAAAGAGCTGTCTAAGGACACCAGAAACCAAATTATTGACCTGCACCAGGCTGGGAGACTGATACTGCAACAGATAAGCAGCTTGGTGTGAAGAAATCACCTGTGGGAGCAATTATTAGGAAATGAAAGACAAGACCACTGAGAATCTCCCTCCATCTGAGGCTCCCCCCAAGATCTCACCCCATGGGATCAAAATGATCACAAGAACAGTGATCAAAAATCCCAGAACCCCACGGGGGACCTAGTGAATGCCCTGCAGAGGGCTGGGACCAAAGTGACAAAGGTACCATCAGTAACACACTACACCACCAGGGACTCAAACCCTGCAGGGCCAGACGTGTCCCCCTGCTAAAGCCAGTACATGTGCAGAACCGTCTACAGTCTGCTAGAGAGCATTTGGAGGATCCAGAAGAGGATTGGGAGAATGTCCTATGGTCAGATGAAACCACAACAGAACTTTTTGGTAAGAACTCTACTGGTCGTGTTTGGAGGAGAAAGAAAGCTGAGCTGAATCCAAAGATCACCATAGCTACTGTAAAGCATGGGGGTGGAAGCATCATGAATTGGGGCTGTTTTTCCTGGATCTTCAGATTTAGAGTAAAAACCTTTTTCCATCATTGAAGATGAAACGTGGCTGGGTCTTTCCGCATGACAAGAATCCCAAACACACTGTTGCCCAGGTAACGAAGGAGTGGCTTCATAAGAAGCACTTCCAGGTCCTGGAGTGGCCTAGTCAGTCTCCAGATCTCTACCCCATAGAAAATCTTTAGAGGGAGTTGAAAGTCTGTGTTGCCCAGTGGCAGCCCCACCCATCACTGCTCTAGAGGAGATCTGCATGGAGGAATGGGCCAAAATAACAGTTTGTTAAAACCTTATGAAGACTTACAGAAAACCTTTGACTGCTGTCATTGCCAACAAAGAGTAAATAAAGTCTTGAGTTGAACTTTTGTAGCTGACCAAGTAGTTACTTTCCACCATAGTTTACAAAAATATTATTTAAAAATCAGACAGTGTGATTTTCTGGATTTTTTTCTTTTTGTCTCTTATAGTTGAGGTAAACCTGTGATGAAAATTACACGCCTCTCTCATCTTTTTAAATGGGAGAACTTGTACAATTGCTAGCTGACTAAATACTTTTTTGCTCCACTTTGGCACACTAAAGAATGACTTTTGATGAAACACAAGGCTATTTTTTTCACAGTTAATTTCATTGTACAAGAGGACAATGACAATAAAGGCATATCTATCTATATATCCATTTTCTTATCGGGAAATAAGACGACTCGATCTCTGAGGCACCGCCTTTTACTCCTTGTGGGTGCCGCCCATTCATGACATCAAACTAGAGACGGCCTTAGCAGAGTGGCTAATTTTCTCCCACTAAAACAAACGACCTTCTAACTTTTGCAAAGATGGATGCACATTTTGCACATATAAAATGAAAGTATTTCAGAGGAATACTCAGAAATGCATGAATCGGTCAAAACACCACCTTGGGGTTGTTTATGTGAGAAATTAACACACAAAAGTTTTAAAAAGTGGTTTTGCATGACATAGCCCATTTAACATTTAGCATCATTTGCTTGGAAGCACTGCAGAAAAATTACTCTCCCAAAAGAACCTAATTGGGTTAGCGTCTCCTTAAAACATCAGATGTTCAAACACATTGAGAATGGCCTGATCACACAAAGTCAGTATTTTCTATCAATTTAAAAAGAAGAAAAACTTGCTAGAATGAAAACCCACCACACAACTGAAAAGAGCATTACCTTGACTGTAGCCGACCTCGGGGTTATATTTTGCGTGGGCGACGAGGACCCTGAAGAGCTTAGCCCGACCCTCGATGGCTTCTGGAGTCTCCCCCATCAGAGATCGGTGGGTTGGGAAGGAACGCTCTGGAGGATTTGAAGCAAAAGTCACATTGTTTTCTTTTTCTCTAGAAATAAATTCTGTACAGTTGAAGAAAATTATCGATTATAGTCTTAATTTACTAACAGCTGCGATCATTCAAATCCATAAAACTATTCTTTCCACACCAGAAAACCGGTTTACACTGACTGGTAAAGGTAAAAACAGAATCTCCCATGAATCCAGAGGGAAATTCAACAAATTCTAAAACTTAGATTAATTTAAATTAATTCAGGAATGTGTCAGTGATGCCAAACCCTACAAACCCAGCAGTCAGTCAGTCAGTCAGTCAGTCAGTCAGTCAGTCAGTCAGTCAGTCAGTCAGTCAGTCAGTCAGTCAGTCAGTCAGTCAGTCAGTCAGTCAGTCAGTCAGTCAGTCAGTCAGTCAGTCAGTCAGAAATAAATCTGGTCAAAATGTGTTGTTTGATTCTGGAACTTCCAAATTCCAGTAAGTGTTTCTGTCTGTGGGAACTCACGCAGGTCCAAGGCGATCTGCCTGAACAGAGAGATGTCAGACTCTGATGGGACGGAGGTTAGACGGTTCTGCGTGTCGCTCAGCATGGTGATGGCAGACAGGATACCGTACTCACTGATGCCCAGGTCCACCAAAGGCTGTCGCACTTCTGACAAACATGTCTGCGGAGCAAAACCAACAACACGTCCTCCAGCTGGCAGTGACCTCAGGACCCCTCACATTACACTCTGTCCCCTCTGTCCTGCACATTTACATGACACCTTGAAATCATTGACTGCATAGAGAACAGGACTGAGCGATCCCTCCTCGGTCGCGTTCCAAACAGGAAGTACCTGCTGGCTCCAAGAAGCCAAAATCCCATAGATGTCTACAGAGAAATAAACATCTGTTATTCAATCGTTCTATTGTTTAGAAGAACCATTCTATGAAAGCGATGGTGTAGCATAATTCAAAATAAAAAAGTCAAAACCAGAAATGCTTTTCCATTTTCAAAATGAAGCTGCATTTTTTGACTCAAAGTTAAAATGAAAAAGCAATCCACCAAAATGCTTTTTCATTTTAGTCTTCAACACCGCTTATTCTGTCACTTAATTAAAATGATAAAGAAAATGGCATTTTACATTTTCATTTTCAAAAAGTTCTGTGTCTAGCAAAATTCATTTAGAAATGTCTAATTTGACATTTCTGGTTTAGAATTGTATTTTTAATGACGCTACAGAATCGCTTTCATACTCGCTTCATACTCCGATCCCTTTTAAAACATCTTTAGTTCAAGTTATTCGGGTCATAAACTGACCATTCACATGCCTCAATAGTACCAGGTGGTCTCGCATCAAACTCTGAAAGCTCTTGATTGACACATTTTCCCAAGCCCACTTGAACTTCCAACAAGCTCACCCTTGATTGGCGATAGTAATTGCCATAGAAACACCAAGTCTGACCGAGTCTGACACGTCTAACACGGCGGCGTCTGTATCGTAATAAATGACGACTGAATTGACTTCATTTGGCTGGAACAGGACGTCGTTATCTATGAGTGACATCACACTCACGCCGTGGCGTGCCGTTCTCACACACCCTTAATCCCTGAAATGCTTCATAGATAAACTGAAATGTAATCCAAGGGATTTTTGCTCTGCCGATTAAAGCGTTAATTCTATGCGAAATGCCATAGATTGATCTTTATGCTTTAAGTATGACTGAATATTTCTCTGCTAAAGAAGTCAAAACACAAGAAAGAAAAAAGTTTTTTTTTCAGGAGTACATTCTGTTTGTTGGATTGAACGTCAAACTAATGCTTTTTCTTTAACATGAAGCATTTAAGATTTTCTGTTAAATCTTTTTTTATTGTAATTATTGGATTTCTAGAGATAGTTTCTTAGTTGGATGTATTTGAGGAGGACTGGAGATACCAGGTAGTGGAAGTGGGTGGTTTCTCTCAGAGCGTGGATGTTCAGAAGGCTCTTCCACACTCTGCCCCGCAGGCTGGAGGGAATGCCCATCCTGATGAACCGCTCCATCTGGAAAGCGAAGCTTTGTTTGTTTGTCTGTTTGTTGGTGAAGACTAAAGGCCCACAAGGACCCTCTGGAGCTGGACCAAGCCTCACCTGACTCCTGCAGAGGAAGCTGGAGGCGTTCCAGTAGCTGAGCAGCTCACACAGCTCCCGGTGCCTCCCACTGCTCAGCTGGGGGGAGCTGACAAAAACATCAACTCCACAAGGTCAGAGTTCATGCAAACCCAGATTCAAAACAACAGCCCAAGCAAAAGGGAAATCTTCCTTTTAGTTCCAGATTTGACTCAAGAGTTTCCACGATGAAGATGATGATGATGATGAGTTAGTTATTACCATATGTCCTCTTTTAAACAATCCGGCTCATCATCATAGTTGGCATGTGGGAGCTGACCTATAGTTCTCCTGCAGTCGGTCACCTGTCCTCACCTGTAATGGTGACACCGGTGATGAACTTTCTGCTCCTTCCTTTTAGTTACAGCGAAGCCGAATTCATCGAAAGTCTCGCTGTCACTTGGTCTCCGGAGTGAAAGGCTTCTCCTGCTGGAGCTGCTTCTCCTCCTCATGCTGGAAACAGACAAGCTGCGTTTGTCTGGAAGCAGCTTTTCCTGCTTTCGCGCTGCTGCACCTCGGGCCGCCGTGGGACCGCCCCCTTCCCTACGTCATACTCCAATTTGAAAACGTCTCAGAATTTTCTTCTTTTTTTTGCATCACGGGTGTTTTTCAACCTTTTTTGAGCCAAGGCACACTTTCTCCTTGACAAAAATCCCGCGGAACACCAGCATCCAAAAAATAAAAAAAAGGAGAAACTCATAGTCTGCACTGATCTATAGTCCTTCTGCAATCTCACACGCATTTTAGTGATATTGTGGCAGAAAACGCTGGAAGTTGCAGCTGTTTTTGTTGTAAGTTGTAATAGAAGTTAAGTTAGTTTTCAGTAATAATTTTCAACTAAATTATTTGACATTTTACCCTGGTAGTTGTTTTATCCATTCAGTTTATTAACAATTTTATGTAACCTCACAAAAAACCAAATATATTCTTTCTAAATAGTCATTTATTTTTTTAAAGATTTTTCTCAATGTTAGTGCAAAGACAATTGTAATTTTTGAACAATGTGATCCCAATGTGTTTGATAAAGTTTACACAAAAACTAACATTATATTTATGTTTTCTGTAGCTACACAAAAAGTGAACATGTTGACGTTTTTTTTCTTGTCTTAATCAAAAATGAAGTCCTTGAAAACTTTAACAAAAATGTTTTATTTCTTTTTTTTTTTTTAAACTTGTTCTGTCCAACAGCTGAGCAAACAGATTAGAGCTGAAGGCTTTTTGTTTTGGACAGGTTTTACTATCACAAAAAGAGGTTTTATAGCTTTGAGAAACTAGAGTGTAGATTTGTATAAACCCCTTTTTGTCGTATTATTTTTTATTTATTTGTTACATTTAGTGTGTGTGGGGAGGGAGAGGGGAAGAATGTGAGGGGAGGGTGGAAGAGAGTAAAAGGAAGAAAGGTGAAAAGGTGGGGGATACAAGCACTGATTTGAATAAGTTATTATTTTAAGCTGTAACAATTATACCAGGGGCCTCATTTCTAAAGGTTGCGTATGCACAAAAGAAGGCGTACGCCACTCTCTACGCAATAGTTGAGATTTATAAAAAGCAAACTTGACGGGAAAATGTGCGGTCCTTCACTCAAGCTCTGACCCAGGCGTACGCACAAAAACGGGTGAAATGAGAAACGGCGACGCCGTCGGCAGATGGAAGAAACACGTGAAAGTGAAAATGACAATCCAGCCTCTCAGAAATAACATGAAGACTTCACAAAGCAAGTCTAACAATTAACAGCCTACACGAACACCCGTTGGACCGATCAGCAGTGAAACAAACAAAAAAAAAATCAAACGAAAATTACAACAGAAATTCAAATGAACACTTATTTGCAAAAAGAAAAGTGAAATATGTTCTGCAATATTGGCATGTTGTGCAATTCATCCTCATAAATAATATAGTTAACAGAACGAAATAATGTACAAAACTGACATTCCCGTCAATGTGTCCGTCTGGTGGAGCAGATATAGGTGCAGACAGACAGACAGATGCATAGATAGAGAGAGATGCATTAATTGTCCACTAAGGAAAGTTGTTTTCATAGTAAAACATTTCTTCATAAGGTACGGAATTATGGTATTCATGCATATGCCTTTAGTTTGTTTTATTTTTGATAAAACAATGTATGGCGTATGTCTCAACCATTCAGAAAGCAACAAGAAATTACATTTGCGCTGATCAATTTCCCATTTCCACGTGGATTATTACCGACATCTGTAGCTTGTCAGATGTAATTAAATGGATGGAAATAAAATGCCCCATCACAATGCGTAATGACGCACAATGGCTGATCTTGCACTCTCAGAAGATGTGGCAAATGGAAGAATTCGGAGTGAACGCATCTTTAGACAGCAAGAAGACTTGCTGGCAAACGAGGACAGTGGCTTATGAGCCGGTTCCGACTTCCTCTGCGGGCTTTTGGGGGTGTGTCACCCGGTGCATCTGGCGCGTCGGTGTCCCCCTCCGCCTCAGACACCACTCCACTTAAAAGGGATTCCCCAATTATTGCCGCCAGTCTCTCATCAGGAGGGGTCAGCTCCGGTGTCCCCCCCCCACACCCGTGGCAGACACGGGTGTGTGTGTGTGTGTGGGGGGGGGGGGGGGGGGGGGGTCAGCGCTAGACGTTTTTTTGCCTTGACTTTGATGTCCGACCATTTCTTTTTTATTTCGGCCTTTCACCTCGCCAACGATAACTTCTACTTCACATTGAGTGAAGTTACGTATTTTTGATTTTCTCTCCGTGTTTGCCATGGTTTCGCAATCAATGAATATTCATTTGTGGGCGTTTCACGGACTATTTATGGGCAACTATGGGCGTGTCATGAAGCCGCAAATGCTGCGCTGCATTTAGAATTGGTTGTGATTTATTAAGGGAAAGATGCGTAGGATGTGCGTGCGCACGGTTTTATAACTCCGAATATTTCTGTGCGTACGCACGTCCTATGTTTCATCCTACGCCACTTCTGACGCAAATCCTACGCAAAGTTTTATAAATGAGGCCCCTGATCTGCTGGAAAGACGAATGTTACATAAAAGGTGAAAATCTGACACTAAGATGAGCGAAAAAAAATCTGTCCATCAATACACTGTAGGTAAGGAGGAGGGATGAAGCAGACAGGGAGCAGTGTGCACGTGGGGGTGGAGATACATGCATGCTGCCGACGTGAACCGTGTGTTCATAAAGGGAACCAGATCCTACCCAGCCAGACCAGCCAGACCTGGGGCCTCATTTATAAAACTTTGCGTAGGATTTGCGTCAGAAGTGGCGTACGGATGAAACATAGGACGTGCGTACGCACAGAAATATTCGGATTTATAAAACCGTGCGCACGCACATCCTACGCATCTTTCCCTTTATAAATCACAACCAATTCTAAATGCAGCGCAGCATTTGCAGCTACATGACACGCCCATAGTTGCCCATAAATAGTCCGTGAAACGCCCACAAATGAATATTCATGGCTTGCTAAATCTTGGCAAACACAGAGAGGAAATCAAAAAAACGTAACTTCACTCAATGTGAAGTAGAAGTTATCGTTGGCGAGGTGGAAAAGAGGAGAAAAATGTTGTTTGGAGGGCACAGTGTGGGCATTACTAATGCCAAAAAGGCACTTGAGTGGCAAACGGTGGCAGACGCCGTAAATGCTGTAGCCTCACAATCTCGGACCGTGGCCGAAATGAAAAAGAAATAAAAGAAATGATCGGACATCAAAGTCGAGGCAAAAAAACGTCCAGCGCTGCATCGGCAGAGTGTGTCCGCCACGGGTGGGGGAAAGGGGACACCGGAGCTGACCCCTCTTGATGAGAGACTGGCGGCTATTATTGGGGAATCCCTATTAAGCCCCCCTCATCGGCGTCCCCCTCCGCCTCAGTCACCTGACTGACGCACCGGGTGACACAGGTAAGAGAAATAATTAAAATGAATGCAGTCAAGTCACATGTATGCAGGCTACACAATTACAGATTATTAATATAAAACAATTTTATTTTAGTTGCTGGGTGTTCCAGCGGGGCCAGTGGTTACGATGCTGCAGCTGAGCAGCCGTCTGGACCCAGCGTCTCCACGGCACGCGGCTCTCAACCCTCCAGCAGTGGACGTGTCCTCACCGATGCAGTCCTTGAAATGCAGAGGGAAGTCAGTAGTTCAATCAGAGAGGTGGCCAAGGAGTTGGGCGAAATCAAGACTGACTGAAATAAACTGCACGATGAGGGAATTCTTAAATAAATAATATTTTCCACACCTTTTGTTGTTCTTTACAAGTGACGCATCACTTCCAAACGCTGGCGCACAGCAGCAGCATTTGGCTCAAATGCGTGGGGATGGGGTTCAGGGTCGGGGCCGACACAGCAATCGGCGCCAGGGGGCAGAGGCACGTTTTTAAGCTGTGCCACATTGTGTAGCACAGCACATGCCGGCACGATTTGGCACACACTGTCACTTTCACGTGTTTCTTCCATCTGCCGACGGTGTCGCCGTTTCTCATTTCACCCGTTTTTGTGCGTACGCCTGGGTCAGAGCTTGAAGGACTGCACATTTTCCCGTCAAGTTTGCTTTTTATAAATATCAACTATTGCGTAGAGAGTGGCGTACGCCTTCTTTTGTGCGTACGCAACGTTTATAAATGAGGACTTTGATGTCCGACCATTTCTTTTTTATTTCGGCCACGGTCCGAGGTTGTGAGGCTACAGCATTTACGGCGTCTGCCACCGTTTGCCGCTCACGTGCCTTTTTGGCATTGGTAATGCCCACACTGTGCCCTCCAAACAACATTTTTCTCCTCTTTTCCACCTCGCCAACGATAACTTCTACTTCACATTGAGTGAAGTTACGTTTTTTTGATTTCCTCTCTGTGTTTGCCATGATTTTGCAATCAATGAATATTCATTTGTGGGCGTTTCACGGACTATTTATTGGCAAATATGGGCGTGTCATGAAGCCGCAAAAGCTGCGCTGCATTTAGAATTGGTTGTGATTTACTAAGGGAAAGATGCGTAGGATGTGCGTGCGCACGGTTTTATAAATCTGAATATTTCTGTGCGTACGCACGTCCTATGTTTCATCCGTACGCCACTTCTGACGCAAATCCTACGCAAAGTTTTATAAATGAGGCCCCTGGAGAGGGGAGGAGAGCCCCCCAGGCCAGGAACCCCCCCAGCATCCGGACCCAGGCAGCCCGGGAGGGGGGTAGGAGGGGATCGCCCACCCCACCAGCCAGGCACAGAGAGGGGCCCCCTACAGGGCCCCCCCCCCAATGCCCAGAGGCATAAGCGAACCCAGTGTCCGGCCCCCAGGCCACAGGACAGGAGCGCTTAGCCGTACCAGGCGGCAGCCATGGGGGCCACCGGGCGCCGGACACCGAGACAAGGGCCAAGGACAAAGCCAGGGCCCCCAGAACCCATGAGCCCGCCCCCCGACTGGCGCCCCGTCTCCGCAAGCCAGCCCAGGCACGCGACCTGAGCAACCCAGGGATCGCCACGCACCCACAGCCACCCCCCATAACCCTAAAACCCTACGCACTACAACCCCCCCCCCCCGCCATAATATCTGAGCCCCCCTCCCCAACCCTCTCAGTGCCCTCCCCTCTCTGTGATGGGGAGGGAAAGCCCCAGAGGGTCCCAGCGAGCTAGCCCCCAGGTCCGTCCCACCCATGCACTCACGCACACATACTCACAATCATCTGGTTACCCTCCCCACCCCCTGCCGCCACGCAGGGGGTGGTTGTGACAAGGACCAATAAAGTACGCACCTGTTAAAGCTTGAAGCGACTCGTCATTTATGACCAAAGAGAAGAAGAAATACTCAGACCAGCCCGTTTGGCACCAACAACCATGCATGTTCAAAGTCACTTCAATCACCTTTCTTCCTCATTCTAACTTTGAACTGCAGCAGATTGTCTGGAGCATGTCTACATGACTAAATACATTGAATTGCTGCCATGTGATTATAATGAGCAGTTGGACAGGTGTGTCAAATAAAGTGGTCACTGAGTGTATGTGAGAGGTTTGACTATATAATCAATTAGATTTATATCAGGGACATGTCAATATCATGACAGTCTGTAAGCCTTTAATTCTTCCTTTTTTTCTTTTTACAAATATGCCACAGTACACTAGTGTGTCATAAGCAGTGATCAGGTGTGCTGTGGAAAATGATTCATTTTCACCCAATTGGTCTTAGAAACATTTACCATCGCCAAGACATAAGCTCTGTATTCATCCAGACAGGTC
Source organism: Oryzias latipes (assembly GCF_053564925.1). NCBI lineage: Eukaryota > Metazoa > Chordata > Actinopteri > Beloniformes > Adrianichthyidae > Oryzias > Oryzias latipes. The sequence continues at coordinate 1,717,429 of NC_136242.1, forward strand.
CTGGTTCCCCACTGAGTAGTTAGCAATAAGAAAGATCAGAAAAGACTTTACTCTTTGTGTTTATTTGATATCCATTTATGACCCTTTTATAAGAATTGCTCTTCAGTATATTGTTAATACAGACCACAAAGTTTCCTTTTTTACATTTTCGGTTGGTGGGGTGCCCTGCTAAGGTTCAAAAACACTATAATATAAAGTTTTAACATAACAATGTAAATGCATCACATAAGTCATTTACACTGAACAAAGGCAGAACTTTTCTTTCAAAACTTATGACCTTTCTTTAACGAACTGAATTTTTTTAAGGAAACTTCACTCAATTGCTTTAATGGTTTGTAGCACTCTTACCTCTCAGTGAGAAAGCCCTGTTCCAGTTCTCTCTGTGCCGAGTTTGTATGTTCTCCTCAAGCATCTGTGGGTTTTTGTCCAAGCACTCGGGCTTCTTCCCACAGTCCAAAGACATGTTTTCTAGGACAACAGGTGATTCCTGGATACCTATGGGCTCAATCCTCATGACCGTGCACAGGACCAAAGATGCATTTAACGGATCAATGTCATTTGCAAAGAAAGCCTCATTTTGACTAAATATTTTTTCTAAAACCTAGCACTGCCTTTGATCACCCTTTATATGAAATATTATAACATTTATCTTTAAATAGGGTGGGCCTATACACTTTTATCAACATTTGACATGTTTTCTTTGGGAATTTTATTGGGTGTTTTTAGATTACCAAATCTTTGCTGACATACGTGATTCAGTTTGCTGTGTTTGCTGCAGAATTTGAAATCAGCATATGGTAATAATTGCGTCCTTGTTAGATGCTGTGCAAACAGAGACTCTTGTCTTTTGTCTCCAAAGGTTAGAGAAAGCAAGCGATCAAAACTCAAAACGCAAAATGAATGATCTCAGGAATTCAACCAAACTAACTCGGCCCTATTGTCTGAACAGGGACACTGAGAAAATTGTGGGACACTTTTATAGTTATAGTATAATTTTGCATTAATAAATGTTGCTTGTCACCACAAAAGGGGATCATTGATAAAAGAGAACATTCACGGTGGTCAATAGTAGAGTGCTGGTGTTTCCCTCAGTGGTTCATCTTTCATAGAGAGCACAGCTGGGTGGTGCAGCATCTGATGGGCTCAAAGAAACTCACTAGGGTGATCCAAAAGGTGGACTCCATGCTGAATAAAGCTGGAAGCTCTGGAAAACAACATGCTACTGAAACAACAGCCCCTGCAGTTCTCTAGCTCCACTTTGTAGTGGACGTGTGTAACGGTTTCAGTCACTTTGTGTTTTGTTCCTTGATTTCCTGTTTTATTTTGTAGTATTTCCTGTTTTGTTGTAGTTTCGAGTTTTACCTTGCCCCGTCAGTCCTGAGTGTTTCCACCTGTGTCTTGTTCCCTTGTATGTATTTAAGTCTTGCCTTTCCCTTCCTCCTGTGCTGGTCCATATTGTGCTGTTCCCTGGTTTCGAGCGTTGTGTATTTTCGAGTTTCTAGCCTGCTAAGCAGTGGATTTTGGTTTGTAGTCATTTGTTATTATTAAAGCCCCGTTCCCCTGCAACCTCCTGCCTCCTCTCCTCTCTGCGCCTGGGTACTCCCTCTTCCTCTCCCCGTAACAACGTGACCTCTGCAGAAGAACCTCCTGCAGCAGTTTTCCTTTCAGAGACGTCTGCAGCTGCTTCACAGCTTCACTGTGACATTCGGAAAATTGGGTTGCCCTGCAGGGATCTAAAAAGGCAATTTGAAGGAGTCTGCTTCATAAAATGTCATCAGTTCTGAACTGTAAACACAACCAACCATCAACCATTTTGAATTTAGTTACAATACATTTGGATTACATTTAACAGCTGAACTTATAAACTATCTGGGAGGGTAAACTCTGTTGTTGAGATCTGAACCGTATCATATCTCGTACAAAACAAGGGTGACATCCTGCAGCATGTTTTCACTGCACTCTTTATTTGTTTTTATCTAAAAAACGAGACTTCATAAAGATGCAAAAAGCCAAAGATCTTTATTGTTGATAAAAACCATAAAAGTTACAATTGCATTTGAAGCCCTTTACTGATTGATCTTCTCTACCTGTCTCACTAGCAAAGCTAGCACTGATCACAACCAAAGGGTGATTGGATAAGTTATTTGTGATGTTTGAAGTGAAGCTTGACTCTGAGGAATCAGTCATTCCTACGTGTCTCCACTTCGTAGATGGTCTGGTAGCCATCGTCCCAGGCATACAGGTGCTTGTCTCCGGGGTGATAGTGGATGCTGCTGTGGCTGCTGTAGCGCTTTGGAAAGAACACCACAGGACTCTCATTGCTGTTCAAGAGAAAAAAACAAAAAAGATATTCAGTTGAGTGTCTTTTGTCGTTTTGGTCAAAAAGCGGTCTACAGCTTTCATATTTCCTGTGGGCCCCGAACATGTTTGGCCACTTTTTGTCTGTAGACAACTCGTAATCACCCACAAGGTCAGTTGTGATGAAGGCCTTAAGTAAGAAGCTAGGAGCTGCCATGCCTCGCATCACTTTGAAGTTTGTCTTTCCCTTTTTAGGTGGTAAAAAATGACTTTATAGAGTTCGGCTCAGTGACAAAATTTGTTTATAATTATCATAATAACTGCTTGTAGATTCACAAAAGTCATTTGCCAAAGAAACCCTTCAACCCCTTGAGGCCTGACTTTACTTCCCAAAAATCCCAATGTTTTTGCTTTTACATTGATGCTAAATTAAGGTTACTTTGGACCCAAAGGGGTTTGATGCATATTCACCTCAGTAGGTGTCAAGGGGTTTTAAACAAATAGGAAACCCCCTCAAATCAAACTGATGTGCTGTTTTTGTGTGTTTTTGTGAGTTGAGCAGAGAGCTCTTGCAGGTTTACAGTGTGTTGAACATAAAGTGCTCTTTTGTGTGAATGCTAACCTGTGGACGGTGTCATGAATGTCATACAGACACTGTATGGTGGAGCGCCCCCCATAGCCTGTGTTGTAGACCACATGAAGGGTCCCGCACACCAAGAACGCCCCTTCAGCATCTCGGCTTTTACACTGTGTATCCCAGGTATACTTCACTGCCAGGGTTTCTAAAAGCAACAACAAAACCATCAGAGGCTGATCCCTATAATCTAATATCTTCTGTGATAACAATCACTCTTTACAAATATCCATGTTTGCAGATATTGCCATGGTTGGTGGTCATGGAGGACCCAAATTCAGGAAACAAGAACTCTTAAACGGTAACTTCATTTAACACTAGAGCTGCACGATATGAGGAAAACTCGCGATATGCGATATTGGTGATTAATATTGCGATAACGATATAAATTGCGGTATATAAACAAATAGCAAAAAAAAAAAAAACATAATTTCCATTTCACAGCAACAGTTTAAAAGTTATACTCCAAATGACCCTTGTCGACGTAGGAGGCAAACATCAAACATAAAAGGGCTCATCTGATTGATCAACAACGTAAACGGGTCCTTCCGATTGGTTAAACGCATAAAGGGATTTGTTTCATTTGTTCAATATTTCAAGCTGCAATGAGTTTGTTTTAGCACATTTAAGGTAAACATTTACTGCGATTTTCGTCGTCTTTTGCGGTATGCATATTGCACAGCTTGATGACGCGATAACGATAAATTTGCGGTATATTGTGCAGACCTATTTAACACATTTGTTTCATCATGACAAAAAGGACTAAACATGAATCTAACTATGACGAACAAAAACATACACCATAAAATAAACTGAGGAAGAATACAAGGGGATTCATGACAACACTAATCAAAGATGGCAGAACCTCTGTCACTGCAGACAAGTCTGCTCCACATCTAGTCCAGGTTCCATGTCAGCCCTCCTGTTCCTGGGAGCATTGCCACAAAACCTACTCTGCTGTTCATGCCTCTGTGAGGGAGCCTTCATTCTACTTCTGTTAACTTCCATCCTGATTTGCAGCGATCTTCATCGCAACATTTTTCTGTCTAACAGCATTGCCCCTCTGTTTGGTGCTGTCAACGTTTTTTTTGGTTGTCTAAGATGACGGTTTGTGGTCAGGTTATGTTCTATTGTGTTTTTCAGCCACAGTCACACCAGGTTTGACTCGTCAGTTGTTCACAGTGGTTTCTGTCATTCATAATTCGATCTTTTGTAGTTTGTGGAGTTTGTTTTTTCTGCGCCACTATTTTTCATAATTTTGTCCAGTCATCTTTCAGGTTTTCAATTGATCATTTTTTAGTTTGGGTTTGCTTTTATAATGTTTGCTTTTCATTAACAAATGAGTTTCTGCCTTTTAGATTCTTGCATTTGGGTCCTCCAACAAGCAGCATTTATTTATTTCATTAAGTACAGGGGAAAATATTGCATCATTGTAAACAGGAAACAGGTTTCCGTGTCTTTGAGTCTCCTATGAGTTATGAAACCAAATGAAACCCCACCTTTATCTAGTTTGATGATGACAAGGTTTCCTCCATAGTCAGGGTCGGCATAAATAACCCAGAGGCCGAGTTCATCGACTGCCAGGTCCAGGTAGGTGTTGGGATTCAGACTGTAGGTGGGGAGCTTGCCTGCCCCCGGTATAAGAGTCCTGTCCACCACTGTGCTGTTCAGCAGATCAAACTACATTTGATGAGGAATGAGAGGAAAAAGGAGGCATCCTCACTGTCTGTAGAAGGATTCTTGATTCTGAAGCATTACAATAACAAAGCTCATTTATGGGGCTTCATGTCCGTCAATAACTCTGACCAATCAATCCAAAATGTTCTGCTGCTATGAACCAGAACTAATTCAAAGCTCTTTATCTGCAACATATTACACAAACCTGTTCCATCTGCATTGGCCTTACTTTCAGGTTATGGTTACCTCACCACAGGAACAAACCTTCAGTATCTGGTTGGGTGTGTCTGCCATGTGGTAATACAGGAATCCATGGTGGACCACATGCCCTGTGCCCTGCCAGTGGAACGGCAGCTGCAGCAGCTTTGTCTGAGGCTTTGTCTTTTTTTTGAAGCTTTGGAGCGATGGAAACTGCAGCACAGTGTTGTTCCGAATTCCACTAAACAGGTACACCTGAAACAGAAAAAGATTTCAATTTTGAGCTAACTGAAGACAATGATTTGCAAATAAAAGTTTTTTTGTTGTCAGACTGTGTCACGCTTCTCCACTTGACCGTAGGAGAACGACCATATGGGACTTCCTGTGATGTCTGACACTCATCATGTCATCATGATCGTGTTTTGCACCTGTTTGGTCAGGTATTTAAGAACCCTCCTTTTTTTATTCCAATGTCACATCCTAGTATTTTTCCACTTTGTGCGGCGTCACAGTTCACGTCTGGTCATGAAACTAGTTGCAGTCCACCGCCTTTTTTCAGATCCTGAGATGCTTCATCCAGTAACTGACTTCCGCCTGCTTTAACCACGAGTTTGCCTCCCGGATTTCTGTATTGGATTCAGTCTTTCACATCATGATGCTCTACACTTTTTGTTGCTCTTAATCCACTTTTGCGAACTTTGACAGAGAAAACTAGAGAGCTAACCGACACGATAAAAGGAAGAATGGTGTGCACTCAAGAGAGCAGATGAAACGGAAGCCAGATGGAGTTAGATACAATGATGAGTCTGACGCCGGAAGCTGGAGGTGTGATGGTGAATCTTTTCAGTGGGGACACCCTCCAGGTGGAATGCAAGCTAGAGAAGGAGACATTCTGGAGGGACACGATGAGGAGATCATCTCTAGAGAGAGGAGATTGGAAGAAACATTTCTGACTGAACTGTTTAAGAAGATCTTGGAGAGTGAGAGGAGGATGAGAAAAAGAGAAGAATTGTTCCGTTTCCATTTTGAAGAAGAAATAAGATATGCAGAGAAATTACAGAAGAATAAAACTGATGAGTCAACAGTCCATCAATACAGAGTGTAGGAAAGAGGTGGGGAGGCGTGGTCAAGCAGGTTGGAACAGGTGGAGGAAGGTTTCAGGTGTGATGTGTGACTAAAGATAAAGGTAGAGGTGTAGAAGACTAATGAGAACAGCCATGTTGTTGATGCAGAGCTGGAGGAAGCAGAGATGAAGATGTTGAGGTTCTCTTTGGGAAAGACCAGGATGGATCAGGAATGAATCCATCAGAGGAACAGATCATGGTGGATGTTCTGGATAAATGCAGGGAAGCAGATGGAGATGGTTGGCCTGCTTAGCAATGGACTATTCAGACTGCATTCACAGTGGTTTCAACAGTAATGCCATGAAAATTTAATTCTTTTCAAAGCTAGAGTTTTTTTTTGGTAGAGGTGGGAAAATGTGCCACTTTTTCACAACATCTCTTCAGTGCTAAAAGCTAAGAAAACAAGATTTATGGTATCTGTGTCCGTTTTTAGTCCAGTTCATTTAAAAGTCGTAAAACCGAGATATACATGAATAAGTTTTTGTGTCAGTTGATAAAAAAACCATTTAAATGACTACAGGCCTTCTGGGATCCTTCAGAGAGGTCCTTTAACCAGGAGCCGGACACGTCTCCAGCCTTTTTCACGACCTTCAGAGACTTGATCTGACTCAGAGTTCTCCTGCAGTCTTAAGTTGTTGGAAGAAGAAGAAAAACATTATTAATGACATCCAGAACTTCATTTTGGATCTTTTTCTTTTTTTTTTACTTTCCTTTGAAAATGCCAGCTCTTCCCGTTTACATTTTTTTGACCATCACACAGGCTGTTGTGCAAACCCCCTCACCATTCTCCACTTTAAATCCAGCTTTCTTCTTCAGCTGCTCCAGCTCTGCAGCCTTTATCTGTTGCTCCAGCAGAGCTTCCTCAATCTCAATATTTGACTGAGTTGGAATTTTATCCTCCAAGTACTCCAGCTCTCTCTCCACTCGATCCATGCGCATTGAAATGCCGTCCACCTGGCTCTTCACCTCTGAACTGTAGGGAAAAATCAGCCAATCCTCTTAGCATGTATCCACCTTGACAGTTTAAGGAATGAATCCATGAAAATGCCGTTTGGCAGGTGCACCTAAGCAGACTGAGTGTGGACAGAGAAGCCCGGATCTCGGAGGAGAGGTCGTAGTTTTTCTGGGTGACGCTCTGCGTGTTGAGCTCACACTGACTCAGACGCTCCTGAGAAAGATGGAACAAATCAGACATCATTCAAACTACAACAACACGCAGTCTTTATCCACAGGAGGCCCTCAAAAGACAGTATACCTGTTTCAATCATGTAACAGTAATATTTAAACACGTTAGTTTTCATGTCAGTGGCTTCTTGGCAGTCTGAGACCCAATTTCATTTCTGGGTTGAAGCATGTACTGGGGAAGTACTGAGACCAGTACATGGCTCAAACTTTACAAAAAAACAAACCTACTTTCAACCTAGTGAACCAAACAAAAATAATGTCCGTGTTGAGTTTTGGGAATGGTTCCATGGTCGGATCATACCACTGACTAGCAGAAAAGGTTTTGTGTTCACAGTTGTTGGACACAAGGATCTACTCAGAATAAAAATTAAAAATCAAAATCCATCCTGATAGTCATGATGCATGTGATTTCTGTTGTTACCCAACACTTATTAATGTCAAACCAGGAAGAGCCGCATGCTGCATGAGTTTGCACTGTAAAAAGAAACATGTTTAAATCCTGGTTTCAAAACATCTTAAAATTATTAATCTGTTTTATTTTTTATAATAAATGCAAGTGTGTAAATGTTTAGTTTATTCAACTGTTTTGATTTTATTATAGCTGTAGACAACCTGCAGAGAGAAAATGTGCATGCAGTTTTTTTTTGGAGTGACGGTTGTAGTGAATGCTTAACACTTATGGGCAAGTTTGGGTGAAGTAGGTGAGACCCAGGCCAAGGGAACAGATTTTTTAATGTTCAATCCCCCCCGAACTCTGCATACTGCGTAAAGTGACCGTTAGGGTTATCTAGGGGATGAATATGTGGACCTTGTGTGCAGCCTGACACGCAGAAATGAGGAGAAATTAGACAACCAGAGTGTCAGTTGTGTGAACATCCTATGGACACTTACCTAACACGTGCAAACCCCGTGTGTTCATCATTTCTGCATGGTCACCAAGGAGTCAGTACTCACACCTTTCTAATGACTAGAGTGTGGCGTAAGGACACTGTATGACAGCATCCTCTGTGCATCATAAGTGCCCACAACTAGTATTATCCTCACAGATACTTCACCATAACCTTACCACACGCACCACAATGGTGCATTCCATTTTCATGACGTCCCTTAAGGTGGTCGTATGATGAAAAATGTAACACGCACCATCGCTTCCTTTAGAATGCAGCTGCTCCTCTCTGTGACCCTCCATGGGCCCACCTGTACGGGTCAACCCAGGATGGGTGCATGTGACTAGGGTTAGAGCCCTAGTCTTATGCCGTATATTGATAATTTGCAACGTAACACTAAATCCAGGACTCCACTTAATTTAGCATCACCTTCAATGGGAAAAACATTGAAGAATATTTCATTAACATAAGTGGAAATAAAGTCAGACACGAACCTAGAGGCACGCCCAAGAAGCCCTTTACCTGTGCCTAGAGTAGCCAGGAATCAAACCACCAACCCTGCAGCTGAGAGATGCCTGTTCTAATGCCAGCTCACAGACTCCCAAAGATGCAAACATAAAAAAGAAACCTCCTCCTCAAACTTCAATTTCCTTAAGAAAGTTCAGCAGGTAACTCTTCAGTTAGCTTAGTTCATTGATCTAAGTCAGAAGTAATAAATTAAATTCTAGAATCAACAGGAATATTACTAGAAGCCCTTTTTCATTACAGCTTTACTTATAAAAGTCAAACTTCAAAAACCTCCAGATTCATGAAAACCATGACCTTTAATCCTTGCAGAGTCATGGTCTTGGCTGTTTGTAATGAAGTCACTGACTGGTCTCTGCTTACAGTCCTCTCTCAGCAAACGTTCTGAAGTCAGCGGCATTTTCACAAAACAAACTTAAAAATGCAGCAGGACCCCAGTTTAGTTTCTATCTACAGCAGTTTGTTGCTGCAGATGTGCAGGAAATGCTGAGAGACCGTCTCCGTCGGCTCATTCCAGAGTCAGAGAAGCTTTATGGAAAACACATGGACTGCACTAAGATGCCAAAAACATTGCAACCACATGAACTGCTGTGGGGGGACTCTGATAAAAGGATACAATGACTATTAAAATGTTCACTCTTAAAATATTTGCCCACAGATTAATTATAACTGTTGAGCAAAATAACAAAGAAGGAAGTCAAAATGTGACAGAATCTGCTCCTGGATGTGAGCCAGAAGCAGAAACTCACCTCCATCTGAGCCAGTCTTCTCTCCAGGTACTGGATTATGAAGGCATCATGAGTGGAACCCTGGCTCCAGACTGAACCCACAATCAGGCACAGAGAACAGAGGAAGAGAGGATTCCCTCTGGAGGACATTTCTTCTCTGTGATGTTTCTGAACGCGCCTTCAGATTCCTCAACGTTTTCCACCGAACGTGGGATCAGCTCTGACACAACCTTTCTGGGCTGAAAGCAGTCCTAAATCCTTTGAAGGTCAATTTTTCCTCCTCTTCAGTGTCTGAATTCTTTTCTAGTGGTGTTGGGTTTAAACCAGCTCGCTCCCTCTCTGGCCCTCCCTTGATTTAGTGAATTTGTGGTATGAAGGATGAAGCCAAAAGAGGAGGGAGGAGGGTGAGAATTCATCCTATGTGGATCCATCAGGATTTTATTAATCGACACTTTGTAGATCTACAGATTAAAAATAGTGAGCAGTAGGAGAGTCGGCTGTTAAAGAGGAGTGATTCTCTAACACTATCGTGTGAGAACGTCACATAGAACCCATATTTTTTAAAATATTTTGAATGATAAAATACAAATGATTTAAAGAATGCTGACGGTGACGTGTCAGCTTGTGTCCCCCTTCCCAGTGCTGATAACACCATTGCCCCACAGGAGGAAGAAGATGGATTCTCAGCCACCTGTGGTGGTCACTATCTCAGTGTAGCACAAAGTTTCTGTCTTCACTCTGTCCACAAGATCCCTGTCACAGAGGAGCAGCTGACAGCAACAATCTTTACCTCCAGGTAGAGCAGAGGAGCATGGAGGGATTGGAGGACAGTAGATGGAGTCCTGATCGGTGCTGATGGCTTCCCACAGGATCACCTGGATGGCCCTTGACTACCTGCTGAGTAAAACCACTGCAGAAATGGAAATGTTGGGGAATAGCATTTACATTGAAGTCAGAATGCTGAAGCTCATGCCATGGTTATTGTGGAGCGGCAGAAATCCAAGCTGTGCACAGTGAGAACATGTTATAGCAACATTACTCCAGCCACTAGGGGGAAGTGTTGGATTTAGCACACTGGGGGCCCAATGCTAATGTGCACAATGCCCTGTTGTTTCTAACACCAAGGCTTTCTGAGCTGCAGGTGATGTCTGCTGGAACACAACATGGGTTACACCTGAGCAGGAGCAGAAAGGCTTCATGGGAAAAAACCCATGTGGTTCCTGGCCAGTCTATTTGGTGTGGGAGACAGCAGGAGCTGCTCAGTCAACAAATGAGAGCAAAGTTCAAAGTACTTCAGTGTCACAATCTGAGCAACGCATGAGAAATGAGTCAGGAACAAGGTTTTTTTATACAATAAAAAAGTGTGACCTGCCGCAGGTGGATGTCAGGGACACCTGTTGCAAGATGATGAACATGTTAATGAAGAAGCTGTGATGCAGAACAACATAACCCAGAGTTGACCTCAGTTCCTGCTGAGTTTGCAGGGATGGGGGGGGTCCTTCCAGACCCTGAACCGGTCAGCACAGAACCGGTTTGTCAGCAGCTGATTGTCATAAACAAACTGTAACCTCTGCTGTCACAAAGCTGAGAAAGTGGATGTGAACACGAAAGACACTTCCTGATGTTTCCTGTGGGAGCTGACCTTTGACCTCTGGACTCCCAGCATCCAGTCAGACTCTGGGATCTGCAGCATCTCTGCGTGTTTGAACTGTCAGTGTCTAAAAATACGCCGCCATGTGGATGTTGCTGCTGTGTTACATAAGGCTGTGGGATCCGAGTGTCAGGAATGTGAAGAAGGACAGAACCTTTTCCATAAACAGTTGAGGAAAAAGTAAGGCTTCACTCTGGAAAATGGACTCATAACATTTGAGATGTTTGAAGACATGTTTTGTGGCGTTTTTCCAGTGAAAAAGTGTCCGCTTCCTCCTGTGTATCCTGGATCATGTCTGTTCTGTTTCATTCATCCTCACAGAAACCAAACATTCTCACCACCTCCCCTCCATCCTGTTGTTTGTTTGTGTCCAGCAGTGATGCAGGAGGGTGTTATTCATCCAAAGAGCACACACAGACACAAAACACACTGGATTTCAGGAAATAGCAAAGGTTTTTTGGAAAAGTAAACGGGCATGGCAAATCAAGACCTTTGGAGATTTGATTCAGAGCCTCTGAAGTTCAGCAGGATGCAGACTATCTTTGAACTTCACACCTGATTTTTACTGTTTGGGGAAAAAAAGAACGTCTGCCATAGCGGCTGGAAACCATGCAACTCCTGAACTGTTTCTGAAAACAGGTAAGCTCATGTAAGGAACTTACAGGGGGAACTTACCATGACTCTGAAAACCTGTGCTGAGAGTTGCAGGAAGCTTCTGAGGTCCCTTATCATTCAAGCCAAGTGAAAGCAAATGTGCACCCCAGCAGATCTGGTCTGCGAAGGCTAAAGATAAACTTCATTTGAAAGAAACTCAAGTCCTTAAGCTGCAGTCTGCTGTGACAAACACCAAAAGATGAGCTTCACTTGATTCATTTGGACAAAATGATTCTTGACTGAACCTCTGGAACCCCCAGAGTGACCTGTGACCTGAACCTGAACATGGAGATCCTGAACAAAGCCCTTGTCTTGAGGCAGATGGACTACAGCAGCAGAGACTGCACATCTGTCAGCTAAGAGCAGGAAACTGAGGCTACAAATCACACAGACTCACCAAAACTGGACAACAGAAGATTGGAAAAGCATTTTCTGGTCTGATGAGTATCTGTTTCTGCTGCCACATGCAGATGGTAGGGTCAGAATTTGGCATCAACAACATGAAAGCATGAATCCATCCTGCCTTATATCAGATGGTGGTGGTGTAATGGTGTTTGGGGTATTTTCTTGGGACCATTTAGACCCATAAGTACACATTGAGCATGGGAGTATGGGTGTGCTATGGACATTTACATGTCAGGAGTTCACACCTTTGGTGCAGTATTTGTGTGCGGTCAGTAAGGAGCCGGTACTCAAACCAGTGACGTGCGGTGAGGTTGATGGCTGGTGAGGCACCGACTCCTCTGCAGTCAGATTTACAAGAACTGAATATTTCAGCATTCATCCAACAGCAGGTAACAGCATAGATGGTACACACAAGAACATATTAGTCCTACAGAGAATATTGCTTTTATAGACATGGATAGAACACTCTTCTTGTGTATACATTATTCATATATACTGTAAACAAATTAAAGTCTACAGATGTGATCAGCACACATTTCATTTTGACCCTCTATAACTATTTCTGGTATTTTTTCAACTTCAGATTCTGGTGCTTTAATGTTATCAAATGTTGTCAGTGAAAATGATCATTACAATAATTATTTAGGCCTAAAATCTAGTTTTCAAATACTTACATGTTTTTTCCACTTACTCCCATGTTATTTTTAAAAAACAAACATTGAAAACCATGTTTGGCCTCACTTTTTGAGTCCATGCGTTGATCCTTCTCCACAAAAAGCTCTATGATCTGTTGGAAAAGTCGTCCTTATTTCCTTTAGTTTAGTGAGTCTCTCTCTCTCATTGGAGACAGACGTCCTCAGTCTGTTCTGTTTCTACTACAAAGCAGCTGTCAGCTCACGTCTGCCCCCTGCTGGCGAGGCTCGCCTCACTGGCAGCTTTTTCTCCGGCCTTACAGTCATCGCTCTGACCGTACTCTCTGTTAAAACCGAGTCCTGCAGTCAGACATGAGGCGAAGCGCTCCAGAACCTCACCCGGAGTTTCTGCTCCGTATGTGTTCACGCAACACTCACATTCTGCGATTTTAACCTCATGGAAAACATGTGGAGTCAACTGAAAATGTATCTTTAACACGGATCAGTGGAAAATAATAAGAAAAATGCGTCATGTGTCTTGTTAAAATAAAATATGTCCAACACAAGAGGCCCTCAGCTCTCATCTGTTTGCCTAGCTGTTGGACAGGACAAGTTAAAAAAAGAAAAAAAAAAAAAAAAAAAAAAAAAAAATGCGTCATGTAAACACGCCGTTCGGAATAATCTGCCCCGATCAGAGTTGTTGGGATCAAAATTTCTTTCCGATCGAGATAGGTGGGTTATACCGATTGTTTATCCGATCATTGTTCATGTAAACGGTTCATTCCGATCGTGTGTCACTACTGCTCTGGTTTACGTCACGCATAGGCGGTGCGGTGCTTCAGAGAAAGCTTAGGCGCTTAAACAGGACCGACCGGCTGCTCTGCGCCAGTGAACAGTGTCTGTGAGCACAGCAGCAGGTCTTATAGCTTTGTGTTTGTGGGCGGGGGGGGGCTTTGTCTCTGGGTGAGCTACCGGGCCAGTAGAACCGTGTCTCCCGGTAGAACTGTGTCTCCGAGCAGAGCTTAAACTTCAAGCTCACACAGCGGCTTTGGGGCGGTGTGTGAGCTTTTCAAAGCAGAAATGTGGCTCATTCCTTAAAAAACGTTCAAACCATCACGTGGATTTGTGTTTCCAGTCGTGTCTCGACAAAATAAAGGCTGATGTTATTCCCACATATTTACGTGCAGCCAAGATGCAGATTGCAGCGTTTCCCGCATGAATTTATGTCCATCCAGGCTAAATGTTGTTAGCGCATGTTAGCCTGTCCTAACCCTTTTTCGGGCTCCGTTCCGCCACCAAAAAAGCACTGACCACACGGATGAAAAATAAAATGATTAGAAACAGGCACTTCATAATAACTATAACAATAATAAACACACGTTTAGAAGATCCTCTTGTATATTACCGAGCAGCTCGGCTTGTTTACAGCAGAACTAATTTCCTCTCCTGGTATTTTAGAGAGTACTGCACATGTCCAAATGATTTATTCCGACCGAAAGTGTGGCCATGTAAACGTTTGTTATAATCGGAAAAAGGTTTTCTGGGCCCATGTACACGGTTGAATTCTGAACTGATCTTTGACCCCATCAAGATATTTTGCACATGGAACTACTACTGACTTCACAATATGCAACAAACGCATGACAGTTGCATGACGTAACTTAAAGTGACTGTATGAGCCTCAAGAGAAATGCAAGACACACCGGCGCTCCCCTTCAGATGCAGCCACTCCTCTCTACAACCCTTTACAGGCTGGACAACCAAAAAAAAAACCCGCAGCAACCCCATAGGGCTGCATGTGACGAAGGCTTAAGATTGCATCAAATATCTCTGAGAATGCAATACTTTGGAGTCAAAGCCTTTTTTGTTGATTAAATCACTGATAAAAGGTCCCCTTCATTTCCTCAGACCTGCGGGAGCAGCATAAACCTGCAGACTCCAGGCCTGGAGGACCTCTTTCCCCCGTGGGCCGCATCCTTCAACTCTTCCAGGGTAAATTCATAATTGATGATGGGACTGCTGTGCATGTGAATTTGTGTTTTTGCCTTCTTGTTTGTTTTTATGTTCAGCACCTTGATCTGTTCTTCATTACAAGAAAGGTGCTTTAAAAATAAAACTAATTTGAATTTGAAACATTTAGCCTGGAGACAAGCCTTAGCACAGCCTGAATGAGTCCCTTTGCATCCCAGATAGCATTTGGATGTTAATATGGACCAACATGGCTTAAATGGCAGAATGGAACAACCGTTTCCTTTAGCAGAGGCGGAGGTGGTGAGCTTCTGGATGTTCTGCTGGTTTCACAGAGTAAGGGTGCCGACTTTTACCATCTAACTTTAGATCTGGCTTAGAGACGACTTCTCAAGTAACACGGCTGCAGTCTCCCAACTCAGCACGGTCTCCCCACCACACTCAGAGAAGTCGCAGCGGGAGGAGGGACGCTCGTTCACACCGCCTCATAACAGGAGCATGCAGAGAGAACACTGGTCAGTGGAAACGTTCCTCTTCATTCTTCACCATGACAGAAGCAGCAGAGTCAGGAGAGCACATGCCGGCAGCCTCTGAGCAACAAACTCCACACTTCCTGAGGGATGTTATCTTCCATGGAAAGTTCAAGGTGGGTTTTACTGTGGACCTTATCAGAGTTCATCCAGAACTCCCAAAGTTTTCCTTCGTTTTCCATCTTTGTTCTCTTCTGTTCATCTTAACAAGAGCATTTTTCCTGCTCAGATGTTGCTGAACCTGTGACTGCCTTTTTATGGAAGATCAAATCTGCTGTTCTCTTGATAAATATTTCTGGATAGATTTTCAAAAACAAATACTTTCATCTTCTCCTGTCTGGATTTTCCTGTCATCACTCCATTCATCACTCCACTCCAGTACCAGCTTTTCAGGTTTTCCAGAACAGCATGTTTATGCTTCTCTGAAACGTCTGAACGTAAATCTGAACTTTAGATGAAGTGTATTTTTACTTCAGTTTCAGCTCTTTATGGCAGATATACTGCAGATGACATGAGGGATGTTAGGTTTCATGTAAACATCTAATCATATGTTCCGGCTGCTTGGTTGTTTTTCTCACAGACTTCCATTTTTTTATTCAAAGCTTTCAGCTGGGTTTGTCCTGCCTGAAGTGGGAGGAAGGTGTGTTTACTCTGTGCACTGGCACTCTTAATATTCTGAGAGAAGACACAGGAAGACCTATATGACTTCCAGAGACGAGCATTCGCAGTTTGAGAAGCTTTATTTTTTCAATAGGAAGAGACCTTAGAAATGTAATTAAAGATTTATTTGTGTAACAGAGAGATTTTCAAAGCAAAACACCCTGATTCAGGTCCGTCTTTTTCATAACGATCTTGAGTTTGAAGGCCATCATGATTCATGAATTTGATGACTTTTGTCAAATGACTTGATCTAGTTTCTAAAATGATGGCTGACGTTTGCTTGACAGACAGAAAACCTACATTTTCCATGTCCATTTTCACAGCCATGTACTCACTGTGAGACAGATTTATCAGTGAAGACAAAACTTTGTTGATTATATTTACCGACTGTTTTCATGATGAATGGTAATATTGGAGCTATCCATCTGTACGGTTTAGAGCCTGATTTCAGCTCAGATGAGGGAAACAAAGATCTACATGGATCTATTTGTGGATGATCAGAATGAAGCGGAGCAGGAGCTCGTGGCTCGCTGCTTGTAGCACCCGTCAGGCTGTTTCAAATAGCATTCTTTCATCTCATCCCAATTTACAAGGATTTCATTACAGAAAACTCATAAACACAGTTTTAATCTTGATTTTCTCTGTATAAATGTCCGCCATCATGAGAAAAATACAACAACATGGTAAGAATACCCCAAAAAGTGGGTCTTTAAAGTAAAGCGATTATTAAAATGAGTAAACATAGTGAATGAAACATAAAAAATGAATGAACACTTTGGACACATCCTGTGTTTACCACAACTCATATGCTTGAGTGTAAATGAATGTCAACCCTCTATCCCACGGAGGATGCCAAAGTGTCACTGGTGTGCCCCCTCCTGACCAGAGAAGCGTGAGAGTTGATAGCTGCACTCTGGACTGGAGGATTGTTACCCTTCCACTCATATGCTGCACTCACGCATCAGTTACACAAGGTGTTTAACAATACAACGGCATCAAGCAGGCCACCTATTCACTGCGATTCCAGACTGGACAATCAGCTCACTGGTGACGGCTTACCGTGAGAGACTCACCGCAGAGTCGCAGTGGGAAGAGGATTATCCTCGGATCAACTCATCGCCCTCACCATCAAACCATCCACCATCTTGGCCGATTTCCCTATGCTTTAAAAAACTGCATTTTGGAAACAAAGGCTATGATTGACTCTGGGCAGCGGGGAATTTAATGGACCTGGCTTTTGCTTATTTTCACGATGTTGCTTTGCTTACCTGCGACGCCCGGGTGGTGGTCATCGCTCTAGACGGAAGGCCCCTGGGGTTGGGCCAGATCCGGTTCCTGACTCAGGACATCGCAGTTGTCTCATTGGATCACCATCACGAGTCTCTCCGCCTCTTCGCCATCGAGTCCCCTTGATGTCCCGTCATCCTCGGTCTGCCTTGGCTGGAGAGGCAAGATTCAACCATAAACTAGTCTGTTCACAAACTCATATTCACCTCCGCTCTTTGCTGATGACAGTGATTTCATACCTCAAGAAGATCTGAAAGCTGTGCTCCATTGAGGCCGATTGCAGCCACCACCCTCGCAGAGATAAGCGCGACAGGAGAGACGGAGGGGTTGCCGGTTCAATTCAGGGACCTGCCAGAGGCCTTCAACATGCAGCGTGCCACACAGCTCAGAGGACGGGAGTTCCCGCTTTCTCAACCTGAGTCTGAGGCCATGCAGGCCTACTTCCAAAAGGAGTTAGCAAAGGGCTTCATCCAACCATCTACGTCCCCAGCCTCAGCTGGCTTTTTCTTTGTTAAGAAGAAAGATGGTGGCCTGAGGCCGTGTATCGACTACCGCAGCCTTAACCCTTGTGCTACCCTAGGCCCTTTAACATTGGGAGTTGGGTCATCTAGACCCACTAGACAGTGCTCTGAACCTTTTTTCTTCAATGATTTGAGATCTTCACTGGTGTCCATGGATTACATGAAATCTTTCCACCTTTATCCACCTTTGTCGTGGTAGGGAGAACACGTCAATGGTCATCTTTTTTTTTTTTCTTCTGTGAATGGTCATCTTGACCCCATAGGATGGCACAAGGGTTATTGATGTGACTGTTAAGTCCGGACATCCCCTGTCTCTGGTTCCTGCAGCTCTGGAGCAGCTCCACACAGCCCGCTTCTTTACGAAGCTGGATTTGCGGAGTGCCTACAACCTCATCCGCATTCAAGCAGGGGATGAGTGGAAGACCGCCTTTTCAACCTCCTTAGGACAATATGAGTATCTGCTCGTGCCCTTTGGTCTCTGTAACGCCCCCTCTGTGTTCCAGGCTTTTGTCAACGACATCTTCTTCTTACTTCAGTTTAGTCAAAGTTTGAAAACTCTTGGTTTATTTATTTTTTCTTCTGCCTGTATGTTAGACAGATGATCTTTGCTTCATTAAACAGAAATTTACTAGGAACAAATATTACCGTTTGTAACAATCCTTCTCCATGTGAGTGCAGACACTGAAGGTTGACTTGGAAAAATCTTCTCTCAGAACTGCAGCCAGACATTAAAAGTAGACTTCATAAAGTAACACGTTGAGGTCATAACTCCGGTCATAATTCACACACTATTTATGTCCCACCAGAATTTCTTGGAAGTGTATCAGCCGGCAAAACAGCTGCCACGACCCCCCCCCCCTCCGAAGTTTCAGAAACCACAAATTATCATTTACAACTTTAAACTCTACAAAATGATGATCAGGCAGGACAACAGCATCTGAATCCACATGTAGATTTATTTATAAAGAGAAAAAGCACAACCAGGGGGGTCAAAGATAAGGATAGAAACAATTAGCTGGAAGAAAACAGTCCCAAAAGCAGTCTTTTTGTTCAAGTCTCAGCATGTCAACATCTAAAAGTTTGTTCAGTTTTAGAATTTTTTCCATTTGCAAAAAGAAAGATTTCTGCAAAACAGTTGTATGTATGTATGTGTATGTGTATGTGTATGTGTATGTGTATCTGTGTGTGTGTGTGTGTGTGTGTGGGTGTGTGTGTATGTATGTATGTATGAATGAATGTATGTATGTATGTGTGTATGAGTGTGTGTACGTTCTCATGAGCAAATATAAAGTGTAAAGGTGTAAAAAATAAAAATAGGAGGAAATAAATACATATAACACATTTCAAACTGTTAGAAAATTCTCTGGAGAGTGTTCAGAGTTCATCAGAGCGACAGCTCAGGGAAGGAGCTCTCTTTGTGATGTACAGAGCCCTGAAACACCGGCGTGGAGGGAGGAGTCTAAGCAGGTTCTGACCGTAGTGTGAAGGGTCTGTGGAGATTTAACGTCCCGCTTCCTAACCCTGGACCGACACAGGTTCTGAATGGAGGGATGGTCAGAACCAATCGTCTCTGCAGACCTGATAGTTGTCTGCAGTATGTCCCTGTTGTGTGTGGTTGCAGATCCAAACCAGGACGGGATGGATTATTTTGGTCAGCATCCCTTGAGGAAGAGATTAACTTCTTTAGCTGACGTAGTTTCACAAGAACAGGCAGACGGCTGGATCCAAATGCAGCAGGTTTATTAGCTCATTTGAAAGTCCACAAAGCTAAATCAGGGTGAGGCAGGCAGACAGGGGTCCTTCAGAATTTTGCAATTAAACCCCTTCCTGCAAACTCAACCAATTCTCCCACCTTTTACACAACACTAGTACTTCACCTGATTTCTGCAACGTTGTTCTAACCAAATGAAGTCAATTCAGTCAAATGTTTTTGCCGATATGGACGCTGCCATGTTGGAGCCAGATGTGGTCAGATATTGGTCCAAGTCGATCTGAGTAACCATTTCTGTGACAACTACTTTCACCAATCAGGAGAGAGCTTTTGGAAGAACATACTCCTACAAATCTGTCAATTGAATGTTTCAATTTAAGTGGACATACTTTGATTGAGACATCATAAAAAACACCAAGAAAAAAAGAGGATTATCAAGAACATGTTAACCAAAGGTTTCAGAGCAAGAATGGTTATTCAGACAAATAGAATTAGTAACAGCTGTTTATTTCTCTATAGAAGTCCATGGGATTTTTGGCGTCTTAATGATGGGATTTTGTTCTACAGTGTCCTTTCACCAGTCATTTAGAAGATGCATGCATGCACAGTTTGGGCACAGGGTGTGCACGTGATTCGTAAAATTTTCTCATTTTTAACAGCCACATTTATTTTGTTTATTTGTTTTTTGATAAAAAGACACAAAAAACAGTTTTTTATTTTACTTTTTATGTTCAGATTGCTGCAACGGGTAGACAAAGAAAAAAAAATGTGCATGAACATTATCGGCTTGCTGGCTTACCTGGTGGTCCACGATCTTAACCTTTCTTGGGGGCAACCTTTAAGCCTTGCACAGATTTGCTCAATTTCCCCCCACAGACAGCTGTATCCACCCGTAAGGGCAGTTGTTACTAACGCTTAAACTAGCAACACTTGGCTAATACTGTGTTAGACATTGACCTCATGCTCATTTTCACTGGTGAGTGGGAGTGACACCCCCTGGCTGAATGAAACTCCTGTGTAGACCCGGGCGGTGAACAAATAACCCTTCACCAATAGAATTCTCCTCAAAGTCGGAGATATTTTTGGAGTTGTTGCTTCTACAACTCTGCTCCTCTGACAGAGCAAAGCCTGAACACTTGGTTTAAGGCTTTGATCCGATTTGGGCATTTAGACCGAAAGAACAGCTTTTTCCGAATCCAACATCTGAATTCAGGATCTTGGTGGGCAAAGGTTTTGAACATAACGCCTAGCTTTGAATTGGAGAACTGTGACTCTGAGACACTTTACTACAAACACACATGTAAAATCCAGCTCTGACCTTCATCCATACAGGGGAGCTCTGCTGATCTGGAGTCCCTTAAGAAAACATAAGGATAAGTTTATGTCCTAATAGTTTTGTAAAAAGTAAAACAAGATGTTCTATTGGCGCTTTGAAAGCATTGTTGACTGACTTGGACACCACATTACCTCTGCTGTCATTCCTAGCTTTGAATTGGAGAACTGTGACTCTGAGACACTTTACTACAACTTTATTTACACAGAAGTGATTCACAACAGAATCTTTAATCATTTTCCATACAAAAAATGCCTATGTTTTTATTTATTCTGAATAAATCATTAGAAACAGTACTTCCAAAAGAAAAACATTGTGTTTCTCTGCAGGAAGAATAAATTGGAGAAGCTTCTAACCCACTGATAGCTGCTTCAGCGTTTGCTATGGCTTTCCTTGTCCTGGTTTGGAGCTTTAAGGCTGCAGACCAAACCTGCGATATGTCTGAGCTTCACATTTTTCCTGCAGAGTCCGACTCACTGTGACAGCAGCAACACTACTGCTGTGCACGTGCACGTACTTGAAGGCTTTGAGAGATTTACAGTGCGAGACTGTTTTTACACTCAGAGTTCTTTTTCAGAGGGGGGCTGGTTACTAATGAGAGAGGATGAAGACAGTAAACAAGGAGCTTATCACTTCAATATAGAACTTGGCTGCAAAAGAAGGTGGGGAAGAAGAGCAAGACTGTGCAGGAAAACAATTTATTCTGAGAAAAGACCCTTCCAACAATGCTGCATTTGAGTTGTTTTTTTTTTTAATGAAGGCATTAACTCAGAATTTTAAACACACATGTAAAATCCAGCTCTGACCTTCATCCATACAGGGGAGCTCTGCTGATCTGGAGTCCCTTAAGAAAACATAAGGATAAGTTTATGTCCTAATAGTTTTGTAAAAAGTAAAACAAGATGTTCTATTGGCGCTTTGAAAGCATTGTTGACTGACTTGGACACCACATTACCTCTGCTGTCATTCCTTCATAGAGTGAAGTGTCTGAACCACTCTGTAAAACACTCAAAGGACAGCAATGAGACAAACAGAAAAGTACACTGCCATGTGCTTCAACGTGTCATGTATAAATGTTTAACTAAGACATGGCTTCCACATGCATGGCAATTACATTTTGGGCTAAATCACCATAGTAGTTAATTCTGCTTAACTGGGGCCCTTTGACTACGTATGTAGAGGGTTAGCTCAAATATCAGCTCAGATTTAAAGAGGTTAAAGTATACAAATATTTAGTATATTACTTGTAAGTGATTATGCTGAAAGTCCTGACCTTCTTAGTTTGCAGAGAGACAGTCCTTCGGTGTGTTAGCTGCAGAGAAGGCTGGGATGTCTGAGGACGTCCTCCTGTGATGGATGGAACCAAGTTATGGAGCCAGACTTCTCTTAAAGCTGCAACACCTTTTTCCAAAGGCAGCAGCCAGAACTGGGCAGTGGTGGGACCTATGTGTGTGTTAGTGGGTGGCTTAAGGTAGTGGTAGTGGGGGGGTTGCAAACCAACACTTGACTTCACATTCAGGGTGGAGATGTAACTGATAGGGAGCTGCAAAGCTATCCTTTGAAGCAACATTTATGCATTTATTGATTTTTTTGGAAACTTTTTCAAAGCTTTTCTGTTTTAAAGGGTGTTCCAGGTTTATTGGAGCGCTGTGTGTGTGGGAATGGGGGGCATCCATGTAAATGTCATTGCATTTGTACTACAAGAACATGTCTGTATCTTCGTTGTGCTGAGCATGCTCCACCTCGTTTTCCTCAGTGACTGTCTTCATCTCAGACTCTTTTCTCAGAATCCTTTATAATAGGGGTGTATTGATCCGTTTTAACAATGATTTGATTAATATCATAGTTTGTGGTTGCTGATATGATTCATAATCGAGTTTGGTTCATTTGAACAATCTGATTCACTGACCTGAAATGGATCCAGGACATTTTTCGCCAAAACTTCAACCAGTGTGACTCAGAAAGAAATATGTGGAAATGAAAAGTTCAGTTCAAGTTTTCAGATTTCTTGTATTTATGTGTGGTCACATGACTTTGCTAAATTCAAAGTGTTTCCCCACATTGGACTGGAATGATGGACAGTTTTAGCTCACATCACATGTGTGTTGTCTGCTGTGATGCACTTGGTCGTTTTTATGTTATAGTAAAATAAATGTACCATGTCTCAATCCAAATTATATTTTCCTTAAATGATTTTAATTGATTTATTTCATTTAAAATAATTTTATAATAGTTCAGGTCGATTTGATTAACATATTGCCTCAGACAGATCGATCTGGTTGGTATGGAAGCGATTCTGTAGCATAATTAAAAATAAAAGTCAAAACCAGAAATGCTTTTTCATTTTCAAAATGCAGCTGCGTTTTTTCACTCAAAATTAAAATGAACAAGCAATTTGCTTAACCGCTTTTTCGTTTCCTTCCTCCACACTGCTTATTCTGTCACTTAATTAAAATGATAAAGAAATGGTATTTGACATTTCATTTTCAAAAAGTTTTTTAGTAAATTTGTAGCAAAATCCATTTAGAAATGTCTAATTTGACAATTAAAATGGATTAATAGAAATGCTTTTTCATTTTCAAAATGTAACTGCATCAAATGACTCAAAATTAAAATTAAAAGTCAATCCTCTAAAAGGCTTTTTCATTTTCTTCTTCAACACCGCTGTGACATAAATAAAGCAAAAATGCAAAGAGGGGATTGCATTTTCGTTTTCACATCCACCCTGCGAAAAGTGTTGCATAATTCAATTCCAGTTAGCATTTCCAGGAGGGAGGCGGGGCGATGATAAATAGTGATTAATTTTGAGTCAACAAAGGCAGTTTCATTTTGAAAATGAAAAAGCATTTCTGATTTTGTTTTTTATTTTTAATTATGCTACTGAAATGCTTCCATAGATTGGATCATAGGAACAGAAATTTATTAAGTTTATTAATTGTTTCACCCTTACTTCCTATAGAAACATTTGAAACTCTGTGGTTTCACAGATTTGACATGATAACGCAAACCAATAACGGACTCAGCACATGTGTGCAAACATCTGCTTTTTCACAACTGTATTCAATAAAGTGGTTTGATAGGGCACCTAAGGACTGGAACTTTCTGCAAAAAACAAGTCAACTTTCAAAGCTCAAAACTTTGCCACAGTTTGATGTTATAATCCAGGACATCTAAATGAAATCTCTAACTGTAGCTGTCTGTAATTAAATAATTAGTTCATTAATTTGTTATATTTAATTTTTATTTATATGTGTAAATGTATTTTCATTTTATGAAATGTCTTGGGTGTGTAACTTTTGCCTCTTTACCAGGACTCCCATGAAAAAGAGATCAGTGGATCTCAATGGGATTTTTTCAATGGTTAAATAAATTTAGAAAAAGAAATGAAAAGTCCAGAGAGTGTGTTGGGGGTTTTTGCACTGAAAATAATTGTCTTCCTAAAATCAAGCACTAGTTTGGGCAGAAGGGTGCGTGGCAGTGTCCCATTCTTTGTCTACATAGTATAATTGTGTGTCCCACTGTGATATAAATGCCCTTTTTCATTTGGGAGATTCATTCCCACTCACTTTTGAACTGTACAGGGACAGAGCAGAATTGTTACAGACCTTACAAAAAGATCATTAGAAAGTCTGGCTGCTTGGAGGCAGAACACAAACATGACAGATATTGATGCTTTTCCATTCTCCTGTCTGTGAGGATGTTTCTCCTCATGTTTTGTTATGTGGCATTAAATGACAGTGATGCTGCGGGTGCAGACGTATGTTTCATCTTCCATCTTCCCCTCTCCATCCTTAGCTGCTGAAGGCTCTGACCCCAGAAGAAAACACCCGCTGCCAACGTGGCCTCTTCTTCAACGACGGTCAGCGACGCGTCGACTACATCCTCACTTATCCGCTGAAGAAGCCAGGCGGGGGCCGCTCCGCCCGACAGTCAGTGCATCGACTCACGGACAATGCCATCAACCGCAGCCTAAGAGGGCCTCAGAGTAAACCCCCACGCCTCTTCCAGGCTGACCGGGGCAGAGACTCTTCCACCTCGGAGCCATCGACAGGGGTGGATGTGGAAACTGGCTCTCCGGTAGAAACGCTTAACACCCAGGAGGACTACAAAGTATTCAGGAGGGAGGAGTTCGAGGAGAAGCTAAGGGACATGGGCCTGGAGCTGGAGAAGGACGAGGAGGTGGGCCGTCACACACTTCCATAAAGATGTGTTGCATCAACCAAAAAGACAGGGGTTGATGAACCGTGAGAATGTAGATCTCTTCTTATAGTTTCACTCACAGGGACAAACATGAAACCAAGAATCATCCTGACTGAATGGCTGTTCTTTTATGTCATTTATCACTGTATAGCCAAACTACGTCTGGTCAGTGCATTAGTAACATTTCCAGGTAACAGTAAAAAACAGCAATAAAAAAGGCGCTAATCTCAGTGATACATACATTTCCACCCACCCATGTTGCACTTGAGGTATGCTTGTCACATTCCAAATTAACATAAGTATTGCCTTTGAATAGAAGCTGTTTTTCAGTCTCCTTGACTTGATGGCCTCCTACTACATGTACAATGTAAGTGAGGCAAAAGCCTTAGTGGTCATTTAACTCAAAGGTAAATTACATTATAACCATTCCAATAGCAGTGTAAAAAGCAGAAGAAAAAAAGAAATATGAAATCCTGAAATTAAATCAATACACTCACTGGCCACTTTATTAGACACACCTGTTATACTGGACGTTAGGACAAATTTCTATTCAGACAATCGCATGGCAGCAATTCAATGCTTTTATGCATTTAGACATGGTCAAGACGGTCTGCTGCAGTTCAAACCGAGCATCAGTAAGGGGAAGAAAGGAGATTTAAGGGACTTTGAAGTTTGGGACTTTGGTTGTTGGTGCCAGATGGGTAGATAAAATCTTATAGAAAGGAAATAGTAACACAAATAACCACTCATTACAACTGAGGTCTGCAGTAGAGAATCTCTGAATGCACAACACGTCTAACCTTGAGGCAGGTGGACTATAGCAGCAGAAGACAACACTGGGTACCACTCCTGTCAGCTAAGAACAGGAAACTGAGGCTCCAATTCACACAGACTCACCAAAACTGGACAATAAAAAATTGGAAAAATATTGTCTGGTCTGATGAGTCTCCATTTCTGCTGCCTCATTCGGATGGTAGGGTCAGAATTTGGGGTCAACAGCATGAAAGCATGAATCCATCCTGCCTTGTATCAACTGTTCAGGTTGGTGGTGGTGGTGTGACGGTGTGCGGATATTTTCTTGGCACCATTTAGACCCCTTAGTACCAAATGACGATGGTTTCAACGCCACAGCCTGCCTAAGTGTTGTTGCGGACCATGTCCATCTCTTTCTGACCACAGTGTACCATCTTCTGATGGCTACTTCCAGCAGGATAAGGCGCCATGTCATCAAGCTGGAATCATCTCAGACTGGTTTTTTGAACATGACAATGAGTTCACTGGACTCAAAAGACCTCCACAGTCACCAGATCTTAACCCAATAGATCTCTTTTGGGATGTGGTGGAACGGGAGATTGAAATAATGGATGTGCAGTTGACAAAACTGTATCAACTGCGGGATGCTATCATTTCAATATGGACCAAATTCTCTGAGAAACAGAGTCTAACCCAGTACTAGCAAGGTGTAGCTAATAAAGTGGCTGGTGAGTGTACATCACAAGGAGCAGCACAGCAGTGCAGTGGTTGGGATTCTTGCCTCACAGGGAGAAGTTCATGGTTCAAACCCTTAGAAGGTCCCTTCTGTGTTGCATTTGGATGTTCTCCCCGTGCATGTGTTGGTTTTCTTTAGACAGTCGAGTTTTCTTCCACAGTCCAAAATCATGCTTCATAGGTTAATTGGTGTTTCTAAATTGCCCCTAGCTCTTATTATGAGTGTGTGGCCCTGCAACAGACTGGTGACCTGTTCAGGGAGTACCCAGCCTTTACCCAAGAGTAGCTGGGTTAAGCTCCAGCAACACTGTAACCCCATAAGGGATTCACTGGGTTTTGAGAATGGGTGAATGGAATACAGTTATAAGCAAATGTAAAAATACATCTACACATACATACAGATATACTTTGAAATGTACTCAACGAGAACTCACCAGCAACAAATATTTTAAACAAAGTGTGATCAGGACACCTGGGAGTTTGACATTCTTATTGCCTTTAGAAAGAAGCTATTTGTGAATCTGTTTGATGTAGATCAGAGCCAGGATGTCCGGATGATCTTTTTTGCTCTGTGGAGACAGAGAGATATAACTGCCTATTTTGGGAGAGGGCGTCCAGTGATCTTCTGAGCCATCTCAACAACTCTCTGCCGCCTCTCCATGTCTGTAATGGTGCAGCTACCAACCATACAGTGATGCAGTATGTCAGCAGGCTCTCAACGCATGAGCAATAGAAGGTCAGCAGCAGGTTGAGATTGTTCTTCCTAAAGACTCTCAAAATCTGTAGCCCCTGCTGAGTTTTTTTGGTGATGGTTTTGATTTATTCACTGAGCTCCTGAGAGCGGCCTATTCTTTCACAAATGTTTGTAAAAACAATCTGCCTGAGTGCTCAATTTTTTACACCTTTGGCCGGACCAAGTGGTTAGGACACCTGATTCTGATCATATGGATGGGTGAACAACACTTTTGGTAACATAGTGTAGCTCTGCTAAGACACGTCAGTAGCGTTGTTTACCTTCATCTGCCAGACGACTGGAGATATCCACGTCTGAACACCCTCAACAATTTAAGAGGGACATAGTTTCTGCTAAACTATTTGCAGAATTGCAGTTTTAATGTGTGTGAGTGTCAGTGTCTGTTAACTGATCCTTTGCTTGAGGATGACATGTCCTGCTGCCAGAATATAAATAGAAAGGAAGTCTGCTCTGGATGTTTGAGCTGAAGCTGCGGGAAGATCTGAAATTTTCAAGCCCACATACCCTTCTTGATATCAGGGGGCTTCTTGAGTTCTGATCCGAAGGGACAAAATGTCGGGTCTGAATGCTGAAATAGTTTGATGCATAGGAAATTAGAAAAACACAGTGATTTCCTATTCAAACATGATTTAATTGCTGTCTAAAAAGCTAAAACCTCTGTTTTCCACAATCTGAATCAAACAAATGTCTTGGTTAGTTACTTACATTAAGCTACCTATGACAGTTCAGAGAAGTGTTCAGTGCAGTTTTGAGTGGCTATGGAGAAATTACCTGAGTGAAAGAACTTTTAACCATATTTGTAGTGGAAGATTGTATTGGTTATTTGGATATTTATATGTATTAAAGGGCCTATAACAGTTTCGGTTCCGGGTTAACGAATGGACACGTATTGCCTGCCGGCTGGTATTTCACAAGATTTTCAAGTGACTTAAAAGTTGTTCCAACAATCATCAAGCGACATAAAACCTGATTATCTCTAAGAAAGACAGCTGACCATGGCCCCGAAGAAAAACCAAGCAACAATTACCAGTGATGATATTAAATCTGCACTCGACGAAATCCATGCTAAGCTAGCTCCTCTCATGGAGCTAGTTGAAGAGTTCCGAAGACTCTGAGCTTAAAACCAGCAACGAGATAATCGGCTCGAGATTCTGGAGAAAAGAGTGGACGATGTGGAACAACAAGCAAGCATGAATAATGTAATTCTCACTGGATTACTGATCAAACCTCGGGCAAAGCTGAATGCTGAAGGAACTAGTATTGCTAATGCTAATAGCAATGCTAGCATTCCTAGCAGTTCTTCTGAAACGGGGAGTATGAAGAGTCTCTGGAACACCAAGTGGAATTATTTTTCATGTCTAAAGGAATTTCCCTGGATCTCAACACCATGGAGACCTGCCACCCGCTCCCCAGGAGAAAGGGGACGGATAAACCAGCGGTCCTCATCCGGTTTGTGAATCAAAAACACAACCTAGCTCTGATAAATCAAAGGAGGAATCTGAAAGGATCTGCTATTCAAGAACGGCTGTCAATCAGCAGAAGATGGAATATCAACCTTGGACATTCGCCGGATATGGACCCCTTTTTATTTCACAGCATTACCATAATATAATAATATAATAATAATATAATAAAAAAATGCTTAATTATTGAAGATGGTTCAAATGATTGATTTCTAATTATATTAATTCACTTGATCCAAAAAGTCATGATTTGTTATGTCTATTGTCTAATGGTATTATTTTTAATCATAGTCATGATTTTTCTAATGAAAATAATCTACATATATGTTAGATAACTGATCTGTATGTGATAAGTTATTATACAAAATAGTTATAGCTACAAGGAATAGGTATCGTTAAGGTTTTAACGGTACTACTCTTATTGATACTGCTTATCTATCCGGTATTTTAACGATACTCTTATCGATACTTTTTGTGGACGAAAAATAAATAATTGAGAACATAAAGTGTTTTATTTCCTCATTATGCAACAATGTTTTTTTAACAAAACATTTTACTTTATACATTTTTCCAACTTGAAAAGTAAAATACATGAAAAAATAAGTTATTTTAAGAAAAATAAACAGCAGGGTTGGGGAGGGGGGCTCAGATATTATGGCGGGGGGGGGGGGGGGGGGGGGGGGTTGTAGTGTGTAGGGTTGTAGGGTTATGGGGGGTGGCTGTGGGTGCGTGGCGATCCCTGGGTTGCTTAGGTCGCGTGCCTGGGCTGGCTTGCGGAGACGGGGCGCCGGTCGGAGGGTGGCCGACTCATGGGTCCCGGGGGCCCTGGCTTCGTCCCTGGCCTCTGTCTCGGTGTCCGGTGCCCGGTGGCCCCCATGGCTGCCGCCTGGTACGGCTAGGCGCTCCTGTCTCGTGGCCTGGGGGCCGGACACTGGGTTCGTTTGTGCCTCTGGGCATTGGGGGGGACCCTGTAGGGGGGCCCTCTCTGTGCCTGGCTGGTGGGGTGGGCGGTCCCCTCCTCCTCCCCTCCCGGGCTGCCTGGGTCCGGGTGCCGG
The DNA here is from genome assembly GCF_053564925.1 of Oryzias latipes. Taxonomy (NCBI): domain Eukaryota; kingdom Metazoa; phylum Chordata; class Actinopteri; order Beloniformes; family Adrianichthyidae; genus Oryzias; species Oryzias latipes. Next base: position 1,746,997 of record NC_136242.1, read on the forward strand.
GGGGGCTTCTGGCCTGGGGGGCTCTCCTCCCCTCTCCTGGTCTGGCTGGGTAGGATCTGGTTCCCCTTATGAACACACGGTTCACGTCGGCAGCATGCATGTATCTCCACCCCCACGTGCACGTGCACACTGCCACACTGCTCCCTGTCTGCTTCATCCCTCCTCCTTACCCACAGTGTATTGATGGACAGATTTTTTTTTTTTCTCGCTCATCTTAGTGTCAGATTTTCACCTTTGATGTAACATTCGTCTTTCCAGCAGATCTGGTATAATTGTTACAGCTTAAAATAATAACTTATTCAAATCAGTGCTTGTATCCCCCACCTTTTCACCTTTCTTCCTTTTACTCTCTTCCACCCTCCCCTCACATTCTTCCCCTCTCCCTCCCCACACACACTAAATGTAACAAATAAATAAAAAATAATACGACAAAAAGGGGTTTTTACAAATCTACACTCTAGTTTCTCGAAGCTATAAAACCTCTTTTTGTGATAGTAAAACCTGTCCAACACAAAAAGCCTATAGCTCTAATCTGTTTGCTCAGTTGTTGGACAGAACAAGTTAAAAAAAAAAGAAAAATAAACAGCAATGTTTTGACATATTGCTGTCATGATGTAAATATAAAACAAATTAAATAAATATTTGAGTTCATAAGATCATCCCAGAGAAAGTTATGGTGTCAAAAATAGAGCCTAAAGTATTGCGCATCAAAACAGTAAAACCGCGCATCAAAACCCCAAATCTGCGAATCAAAATGCATAAATTGAGAACCAAAACCCACAATTTGCAACCAAAAGCCTTTCCCCAAAGCACAATCCTATTTCTCAGCTGCCGATTTGTTTTCTCGCCATTCTGAAATCCTGTTTTTGAGTTGCAGTTTTATTTTGAAACTGTCTTTTTGAGTTGCGCTTTTATTTTTTGAGTTGTGCTTTTATTTTTTGCGGTTTTGATTCTAAAACCTGTCGACACGTAAAAACAGCGACATGTCAGTCAAGGGGAGGGGAGGCGGGACATCCCTGATATCCAGAAGCTCATTGGCTACCGAATAAGACCGAGTCTTACGTCAACAGACCAGTTTAGAATGTGCCGGTAAGTTTCTCATGTTTTTCATATCTTTTACTATATTAAAAGATCAAAATTGTACTTTATTTAACCAGAGGACGCCAGCACATTCAGATGAGGAGCTCCCCCAGTAGCTGCTAGTGAAAAAAGATGTTAGAAAGTTAGATGTTGCATGAAAAACTATCACCATTGTTCTCCTGTGTTAGCATGCTAGCTAGCTCAATGCTAGCGGGGTATCCAGCTCTTTTCATGACTTTTGTGGATTAAACAAAGTACATTTTTTACCACAGTGTCAGGATCAGTCATGTCAACCTGGGAATAATTGCCCGTGGATTGTCACTATGGTTAATCAAATAGTTTTTTAAGAAGTACATTCATGTGTATATATAAGGTTTTTCAATATTTCCTTAGGGATTACACAGATGGATTGAACAACAAAGCAACATATTACTGCAAGAAAGTGACACCTTTCCTAGTTTGGGATCAAGTTAATCCCTATTTAAAATAAATAAATAAAAGAAACACAATTTTTATTTGAAGTACCAGAGCAAATTTCCCACAGGTGGGATCAATAAAGTTTTTCTGATTCTGAACTGTATTCCAAAATAATTTTCTCAACCTTAAAGATTGCAGGTTAACACAGGAAGTTACCTTTCACAATATGCAGCTACTGAGTAGCAATTAAGGTGTGTGTGTGTGTGTGTGTGTGTGTGTATATATATATAAATATATACACACACACACACACACTCATTTTAACTGTCTTAAATACATTTTTCTTTGTGTGCAGGATGCTGTGGACATTGGACGACAGACTAACTTAAACCAGGCAGAGCAGGAAACTGTTGGAGTTGTTGTTCCCTCTGTGGCTTGTCCTCTCTCCTCTCAGACCTGTTCAACCCTTGTGGGACATCAGAAAACCATGGCCAAGACATTAACATTTATGTACTGATCTATGCATGTCATCACAGCAGGATGTAACAAAAACTAACAATGTGAACAGATCTCATCTGCCTTACAAAATACTGCCCCCCTTAAGAAAATAAATGGCTAATAATCACCACTGGTATTTTGTAAAGCTTCATTTTTTAATGTGTGACCATTGAATGTGTTTTGTACAAAAGACTGATGGTTTTGCAAAGATCTTTGAAACACAGAGTCAAGTGCATTAGGTTCTGTGAAATTCTGAACCACAATTCAGAGAAATTAAAATAACTGTTTTTAAAACTCCTTAAAAGACTTGAGGTGGAAAAGTCACTGTTTTCGTACAGGCACTAAGAAATGGGAAGCAGACAGTGTGGTCAAAATGGACAACTATTTTAAAGGCTTCTCTTTCAGTTGACAGGAGATGTCTGTGAGCCTGCTGGACAGCCTTTGCATCACACTGGGACATCTTTGGGGCCTGCATCTGGAAAGAAACAAAAACAGCAAAGTTAATTAACCAAAAAAAGAAGAGAAAAATTAAGATAAAATTTTTTTTCATTACCTTAAAGAAGATGTAGACATCCACGTCGTAGCTGCCTCAGTATTCCTGCCTTTTTTGTTATGGTATGCATAACAACGGCCCTTATAGAAAACAACAAACATTCAGCAATAGTCAATTTTAAAACCACCACCCAATTAAATATACTAATAATTCTATTGATGTCTAATACTGGAATAATTTTAAGTGGAATAAAACACGTTTTTGCTGGTCTGCTACAATTTACTCTGCTCTGGTTCACTCGAATACCGGACTTCTGCCAGTCTGCATAGTGCAGACGCATACATTTTGAATAATATGGCACAGCAATATTGTTTCTCTGTTCAATAATTCCCCCTGTCTGTAAACCCTGAAAAATATTGAGAAACCTTATAGGTTATAACATATTTGATTAACCCTAGTGACAATTCACGGACAATTATTCCCAGGTTTACATGACCGATCCTGACACTGTGGTAAAAAATGTCTTCTTTCTCTTTCGGCTTTTCCCATCAGGGGTCGCCACAGCGAATCATCCTTTTCCACCTCACTCTATCATGAACATCTTCTACCCTAACGTTAGCCAACTTCATGTCCTCTGTTAAGACATCCATATATCTCCTCTTTGGCCGTCCTCTTGCCCTCCGGCCAGGCAGCTCCATCTCCAACATCCTTCTACCAATATATCCACTATCCCTCCTCTGAACATGTCCAAACCATCTCAGTCTGGCTTCTCTGACTTTGTCGCTAACACAGGCAACGTGAGCCGTCCCTCTGATGTACTCGTTCCTTATCCTGTCTAACCTGGTCACTCCTAAGGAGAACCTCAACATCTTCATCTCCGCTACCTCCATCTCAGCCTCTTGTCTCTGTCTCACTGCTACCGTCTCTAACCCATAGAGCAGAGCTGGTCTCACCACTGTCTTGTACACCTTTCCTTTGAGTCTTGCTGGCACTCTTCTGTCACACAACACTCCTGACACTTTCCTCCAACCGCTCCAACCTGCCTGCACTCGCCTCTTCACCTCTTTTCCACAATCCCCATCACACTGAACTGTTGACCCCAAGTACTTAAACTCCTGCACCTTCTTCACCTCAGTCCCCTGTAACCTAACGCTTCTACCTTGATCCCTCTCGTTCAGACACATGTATTCTGTCTTACTACGACTGACCTTCATACCTCTTCTTTCCAGAGCAAACCTCCACCTCTCTAGCTGTTCCTCCACCTGCTCTCTACTCTCACTGCAAATTACAATGTCATCCGCAAACATCATTGTCCAGGGAGATTCCTGTCTTACCTCGTCTGTCAGCCTGTCCATCAGCATAGCAAACAAAAAAGGACTCAGTGGTAAAAAATGTACTTTGTTTAATCCACAAAAGTCATGAAAAGAGCTGGAAACCCCGCTAGCATTGAGCTAGCTAGCATGCTAACACAGGAGAACAATGGTGATAGTTTTTCATGCAACATCTAACTTTCTAACATCTTTTTTCACTAGCAGCTACTGGGGGAGCTCCTCATCTGAATGTGCTGGCGTCCTCTGGTTAAATAAAGTACAATTTTGATCTTTTAATATAGTAAAAGATATGAAAAACATGAGAAACTTACCGGCACATTCTAAACTGGTCTGTTGACGTAAGACTCGGTCTTATTCGGTAGCCAATGAGCTTCTGGATATCAGGGATGTCCCGCCTCCCCTCCCCTTGACTGACATGTCGCTGTTTTTACGTGTCGACAGGTTTTAGAATCAAAACCGCAAAAAATAAAAGCGCAACTCAAAAAATAAAAGCGCAACTCAAAAAGACAGTTTCAAAATAAAACTGCAACTCAAAAACAGGATTTCAGAATGGCGAGAAAACAAATCGGCAGCTGAGAAATAGGATTGTGCTTTGGGGAAAGGCTTTTGGTTGCAAATTGTGGGTTTTGGTTCTCAATTTATGCATTTTGATTCGCAGATTTGGGGTTTTGATGCGCGGTTTTACTGTTTTGATGCGCAATACTTTAGGCTCTATTTTGACACCATAGGAAAGTCTCTGCTTCAACTCCCGCAGTGAAAGCTGCGTCTTAATCTGACGCCTGTGTTTCCATCTCTCTGACAGTTTGAAGCCAAAGCCCCTCCCCCGCCTCTCTACCAGCTTTTCCTCTCTACCTGTTCACCTGTTCACATCCTCTGCAGGGGCGAGTTTTTTCCCCGCGCCCCTCCACTGTATTCTACACAGAGAGCGCAAAATACGGTCATCATAGCAGCAGGTTGACATGATAGTCGGGGCGCTCTGGCGCAGATTTTATTAATTTTATGCGCGCGCCGCGTGCTGTCTGAACAACAGCCCCGCCCCCCATGCACACAAATAGCCAAACAGACCTCTCCTTTTCAGCGAGAATAGCGAAAATAATATCAGATAACGTTTATATCTTGTGGGACAAACTAAAAAGCGACTTCTCCAGTACCAATAGCAGAACCGTTTAGGTCAAAGCTTAACGATACTGCGGTCTTGAAGAATGTTGCCCCGGGGCTTTTTCAATACCGGGGCTCGGTATACCCATCACTAATAGCTACTTTATATAATTATATAGTAATCCATCATTGTTATTTGATTTGTTGATATTTAAGCATACGTAATGACCTGAAACTGTGTTGGTAAGGCATTGATATCAAATGAAAAGTTATGAACTGGATAATGATAAATCATGTAATAAAATCGTTATTGTAGAACAGGGGTGGGATTTTATAAATTCGCTTCCTTCTATTCCCTTTCAAGCAATCTTTGATTTAATATCTAATTATCCAATGTTTGATATGTCTTTGAATGAATGTATGAATGCTTATTGTATTGCTAGCAGTGATCAGCAAAACACATTCGTTTTATATGCACAACATGCACATCCATCCATCTTCCTCCACTTATCTGGGACCGGGTCACGGGGGCAGCAGTCTAACCAAAGATGCCCAGACTTCCCTCGCCCCAGCCACTTCCTCCAGCTCCTGTGGGGGAACCCCGAGGCGTTCCCAGGCCAGCCGAGAGACATAGTCTCTCCAGCATGTCCTGGGTCTTCCCCCGGGCCTCCTCCCAGAGGGACATGCCCGGAACACCTCCCCAGGAAGCATCCGGACTAGATGCCCGAGCAACCTCAACTTGCTCCTTTCGATGTGGAGGAGAAGCGGTTCTACTCCGAGCTCTCTCCGGGTGACCGAGCTTCTCACCCTATCTCTAAGGGAGCGCCCAGCCACCCTACAGAGGAAGCTCATTTCCCCTGCTTATAGTCGGGACCTCGTTCTTTCGGTCATGACCCAGAGCTCATGACCATAGGTGAGTATTGGAACAAAGATCGACTGGTAAATTGAGAGCTTTGCTTTTTGGTTCAGCTCTCTCTTCACCGCAAGGGACCGATCCACCTGCTCCAATCTTTCTGTACATCTCACACTCCGGTCTTCCCTCACTCATGAACAAGACCCCAAGATATTCAAACTCCTCCACCTGGGGCAGGGACACTCCACTCACCGAGAAATGGCAAACTTTCTCCCATCGAGAACCATGGCCTCAGATTTAGCGGTGCTGACCCTCATCCCAGCCACTTAACACTCGGCCACAAACCGCCTCAATGCACGCTGGAGGTCAACAGCTCCCCACCTGCACTGAAAACGGTGCCTGTAGAGACGGCTCTCCCCTCCTGAGGCGCCGGATGGTTTGCCAGAATCTCGTCGAGGCCACCCGATAGTCTTTCTCCATGGCCTCACCGAACTCCTCCCAAGACCGGGTTTTTTCCTCCGCAACACTTCGGCCCACAGCTCGCTTAGACAGCCGGTACCTGTAGTTGGCCTCTGGATTCCCACAAGCCAGCCATGCCTGGTAGGACTCTTTCTTCAGAAAGCAGAGACAATGGAAGTGGAAAACATGGCCCACTTTCATGTCCACTCTGAGGCAACAAAGCCGGTGCCGAAAACCGAAAAAGGGCTGCGAAAATGACTTATATTTCATTTATAAAAAACGTTGTTTAGTGTGTGAGAGGTAATATACAGTATTATCATATGAATAGATAAACCGAATATATTCTAATAGTAGCCTGATGTTTATTCCAAAAATTTGGAATAGTACACAGGTGTCTATTGAAGATAGGCATTTATTCCATCACAGACAGAATGGTGATGGCTAATCTGTTCATTCTTCAGTGAAACTTGGTCACAAAATGCAGACAATACCAGATAAACATTTCAGGAACATTTCACGATTTACAGAAACCATGAGAACAGAAATGATTGCTTTGTTCGTTCCTAGTTCTTCTTTATCTTTCTTTTATTTTATTGGCAACACAGGTGCTCCTATTGTTTGTCACGCAGTTTCGCTCTCCCAGCATGACATGGCTGGCTGTGGGTAAAATAATAAATATCTTGTTCCCACAAATTAATGTCTTCTTCCCACAAAATAATATTCTGTTCCCACTCATTAATTAATTTGTGTGAACAAAATAATTATTCATGTAAGTCATTCATAAACACAAATGTGAGCAATATTTGGATTTACAGCAGAAACCTTCACATTTCTGTCTGTGTGTGTCGCATTACATTGCATGACAGTCAGTAGCTGGGCGTCCTTTTTTTAAAAATTTTATAATGTATTTATTTGAATTAAGAATGTGTATATTAATCACTGTTTCAGTGGCTGCTTCAACATAAATATGCCAAAACTAGCACAGGAGCTAAATTTCATCCGTTGTCCTAAGGCAGGATAAAAGGTTACATTTACAACACAATACAATATCACAACATTATTGATAAAGATATACGCAAAGGTTACTTACAATAAAACAGGAGTCTAAAGAACCCAAGAAAAACAATAATATCATCAATGTCTGCAGGACTGGTTGTTTTCATCCTTTGTTTAAGAGCTGTTTTAAAGGTAGGATGGTTTTCCCAGTTTCTAATATGCACACATAAATGTGTGCCTCTGAGTGACGCCACTGTTTGCCTAAATTAAGTCTTGTTCCTTTGTACATTACAGTCCCCTCGAGTTAAAGCCCTGGGGCCTCATTTATAAACGTTGCGTACGCACAAAAGAAGGCGTACGCCACTCTCTACGCAATAGTTGAGATTTATAAAAAGCAAACTTGACGGGAAAATGTGCGGTCCTTCACGCAAGCTCTGACCCAGGCGTACGCACAAAAACGGGTGAAATGAGAAACGGCGACGCCGTCGGCAGATGGAAGAAACACGTGAAAGTGACAATGACAATACTGCCTCTCAGAAATAACATGAAGACTTCACAAAGCAAGTCTTACAATTAACAGCCTACACGAACACCCCTGGTTGGGCTGGGGCGGCGCTCTCTTTCCCTCCGTGCTTCCCTGGCCTCTGGCTCTGGGGGCCTTGCGGCGGCCCTGCTGGCCCTGGCCTGGGTGGCGGGCTTGGTCGCCCGGGCGGCGGTTGTTCCCTGCCGGTTCCCGTGTGGCGTTGGGGGGATTCCGGCTGCCGCTGCTGCTGCGGTGGGGGTCTTGGGGTGGGGATGGCTGGGCACTCTCCCTCCTTCTTTTCACATTCCACCATCCATTTTAGAAGAACATAAACACTCACCTGAGCACAGGTGTTAGCTCACCTTTGCACTAACAGTTTGCATGATTGAATGACTGAAATATTTCACACTAGTTGGTTTTAAGGCATAAGTATGCGTGTGAACACTATCTGTTTTGTGTACATGTCGACAGGTGGACATTTTTGCAGCTACCAGGTGTGTTTAATACATTTGAGTGTGTGTGTGGACAGGCCCCGCCCTTTTTGTACTACATTTGAACCTTACCGTAACGATAAACAACCAGTAAACTTGTTGCTTTATGCTGCTTCATGGCCTTATCCCCCTTCCCCTCCTATTATCACCCTCCTACCCCCCCTCTCTCTAACATCCCTCTCTCTTCTTCCCTTCTTTCCTTTTCCGTCCGGTCCAACACCAAAGATTTTCAGACATGATTGAAATTAATAAAGTTTGGCCTCAATTACAAAAGGGGTTTATTCAGACATACCTTTGGTTTGTCTGAAGATTAATAGCCCCTCTTGTTAAAGTAAAATATGTCCAACACAAGAGGCCCTCAGCTCTCATCTGTCTGCCTAGCTATTGGACAGGACAAGTTAAAAAAAAAAAAAAAATAAATAAATAAATTTAGTCTTGTTCCTTTGTACATTACAGTCCCCTCGAGTTAAAGCCCTGGGGCCTCATTTATAAAGGTTGCGTACGCACAAAAGAAGGTGTACGCCACTCTCTACGCAATAATTGAGATTTATAAAAAGCAAACTTGACGGGAAAATGTGCGGTCCTTCAAGCTCTGACCCAGGCGTACGCACAAAAACGGGTGAAATGAGAAACGGCGACGCCGTCGGCAGATGGAAGAAACACGTGAAAGTGAAAATGACAATACTGCCTCTCAGAAATAACATGAAGACTTCACAAAGCAAGTCTTACAATTAACAGCCTACACCAACACCCGTTTGATCGATCAGCAGTGAAACAAACAAAAAAATCAAATGAAAATTACAACAGAAATTCAAATGAACACTTATTTGCAAAAAGAAAAGTGAAATATGTTCTGCAATATTGGCATGTTGTGCAATTCATCCTCATAAATAATATAGTTAACAGAACGAAATAATGTACAAAACTGACATTCCCGTCAATGTGTCCGTCTGGTGGAGCAGATATAGGTGCAGACAGACAGACAGATGCATAGATAGAGAGAGATGCATTAATTGTCCACTAAGGAAAGTTGTTTTCATATTAAAACATTTCTTCATAAGGTACAGAATTATGGTATTCATGCATATGCCTTTAGTTTGTTTTATTTTTGATAAAACAATGTATGGCGTATGTCTCGACCATTCAGAAAGCAACAAGAAATTACATTTGCGCTGATCAATTTCCCATTTCCACGTCGATTATTACCGACATCTGTTGCTTGTCAGATGTAATTAAATGGAGGGAAATAAAATGCCCCATCACAATGCGTAATGACGCACAATGGCTGATCTTGCACTCTTAGAAGATGTGGCAAATGGAAGAATTCGGAGTGAACGCATCTTTAGACAGCAAGAAGACTTGTTGGCAAACGAGGACGAGTGGCTTATGAGCTGGTTCCGACTTCCTCTGCGGGCTTTTGGGGGTGTGTCACCCGGTGCATCTGGCGCGTCGGTGTCCCCCTGCGCCTCAGTCACCACTCTACTTAAAAGGGATTCCCCAATTACTGCCGCCAGTCTCTCATCAGGAGGGGTCAGCTCCGGTGTCCCCCCCCCCCCCCCCACACCCGTGGCAGACACGGGTGTGTGTGTGTGTGTGTGTGTGTGTGGGGGGGGTCAGCGCTAGACGTTTTTTTGCCTTGACTTTGATGTCCGACCTTTTCTTTTATTTCGGCCACGGTCCGAGGTTGTGAGGCTACAGCATTTTCGGCGTCTGCCACCGTTTGCCACTCAAGTGCCTTTTTGGCATTGGTAATGCCCACACTGTGCCCTCCAAACAACATTTTTCTCCTCTTTTCCACCTCGCCAACGATAACTTCTACTTCACATTGAGTGAAGTTACGTATTTTTGATTTTCTCTCAGTGTTTGGCATGGTTTCGCAATCAATGAATATTAATTTGTGGGCGTTTCACGGACTATTTATGGGCAACTATGGGCGTGTCATGAAGCCGCAAAAGTTGCGCAGCATTTAGGATTGGTTGTGATTTATTAAGGGAAAGATGCGTAGGATGTGCGTGAGCACGGTTTTATAACTCCGAATATTTCTGTGCGTACGCACATCCTATGTTTCATCCTACGCCACTTCTGACGCAAATCCTACGCAAAGTTTTATAAATGAGGCCCCTGGTGCCTTAGCCAGAACAGCCTGTTCCTACATACTTAGCAAATGTTCAATTTGCTCGCTTCTATTAACAATGCTGCAAGTATTGATGTGGCCAAGTAAAATTTCTTTTGGTTTTGATTTGATATTATTTGAAATGGTTTATTTCAAGCAATCAAATAAGAATAATGCACAAAACAATACAATCATGAGTCATACATTCATACAATGAGGTATCAAAATTAGGATCATTAGACATCAAATTAAAGATTGCTTGAAAGGAAGTGGAAGGAAGCGAACTTGTATAATCCCACAGCTGTTCTACTGTAACATTTTCATTACATGATTTATGGTTATCCGGTTCTAAACCTCTATCAGACAGAATTAAGAATCCTCAAGTATCGATAATTCACATGACAAAGATAAATTACTTATAATGTAAAAACAGACATAACTATTTTAGAAATCAAAATAGCAAGTGTAGATCAGTTATCTAAAATATATGCAGATTATATTCATTGGAAAAATCATGACTATGATTAAAAATAGCACAATATCAGAAAAAATAGACACATCACTGTTTCAGAAATCTTCATACCACATGCAGATCAAGTTTGAAACGCAAAAAATTTGTGCTAATTATTTTTCATTAGGCAAAATCATGAATCAAATTTATGAAGAAGAGAAGTGATATAATTAGAGATAAATCATTTTAACCATCTTCAATAATTGATTTAGCATTTTCTTAAATTATAATTACAAGGTAATGCTGTGAAATAAAAGTGTCCATATTCTGAGCTTTGTCCAAGGTTGGTATTCCATCTTCTGCTGATTGACAGCCGTTCTTCTGGTTTTAACAGAGTTTATAGTTCTCTTTGCTGTTATGTCTGCAGACATTATTAAGTTCCGTATCCTTCTGCAGCTTTTATCAGCGCAGCTGAAAGTTGAGGCCAAGTTGTCTGTAGTTCCGAATTCTCTGCTGAAAATCAGGGTCACTTCAGACTTTTAGAGATAGCGCAGATCCCAGGAGTGGTCTTGTTCATTTCACTTGTTCATGTTTACCTGGGGGTAACCTTGCATGTCTAAAATCCAGAACCCTTGCAAACAGAATGTAACATTCCTCAATTTCTCAAAGTATTACACACAACAAACAAAAACAAAAAAACCACAACCAATATGACTCAAGTGTTTTTAAACAGTCTCAGGTATTCATCCCCACACAAGCTTCCCCAGTTTTTTTACCCAATACACCCCAGTTTTTTTTTATATTAGTTCGTTATTTACAAAGTCACCAAAGTCACCGCCTATCTTGGCGTCCTCCGCCCTCCATATGAAATCGGAGGTCCAAATGACCCGCGGGATGTCGATGTTCCGTCCGTAGGATGAGCGTACGTGGCTTACTGGCTCTGTCCACCGTTGATTAGGGTTTTCAGTCATTCCAAGCATGTGGAGGTCTCACCGGTCCCGAATGCAGGAATAAATCCCCGAAAATTCCACCGATGCGGTTGGACTTCTCTCCGACGTCACGGTAATCCTCTGCATGTACGTGTCCTGCGGCTGTCAACTCTCTGTCTTTCCGCTTCACCTCCTCTTAATTTGTCTTCCACCTGGTCCCAGGAAGTCCCTAGGTAGCCATATTTGTAGTCCAGAGTCTCCTGATCATGTAGTTTCCATACCCCTGTTATCCAACATAAACTCCAAACAAAATAAACATATAGCCAGGACCATATTAACCAGGGTTAACACAGGAAAGTCAATACTGAATTTTCTCTTTTCTTTCAGTAAATAGACGACTCCAAATATATATTTACATATGTGGCAATGTGGTGTTGACTCCTCTTTGTTGGATAAAGAATTGTGTTGCTATCCATTTTTCGTGGACACATCAGACTCCAAAAAAGATGACATAAAAACAACAGATAGATGTGTGAATGGCAAACTCCAAGGCACAGGACCTGCCTACCTGTGTGTCTGCGCCTTGGCGACCATTTTAGTTGCCAGTTCAGATCAGTAAGCAATGGATAGATAAGGTTGTTCTCAGATCCATCACATTGCATTTATGATTCCCCAATACTTGAAGGTTTTTGTTATCATTTCTGGGGTGATTTCTTGCCAAGATGAAATGATCCACTAACAAATGCAGTGCAGGCGCTTTCAAATTCCTGCCAGATGTCCACTCCTTATCTTCATTCCCGAGCAACCATTTGTCATCCAATTCTCAAAGCTTTGAAGGGCTTGTCCCAAACAACATCAGCAGGTTGGGTGTATTTGGTGAAACCACTCGGGATAATTGCTCTTCTATGCCATATTTTTCCAGTCCTTTCATTTCCTTACTGATGTGACATGACAAAAGAGACAAGCTTGTCAATTAATTGTTTTGGATCCTTATGTGCCAGCATTGTTTTCCGATGGAGCGATAGCTGATGGTGCTTCATAAATTTGTCAAGCCAACCAGCACTGGCTGCCAACATTTCCTTTCTCTTTGAAGCGTCATCACTCTCCATAGGAAAAATTCGCTTTAGTGCGAATCATTTTCCTGGAGACTTGCTCACCTTTTCGTCTTTGCTCAATAATACATGTTAATACAATTCTTCTAATTCTTCGCTTACTTTCTTTGTACCTTCACCAGACAATCGATTGCTTGCTGCTGATTCTTTTTCTTCTGCGATTGTCTCCATATCACCCATTGGCTTGCGGCATTTTTCAGATGCACCTAGGATCCACCCCAAAATGCCAGGCAGATTCCTCTCAGAATGTTCGTTGGTGTTTGCCACTGCACAAAGTTTAAAAGCTGAATCAGATGAGCGTTTCTTGGCCATCGCTACACTAACTTACAGCAAAAAAAACCTTGCCTGACCCCGGGAAGATGGGCGGATCTTGCAGAAATCCAGCTACTTTTAGAGACCAGCGTCTAATAGAACAAGCACTTGTTAGCACCCGGCGTTTATTGGAGATCTATGATAGACCAGAACGGCCACTATTGGATGATATACGGAAGTTTACTCTGAAAAAGGCTTAAGAATAGCATGACAAAGGCCATTTAAAAAGTAGTGGTGTAGAAAGAAAATATATTCAGTAAAGTAATGTAATATTTCATTTGGGGATACTTGTATTGATTTAAATGTGAAAGGTGTATTAATAGTCTGACTAAGTTTTAAAGTTTGATGAAAGTTCTAAATCATGCTCAGCAAAAAATATTGAAATTCTGTCTGTTACTGTCTTGGGATGTATTGCGATATGTATCGTATTGTGCCATGTGTTTTGTGATGCATTTCATATTGATAGACTCTTGCCAATACACACCCTCATTAAAAAGGGAAAGCAAACCCACTACACTTGCTTTATGATAAAACATCTGTAGGTAACATGTCATGATTTGGCCGTGCAGCCAGACCTCCAGTGGAGTTTTGACACATTGGACTTGCCATACTCCCTCCACTCCAACCTTTTTGCTCTCACCTGACCTGTTTCCATTTATCTGCTTCAATCTCCTTCTCCACCACTTTATTGCTGCTTGCCTTGACATTTCGGTTTTAGTTATAGTTTTAAAGTTCAAATTGCCTCAAAGTTTGTATTCTCTTTTTGGATTTGAATTGTGTTTGCCTCTGGACCTTGATTTTTTTCTGTCTTTCTGCTCCCTGGGCCTGTTGTCTTTTGCTCTTTTATTTGATCACTTCTTGGATTTTAGATTGCTGCTACCTAGGTTTCCACACAGACCTTTTTAACCTTGAGCTTAAGAAAATGTTACTTTATCAACTCCTATGTTCAGTTCTGGTTTTTGTGTTGTCTCTTTGTCCACACAACAGGACAAACTAACAACATAATACCCATAGACTCTTATAAATGAAGCAAGAGAGAAAACAAGAGCATAAGCAGGAACAAGCAATAGAGCGTCTGGACCTTTCAGAGACTAGAGTTCAACAAGAAAAAAAACAAGGTTAATTGTATATAAATATGAAATTGAACACAAATTAAATATGATAATATGTCACAAACAGAAAAACATGAAATCATCATTTTTAGTCATTTGTCTGATGATGCAAATTTGTAAACTAACCCTATCTTATTCTGAGTTTATGAAAAATTAAGAATGACATCTTTTTTTGCCTGCTGTGTTCCATAGGGTAAAATTCCAGGGCTGGGCTTTGTTAAGATTCATGCTCCTTGGAGTGTTCTGTGTAGAGAGGCAGAGCTGATGAAGCTGAAGATGCCCTCTAAAAAGGTAAGCATGTCATGCCCTTTGTCTGCTTTTTTGGACCTTCATTTGCTTGTTTGGTTAAAGATTCAAGGACTTGCTTCATGTCAAGAGAAAGACATTTTAATATGGTAAAGCTGTCAGGGGTCTGCCTTGAAGAATAGAATAATTTTCTATAAAATGAGAAATTTAGAGTGATTTGAAACTGTAACTGCCATAACCTCAAACATTAATATCCTACCATCAATAGGATCTAAAAAATCGAACAGATCAAAGAGTTGAGATTACAGTTTGCTTTGTTTTTGTACGTTATCTTAGGTCTATGAAGTCAAGCAGTTGAGTGGTGTTGTGAAGAAAATCAGCTCTCTTGTCAATAAGGTCCTGGAGCCACTTCACCCCCATGTTGAGGAGCATCAGCAGAAGAATATAAAGCACCTCTCGCTCACCTTCTCCAGGGAAAAGCAGCACCTGTAAGCTCACCTTTAGTTGGGATCTTTAGTCTGAACATTACTTAATATGGGTTAAATATCAGTTGGTTTGCACATTTGACTCTGTTTTTTAATTTAATTTACATTTTTTTGAGTACATCTGTGGTTTCTAAAAAGTTTCAGAAACATCAGATTCTAGATGTTGGTGTCATTGGCTTGTTTGAACACGTTGCTTAGGAGGTAAATATGAGAATAGAGAAGAGGTCGTGCTCTTTTATTGGCTTAAGTCACCATCTTTCTAGTTTCTATGTTTAGACTTGGTTCTATAAGTCTTTTTGATTGAGTGTTACCATTGACAGTGAAATGAGAACTGGACTGAGTGACCCCTCCCCCTTCACGGGTAACGCTTTCTTTTACAGTACAGTATTTACAGTTTATTTATGTGGTATTTTCATGGTACTTATTTAGTAACTACTGGGTACTTTCAGGGTATTTACATGGTACTTTTAATGGAATTTATGGGTACTTACAGGGTGTTTACATAGTACTTTTTATGGACCTTACTGGGTACTTACATGGTATTTTTTGTGTCTACTCTGTACTTACATGGTACTTACTGTGTATTTATGTGGTACTATTTGGTTCATATCTATGTATTACATACTGGGTATTTATAATATACTTACTGGATATTTACATGTTGTGCAAAGGTGTCTTTTGTGGTACTTACTACATGTAAGAGCAAGGTAAGTACAAATAATGTACCTTGACCTTTAGGTCTGCACTCGTTGTATGTTTAATGGTATTTACCATGAATTTACCACAGAAACTACCCCTTAAGTACAATGAAACTGGACTGTAAAAGAAAGTCAGCCCTATTTCCACTCAACTACATGGTACTTTCAGTAGTAAGTACTGGGTATGTTCACTTGAGTATTACTTGGTGCTTTCCCCTTAAGTACAATGAAACTGGACTGTAAAAGAAACCCAGTCCTATTTCCACTCTATTACATGGTACTTTCAGTAGTAAATGCTGTGTATGTTCACGTATTACCTTCCCGTACAGTGTATATACACACTTGGTTTTCTGACCTTACCAAATGAGACAATGCTAACTTTTTGGTAAGGGTAAAGTAACTGCATTGTAAAAACATATTCTGGCCTGATTACTTCTTGTAACATGTGGCAAATTTAAAGAGAAACAAGAGAGCAGTGAAAACAACAATCTTATATGATACACTTCTGCAGCATACAAAGTGTCATAACAATGAAATGTGTTTTAAGTTCTCAACGAAAACAGTAAAAAGGAGCATTCCAAAGTTGATGTTGATTTTTCATATTATTTATCTTTTCTTCCAGAGTTTTGTATTGTTCCAAAAATGATTCACACTCTTTTGCATAGCTCATGAGTTATCACCCACCGTGACAACAGGAAATGGCCTCAGATCCTCACCTTTTTCAGCCAAAGTCATTTCTGCAATAGTTGCAGTCAAATCTATTGTATTTTCGTCTATATTACACTGGCGACATGTGAGGTTCATGCTTTTTGTCCGTCGAAATTCCTTCAGTAGAGTTTGGTAACGGTGCAGGACTTCTTCAGGGTTTGTAACTGCAAGAAAAATCACAATACAAGCTCAAATAAACATAAAAAGCATAATGACTTTTATGAAGTCCAAAGTATATTTTAGTTATTTAATCATTTTTGTAATGAGTTTGATAAATCTCTGTGAATTCTTTATTGTTTTGATGTACAATCAAAACAATACAATTCTAACATGCTCACTTCTGTTTGGAGAGAGTGGTTGCCATAGAAATGTAGACAGGCCAATCACGGCTTACTGAGCACATCTGGTTCCAACATGGCGAAAGATACATATCGCGGAAAATGGTAACTGAACTGACTTCATTGAGTTGGAACCGGAATCAAGGCATTTTCCATGGGTCACGTCACACGCTTAAAAAACACAGTTAAAAATTATACAGTCAATGAGGGTTACTGAGGAAAACCTCAAGCTCTTGTTTTCATTCTGTGTTTTTCAAAGTTCTACGTTGGTGTGTGGTTTCTACTCTACTGTATATACAGGATGACCTAACAACAGATTGTAAATGTTTCAGTGAATTAAATTCAATTTTATTTGTATACCCCAAAAACACAACAACAGTCGTTTCAACGGGCTTTGTAACAGTAATTATAAAATAAACATAAAATCGTAAGGATCATGAATACATAAATCATCAGGAATACATATAATTCAATAGGAAAATTCTAAACTGAACTAACTAAACAGACTAAACTAAACTGGGCATCCCTGCCCTTAGACCCTACTTCGCGGTAAGGAAAAACTCCTAAAAAAAACGAATCCTGGAAAAAAAATGAAGAAACCTCAGGGGTGCCCACATGAACGAGGAATCCTCCCCCAGGACGGACAGGCAATGTACCAGAACTCTTAGAGAAGAATTAACTTATCTAACTTTACAATTACATATTTAAGTAGCCCAGTAGATGAGCTTCATCCAGATGGAGTGTGTGTGTGTGTGTGTGTGTGTGTGTGCGTGTGTGTGTGTGCGTGGGGGGGGGGTGTACAGGAGCAGAGACGAGCCAGAGGCAGGACCCACAGCCAAGTGTAGAAGCAGAAGTAGAGACGAGCCAGAGATGAGGTACAGGCGCATGGACAAGCCAACTGGAATCTGGAAACACTACCACATGAGGCACCTGTTTTACATCTCTGTTTTTCAGACGGAAACTGTCAAATTGTCAGGTTCTTTGGAGATGTTTCCTCGGGTTTGGAAAGTTGTTGCAGAATTTTAAGGTCCTGGGGTTCATCTGAATAAATGAATTTCTTTGGTAGGGTTGATGTTAAAGAGGGTTATGAGAGTAGTTTAGCATGTCCTTTTGTGCCATACAATTCTGACAAACATCCTTTAGGGGGCATTATTACCATGGGATCTTTTAAAAATGTGAACCTATAGTTACAGAGAAATATTTTGATACAGAATCTTGGGCATATTATCATTTTATCGTTTTATTATTGACTCTGTAGTTTTTGGTCTTACAACAGACATTTTCGTCCAGGTGACCCAGCTGAGGCTTATCAGACTATTGCCATTGTTTGGGTTTGCCTTAGTTTTTGCTTCCATTTTGTCTCTGTCATGTTTGAGTTCTGCTTCCTGTTTTACTTCGAAGGTTTCCTGTATGTATTAGTTTTGAGTTTTATTTTCCTGGTCCTAATCTCTCCTGATTGTTTTCACCTGTGTCTTGCCAGTTCTGTTTGTATTTAAGTCCTTTCCCTGCCTTCCTCTTGTGCTGGTCTATACCATCATATCCTTGACCATCTCCTGTTTACTTGGTTTGTCTACAGTTAGTTTTGTTAGGTTCCCCTGCTCAGCAGAGCTTTCTGTTTTGGAAATAAACCCCTTGGCTTGGAGCTGTGTGCCTCTCGTCTCTACATTTTGGGTCCTTCATTAACGTCCCTGGACCTGACAACTATGGCTTGTTTCCAAGTGACATGTTACCATCCTCCGCTTCTCTCTAATTTATATCTAAAGATATCTGGGTGCTTTCTCTGCTTGGCTTTGTGTTCTTCTTTGTTGTTTTTTGTGGCTGGCGCTGGTCATACCCAGTGTGCCGTTGGTTGTACTTGAGATATGGTTGGCAAATCCTTGAATGCCCACTTTCGCTGACACACAGCTCCAGCTGATCCACAAACACTACTCCAGTATCACCGTCTTTTGGCCTTCAAGACCAAGATGACATCAGGTCTAATGGTGGACTGGGTGATGTGTAAGGGAGTCTTCAGTTATCTCTCCAGTCTTGAACCGCGGAGAGCAATCTGACATGGTTGCTGCAGTTTGCTGTCTTTGATCCACTTGCTTGTCTTTGCAATGGATTCTAGGAACCTAGGAACCACATTTCAATTTATTTGTTTAGAGGATAAGCCCCTTGAGATGTGTCATCTCGTTTTCAAGGGGGTCCTCACATGCTGCCATTTGTGGGAGCATGTGTTTTTAAGACATTCTGTTAGGTTTGGAGTTGCTGGACCCAAAAAGGCAGACGAGGACTTGGTTTGATTTAGTGAGTTTTATTGTAGGATGAAACAGATGATGTTGGGTATTGGATTTTTGGTGTTGGTCTTGGTTCTTTAGGGCTTTTGTTCTTTGGAGGAGGTTTCAGAGTTTCTTGCGAAATTTTGATCTGGAGGCTTGGGTTCTTGTGGCTTCGGTTCTGGTGGCTTTGGAGTGGACGTTGGCTTTGGCGTTGGCTTGGGCGTCGGCTTGGCTTGGTGTGGACTGGGGGCGTTAGCTTTGGCTTGACTTGGCTTGGCTTTGGATTTGGTTTGGGTTTCGGCGTAGGTTTTACCGTAGACTTCGGCTTTGGCCTTGGCGAGGGCTTTGGCGTAGGCTTTAGTTTGGCTTTGGCTTGGATCGGCGAGTCCTTCATTAGGGCAGACGGACCGACAATGGCTGGAGGGCCAGATGGACTAAATAGGGTCCCTGATTGGATGTTGAACAGGTGTGTGAGACCGGATCATCACGCAGGTGTGCGGGGACGACCCCGACGCCTGACACATTCAGTTTTATATGGAAACATTTTGGTTCATCGTCTGTTCCTTTTTTATTTAGGCATCTTGGCAAAGGTGTCCACTGCTCTGCTGTATATAGGCATAAGTTTGGGAGAGGGGGGCTTATGTAAATGACTCAAAACTCATTACAATCATAAACATTAGTGGTTCTCTTCCTGTAAGGGGTTTCAACACCCAAAGGAGATCTAAACAAGCCAAACCCTTTTTTAAACCCTTTTATTTATATAAAAAAGCACAGTTTTCAAAAATGCTTTCACTCTCAATGTAATGAAGTTTCAAACACAACAGAGCAGTTTTAAGATTCTCAATGGGCATTGAAGAAACAAAAAAGTTTAGTTCAACCAAAGCTTGTGATTCACATTCAACAGAGTTTATTTAACAATATTTACATTATGTGAGATAGTACAAACTCTTGACAGTCACACTGGCTAAAAAGCAGCCCTGTGTTTTAAAACGTTAAATAAAAATATTGTCAAATATTTAATTGTAGTCATGAAATTGAAAAGCATATTTCCTAAAGGTTAGTATGACCGTGTAAATGTATTCAGATAGAACCTTGTTATGTCCATTAGAAACACCACTTCCTCACACACACATACCATGATCTGCAGAACTCATTGTGGACCCTGATGGCTGCTGCTCAGTCCTTCTCTCCCTGTTTTCTCCTTCTATCCTGTCCTCCTTAATAAAGAAATCTGCAATCTTTAGTGACTTTTCCATTTATTCGTCTTATTTCGCTCCCGGTTTCTAATTGTTAATCCCAAAGAAATAAAGCAAAATTTCTGTCACAAAATAACATTTTTGGTTAACAGTATAACTTTAGCAATGTCAGGAAATGTATATTCTACTCCCCAGAGGCTCCCATCTTTCAGGTTTCCTGCTTCAATTGACCAGTTTCTGATTAAATCTAAAACTATTCTCCCCAAGCTGCTCTAACCAATAAAATCAGATGTGATGAACTAGGTAAATACCTGAAATCTAAAAGGATAGGAGACTTAACAACCAGGATAGGGACTCTTGAGGAACAGAGTAGTCATCCATGCCCACAATATACATATACTTTTATTGAAGGAGATATATTATTGTGGATACATTATTTAAGCTGTGTTGATAAAATGTGAACTGCCAGGAGAAATGTTTCCATATCTTATGTTTGGGCTGGTATGCTAACACTGACATGACATTTTCACCTGCAACCAAACCTGCAACTCAAGTTGTTTCATAAGTTCTTAATGTCTGTAGTGTTGTCGGTCCAAATATTAATATTTTTATAGTTTACTTTTTTCCTTATATTTTGATGTCATTGACTTTATACTTAAAAACGTAGTACTCACCGTGTAAGTATCACTCCTTTTGATTTCTGGCATTAACGCAACTTTCTCAGGGGGCGGGGGAGGAAGGTACAAGAGGCATGTAGTACTTGAATACTATGTGCTACTATTAAGACATAGTCAAACCTGTAATGTAAAAACAAGTTTCTGTGTCTCAGCTGGGGGGGACCACCTGAAGTGGCACATCTAAACACTGGGACCCCACGGGACACACCCCTGTTTGGGCTTGAGATTATTGTTTTATGTGGTACATGTTTTTGTCTTTTATGTTTTAAGACTTGTAAAGCATTTTGTCTTTCTTTCTCTGGAAAAACACATTTGTTTGACCTTCAGTCATGTAGCCGTGGACCCCATTATCTTCTACAAAGAGACTGAAAATTGTAATTACCATTTATCTTTGAGTCACACTGGTTGAAATTTTGGCTAAAGATGTCCTGCATCGATTTTAGGCCAGTGAATCGGATCGTTCAAAATAAACCAATATCGACTATGAACCAGATTGTCAACCACAATTTTGATATGAATCCAATCGCTGGTAAAATGAATCGTTACACCCCTAATGGGTAATGATGGACAATGCTTAGTGCTTACTGTCTTGCCTGAGTGTAGAGATCTTTACTCATCATAACAGGACTTTTTAATGGCAGCTTTGTTCCCCCTTTCCCTCCTTACAAAAAGAGAAGATGTATGATGCAGCAGTACAAAAGATTAATGCATAATTAATTACAATATTATGCTCTGACAGAACACATCACAGCAAAAAAGGCCATCATTGTGACAATCATCACTTCAGTAATAATAATGGATTGGATTGTTCTGTGCTTTTCCAGACGCTCAAAGCGCAGAAATCTTTCTTAGACAAGTGGAATGATCGTTCATGGCTTCAGATGCCAGGCAGTGCCAATGGCAGATGTGCCATAATAAGCATTATTAGGTATGTCTACGGTCTTGGTAGGCTTCAGATTTATTCAAGTCACTCAAAACTATGTTTATACAATATTAATTTCAAGAAGGAAACTCCCATGCTGTCAGAAGTCAGAACTCTGTCTCCCCCTCTGGTCACCAGCGGGAACCATCTCCAGACTTGTAACCACACTTCCTGTATGCTGCACACCTGACTCTCATTTCACTCAGTCAACCACACCCCACTTAAGCACTGCACTGAGCTGAGCTCAATGTGAAGTATTGTTTGTGCCATTCTGCCTTCCTTACTGAGCGTTGTATTTGGACCTTGTCTTTTATCCTCTGTCCCTGTTTGCCTGCCGCCTGCCCTGACAATGCCTGGATTTTGACCATCCTGTCTTGTCTCTGATGAACTTATTGACTCCTGCCTGCCTGACCCTGAATAGCCCTTGTGCTACCTTAGATGACCCCACCCTTACATTGACGTGTTCTCCCTACCATGACAAAGGTGGATGAAGGTGAAAAGATTTCATGTAATCCATGGACACCAGTGAAGATCACAAATCATTGAAGAAAAAAGGTTCAGCACACTGTCTAGTGGGTCTAGATGACCCAACTCTCATCGTTAAAGTGCCTAGGATAGCACAAGGGTTACACTTTGTGGACTTTTAACTGAGCTAATAAACCTGCTGCACTTGGATCCAGCCGTCTGGTTGTTCTTATGACACACGCCTTGCTAACATAAATGAAACTGTTTTCCCCCAGCAGGTTATCATCATTGCAGAACTGAAGGAAATGGTTTCTATACTCATAATTTCAATGAGACCCAACCTTTCATCAATAGTAATGAATGTCAATTCTAGTCTCCTTTTTGCTCTAACCTCACCCCCTCTAACCCCCCCCCCCTCCATTAGCTGACTCTAAACCTGTGATTGCTTCCCCATGAGATGTGAAAATTGGCTTTTGTCACTCTCTTTCAAGAACTTTGACTAAACTTAAGTTCAATCACTGGTATTATGTCTACTGCCAGTGGAATGAATCTGTCAGAAAGTCCTTTTAGCAGTAACATGCTATCTGCTGTTTCTTTTAAATAATGGAGACTTTAAAGTACCACTCTGATCATCCATTGATCCATCGCAATAGCTTTCCGTGTGGTCTTTAATTATGATTATGCTGTTTTTACCAAAATCAAAAAACCCTTGTAGTTTTCTAGAACATCGTAAATACAGAATGACAGTAGTTCATCAGAAATTCACCATCTGTTTACACTCGCTCACGCTAGCTTACAGCTCCTCACACCCCCAACCTAACATTACCAGTGCAACAAATATGACAAACAATATTGGAGCTATCCGTACAGTTTAGATCCAGATTCCAGCTCAAACTTGTTGCTGATTGTTGCTTCTACAACACAACTACAAGCTTTTTCAAATTACATTTTTTTAATTTGCTCCTGATTCACAACAAATTAAATGGAGAAATAGTCAGAAATGCTATTTTATCCTTGATTTCTTAATGCGTGTCCTCCATCGTCAGAAAAATGCCACAAAAACATGCTATAAACACCAAGAACCTAATTTTCTTCAGAGAAGGTCTTTAAATTCTGAACTGGTGGTGCTTATCATACAACCTCAAGAACTGAATTTAAGGAGTTTGAAAACTACACTGTTTTCTCATTATGGGGACAAGGCCTGAAAAAAGTCAGGGAATGATTCTGGGCTTGTGTGTCAACAGGTTTGACCTCTCAGACAAGGATAACTTCTTTGACAGCAAAACCCGGAGCTCCATAGTAAGTCTCGCAACACTTTTCCTGTCCATTTGTCATTGTTTTACATTTAATATTTTGTATTCATTGTATGTTATGTTTTTATAACAATTCATTATTTCTAAATTTGTGACACAATGAGGAAATAAAGAAAAAGAGGATAATACGCATTTTTATATGCGTCTCCTTCCTCTGTGTTAAATTTCAGTTTCAGAAGAACCAAAACATGATCTTACTGTTGTTCTTTGAGACATAAAAAGGGAAAATGTTTAATGTACTTATGCATGTAAGTACGGTGGCCCAGAAGGGTCACAACACAACACATTAACTTTACACACAACACATTAACTTTACACACAACACATTAACTCACAACACAACACAATAACTCACAACACAACACAATAACTCACAACGGAAGTAAAGCAGCAATGGAAGTGCTTTTATTCTGAAATTTCCACTGGGCTGAGTGGCTAACTGCCTAACAGAAAGTAAAGTCACAGTGAGCTGTGGAGGGAGCATGTTTCTTCTACAAGAGAAGCTACACAATGTTAACCACACTCCTCCTCCGTGCTGCACTCACACCCCTCTCTGTCGCTGCACGTGTTCCGCTCCTCTCCGTTCTTCAGCCCCCTCCTCTCACACTCACTCGGTCCCCAACACCCCCCACCCACCCACACACCCTCCCAGTCCCTGCACGCGCTCCTCTCCTTTCTTCCGCTCCCTCTTCCTCTTCCTCTCACACATTCGCACGCGGTCCCCAACACTTGACACGACAAATGTGGAGAGATCACTACTGTCAGGCTTTAATGAACACAATTTCTAAGAGGCGGGGCGTTGCACTCCCCCAACAACAGGTTAGATGACAGAGCCCGGTCCATTAAGCTCTGCCATTCACGGAGCTTCAGTAGAACTCCAAAAGCCACACGGCCTAACGTAGGCCGCTATTATATATTCATGAGTTGGAAAGAACCCGCTGAACCGACCCTAAAACCGCCCAAATTATGCATTTTTGACCGCAAATTTACACCCAAAACCGCCCAATCTGGCAACGCTGCTGCTAGCTTCTCTTGTAGAAAATCATGCTCCCTCCACAGCTCACTGTGACGTTACTTTCTGTTAGGCAGTTAGCCACTCAGCCCAGTGGAAATTTCAGAATAAAAGCACATCCATTGCAGCTTTACTTCCGTTGTGAGTTAATGTGTTGTGTTGTGAGTTAATGTTTTGTGTTGTGAGTTAATGTTTTGTGTTGTGAGTTATTGTGTTGTGTTTTGAGTTATTGTGTTGTGTTGTGAGTTAATGTGTTGTGTTGTGAGTTAATGTGTTGTGTTGTGATTTATTGTGTTGTGTTTTGAGTTATTGTGTTGTGTTGTGAGTTAATGTGTTGTGTTGTGAGTTATTGTGTTGTGTTGTGAGTTAATGTGTTGTGTTGTGATTTATTGTGTTGTGTTGTGAGTTAATGTGTTGTGTTGTGAGTTATTGTGTTGTGTTTTGAGTTATTGTGTTGTGTTGTGAGTTAATGTGTTGTGTTGTGAGTTATTGTGTTGTGTTTTGAGTTATTGTGTTGTGTTGTGAGTTAATGTGTTGTGTTGTGAGTTAATGTGTTGTGTTGTGAGTTAATGTGTTGTGAGTTAATGTGTTGTGTTGTGAGTTATTGTGTTGTGTTGTGAGTTAATGTGTTGTGTTGTGAGTTAATGTGTTGTGTTGTGAGTTAATGTTTTGTGAGTTATTGTGTTGTGTTGTGAGTTAATGTGTTGTGTTGTGAGTTAATGTGTTGTGTTGTGAGTTAATGTTTTGTGAGTTATTGTGTTGTGTTGTGAGTTATTGTGTTGTGTTGTGAGTTAATGTGTTGTGTTGTGATTTATTGTGTTGTGTTGTGAGTTAATGTGTTGTGTTGTGAGTTATTGTGTTGTGTTTTGAGTTATTGTGTTGTGTTGTGAGTTAATGTGTTGTGTTGTGAGTTATTGTGTTGTGTTTTGAGTTATTGTGTTGTGTTGTGAGTTAATGTGTTGTGTTGTGAGTTAATGTGTTGTGTTGTGAGTTAATGTGTTGTGAGTTAATGTGTTGTGTTGTGAGTTATTGTGTTGTGTTGTGAGTTAATGTGTTGTGTTGTGAGTTAATGTGTTGTGTGTAAAGTTAATGTGTTGTGTGTAAAGTTAATGTGTTGTGTTGTGAGTTAATGTGTTGTGTTGTGAGTTATTGTGTTGTGTTGTGAGTTAATGTGTTGTGTTGTGAGTTAATGTGTTGTGTGTAAAGTTAATGTGTTGTGTGTAAAGTTAATGTGTTGTGTGTAAAGTTAATGTGTTGTGTTGTGAGTTAATGTGTTGTGTGTTAAGTTAATGTGTTGTGTGTAAAGTTAATGTGTTGTGTTGTGAGTTAGTGTGTTGTGTGTTAAGTTAATGTGTTGTGTGTAAAGTTAATGTGTTTTGTGTAAAGTTAATGTGTTGTGTGTTAAGTTAATGTGTTGTGTGTTAAGGTAATGTGTTGTGTTGTGAGTTAATGTGTTGTGTGTTAAGTTAATGTGTTGTGTGTAAAATTAATGTGTTTTGTGTAAAGTTAATGTGTTGTGTTGTGACCCTTCTGGGCCACCGTATGTAAGGCATGAAACACCTCAATCCAAGTCCATCCAGATTATTCTAGTTAGTCTGAAATAATGCTGGCCAAAACATCCCGATGGATCTTGTCCAGACTGATCATGCATAATATTTATGAGGGGAATTTATATATTGTCCGCACACTTTATTTTAGCATTAGAAGCTTTAACTCTTTAATTTAGGTCAATCAAGAGAAGCTCTGATCTGAAGCATGACAACTTAAGTATTTTAATTTTAATTTTTTAAGTTTATGTTCTGTTCCAAACAGCAACTCAGCCTCAGTGAGTGAAACATAGTAGGAATAAAGAAACCCATTGTTAGTGCTTCAATAACTGGTCAACTGTTTTTTTTTTCCATTTTAGGTTTTTGAAATCCTAAAAAGAACAAAATGCAAGGCCAAGTACAGCATGGGTAAGTCTGAAGACTTTTTGTCCAATAATTTCTAATTTGGGCACCTTTTGGCACATTCCAACAGAGGTCACAAATCGGCTTTCACTGAATCGCACCGGTGTTTTGGCAGAGAGTTTTAAGCCGGATGCCCTTCCTGACAAAACCCTGTATTTTCAAGGCACAGCACGATAGGTCTTGCCTAAGGACCAACACTGGATTTGGCTCACTGCACGCCCTGGGAAGCAAACCCAGGTTTCCTGCATTAGCTAGTCCAGCCACTACTGATAAGTTCTAACCAGACTCTGACAACACACAACACGACAAGACAACTGTATTTGCCTCATAGTGGAGAAAGTTCCATGGTGCAGCGATACAGGTTTTTTTTTAACTTGTCCAACAGCTAAGCAAACAGATGAGAGCTGAAAGCCTTTCGTGTTGGACATATTTTACTTTTATAACAGGGGTTATGAATCTTATGATACATCAGATGTATATTTAAATAAAACCCTTTTGTACAGTCAGCTAAACTTTGTTCATGCTAATTATACTTGTAAACATTTTTGTTGGACTGGATGGAAAAGAAAAGGAGGAAAGAAGAGAGAAGGATGACAGATTGGGGGGGGGGGGGGGGGGGTAGAAGGGTGATTATAGTAGCGAGGGTAAGATCATGAAGCGTCAGAAAGCAACAAGTTGCTAGAGCTTTTTAATCACAACTGACAGGTTAAGATACATGAAAAATCTAAAATGGGCGGGACCTGTCCACACACACACACACACACACACACTCAAACATTACAAACACAACTGTTGGCTCTTCTTTACCAAAATACTAATACCTGTCCAGACAAATCTTCTGTAGCACAATATTTACAACATATACTTTTATGATACAAAACTTAAACACACGAACCTGAAAAGTAACCCTCCCACCCCACCCCAAAAACATAATAATAATAATAATGAATAACTTTAGAACAAAAAAAACCATTAAAAAAACATAAATAATAAAAATAAAAAAAAGGAAAGAAAAGTGTACATCCATGACAGAAATTTTCAAATGTTTTTCTCTATTCTATCTGTAGAAACACAAGTACCCATGCATATTCAAACACTTATAGACCCACACAGATACACACACTTATGTACGCATACCTCTACATCTTCACGTTTAGGTTATTAGGCTAAAACATGCAAAGAGGCTTCAGCTTAGACTCACATTTTCAACATAATTTGTAAAGGGTGTCCAAATTTCCATAAACTTTTCACAGCTTTTCTCCCTGCTGTATCTCAATTTTTCCAGTTGCAACACAGAGAGCATTTCTCTAATCCAGCCATTAAACGAAGGAGGTTTATCTGATTTCCACTGGAAGAGGATAGTCCTACGGGCTATTGTTGTTGCAAAGGCAACTGCCCTCCCTTTGAATTTAGAGACTTTGACTTCAGGGGGCAAAACCCCAAAAACAGCAGTGAGTGGGGAGGATGGAACCTTTGTCTCACAAATCAGTGAAAGGACCTCAAAAATATTTGTCCAGAAGTTCCTCAGTGAGATACAGTTCCAGAACATGTGTCCTAGAGAGGCTGGACTTTGTTTACATCTTAGACATGAAGGACTGACATCAGGGTAGAT
The DNA here is from genome assembly GCF_053564925.1 of Oryzias latipes. Taxonomy (NCBI): domain Eukaryota; kingdom Metazoa; phylum Chordata; class Actinopteri; order Beloniformes; family Adrianichthyidae; genus Oryzias; species Oryzias latipes. The sequence goes on from NC_136242.1 coordinate 1,775,147, forward strand.
CCTAGAAAGTCTTTCATTTGAATAATGAAGACGGTGTAACACTCTAAATTGAAGAAGACGGTGTCTAATACAAATAGAACAGGTGTGAATCCGTTCCAAGCAGAGTTGCCACGATGTTTCTGAAAATGTAACCTCAAGATCTTTGTCCCATGCCAGCCTGGTCTTGTTCAATGAAAGTGGTTTAATACCCTGGATCTTGTTGGAAATTTTAGATATGTTGCCCTTTGTATGAGGGTTTAAAGCAAGTAAGTCATCCATGGTGTCAATGTGGCAGGCTTCTGAGGGATCAAAATATTTATTAACAAAACTTCTGAGTTGGAGGAATCTGAAAAAGTGGGATCTGGGAATATTGTATTTTTCATGTAGTAATTCAAAGGGCATTAGATTTCTTTTGGAAAAAAGGTCCTTCAAAAATACCAGCCCATTTTTGTGCCACATCTGGAATGCACCATTGATATGGGACGGTGGGAAAAGGGGATTATCAACTATGAGAGAAAAAGAGGAAAGACGAGTAAAGCTAAAGTGCTTTCTAAACTGAAACCAGATTTTTAGGGAATGTTTTAAAACTGGATTAAGAATCTGGGGATGTGAAATTATGGTACGCTTACCAGTCGGATGTTGTTTCTCCGTGATCTTGCCTCTAGATCCTCACATTTATTTTGGAGATTTTCAACTATGGCGTTGAGGCGGTGCACGTCGTTCTGCAGCAGTGTAACATCTTCTGTGCAGGTGGAGAGGCTCTCCTCCATCCCTCTCACCGTGGCGTTGAGCGACGTCAGTCCGCCTCAGTCACTCAGTCTCCGCCAGTCTCTCATCAAGAGGGGTCAGCTTCGGTGTCCCCTGTCCCCCACCCATGGCAGACACACTCTGGCGATGGCGCGCTAGACGTTTTTTTGCCTCGACTTTGATGTCCGACCATTTCTTTTTTATTTCGGCCGAGGTTGTGAGGCTGCAGCATTTACGGCGTCTGCCACCGTTTGCCACTCACGGGCCTTTTTGGCATTAGTAATGCCCACACTGTGCCCTCCAAACAACATTTTTCTCCTCCTTTCCACCTCGCCAACGATAACTTCTACTTCACATTGAGTGAAGTTACGTTTTTTTGATTTCCTCTCTGTGTTTGCCATGATTTTGCAATCAATGAATATTCATTTGTGGGCGTTTCACGGACTATTTATGGGCAACTATGGGCGTGTCATGAGGCCGCAAAAGCTGCGCTGCATTTAGAATTGGTTGTGATTTACTAAGGGAAAGATGCGTAGGATGTGCGTGCGCACGGTTTTATAAATCCGAATATTTCTGTGCGTACGCACGTCCTATGTTTCATCCGTACGCCACTTCTGACGCAAATCCTACGCAAAGTTTTATAAATGAGACCCCAGGTCCAGACAGCTTCATTAATGAATTCTATAAATACTAAGGATGTGCTTACCCCACTGCTGTTGGATGCTTACCAATATACTCTGAAAGCTAAAATGATAGCCCCATCCTGGTCTGATGCCACAACGGTAGTAATACATAAAGAAGGGAAGGACCCTACAGATTGTGGTTTATATCGACCATTGTCCATGCTCAATGGAGATCTAAGAATATGCTATACTGCTATACTGACCAAACGATTAAACAAAATTACAACCCAAATTATACACCCTGATCAAACTGGGTTTATTCCTGGAAGACACTACGGAAATAACTTGTGTGGTTTACTTAACATTGTATTGCATCAAAAAGAGGGTAAGCCTGTAACAGTCAGAAAGCATTTGATAGTGTCATGAACTGTTGGTGGAGGAACCAAAATGCAGGAGACCAGGCTTGATGACAGAAAATAAAATATTCAATAACCAAACCGAAAAGTGACAAGACTACAGGGAGAAACAAAAAGGTGATACAGCAGAGCAGATGACCTGACAAAGCTGAACAGAAACCAAGACACTTAAATAGGCTGAGGATAATTAACTGAACTGAAGACATTTGAGGATCATGAACCTGAAACTGGAGTGACGGACAAAAAGGAAACCAAAAACATGACCAAGAACGAAACAAAACCACAAAATCCTTACAGATAGAGTATCATGGAAATACCTGATAAACAACAATGTTGGTCTTTTTGAGACCTTGTGGTAAAATAATCTTAAAATAAACTATTTGATGCTAACTATAGTAAAATCCTGAATATAATCCGAAATGAGTTGGATCGATGGACTTTACCCATCTACCCATCCTGCGGCTATATATTTATTTCTAATGCTGCCAATGGCAATTCCCAAATCTATTTTTAGAGAACTGGATAAACTCTTTTCAAAATGTATGTGGTAAAATAAGCGGTCCCGTATAAAATATAAAACACTCTAAAGAGTCAAGGGAGAGGGGGAACTCAGGGGTGGGCAGCGGAGGCAGCCAGAGGTAAACCCGATGAGATGTGGGAGGAGTCACAGACAGAGGCACACCTGGCCACAAATTCAAACACATGGAGGGAATTTAAATGGAAGATAATCAGTAGATACTTCAGGACCCCAGACGTTGTTTCCGAGATGAAACCTAATGTACCATGCATGTACTGGAGGAACTGTGGATCAGCGGTGCCCAACTACACACATGTGTAGTTATAATGTAATACTTTTTACAGCAGTAAAAAGTACATTTACGATTAGATGGATAAAAACAGAGCCACCCTCCCTAGATACCTGGAAAGATGGGGCCCAGCAAAATCATTGCTACTGTCATCAGCCTAATAATACCTCTAGCTAGTCAAATGCTGGCATGTTAAGATTTCATTCTTTCAGTTTTAGGTGAAGAGTATTATGGTAATTCATTTCCTGTGTGTACCTTGATTGATTGTATTTACTATATTTAGGTTAATTATTGTGGAAACCATGGAGACAACTGTGTATAATACTCTGTTGCAAAAAGTTTGAATAAAATGATAATTAAAAAAGAAAAAGATTTCATGATATAGGCCCTTTAACAAATGATACATATTTACATCCAGTGTATACAACAAGTTTTTTTTAGCTTCTCATTCCCATTTTTTGGTTTCATGTGGACACTTTTGACATAAGTTTGTGATCCATTACAGGCAACTGAAGCACTCCATTGTATAGTTATTGGGACCAAAATAAACCATCCTCTACTTCTGTATCTTCTTTGTTAACATTAGCTGAAAAGGCCATGTTTATCTTGGATTGGCAATTTTGTTGTATTACAGCAGAGACAATGGCTTGGTTCCAATTTTGTTGCAATGATCTGCCATAAAACTGTTTCTCCATCTTTATCAGTGAGAACATGAACATAAAACTAAGCTCTGCTTCCACTCATCTACCTATGGTTCTGTCTTTTTCCAGTTGCTGCTCCCCTTTACTATGAAACGCTTCTCCATTTCTGAAAGCATTAATAACTTTGTTCTGTGACTCACTGTGCACAGTTGTCCTAAAGAGGCTGCTGAAAAGGTTAGACCAGCTAAGATTGCAGCTTGAGTTTCAGTATCCACAGGATGTGTCAGTGCTGCTCCATGATCTGTTCAGACCTGCACATCTTTAACAGGCAACCCCTGATCTCCTAAAATTAGCTGAGATTCAAACCTTAACATGATTTTGCCCACATGTAATCCCAATACAAATTCTACTCAGAACCAAAGCTTAAATGAAATCTTTAATAAAAAAGAAAAATATTTGAGTCGGTTAAATTCTCTATTAGCCTCTTGAAAATGACTTTTATAACCTTATCTGGTTTTCTTTCTCAGCAAATTCAGATTCGTATACATTTACACGTTCTATATTTGATGTATGTTGGGTTTATTTATATTATTGCTGTAATTAATTAATAAACTTTTTTATTTATCAAAAGTCTCTCTTCATGTGTTTTATTACACACTTAGTTAACAAAACTGTGTGTATTTCCAAAATTATTCTATAATACAACATTTCAAGCAAAAAGTAATGGTATCGGTGTTGAAATAGGCGATACTAGCCCTGTCATTATTTGGTATCAGATCGATCTTGGTGTCGCCCACCCTTACTGCCTGCCTCACCTTGTGTCTTCTCAATGCGGCTTTAGGTCAGATCTGAACACTAAATACATGACAGACAAACTTAAAATACAACAACTGTTTCATTAAAAACAAGGACATGTAACAATGGTTTTGAGAATGTATACAAATGAACAAAGCAACACATTGGTAGCATTAAATGAGTAAACACATGCACTCAACCCAGCTCTGCATTGGATTGTGTGATCTGCCATGAGGCAGAGCACTGTAATTGAAAATTGAATAGGAATAACGCAAGAAACAGACATTTGACTATAATAATAATTACAATAATTTAAATAATACAAAAATTTGACTCAGCACAGATTAGATTAGAGGACAAATGTGTATTTTTATCATTGTCTGATGATGGCAGGTGAGAATAACAACAGGTCCTCACCTTCCTCACCTGCGAGCACGTCCCTGCTCCAGTAGTACATAGAGCCAAACCACTGAAAAATGTAGCAGAGGATTCATCAGTCACTGAGGTTAACATGGACAAAGTACAGAATATCATGATTGAGGCCTTCACACGATCAAACTGATCTCCACCCACCTCCAGGGTCAGATACACTGATTGTGCTTTAGTGTGACAGAGCAGCATTTTGATGCGCTGCATATCAGGAAATTAAAACTGACTGAGATTGATTCTACAGCGCTAAAGGGCTTCTGGTGTATGGTCATATTAAGGTGGAATAAAAATTTAACAAAAGATGAGTTCACATCTGTATAAAAACAAATTTCTCTCCAGGTATTACCAGTTTGCTTGGCAGTGGTGTTTACACAGCGGCTTATCCTCTTCATGATGTAAGTATTCTTCTAAAATTACCTATTGCCTGCACAACAATGAAGGAATCTCGGTGTGCACACGTGTCAAACTCCAGGCCTCGGGGGACCAGTGTCCTGGGTGTCTTTCAACTAACCTGCCATTGTAGAGTCTTATTGGAAAGACGCACTTGATCTGGGTAATCAGTCTGACACCTTTGTCTTAGTACGAGTAGAAAGACCTGGATAATCTGTCAAGGTTTAAGCAAAAACATGTTCATGTCTATGTTTGATCCCAGCCTGAAACCTGAATCTTCTCAGTAACAGACTGCAGATCTTCCCTTTTTCAGGGAGACATTAATGAAGAGAGCGCGGAGCCTAACGACAGAAAGGTGAGACCGATGCACATGTACCAGGGATGCACAAAGAAAGGCACAGTGGCCTGAAGTGCAAATCACACCATGAATCACTCAACGCAAAAACATATTCAAGATCATACAACAATCAGAAAAGCAAAACAAATAATAAAAAATAAACACATTACAATTCAGAAAGCGATTCCTAAAAAACAGAAATAAATACATAGTTTCCAGAAATTAAATGAAATTGTTGAAAAATAAGACAAAATAATAAACTAGAAAAGGTAGAATTTATGGGTCTTCACTGATTGGATGATGATTTTTGAGTTTTGAAGAAGAGTGAAAGCAGAACGAAGTTAAGCCTGAACTGTGGTAAATAGCTGATTGATTAAAACTCTTTACAGAATTTACTTGACAGAGGATGTTCAAGATGGCTCTCAGTAACTCAGACATTTGTCAGCACTGTGAAAGTAATCTACCTGACAGTTACATGCACGCACTGTGGTTCTGCACGCCTGTCCAGGCTCTCTGGCAGCAGGTATGTGCCGACACCGTCACTTTGTGTGCATGGTGACATGAGTGCCATCGATATAGAAGAAGGATTATTATCCATCGTTTTCATAACTCTTTGTATTGCAAAAAAAATCAATTTTACTATACTTGACAAAAAAGAAATATATTAATGTCAGTCAATGCAGAAATCTGCTGTTTGATCATATCAGCTTGAAAAAAATGTCAGCCAAGAGTTCAAGTAACTTTGAAAGAATTCAGTCTCTCTGGTCTCCCATAATTAACTCTATGACTTAGTGGGCAAATCGCGTCAAATCGCGCCATAGGACCTCGGATTGCTTCAGTACCATTGACTTGGCATTGAAACTGGCCACCTCTGCCACGCGAATCGTGTTCAGTGTGAACGCAGCATCTCTTTAGTGTAGTTTTCAATCCATTGGCTGGTAAGAATAGAAGTCAATCTCCCTGCTGTAAGCAACAGAAATCAATAAATCATGTCAAACCTTCAAAACACTTTAAGGACGGAGGAGTGTTTCAGGAGTGTTTTTTTTTATTCGTTTTCATGTTTAATACTGTTGGGGTATGGATTCTGTCTGCTGCTGAACTGCTGTGTTTAAAATGTTAACTGATACTAATGAGCGCACTCATAATGTATGTCTTTGCTTTATAGCTGTTGTATGACGAGTGGGCCAACTACAGTGTCTTCTATAAATACCAGCCCATTGGACTAGTGCGGTAAGAACCTGCTTCGGGACAGATGACCTCAGATTACATCTGCTGACATTTCAGTTCTTTTCATGACAGGTGATGATCACTTCTTTTACAAGGGAGTCATGTCTCTGTATTTCACCCCCCAGGAAGTATTTTGGTGAGAAGATCGGTTTGTACTTTGCCTGGCTGGGTTTGTACACCCAGATGTTGATTCCCGCCTCCCTTGTGGGCACCATTGTTTTTCTGTATGGATGTGCAACAGTTGATGACAACATACCAAGGTAAGCAACAATAAACACAATTAAAAAAAAAACTAAAATCGAGCTTAATTGTAAAATAAGGATAAAAATTAACTTTGTTATTTACAATTGTAATAATTAATTATATTACAAATAATTTTAGCTTGTTATGATGTGTGTGTAAGCTGTAGTTGTATTGTGTACATGTTGACATGTTTGTATGTGAGGATTGCATGTGAAGGTATGTTTTATAACATTTGAGTGCATGTGCAGACAGGCCCCGCCCCTTTTGACTAACGTCTACACCTTACAGTAATGACGATAAACTTCCAATCACCTTGTTGCTCTGTGATTCTACCCCCCCCGTAATCATCTTTCCCCATTTTCTCCCCTTTCTTTAGTACCCCCCTCCCCACCCCCCAAATCTCTAACATCCCACTCTCTTCTTCTTTTCCCTCCGGTCCAACAACAAAAACAAAAAGTATATAAACATAACTAGTAAAAATAAAGTTTACAAATACAAAAGGGGTTTATGAAAATCTACAGTTATATAAGTTTAGTCCTGTATGTTTTAATCATGCCAAAATATTTTAGTTTTTTTATTGCATGGTGGTGCAGTGGTTAACGCTCTTGACTAACTGCAAGAAGGTCCTGGTTTTAACTCCAGCTTCTTCCCACTGTCCCAAAACTTATGTCATTGTCTCTTAGGTGTGAGTGTGTGTGTGTGTGAGTGTATGCAGCCTGTGTGGGGCAGAGGTGGGCACTGAGAGCCACATTCCTTCATGTTTTCCAACATACCCTGCTCTGGCTTGTTCTGATTGACTAAAAAAAGGTGCAGTACCACAAATGGCCATGTTAAAACCTTCATTTTAACCCCTCAAATAAACCCCTTTAATGCCTGGTGCTTAAACTTTTTAGTACATCAATGGTTGCATGTTTGATTCATGACAACTCTGATGGGAGTGAATTTTTTCCATGCATTATCAGGTTTTTTTTTTTAAACAGCTTGTATTTTCACTTAGTGAAGGGGCGCGGGTCATGATTGACAGATGCTGATCGTGGTGGATTGTGGGAACAGCACTCTGGTGTTTAACTTGTTTCATCTGTATTAGCTTTAGCATCTACCCTATATTTTGGTTAGAGTTCTGTTGTTGAGCTGTAAACTGTTCTAAACTTAGCAGTTTGGGGACACCAGGCAAACAATAACATGGGGACCTCTGCAGCAACTGCAGTCATAAAGATACGTGTATATATATATATATATATATATATATATATATATATATATATATATATATATATATATATATATATATATATATATATAAAATTACGCCCCTCTCACCCTCTGCCGGTGGTTTCTCCTCCAAGCTCGGGTCCTCTACCAGAGGCCTGGGAGCTTGAGGGTCCTGCAGTATCTTAGCTGTTCTTGCACTGCGCTTTTCTGGACTGAGAGGTCTGAGGTCTTTCCAGGTATCTGTTGTAGCCACTCCTCCAGCTTGGGGGTTACTGCCCCGAGTGCTACAATTACCACAGGCACCACTGTCACCTTCACTTTCCAGGCTTTCTCCTGTTCTTCTCTGAGTCCCTGGTATTTCTCCAGTTTCTCATGTTCCTGTTTCCTGATGTTCCCATCGCTTGGCACTGCCACATCCACCACAATGGCTTTCCTCTGTACTTTATCCACCACTACAATGTCTGGTTGGTTCGCCATTACCATCCTATCAGTCTGGATCTGGAAGTCCCACAGGATCTTTGCCTTCTAATTCTCTACCACCTTCGGAGGTGTTTCCCATTTTGACTTTGGGGTTTCCAGTTCATATTCTGCACACATGTTCTTGTATATTATTGTAGCCACTTAATATTGGTCCTCCTTTTCCTGCCAGCCTCTTACACCCTGCAGTTATGTGCTGGATTGTTTCAGGCGCCTCTTTGCACAGCCTACACCTTGGGTCTTGTCTGGTGTGGTAGATCTACACCTTGGGTCTTGTCTGGTGTGGTAGATCTACACCTTGGGTCTTGTCTGGTGTGGTAGATCTGAACCTCTATGGCTCTGGTGCTCAGGGCTTGTTCCTGAGTTGCCAGGATGAGCGCTTCAGTGCTGTCCTGTAGGCCAGCCCTTTCTAGCCATTGGTAGGACTTCTTGATATCAGCCACTTCAGTTATGGTCCGGTGGTACATCCCATGCAGGGGTTTGTCCTCCCATGAGGATCTGTCCTCCAGCACTGTATCCTCTGCTCTCCATTGCCTGAGACATTCACTGAGCACCCTGTCAGTTGGGGCCTTGAGCTTGATGTACTCATGCATCTTGGATGTTTCATCCTGGATAGTGGCTTCCATGCTCTCTCAGGGTGCTGGATTATTCCTGCAGGGTATCTGATAACTGGCAGTGCATAGCTGTTTATTGCCCGGGTCTTATTTTTGCCATTGAGTTGGCTTCCCAGGACTTTCGTTACTCGTTGGAGGTATTTAGCTGTTGCAGCTTTCCTTGTTGCCTGCTCCAGGTTGCCATTTGCCCGCAGAATTCCAAGGTACTTGTAACTCTCCTCAATGTCGGCTATTGTTGCTTCTGGGAGTGAGACACCCTGATTCATCTAGGGCCTTGTGGGGAGGGTCTGGTGGAGGGGGGCACGGTGAAACATCCGTGCTCATCTTTCACTGGTCCCCCCCACAATTTTAACTTCCACTTTAGACACACACACTGCATGTTAGCAGCACACACAGCAAATACACACCACACACAGAGGGACCCCGGAGTGGGGGGGGGCTCTGTGGCTTGGCAGTGATGGGCCCCCCACACTGGAGACCTCCTATTTTACCTGCAGCACACACACAGCACACCCACACCTCCATACATAGGTGGGGTCAGGGGGGGCGGCCGGTCTTCACCCGCCTGGTCCTCTCAGGGCGGCCAGGCTTGTGGGTATCCTGTCGGCTGCAGTAATTGGTCGGGCATGTGCCGCTGGGGGGTAGGTCGGCCGGAGGGGGTTACTGCGTGGCGGCGGGGGGTAACCAGAAGATTGTGAGTATGTGTGCGAGAGTGCATGGGTGGGATGGACCTGGGGGCTGGCTCGCTGGGATCCTCTGGGGCTCTCCCTCCCCATCTCAGAGGGGGGAGGGCATTAAGGGGGTCGGGGAGGGGGGGCTTAGATACAATGGCAGGGGAGGAAGGTTGTAGAGGGTAGGGTTATGGGGGGTGGCTGTGGGTGCGCGGCGATCTCTGGGATGCTCGGGCTGGGTGCCGAGGCTGGTTCGCGAAGGGGGGGAACCGGTTGGGTGGTTGGCGGCCCATGGGTTCTCGGGGCCCTGGCGTCGTCCCTGGCCCTTGTCTCGGTGCCCGGTGGCCCCCATGGCTACCGCCTGGTACGGCCAAGCGCTCCTGTCCTGTGGCCTTGGGGCCGGACGCCGGGTTCGCTTATGCCGTCGGGGGGGCCCCTGTTGGGGGGCATTCTCTGCGCCTGGCTGGGTGGGTGGGCGACCCCCCCCCCCCCCTCCTGGGCTGCCTGGGTCCGGTGCCGGGGGGGTTCCTGGCCTGGGGGGCTCTCCTCCCCTCTCCTGGTCTGGCTGGTCTGGCTGGGTAGGATCTGGCTCCCTTTATGAACACACGGTTCACGTCGGCAGCATGCATGTATCTCCACCCCCACGTGCACGTGCACACTGCCACACTGCTCCCTGTCTGCTTCATCCCTCCTCCTTACCCACAGTGTATTGATGGACAGATTTTTTTTCGCTCATCTTAGTGTCAGATTTTCACCTTTTATGTAACATTCGTCTTTCCAGCAGATCTGGTATAATTGTTACAGCTTAAAATAATAACTTATTCAAATCAGTGCTTGTATCCCCCACTTTCTCACCTCATTTCCTTTTACTCTCTTCCACCCCCCTCCCCCCTCACATTCTTCCCCTCTCCCTCCCCACAAACACTAAATGTAACAAATAAATAAGAAATAAGAAGGGGTTTATACAAATCTACACTCTAGTTTCTTGAAGCTATATAACCTCTTTTTGTGATAGTAAAACCTGTCCAACACAAAAAGCCTTCAGCTCTAATCTGTCTGCTCAGCTGTTGGACAGAACAATTTAAAAAAAAAAAGAAATTAACACACTTCGCGTCGAATAGTTTAGCCTTCCACGGCATGGGTTAATTTCTGATATTAATGCACTTCGTCGGCCATCCTCCCCTTATATTTTGGACCACAGAAATAACATGTTCGAAATTGTTATAAGTTAGAAGAGCTGTTTGTACTAAAATACAGGAAAATGTATTTTTATTGTCACTTGCTTGCTTTGTCACTTTAAAAGCTTTACATATTCTGTGTAAAGCACCAAGTACCGATAAAGATTCATGATGTAAATATTAGTCCATCACTGCTTTGCTTTGCTGGAGACTTTAGCTGAAGCGCTTAGCGTTAGCATGGAGGGACCGTGTATTTGCCAGATACCGTAGACGTGGACAAAAACAAAAAGGGAAAAAAGAACTTCATTTGCCTTTTTTCCCCATATCTGTTATGTTCGAGATAGGCGGAGTTAACTCCGGCCAAAATGGTTTTGCCCGAGAGCTGACAATTTAGTAGGTGAAGTAGGGGAATGTAGAAGTCAATTGGTGACATCAGAGATGCTCCGTCCCGTGATATATATGTCTATGGGGTACACCCTGCCTTCCCCCAAGAATAGATGGGTTGACTCCATCAACCCTGTGACCCCAAAAGCAATTCAGCGGGTTCTGATGATGGATAGATGACTTTTACACGTCATTAACTCTGTAAGCAGATAAAATCACCCCCCTTCCGGCACCTGCAGCTCATACAGTCTAAGGCCAGAGGTGAACCAGGAGGCGAAGGTGACACCCTGAGAGCTGCAGAAATGTGTAAAAGGCGACTAAAGTGTGCAGTGGTGTTACTGGATAAAGTCAACATCAAACCATTTTTATTCAGTTTCTAACTATTTTGTACTGTTAATTTTGTTCCTGTGCCTTTAACACAGAGAACAATAATTAAAATATAAAAATAATTAGAGTTTTTGGAGAGAAAAAAACAGTTCCTAAGTCCTGTGATGTAAATTGTGTGGTATTGGTGCAAAAGAATCAAGAACAGTAAAAATCAGAGAATGAAACAAACAGGAACAAATGCAAAAAGACTTAACTAATAAAAAAGAAAAGACTTAACAAATAACAAAGAAAAGGCTCCCCCCCTTTATCTTTTTTGTTCTGCTTCACATCATCTATAGGATATTATGACATGCTGCATAACCCTCTGCACACACAGGACGTTCAGAGTAACAGAACTGAACCGTCAGTAAAATGGCCTAATGGATTTCATGCAGCAGTGGACCCACCAAAAAGACAAATAAACTCATGTCTTTTTGCACTTTCCTTTTTGGACACAAAACAGTGTCTCAGACCTTGTTCCTGCAGACATTGTTTACGTTTATTGGTTCTTTTATTTCCTCTTTCAGCTAAAGAGATCCCCTCTCTGTAAAGAAAAAGAACCATTCAGCCTCAAAAGTCACATTTTTTTGTTCTTGTTGTGAACAGTGCAAAATGTGATGAAAATACTAATTTATTTGTTCTTTTCTAATTGCACTAATGTTTTGTGCGTGTGTGTGTGTGCATTCCAGCATGGAGATCTGCCATCCGAAGACCAACATCACCATGTGTCCTCTGTGTGACCGAGTGTGTGGTTACTGGAAGCTGAGCACCGCCTGTGGGACGGCGCGTGCCAGTCACCTGTTCGACAACCCCGCCACCGTCTTCTTCTCCGTCTTCATGGCGTTGTGGGGTGAGGAAGCGTATCATCTCTGCACAGACACACAAGCCGGTCTCATGACCTCCAGTGACCATTTTCTGCTCAGTCATCATGGGTGATCCACACAGCTCAAAACCTACGTAGCTTCTTCCTCTTTATCCTCCACAACCATCTTCATCTATTTGTCAGCAGCAGATGACGAACTGAGAGAAGGACATCATGGGTCCACATCCAAACCAAAACTTGAATATAAAAATATTTCAGATTACAGTAACATAAATCAAATGTAACAAAAATATTAAATAATCAAACAAACTTATTTTAAATGACAATTCCATTGGAGGTCTTGCCCCCAACAGGTCATTGTAATAAACCCATGGACACGTTCCAGTCTGGTCACACATTTACATTTATTCAGAGAAGGTGCCATTGGTGAGGACACTTAGAAGGGAAGCATTAATGGGCAGCAGATGTCAAAGGACAGGGGAGGGCTACCTTTTTGACTCCTGATCCACAGCAGATACGTGGGGTTTTTGGTAATTCACCTCATAAGAGGAAGAATTAGCATGAAATCCAGATAAAAACATGCCTTGAGTGAATGAAAGACTTGACCTTTATTAATCCCAGCAAGGGGAAATTCAGTTCCAGTACATCTCGAAGAAGAAGATCATTCATACAACAGCAAAAATACACACACATTTCGAGAAGTTGACTGAGGCCATGTAGCCGGACGCCTTGGCTGCATGGCACTCGATATCTGTCCTTTCGAGTGTGGCTCCATGAGCCAGGCACATCCTCCAATCAGCACACAGAGGAGGGAGGGAGGGGGGTAGCACGGGAGCCCAGGTCAAGTGGGGGATGAATTGCAGTTATCAGCCCTAAGAACGGCTGCTGTTAGTCTACTCCGTAGAAAGCTGATTTGTTTTGATGGAGCCAAGGACGGTGGTCCACAGCTCACTCTGGGAGACCGATTAGATTACAGTTTTATTCAGTCGCTTTAGTACAATTCTCAGATCAGAATTGAAGTTTGCAAATACGTGTGTGCATTTCTCAAAACAATTTGTACATACAAATTTGCAAAACACTATGGATTTCTTGCAAAAGCCTGTAACTTGCTCAAAATCTTTAGTTCATCTCTCCAAACTAAGTCTTTATGTCATTGAACATGTCAGTGCCATCAGAATGTCAAGTCCTTGTGTCATTGTCTACGAACAAGACAGTCAAATGACTTAGTCATGTTGTCAATATAACTGTGTACTTTAGAGGGAGGTTCTGATGGAAACTATGGCTAAAGTTTGGATGACAATTATTGTAAAATGGAAGTTACACCTTTTTTGTTTGATTGCAAGAGACTGGACAAGATTCACATTTACACTTTTATTGTTCATATTGTAATTTGTTGACAGACCATGTCATACCAACATAGAAAAAACCCACTGCAAACAGTAACACAAAGGGGAAAAAAAGATAGGACAATATTCTGTCCAACAGTACAGGCAGTGCAGTAGGAATTGGTGTGGTCTTCCTACACCTCTTGTCGTTCCTGTATGTTAGGACACAAATTCTCATCCACATCACAGCGAATATCCTCTCTTGCAATGCAGCGAAATATGTTTGTCACATTATGACAACTTGGTCAACCATTTTGCAGTTAATGACTTATATGATGAACTAATGACTAGGTGTTTTGAGGAGTAAGACTATTGCACAGTGAACTATATAATACATTTTGATCAACATGACATAAACAATTGATAATATAGCAAAGAGCAGAGAATTGTACATAATCATTTGCATGGATGTACCAAAGCAATTGCAACTTGTTCAAAGAAGTGAGAAACTGCTTATGTGATGTGCACAAGTGACATCATGATGTGAAGATTGAACAAATAGTTTTGGGAATTTCATTCTGATCTGAGAATTGTACTAAAGCGACTGAGAAAAACTGTAAATTCTTTTGGGCGCCAGCAGGTTGTTTGTTCTGCTGGCTGGTCCTGGAGTTTTGAGGCAGATTTAATTCGGATGAAATTGGGTGAATTTAGCCTAGACTTTCCTCCATCCGGGCAGAATCTCGCTCCAAGATGGCTTCCATCTTCTGCACAAGTTCAGGTCTCAAGCAGTCTGCTTAAGTGGGCAAGACAAGCACAGACCTTTTGATCCGCTTGTGAAAGTTTCTCCATCCAAGTCTCTCCTCCCCGAATAACCTTTACCCAGAGCCTTGTCAGATCAACTCTCTCCATCTTCCGCTCCCAGACTGCCTGATACATCAGATATCCTCCGATCCCAATTAAGAGGAATCCAATTACCATAAATCCGAATGAGTGCACATCCTCGAAGTCTTCCACAGACAGCTGGGCCAGGCACACCAGCCTCCATTTGCCCCACGGATCGTTGGTGTATCCAGCCGCATGGGTGCCGTCTGGGCAGGAAGGTCTGCTTTCCCATTCCTTAGTGTGGAAAAAACGTTGTCGACCGAATTCAGAGATCAGCTGATCGGATCCATATTCAGAGAGTAAAAAGAGCAGAAGTTACAAAAGGATGAAAAATGCAGCTCCAGGGCAGACAGGACAAAAATCTTTGGGAAAGGCTGACACAGGAGGAGCAAGAGGAAAACAAAAGAAGAAAAAAAAGAAATTGAAACTTCAAAGCTTCATTTCGATGAAAAATAATATATATTTTGAAACAGAATATTATGGAGATTATTTTTTTAAACTGTGACTTTTTTCTGATTTTGTTTACTGATGGGTTGGTGTCCCTTATGGAAAACACAAATTTAAAAAAATGCTGCGTTTGTGTGGCGTTGGAAAGAATGCCTGACCCACACACACATGAACGTCAGAGATACAACAAATCTCCCAACACCACAAGAATGCAGGATAACTTTCTGCACCTAATCAAAGGTCAATGTATAGTGTGGCATTCATGGGGAGACACCAGAATTAAAGGGAAAAAAAGCATTCTTAAGGATCAGCAATATAACTTATTCCACTGTTAGGATTCTGTTTAGTCTGCTTTTTCATTTTTTTTTTGTCATGTTTTGAGTTGCCTTGTGTCAGTCACACCAGGTTCATCCACAGTTGTCTTCATTTCAGTTAATTACCCTCAGCCTAAATAAGGTCATATGCTCAGTTTTTATTTATTTTTTATTTATTAATTTATTAAAAACTACCCTTTTTAGCGGGTTTGTCATGTTCTGGTCAGTCTGTTAAATGTTAAGGTTCTGTCACCAAGCCTGGTCTCCTGCATATTGGGTTTGGGCAGTTTGGCAGCCAAATTGAATAGTTTAACAGCCGCATATGGCCCCCAGACTGCAGTTTGCCCACTCCTGTCATAGGAGCATCTTCATCAGTTTTGAGTAATGTTACTGGAGGAAACCCAGCAACAGAGACGAGCTCCTAGAAAGTCAAAAAATAAATATAAATGGTTTAATATCAGAAAGTCACCACACAGTGTACGAAAATCTCAAAGAATATACAAAACAGCAAACATAAGTAAAAAATCCTCAGATAAACTCAACTAGAAAAGGGGACAAGAGTAACAACTAGACCAAACGTACCAACACTGAAGAGTCTGAAACACCTGCTCAAATACGGACAGAATCTAGGAGCGACAGTCAAACAGGTATCAAAATAAAGAGCCCAAAAGGAAAGATGCAAGACCCTAAGTATGACACTTGTATGCCGTTTCATGGCTGCCATATAGTGAACGAGTGCAAAGACAACTGAGCGGGTGGATTCAGGAACTGAGTGAGCGAACCTTACAACCACACGGGCGCAATGTGCAGAGTATTAAGGGGGGTATTAAGGGGGCGTTTTTGTCACTTGGGGGGGCGGTGTTCAGGGGTGTGTTTGTCACTTTGAGGTGGTAACGTTTCTGGTTGATCTGATTGGCCGACATTTGCATGTCAAATCCAGCGAGGCAGCGGGGGAAGGCCTTTGTTTTAGAGGCTTTAATAGAAAAGAAACAGAGACACACACTTCTCTCCTTACAATACAACAGCACTGGATTAAACGGCGTAGTTTCAGTTATAGGTGTTTTTTTCTGTATTTAACGTTAACACAAACAGGTAAAACATGCATGCTGGTGTGTGTTTTAAAAAGGCAGCGAGCGCAAAACTGAGTTGGTTGTGATTTTTTTTTTTCAGTCATCAATCAGCATCCAAAAATCCATCAAAGTCCTCAGCTTCCGTATGTGAAATTCTTTATGTGAAATGAACAGCTGGGCTAAATTTCTATCAAGCATACCAGGTTCCCTTTCGTCATTGTCAAAGTCGGTCTCGTTGCCATGCAGCAACAGACTTAAGTTCTACAGTCCAAAGCTATGGCGTAACTCGCCTGGCGCTGACTCCCAGTAAAAGCAGCGGAGGATGGACAGCTTTTCATTGTAACCCGCTGGAAGTTGCTGTGCTCGAGTCGATCTTTCAACACAGGCAACCTCGCCTTTCTTCCGCGGAAACTCAGCTGCAGTTCCATATTCTTGTCTTGTCGGAGTTTGTTTTCCAGCTTCCAAACTTGCGAACCATGGATTCATTCATCTTTAATTCTCTGGCAGCTGCTCTATTCCCGTGTTCCTCCGCGTAGCTGATAGCTGCAGTTTAAACTGTGCTTCACAATCGTGTCTTTTTGCATTTCAAGGTTTCAAAACTAAGTTTTTCTGCATCATGCACATATCTGCACCTTTTTCCTGGGGGGTGGGGGGGGGGGGGTGTTTCCTTTCACGCCCTCACCTCTCTCCGTACCGTTCTCATGCTGTTCTCTCCTTGCACCTCTTTACCGAAGTCACACAACAACACATTAGGGCGGCTCCGTACATTTTGGAGAAAATTTAAGAGTCTTAAATGCGCCTTTTGGTCGTGAAAGTATATGGCATATAGAAAATATGATAAGAGGCAGAGCGCTACATGCAGCTCAAGAGCCTGGTGTTAGCCACCCCCTGCTCTAAAAAATGAAAATACCGCCCCGCTGCCTCGTCGGACTTCACATCCAAATTTCAGCCAATCAGATAAACCAGAAAAGTTACCGCCCCCAAGTGACAAAAATGTCCCCTTAACACTGCGCGCAAACCCAGCGAGCGCGCAAAGGGGAAGTGAGCGCAAAGGATCAGCGCTCAGTTAGGATCGCAGGCGTGCGGTTGTAAAATGCGGGGTCGCTCAGTTAGAATTCCGCCTGCGCTGTTGTAAGGTCACTCAGTTCCTGAATACACCCACTCAGTCGTCTTTGCAAATTTATGGCAGCGATGAAACGCCAGACACTTGACTCTTCTGGACCTTCTTCATGACAAAAATGATGAGATCTGAAAGCCCCACATTCCCATCCAGAGTTTGTTCTTCACACAGGTGACAAGAATCCACACTTTTAGACAAGAAAGCCAAATGAAACCCAACAAATTCAGCAATGGTTTTATTTCCACAATCTTTGTTCTGTCAGCAGTGTACCATAGACCCCGCTAACTGAAAAAGAACAGAGTATGAAGGTTTGGACAAAGCTGTCTCAGCTTTGGATGCACCCTCCACAGTGGATCCCAGAGTGATCACTCTCAAACCTCAAACTCAGCTCACAACTGTTGCTCCTTTCTTAACTTGAACTCTGTCATTCTTCCCAGCTGCCATGTTCATGGAACACTGGAAGAGGAGGCAGATGAGGCTGAACTATGAATGGGACCTTACTGGCTTTGAGGATGAGGAGGTGAGTCACTCACACTTGCACTCTCAGGGAAAAACAGTGACAGGAAAGAGAACGGTGACTGAACGTCAAGTCCCAAGAAAAAATATTGACTGAGAAACATTTAAAAGGCATAGTTTTAATGAGAAGAAATTGTTATATGTTTTAACTGTTTATCTTGGTGCTCAATGAAACAAGAACCCTCCGAGGGCATTTCCAGGACACTAAAACACAAAATAAATGAAAAAACTGCAAACACAGTTTTTTTAAGAATCTGAATCAGCAGAAATTTGAAGGTGACAAGTCCAAGGTAATTTCTAAATTGTGTTACTATCTGAGTTTACACATATGATACAGGACTAAACAACAACATCAAGGTCTTGTCAACACAGTTGACTAGAGAGGTTCTGTTGATTTCCTGAATCGGGTCAATCGACTGAAACGACAAGAGGTGGCTGTAAACCGAGAGAGCAACAGCTCTCAGGGACCAGCGTCAGACAGTGATGTCATAGAGTGTACGAGTTAGGTCAACTGTCCTAGTAAGAGAGTTCGTTGTCAATGAGTCTGAGCTGTAGGACAGTTTGTGTCTGAGGGATGCAGTCATCATAAGCTCCAATGAATCTACAATTAATTGGTCCATCCTTTGAGTTATTTTAATAACAGCTCAGGATCCATAAATCTGAATGTGGTTGCTGTCATTCCTCACAAAAGCTTGGATTGCAGTTCTTAAAATTTTATTGTTTTTGTTTTTCACAGGAAGCAGTAAAGGTTTGGATGATTTTCTGTTCCTTTCTAAGCGTTCTTTCCTTTTCCCTCCTACAGCTGCCTCACTGCAAACACTCTTTTCCACAAACCACAGATTTGCACATTTCTGCCTGTTCCTGGAGGCCGGTTTTCTTATAATGCCAACAGATTAAACAACTTGTGTTTGTCCCCCTTCATGATTGCTTTGGAATCTTTTAGATCGTGTTGATTACTGTGAGACCTTTTGAAACATCATGATTATTGTGGGATCATTTAGAAAAATCATCATTACTGTGGGATGTTTTAGAACTTAACGATTACTTTTGGATCTGTTGGAACTGTGTAGTTTTTGTATTGGACACAGACTGAGGTTGGGTCAGCTGTGCATGCTGTAGTTTCTGAAGTTCATGCGGACATTGATCTTTGCAGACCTTCTGGGTCTCAGTTTAATCTGGGGAGTGGCAGCAGTTTTCTGTGAGCACATGATGACTGTGACTTCTGACCACTCCGCCTTTCATCACCGAGCCAGTTGATCAATTTACCCTCTGGGGTTTGATCCCAACATTCAAACATTTGTGTCCCTGTCCTTGGGCTGGAAGAAGGGCAGATAAACGTGAGTTTGTCTTTGTTTTTAATTTCATCTTTAGTGTACTTTAAGGAACCATATGATCTCATTCTATTGTTAGAAATGATTGCTAATGATTGCTATTGACACCATCTTCCTCAAACATTATCTTCTTGAAAAGTCTTCTGCAGAGGTCCTCTTAAAACCTGAAAATGACAGTGTGCCTTTGTGGTGCATTTGGCCTTTTTTATGTTGAACAGCATTTTTGATTAAAAGGAAGGGCATCTTGTACAATTATGATGTTGTGTACAGTCTGTGGTGAGGCACAGAGGAACCTGGGATAAGCTGGGCTTTGCACCTTCTTAGCTTCCATCCATACCTTCACTGGTCTCTTTGTATTGCTTTTAAATGCAAGAGCAACAACAATGTTTCTTCTCCTCACTCTGCATTGATAATGTCTATTTAATTTTCACACTTTAAACTAAATTATTGAGTTGAGATCATCTCCAGTATGCACCTGTTTTTCTTCACTTTCTTTGTTATGAAATAATTCCTGTCCACTGAATGAACCACTTCCCACATGTCACATTCCAAAAGTTCTTCAATCAGCTCCAATGCTCTACAGAAACCTCTACTGCTGACACAATGGGGACGCCTGATTCACCCGCTTGGTCTCTGGAGAGCTACATCACTAAATCAGATGTTTCTCATTTTTATTTTTATTGCACCTGTATATAGTAGAGAGGAAAAGCCTCTATGGAGTCATGTTCCTTTCAAAAATTATTTTTTATAGTAAAATGATCCCCACACATGGAAATAAGATATGTCGGTACATAATAAAAAATATGTGAGTCTATAAAAATAAAAAGTGCCCCACCAATTGGTCCTTGTGCGAAATATACTTACAGCTGTAAGAATGGAATGCACTCTTGTAAAAAGTGTTTTCTGTCTTCAGAAATATTTTTCAGGCTTTTATAATAGCGCTTAAACATATTTCAGTATTTTTCCAAAGATATAAAGACACAAGCTCAAGTTACATCTTCAGACTTTTGACAAAAGTATTTATTCTAAACTAATCAACCAATCAGCATCCTTTTCTCACCTGAGTTCTTAAATTATTTTTTATCAGACACAGTTTCTGTTTGTGTACATACCTATGGGAATAGGAATATAATAAAAATAGGAATTCCCATACAAAATAATCATTTGTCCACTTAGCTTGAAAGCGCCTTTTCTTCTCGCCAACACAATATTTTTCCTGAAAGGAACCTGCTCTGGCTCTCTTTTATTGAGGGCCACATAAAAACCTTCCCGCGGGCCGCCACAGGCCCCCGGGCCGCACTTTGAGAAGCCGATTTACGGGATATATTCCTTCAAATCTACGGTGCATTTTATTGTGACTCCGCAGAACATGAAAATGTATACAAAAAACGAAAAAAAGATAACATCACTCCCTTTACATTTTATATCAAATGAAAGTATATTATTGTAACAAGGAAACAGCTGTGGGGCTTCTTTTGATATTGCTGCAGGGGCAGAGCAAGAACATTTTATATTGGGGCAGTAGAAGGGCGGAAGACTTTGATGGGTGGTAAAACACCAGAGTGGTAGGGCCATTACAAATCAAAGGCTTAAAAAATACATATTTCTATCTTTAATGTTTTCATTTAAAAATCTAGCTTTTGTTATATTGTCATGCGTTTGCCATACAAGCAGCTCTAATCTTTAGTGATTCAAGTTAACCAATTTACTGCTGTTATGATGGCATGTCTGACATTATACTGTGACAGACTGACAGCAGAGTCTAAAAGAAAACAACCATAAAAATCAAAGGAAGGATTTACTAGTACAGCTAGAGGCAACATGCTGATTCCTGCTGACAGGAGAAAAATGCTGGTTGGTTGATGAGTTTAAACTGAATATTCTTGTCAGAGGTTTTAACTTGAGTTAGTCTTCATACATATGAGTAGCACTTGGAAAAATATTTCTGAACACAGAAAACCTTTTTACATGTGTGCAAAATCTTTTTTTTTTTTTTACAAATTCTACTTTTGCATGTGTGAGCATCATTTTGTTACTACAATATACTAATGAAAAAAAAATCCTTGAATTTGGGCAGCAGGTCTGTAGATGAGACCCGTGAGGGTCCCAGAAAATAGATGCATCATCCATCAGCACAGTTTCCCAGGTTTCTGGGTTCAGTATTGTGGCTCTTTGGGTTTTGACTTGTATATTTTTTTCCAGACTTTACCAACAACTGTCTGTCTCTGTGTTTGTAGCTGCTAGAGTGTTTTCAGTATGTTTAATGACCTTTTCAATGTTGCTGTCACAGGACCATCCCAGAGCTGAGTATGAGTTCAGAGTGATGCAGAAGTCACTCAAGAGGGAGACACAATCAAAGCACAAGGTACAACACACCAGTTTGCACTCTGCAGGAGCTTGTGTTTATAATGTACAGTATATCCTGGGGACGTGTGTGTGTGTGTGTGTGTGTGTGTGTGCACACGTGTGTGTAGGGGAGAGGGGGTTCTGGTATGAGGTTGCGGTGGGCATCTAAAACCTTTTTTATGAGCAGTCACTGGTCTGAAAACAAACAATGAGGTGACAGAAGTGCTCTTTTCATGAAGGCATCATGAGATTCCAGATTTGTCCAGGTTCATGCTTTAGCAGGCAGGGGTCTGATGTTAGAGAGAGGACAAGGATCTACATCAAAATTGGCTCAAAGGTTGTAACAAAGAAACTCACAATGTCTCCTCAGATGCTAAAATGATAACAAACTGCTGGTTTTCAGGTATACCTACACATGTAACAAGCAGTCGGAAGCAGATGGATCCATGCGCAGTGTTGAATGAAAACAGGAAAAAGTGTTGAGAGCTAAAGCAGATCAGACTGGCAGGCGTCGGCTTTGGACTTGGGAAGGAAACAGGGAAAGCGCCAAGTGAGAGCAGATGAAGGTGGCAGCCTTTTGGCTTCAGGCTTGAATGAGGATGAGGATGAGGAAGGTGAGGAACAAGGTGGCAAAGCGAGACTGAGGTCCAGAGAAGATCAGCGACACGGCTGCATAAACATGAATATAAGGTTAGTAGATGCAAAGCTTCACACTGAGCATAGCTCAGTGCACTGAACATACAGAGGTTGTGTGATTGCAAATGAGAGACAGGTGAGTAATGAACAGGTGGAAGCAGCTGGGGAACATTCTGGTATTGAAGGCAAGGGCTGATAGGAACCGTAGTATGCAAACCAGGAAGTGTTCAGTACTCTGATGATTTAGAATTTCTGTTGTAATTTTCGTTTGATTTTTTTTTTGTTGGTTTCACTGCTGATCGATCAAACGGGTCTTCATGTAGGCTGTTAATTGTAAGACTTGCTTTGTGAAGTCTTCATGTTATTTCTGAGAGGCAGTATTGTCACTTTCACGTGTTTCTTCCATCTGCCGACGGTGTCGCCGTTTCTCATTTCACCCGTTTTTGTGCGTACGCCTGGGTCAGAGCTTGCGTGAAGGACCGCACATTTTCCCGTCAAGTTTGCTTTTTATAAATCTCAACTATTGCGTAGAGAGTGGCGTACGCCTTCTTTTGTGCGTATGCAACGTTTATAAATGAGGCACCATGACCCAAGACTAGCCTGCTGGGGACACAAGACCCCAGCTGACAACTCATTGAATAAGCATAGGTGTATCATTGGCTGATCATCAGCTGATCATCAGTTTATCTTAAGCTGATACTGAACTGTTTCTGACTGGAAAGCTGACTCTTCAGCCTTTCAGAACTAAGAGGCTCCAATCATTTGTTTCAGGTGGAAAAGCTGACCTTTCGAGACCGCTTCCCGGCCTACATGACCAACATTGTCATGATGCTGCTGATGGTAAGATGAGTGTGGATGCAATGCCTATCGGTCTCTGTGCTCATGAAAACGTTCCACTGTCAGGTTGGCGTCACCTTTGCCATCGTTTTTGGTGTGATCCTTTACCGGATCTCCACCAAAGCTGCCCTTCACATGAGCTCCAACCCCACCACAAGGAACCATGTACAGCTGACCGTTAAAACAACAGCGGCCATCATCAACCTGGTGGTCATCCTCATTCTGGATGAGGTGTATGGAGCTGTGGCCCGATGGCTAACTGTGCTAGGTGAGTGTCAACTGTTTTATCAGGGCTACACAACTCTGAGTGTGATGATGATTGTGAAGAAATGTATTATCTGTAGGGACCAGCCAACCAAAACATTTTAAGAAAATTCTCATGTTTTACTGCAGAACATCACTAGACTGAGGTCTGTCATTGACAGCTGTGCTGCCAATCACATGAACATGTGTTACATGCGTGTGCTTTCCCAACTTTAGCTAGTTAAAGATTTTTATGAAACAAGCAGAGGAAAATCAAAGGCAACTGCTGTACCAAAAAACAAAAAACAAAGTCAAGATCATGGATGAAAATCACTGAGGTGGAAGTGTACGGTGGTCAATCAAATTTAAAAAGAAAGCAAAACTGAAAACTTTATTAAGAAAACTTTAAACCCAAAACTGTTACCAATGAAAAAAAATATCTGCAACAGATGCTGTTCCTTAAGTTTAATCCTCTTTTTTGGGCTAGTTTTTTTATTCTCTCACTTTTTACTCTCAGTCCTTAATTTACAGTTTCCAACAACAGTTTGAGATTTTACGTGGGGGTTGGGCTTAGAGCCCACTGGCTATCGGGTGATAGAGGTTAGTGTGGTGATGTCATGTTTTTCTCTAGAACAGCGCCTATTGTTGGCATCCCCTGTGTCATCCTTCCTCTGATGTGTCATCCAGAAGTGATGTACCAAATTCTGGCAGAACACTATTACCAAAAACCAAAACTGAAAATCCAAACAGTAGCTGTTTTAAGTTTATTGTTTTTTTTCACATTTTCAGTATTTCTTCAGATTCCAAATATATATGTTGTTTTCAAATTTTCAATTTGTTGTTAACTGAGCAATCTGGTTTTTGATTCACTTTAAGCTGATCCCGATTTGACCCCACATATGTAAATGTTTGGTCAGGTATAGACGGGAATCTGAGAAAACACTGCTATGCTGATAGAACAGTAAAGAGCGCAAACCCAGCACTGGATGAACAAATTCTTTTAGTTCTTGAAAAACTGCTAAGGTTTTGCAGTCAGTTTTAAGACCCAACCTGATAGAAAACTTGTATCTTTACCATCAACTCCACACATTACATGCTTCCACATCTGGACTTCTTCGGGGTTCTTGTCAATCTGAATTTAGGTCAGAAGAATGAAATGAAAATGAAGGGCAGGCCACTAAAATACAACACAAACAGATGAAATAATTAACTTTCAATCAAGCTGCCTATCTTCAGCTATGATCTCAAGAAAATATTAAGAATGCAAAACAATCAAGAGATGTGCTGCTTCCTTTCAGAGGCTCCTAAAACAGATAAGAGCTTCGAGGAACGACTGATCTTCAAAACCTTCATCCTCAAGTTCTTCAATGCCTTCACACCCATCATCTACATCGCTTTCTTCAGAGGAAGGTCAGCAGTTCCTCATCCAGATGTCCTCCTCCCTCTTTTTCAGGGCTGTATAATAAGGTTCTGTAATAATAATAATAATAATAATAGTAATATTAATGTCTAACTTTAGACTGGTGGGCCGACCGGGCCGGTACCTTTACGTGTTTGAATCTTACCGCATGGAGGAGGTAAGCTTTGCTGTGGTACTCACACATCATTCTGACTCACTGTAGACAGTTGACCTCCTCTTTGTGAAAACGGCTGAGACAGGATGCTGCAGTTTGAGCTCCTCTCGTCCGGTCACCTCTTGAAATCGGGCCGGGCGTCTGGGTTTCAGAACAACGTCTGACTCTGGCCTGCTTCACAGTGTGCTCATGGAGGCTGCCTGATGGAGCTGTGTATCCAGCTGAGCATCACCATGCTGGGAAAGCAACTCATTCAGAACAATCTCTTTGAGATTGGCATACCGTGAGTACACTTTCTGACTCCTGCATCCACACATGAGAGGATTTCCATTCATCTGTGTCAAGTAGAGTCACAGGTTTGATGGAAAAGAACTGATTTCACAGCCTTACTAAGTAAACTGAATGTGTAAATAAACACATTTAGGAAAGATCAGGGGGGTATTCCAGAAAGCAGGTTATGCTAGCTCCCACGATAAGTTTGAGGCTAAGGAAGTTGATAACCTCAGCTTTGGGTTCCAGAAATGGAGGTATGTTTCAGGGTAGGTCAAGTTACCATGGCAACTCATGCTCTGAACATAACCTGGTCCGGAGCAGGTTTAGTTGAAGGTTAGTTTGTTTACAGAGAGGTGAAGCAGCATGGCGTGTCCATTTGAAGATGATTTAGTGGATGAAGAAGCTCAGATAATACTTTAGTTTTTCCACCATGAGAGGGTGATGAGACCACATATGGATGTTGGAAAGAGAAACTTTTTACTTTGATCTAACTTAATTATTTGCTTCAGTTAAGATAAATCATTTTTTTAGGTCACCTTAAAAATTACATGTAGTTTTCAGACAATTATTTTCCTTTCATTCAAATTAATTCAATTAAGTAGGTGTAACTTTGATGCTGCTGTTAGATCGGCACCGCAAGGGATTCTGGGATATCATTCCCTTTGCCTGTCTGGACGGATTTGGGTTTAAGTGTGGGTTTTTGACAGAATGTGTTTAGTTGTCTAGCTATTTTACTGTGTTTTACGGTGTTTTGCCGAGTTATTTTGTCGTACTATGCTTACGTCTCTGCACCATGAGTGACAGGGAGGGAGAGGATGATGAGTTTATATAGCACCCCTACAAGTGTAATCTGTTATGACAATGATGGAAAATTATTTATTGAATTTTTGCACTCCGTGCATTTTTTTCCGTCCTTTTTATTTTTATAAAAATGAGCATATCTGTCGGCTCAAACTTAGACATATGCGAGTTCAAGAAATATAAGTAATTAAGATTGAAAAAAGATTAATGGAGTAATGTGATATTTAGCTAGATAAATACGTAAAAATTGAGTTGTATAAACAATTATTGAGTTTTATAGACGTAAGAAATTAGGTTGAATAAATTTAACTAAATTATTTGTTACTAATAGAAGAAATTTATTTAAGATTATATATATATATGCGTCACAAGGAAAATGGAAACAAGATCAGAAACTTTGTCTGTTATTTTTCTCTAAGCAGAAACTCTTTTTTTTTGATGATGCAGCCGTGTTACTTTTTTGATGGACTTATAATCTTTATCCGCCGTCATTAAAATCTCAGACTCCGTCTGCCTTCCGTCTCATGTGTCCCGCTTTCTTTTTTTTTCTCCACGCGTTTCCATGGTGACTCCAGAAATCGGCAATCTATTGAGAATGTCTTTATGTACCTCCTGTGCACGAGCATTAACCCAGGGTTACCAAGTCGAGCGTAATTACACCAACTCATATCCGGTCTTTTGGAACCGACATGCCCAGAGTAAGCAAGTTCAGGCGGATTTCAGCCAGAGTTCAGGGTTAAAGTCTGGCTAGTTTAAACATGCTTCCTGGAATACCCCCCAGGAAGCAATAACAGGTATACCTGCCACTCCCTCTGAAGACTGAGAAATTCCATGTCTTTGGTTCTCCAAATTGTTTTCCGCCTTTTTTCCTTGTGTTACTTTGTTTTTGCATTCATACTGTCAAAGTTCTGATTCTGCTGCCCTTTCTGGGTTTGAGTGTCAGTGCTGGAGGTTATGGACAAGGACTGTATAAGAGAACTTGACTGGGTGACTCCTCCCCTCTGGGGTTCCAAACAGGAAGTACCCGCTGGTTCCAAGAAGCCAAAATCCCATAGATGTCTATAGAGAAATAAATATCTGTTACTGTCATTCTATTGGTCAGAAAAACCATTATTGATCTGATACCTTTTTCTTAACATGCTCTTGATTATCCTCATTCATATGTAGGATATTTTTCTGTAGTTATTTCTGCAAGTTATTCAAGTTATAAACTAACCAATCAAATGCCTCAATAAAAGCATGTGGTCACAAGTCCAAAGTTCAAAATGTTTGACATTTGACATTGCGCGTTCAAGTGGAAGTAGTGTGGACTTCCAACAAGCTCACTCCTGATCGGTGATAGTGGTTGCCATGGAAACAGCGACTCAGACCGACTTGGATCAATCACTGCTTACTGATGTTGTCTGAGTCCAACATGGCGGTGTCTGGATCGAAAAAAATGGGGACTGAATTGACTTCACTTCGCTGGAGCCAGAAGTAGACCATTTTATCTGGGTGATGTCACACTCACTCAGTCCAGTTCTCATATACAGTCAATAGGTAATGAAAGCAATCATTTTATGAACTAACGAAATAGATTTAAAAAACTGAATTTAAACCTGGAAGGACAAAAATGAGATAAAAGACAACAAAATTTGATAGGACATAAAACCTGCTAATGAGCCAACAAACTTAGAAAATTGGAACTGAAGCTGAGATGATTCTACCCGAGCCTGGTGTCAGCATGAGCAAACAGAAAAAAAAGAGTGAAAACGAGAAAAAGCATAACTAGCCTAAAGACCAAAAAAAGGAAAAAGCATCCGTCAGCATTACCCAAAACTTAAAACTGTTTCCATTGTCCATCAGCTTTTCACTGATTCTCCTTTTCATCACTTTTTTATCTTGTTCTGTGACATATGTTCACATGTGCTCTCTTTTTTTAAATTTCTCTTAAATGTTAAAATGTTTTATTTTATTCCTTTTAATTGTTGATTTAGACATAGCTCTTCTGCTTTTGGGTCACCACCCATCCAATATTGTTGGATGTGAACCAGATAAGAATAGGAGTCCTTACAGAAAAATAGAATAAGAAGAAAAGATTTGAAAAACAAGAAACTGTAAGACAGCATAGATGTTTTTATCTTTAGAGTCCTTATTAATATTACATGTTAATTTCATTTATTTCGATTTTTAGACAACAAATGAAATTGTTTTGAGTCTTTTATTAATTGTTATCTTGAACATTATCAGCTGATTGAAGATCCTTCAGAGCAGCAGCTTTCAAATCTTCTACAGTTGACCAACCCGGTTCTGTCTCTTCCTCTATTCGTTCATGTTGGTCAGTCTTTAAAGTTACTGATGCTGAAATGTTCCTGCTCCACTAACACTCTTGCTACTGCTGTCAAAGGACATGGGGTCTGCTTCTCCAGGACATTGAGTATCTCTTCATGTGTATGCATGTCTTTGTGCACGTGCACTCTCCTCAGGAAGCTGAAGAAGCTGATTCGATACATTCGGTCAAAACAAGGAGCTTTCCAAGAAGAAGAGAGGCAGAAGAAGCTGCAGAGATACGAGGCTGACCACTTCCTGGAACCTTTTGCTGGATTAACTCCTGAATACATGGAAATGAGTTAGTAGCATTCACACCCTTAACCATGCATTCTATGCCAATACACAACCACGCTTTAAAAAGTCACAGATCCAAACTGTATTTCTAATTACAATATTTACAAATTTTCTGAATTTCTAAAATAAAGATAAATAGTTAAATTCCTCAGTTAAATTTAAGTAAAATGTTTTTTTTTACAATTTGAAACTGTTGAATTGCAAATAATATTTCATCATCGTTATATTCGTTTTACAAATTAATATGTCTGGTTATAAAAACTGTTTTCTTATTTTAATTGAATTTATTCTAAGAAAATCTCTTTTTTTAAAGGTATTATAATAAAGCCTGGATATTCAAATCAGATTAGATAGATTAGATCAGATAAAAAGGTTTCAGTGGGGAGGAAAAAGAAAGAAAGCTCCAGTTGAACCAGACTCTGTGAAGACTGCCCTCTGCCTTGATTTGTTGAAGTCTGTGAAGACTGAAGAACGGTCACTAAAGATCTGGAATATCAAATGTGAAAATGAGCATGCATGTTAGGCCTGAAGCAACATTCACACGACCCACAGCAAATAGCTTATGAACGACCACTTCCGATGAAAAGCCTATGTAAATGTGCATTTCAGCTTTTGCATTCAAATCTCCCTTTCATGAGTTTCTATGCAGGTTTTTATGACCTTTAGTAGTCTCCATGTACAAAACAAGCTGCATAGAACGCACAGTATCCCTTGTGGTATCCTTTAACATTGGGAGTTGGGTCATCTAAACCCACTAGACAGTGCTCTGAACCTTTTTTCTTCAATGATTTGTGATCTTCACTGGTGTCCATGGATTACATGAAATCTTTCCACCTTTATCCACCTTTGTCATGTTAGGGAGAACACATCAATGTAAGGGGGGGGGTCATAGGATAGTACAAAGGTTAAAGTGCTGCCTTTGCTGAAAAGAGCTGCATATGGGATGTTTCACACATAGGAATGCTCAGAGATCATTTTTGTGTAAAACATCTAGATCAACCTCAGCTGAAATCAAAGAGCTTCCAACAGAACACCTGCTTCCACGCAGACTGTCATCTGATCCTGTCAATCTGTAAAATAATAAAACTTACATTTCATCATTAAATGTGTTCTATTGATGCTGCTGCAGTCATCCAGTTTGGGTTTGTGACGTTGTTTGTGGCCTCCTTCCCGCTGGCGCCGCTCTTTGCTCTTCTCAACAACATCATTGAAATTCGACTGGACGCCAAGAAGTTTGTGTCTGAGCTGAGGAGACCCATTGCAGCGCGAGCAAAAGACATCGGTGATTCCACAACTTGGATGTTGTCTTTCATCGCTGTCAGAAATGATCAGAGAAATAAAGTGTTTTTGCAGAGAAACTAATCAGTGAAATATATTTTACAGGCATCTGGTACAACATCTTGAGAGGGGTAGCAAAAGTGGCCATCATCATCAACGTGAGTGGCAGCTGTCATGGAGGTCGGATGAGTTTTAAGAGGTGTTGTTACAGGTGCAGGTGTGAGCTGGAATGATTATGAATGCCTGCTAACGAAGGGGATGTGTCACGGCAGCTGTCACACTCCATGGTAGTGTGGTGGTTATTAGCACCGCCGTACAGCAATAGGTTCCTGCTGAAGGGACTCTATCAACCTTAATCATCAATGATAGACAGGTGATATGCAAGTGCCAGTAGATTGTCCACAAGTTTGGACATTATTTGCCTGGAAACACCCATAAGGGCAGTTGTTCGTTCTGGCACTTGTGGCTATTTTAAAGGCCTGCCTGTTTTTGGCTAAGTTTAAGAACCTGCACTTCAAGGAGAATGTTTCTGCCTCTCAGGATGCACCTCTAAGGTCTGTGGTGGTCAGATGTGGAGGAATTTACATGCACTTTAGAAGTCTGATCACCATCTTCCTTCTGTTGTTTAAAATGAAAAGAACTTTAAAAGAGACAGACCAATTTTAAAAAAATTGGTCTGTCTCTTTATATCTTTTTTAAAAGCTTCAGTACAAAAGAACAAGATCAGAAAAAAAGTGAAAATGGATGAAATCATATTATTGGTTTGTCAATCATTTTTTAATGTTTTTTTCCCGTCCTGGATGAAAAACTGCAACAGAAACAGAGGTTTAGCAGAAAGGCACAGGTTGGGTTTCCAAAGAATACTCTGTTGAAAAGGGGCTAAAAGCAGTAGATAAATTCTGCAGATGAAGTGAAGAAAAAGTCCACCTGTAAATGTTTGCCCTTTCCTCCAGGCATTTGTCATCTCCTTTACGTCTGACTTCATCCCTCGGATGGTCTACCAGTATATGTACAGCCCGGACGGCTCCATGCATGGATTTGTCAACCACACACTCTCCTACTTCAACACTAGCCACTTTGAGGTGGGCAGAGGAACCATGGACCCACTGCATCTGGGCTTTCCTGTGGAGGTTTGCAGGTGTGATGGCCTCACAACTCAAAGAGTTCATCCAGAATCCAACTTTGTTTCTTCAATTGATGGTGGTCTCAGGTTTATTCTTCCATCCATCTACGGCAGTGTTTTGAAACCTAAACAAACCAAACCAGTTCCACCTGGGTGGTTAATACCTGAAAGGGATGACCAGTTTGGGGAGGGAGTCACTGGCTCCCCAAACCCCAGCTGAGGACAAAGGACTCTTAACGACCAGAAACCATGTAGGCTAAGTTGACTATAGCATCTAGTTTCAGGTCTGACTCCTCCCCCATGAGCGCATATATACCAGCTCTTCAACCAGCTAATTCAGAATTGACAAAGCCTCTTGGATAAGAGGTGAAACTTCTTCTAACATTAAAACCAAGTCCAGATGACAACCCCTAAACCCACTACAATGGAACCAACCTGGATGAATGAGAGTCTTCATAGACATTTTTCAATTGATGTGAACTACAGCTTCTAATAGATGGATAGATGGATAGATAGATAGATAGATAGATAGATAGATAGATAGATAGATAGATAGATAGATAGATAGATAGATAGATAGATAGATAGATAGATAGATAGATAGATAGATAGATAGATAGATAGATAGATAGATAGATAGATAGATAGATAGATAGATAGATAGATAGATAGATAGATAGATATGTGGAGACAAACAGACAGACAGACTGACTGTCTCTGGAATAATCCCTAATTGCCCGGTTTCTGTTTATTCTGTCACCCCCTGAGAACCACTTGAGTCCAAACATGTTTCATTTGCAACATTTGTTTTTAATCACAGCATATTTGACTTTTAAACTACTTGCTTCTGTTTGTGCAGACAGTCAAAGTGGGAAAGGAAAATAACTCAGTTCATGTCAGTGTGTTCCTCATTAGGATTTACAGCAGGTTTCTAAGAGGGTTCCTTAACTTTTCCCCAAAAGTTTACTCAGGACTTTACAACAAGGCTAATTAACCCTTGTGCTGTCCTAGGCACTTTAACCTTGGGAGTTAGGTCATCTAGACCCACTAGACCAGGGGTGGGCAATTCCAGGCCTCGAGGGCCGGTGTGTCTGCATGATTTCCAGATAGTCTTGCCCTACTCATGGCTGATTACCTGGTTCAGGTGTGTCCATCCAATTAGAACATGCCAGAGCAGGGTATGCTGGAAAACATGCAGGAATGCGGCCCTCAGTGCCCACCTCTGCACTAGACAGAGCTCTGAACCTTTTTTCTTCAATGATTTGTGATCTTCACTGGTGTCCATGGATTACATGAAATCTTTCCACCTTTATCCACTTTTGTCATGGTAGGGAGAACACGTCAATGTAAGGGTGGGGTCATCTAAGATAGCACAAGGGTTAAGATGTTCCTCAGCAGGTTCCTTGGGAGGTTCCCAGGAGGTCTGGGCTCTCTAAAGGTTTGTGTGCCTAGAAATTTTTCAAACTTCCCAATCAGTAAATCACAGCAAGATGGAAAGTTTTTTTTGTCTTTTATTACTATTGAGCCTGTTCTCCTAAGAGAAAGTTTAGAAGTAAACTCATTTAATCACTCAAATCTGAAGTGCAGGGAGCATATTCTTTTAAGATGTGGTGTGGCTAATGGTGTGTGCCAAGGCTGTCCAGTTAGAAGATGAACCAGCAACCTTCCTCTGCCTGTTGGGCAGGACTCCCTTGCAAAAGAGGTTTTTAATTTTAATGGAAACATCCTGGTTATATAAAGCTTAATAATAATGATAATATAAAGACTGCTGCCATTGTTAAATATGAGTGAGTCAGATGCCCCACTATCTCTTTACTTCCCCGTGGTAACTTTGATTCAGCTGCTTCCGTGGCGCTGCTCAGTGGTCACGGGTGAACTCATTTGCTGTGGACAGTCCTCAGGTAGAGCATGAATCTGAGACTGTGTGTGTAAACATCAAATCTTCACAAAAGAGTTTGGACTTCCCCACATGAAGTGGATTGGCATGAAATGGGTAGCAGAAAAGCTCTTTTTGCTAGTACCAGTGACAGCGTCGTTCCTCAGGAAAGGGGGAGGAGCCTGCTGATGGCTCCATCTTTAGTATATTTCAAGAATGATCTAGTAAGTCACAAAGGTTTGGGGGGGGCTTCATCTTCTTGTAACAGAACAACTGCATTAAGTTTTAATGTACCGTAGCTGATGGTCACGAAGCGTTCATGACAGAAATGTTTGTGCTCATGTTGTGACACCGATCCTTTCTGATCTTTTTAACGTGGAGATATAAAGACTACAGAGAACCTCCATGGTCTTCTACTCCATATGAGGTCTCCAAGGAGTTCTGGGCAGTTCTGGCGGTGCGGCTGGCCTTTGTCATCATCTTCCAGGTGAGAAAAAACAATAAGGAGGGATTTTTACTGAAATGATCATCACATTTTTGAAGATGGATGTTGGAGGGTGGGGTCAAGATGATGGGGAGCTCCTGCTGATGGAGACTGCAATTTCAGCTAAACTGATAAGAGAGCATGAACTTACTGCTCTGAAAAGATATGAGCAGACTCTTTAGACTATTTGGTGTCAGTGAAAGGACCATCCATCCATCCATCCATCCACCCATCCATCCATCCATCCATCCATCCATTTATTCATCCATCCATCCATCCATCCATCCATTTATTCATCCATCCATCCATTTATTCATCCACCCATCCATCCATCCATCCATTAATACATCCATCCATCCATTTATTCATCCATCCATCCATCCATTCGTCCATCCATTCATCCATCCATCCATCCATCCATCCATCCCATTGTTCTTTGTGTTTCCGAGTGTTTTTTTGATTTCGTTCTTTGTTTTCTGCCAGAATGTTGTGATGCTGATGAATGATGTTGTGGACTGGCTGATCCCTGACATCCCCAAAGACATCAGCCTGCAGATCCACAAGGAAAAGATCCTGTTGGTTGAGCTTTTTATGAAAGAGGAACAAGGAAAGATCAGTGTGGCAGAGAGGAGAGCCCCCTCAACCATGAAGGAGAACTGCAACAGGAGGAGCAACAGCTCAACACACCACTCAGATCATCTGGACTCCACACCACACCACACAAACAGCACCAGCAAATTCTGAGGAAGTCAAACAGTTTCCATAAGTCAGTATTAGTCAGTTCACAGGTTCAAACTT
Source organism: Oryzias latipes (assembly GCF_053564925.1). NCBI lineage: Eukaryota > Metazoa > Chordata > Actinopteri > Beloniformes > Adrianichthyidae > Oryzias > Oryzias latipes. Next base: position 1,809,383 of record NC_136242.1, read on the forward strand.
GCTGATAGCTGATTCACTCAGGTCAGCCTAAACTCCTCCTTGTCCAGAACATTCCAACAATGGGAGACCAGCGGCCTCCCAGCTGTGTGGAAGGAACAGCTGTATGTGTGCACAGCTAAGAGTGCATCTGCGCATAAATGTATACCCAGCTTTGCATGTCTAATCACAAAGAGCTTTGCTGTATGTGCCAGCTGAAACATATTCCTATTTTTTTCCGTTTAGCATGGATTCTGTACAGACAGAACCCATTCTTCCAGTGAGAATCCTCTGCCTGAAAGGACTCAAAAACCTGACTGTTGTTGGTCTGACGCACTGAAAAGAGTTTAATTTTGAAGAGTGGAGGCAGGCAAGAGTTCAACCCCTTGACCTTATTAGTGTAAAAGCTTCTAACCAGTCACAGCTACATATTTACACTTACATGCATCTGATACTTTCCATCCTCCTCCTCATTTGTCCTTAAGTACATCAATCATTCATGACTACCAAGTCCATGTAGTGATACATCTCTGCAAATGTCTGTTTACCACAAACAATCCTACAAAAGCAGAAAAGTGAGCAGTGAAACAGGCCGAGGCTCCTCATGTACGTGTTTCATCTCATTCTTCACCAACAGTTCAAGACAGAAGATAGTCTGAGGAGCGGAAAGGACAGCAGAAACAATGAGGAACCACTTCGCTGTTGGTCCTGTTGCTGCTCAGAACTGAGCAAACTGTGACGCCTACAGATGACAAACATTAAAAATAGGAGTTTCATTAAAGCTCTTAAAATACTGAAAGTCTCCTGCAAATGGAAAGTGGCTCAGTGGGAAGCTGTGTCAGAGAAAAACTTTTCATCCAAACCCAGATTTTCCCAAAATGTTTCTTGTCATAAAGTGTAGTGTAATCTCTTAAACATGCCTGGAACAAATCTTTTGTAATGAGACATTAGGGTTTACTGTTCACCAATAAAATACTACTATGCATTCACACGTGCATTTCATTCACCAACATCAGCTGGTCAATGATCTGACCCCAAGGGCGGCGCCAGGGGGGTAGCTAGGGGTTGCCCTAAGCCAGGTGGTTTAGTCCAGCCCACACATGAAGAGTAAAAATCAGAAGGATGTTTAAAAAAGAAAGCAAGTTTCTAGTCCATTCCTGTGGCGAGTTATAATTTTTTAAAGAAATTACCGAAATTCCCAATTCCGCCACTAGGGGGAGCAAAGAAAAGCTTAACAGTTGAAACAACATAACTCTGCATGTGCCAAAAACGAAACCCAACAGCTCTGTGTCTGGGTAGGCAGTAGTTTGGTTCCCTGTGAGCCTCATCAATGCTATAAGGATGATCAGTAGTGACACCCTAATGACCAAAATGTTCTCAAAAAGAAAAAAAAGGTTGAAGTGAAGTCCTGAGCTTTCCTGGAAAATGGAAAGCGTTTTATTTGTTCACGGAGCTGAATGCAAACCTGCATGCTTGGTATGTCATCAACAGGTTCTCCAAGAATATAACATTCAGCACCACTATGAGACTCTCCACTAAGAAAAGTTTCACCATTTGCAGTTAAGAAAAAAAAGATTTAGCAACTATTAGCTGGACTGAAAAACAACCATCTGGATTTACTGCAGCCGTGACGTCAGTGATGGAGCAGTGACACCTAGCTACCTTATTGCAGACAAGTTGGAGCAAACATCAAATTCATTTTCTGATGGTGAACTTATTGAAAAATGCTGAAGGCTGCAGAAGTCTTGTGCCGAAAAAGCAGTTGACCTTAAACGTGAGTCTGTCAGGAATTACAATCAGATCCAACATCTCTGAGGAAACATGGGCAGCCATATGAAGGAATCCAGTCATTTATTGTATTTTCAGCCACTATTGATGAAAGCACCAACATCACAGTTATGTACAGCTCTGGATATTTATTAAAGGTGTTGAAGAGACCGTCAAAGTGGAGATTCTTGAGTTGATGGACACAACAACAGCTCTCTAGTTACTGTGCTGGACGATGTTGAAGTGAACTGGTCACATTAAGTAATTTTGGTCACTGATGGCGCTCCATCAAAGGTCAGGAAGAAGGCAGGTGTTGCCACAAAATTCAGGCAGAAACCAGGAAAAGATTCTTATAATAATGAATGATAATAATAATGGACATTTCATTGTGTTTTGCACACTTGAATGACAGTAAATGTGTTTCTGCACAGGATTTGAATCCTGATATTGACGGTCTTGTGAAGTTTCAGGAGAGAAAGGAGGTTAACTCCAAACTCTTATGTTCACAAATGTTTGCAAGTTCAATCTAGTGTAATTTTGTCATCGTTTGGACGTTTGTATTTTAGGAAGATGTTTCATTTTTTTTCTGTAGCCCTTCTTGAATTTATTATCAGGATTGCTTCAGTGTCAGATTTAAAATATTCAGGCTGTATAAAATTGAATAAACCAATATTTTTTAAAGTGAAATAAATTTTTTTTAAGATCCATTGGCCTCTGTGAATGAATGTGTAATAATAAATGATAAGGCTACCATGTTGGTTGAGGGATGTTTTCCAATTGGGTAAAAAAACAAGAATAAAGCTGTTGTTTTGCCTTTACGCTACTGGTCCGGCCCACTTGAGATCAGACGGGTTGAATGTGGCCCCCGAACCAAAATGAGTTTGACACCCCTGCTCTAAGGAACTGCAGGATTTGGCGAAGCAACCCCTTAGCAACCTCAGACATTTCCAAGCAAACTAATGCTTTATTCAAAAACTGTTCAGTTTCATTACATGTCATCTATTTCCATTTAACATTTAATGTATTTCATATTTGTCTTGTTTATTTTGTTTTAACCCATGTGCTATCTTAGATGACCCCCCCCCCCTTCCATTGACGTGTTCTCCCTACCATGACAAAGGTGGATAAAGGTGGAAAGATTTCATGTAATCCATGGACACCAGTGAAGATCACAAATCATTGAAGAAAAAAGGTTCAGAGCACTGTCTAGTGGGTCTAGATGACCCAACTCCCAATGTTAAAGTGGCTAGGATAGCTCAAGGGTTAAAATGTGACATAAAACCGCACTGAAAAGACAGTCGATGTGGTAAGCGGTAGCACTGTCTTAACAGAGCGGGCGCTTGTGAGCTCAAGTTTGTTCTTTTAGAAGATAAGGAGGACTTTTTACATTAAAGTCACAGAGATTTTTGTCCAGGAGAGACGAAGGAACTTCATTTACAGGTAAAGGTTCCACCTGTGTGTTTGTGTGTTTGTGCGAGAGCATTCATGGCCCTGTGACTAAAATGTTCAAATTCATTAGATTGCCTCTCATTTGTATGTTAGTGTGGCTCTAAAAGAGTCAGTGCCTCACTAGCAACAACCTTCTCTGCTCTAAACATCCTCTGTGTCTTCCATTCATTGGAAAGAGATACACACAGACACAGCTCCACGATCAGGTTGGAAATATTTGGTGGTAGCCCCACCAGCACGGGGCTGTGGTGTCAAGGTTGTGAAGACCTTTTTGGACAGGTGTGGAGCTAAAAGTATCATAAATCACCAGGAAAAGTGGCCTAAAGAACGGCGTTTTGGCCGTCAAAAATGCTGTTTTTTTGTGCTCAAGCAGCAAATTTTCTGCACTGCAAAGGATTGACACACTTCAACATTTCCTTCTCAATCTATTTACAAGACAATAAATGTAAATCTGGTATTACTTTGCACTCAATGAAAACTGGATGCTATTGGAAATGTAATTTTATCTAAAAACAAATGAGCAACTCCTTACAGTCACTTAGCAATCCCTAAGCTACTGCAGAGAAAAAATCCTGGAGCTGCTACTGTCTGATCCAGGTTCAGGTTTGGACTTCAGGGTTGCAGAGTCCTGTAGTAGAACAATGCAGCTTTCTGTTGGGGATCGTCTGGACAAAAGAGCCAAACGCAGGAGGCTAGAAGCAGAATGTGAGAAACCTAAAACAGTTCACTTGCAAACTTTAACATTACAACCTAAAAAATGCCACAGTGACACAACCAAAACTGACACATGAGGTAAAAAAACATATGTGTGAAGACCAAAGAAGTAAATACACTGAGAAGAAATAGACTGGGAGCTGGGGATTATCACAGAATAACATAAAAAACCGGTGTAACCATTAGGGAGCAAAACTGGAAGCCTGAACAAAGCACCTTCTGCTGGGCTTGTGAGGCGCTGTGCCCAATGTTCAAGACTTGCCTAACCCATCTGATCAGCTCTGATATTCAAAGCTCTGCCGACACCGTTTCTTTCTTCTATAATACTGCAATAAAGTAAACCTGTTCTGAACCACTGAAACTTTCAGCATCACTGAAATGACCTTGTTTTGATTGGAAGGAAACACTAATGAAATCTCAGACTGTGATTACCCACTGGGTGGCAGGAGCAGGGTGAGTGGAAAGGGCTTCAAAAAGATGGTAGAAAAAAACGCAAAAACACAAAGTAGGACTGTGATTTCAAAGATTTAATTGGGAATGAGTTGGCACAAGCAGCAGGTATGGAGATGTCAGGAAGAAAAAACATTGGATTTAAGAATTGTGCTTGCTGTGGAGGCATTTACCGTAAAACTAGATTCATGAATAATTTACCAATCGATTATCAGTTTCCAGGAGCTTCCGTATACTTAATGATAGGGATCCAGCTGCTGGTCACAGCTGGACAAATTGGTCCTCAAGGGGTCAGAGCTGACAAGACGCCAAAAACCAAAGCGGAATGATTTTTGTTTTCTATGTTTCTGAAGAGCTTAACAGTTTTTTTTGTGCAAATGTTGGGAATCAATGAAGATTTTCTCTAATCTAACAAAATTACAATAAAAAAATTGTACACTTCGAAAATGACCAAGATGAGGCTCAACTACAGAAATTTAAAAGATAAATTAACCCTGTGGTCACACTGGTTTGAATCAGCATAATTTAAAGGCAGATTTTCAGTTCAGCCACCGTTGCCAGAAATTATATCATCAAACGCATTGACTGCATCTTAGAACTGGAGCGAGTGAGTGTGATGTCACCCATAGAAAATGGTTTACTTCCGGCTCCAGCCAAATAAAATCAATTCAGTTGCCATGTTGGAACCACAAATCGCCAATAAGCAGTGATTGGTCCAGGTTTGTCTGTCTTTGTTTCTATCAGAACCATTCTCACCAATCAGGAGTGAGCTTGTTGGAAGTTCACAGCCCTACCACTTGAAAGCGGGCTACACCAAATCTGTCAATCTAACATTTCAAACGTTGGACTTGAGACCCCCTACTTTTACTGAGACATCTGATTGGTCAGTTTATATTGAATAACTCGCAATAAAAAAAAAAAGAGAGGATTATCAAAGGCATGTTATAAAAAAGTAGCAGAGATAGAGCTGTTAATCTGACCAATAGAATGACTAAGTAAATCCTGTTTATTCCTCTACAGAAGTCTATGGGATTTTGTCTTCTTGGAAGCGGTTCTGTAGCATAATTAAATGTAAAAGTCAAAACAAAAAAATGCTTTTTCATTTTCTACTTCAACACAGCTTATTCTATCACTTAATTAAAATGCTAATGAAAATGGTATTTGACATTTCATTTTCAAAAAGTTTTCTGGTAAATGTGTAGCAAAATTTATTTAGACAGGTCTAATTTAACGATCAAAATGGATTAACAGAAATGCTTTTTCATTTTCAAAATGTAACTGCATCAAATGACTCAAAATTAAAATGAAAAATCAATACTTCAAAATGCTTTTTCATTTCTACTTGAAAACCGCTTATTCTGTGTCATAATTAAAACCAAAATGCAAAGAAGGGATTGCATTTGGGTTTTCACATCCAGCCTGCAAAAACTGTCACATAATTCAATTTATATTAGCATTTCCAGAGGGAAGGCGGCGCGATGACGTCAGTGCTTTCTCCGTGTCTCTGGCTGCTAAGAGACACATGCTAGGAGCAGTGTAGCTTTGTGTTAGCGGCAGAGTAGAGGGCTTTGTGATGGTTGTGAACTTCTGATGATTTTACACAGCTTCTCGGGACTACGTAGCAGCATTTTTGCCTTCTGTGGTCCTTCTTCGGACGCACCGCGTTAATGTTGCTGTTCGATGACAGCTGGAGCCCCATCAACAGCTATAGCAGATTTCACCGTGCTAAACGTTTGCTAGTTGGACCAACACACACTCAGCGCGAAGCTGCAGGAGACTATCTTCTAAATGTGCTTTTATTACAGTTATGATTATTATTAAGGGCCTGCTTGCTCATATTGTTTTTTTAAATCCGTGCAGTCAGTGCTTTTTTCTTCGCTGCAAGGAAGACCGAAAGACAGGTTAGCATTAGGCTAATATGTGCTTCAAACATTAGCCGTGAAGGTATTTAAAACTCTGAATGGGCAATGAGCATCTTGGATGTAAATATGTGGGAATTACATCATCCTTTATTTTGTTCTGGACACCACTGGAAACACAAATTCATATGATGGTTTCTCTGATCGATCTTAGCAGCCAGAGACACGGAGAAAACGCTGATGTCATCTCCCCGCCTCCTCGCTGGAAATGCTTTTTCGAAATGAATTTTTGACAATGTTCGCAGGGTGGATGTTAAAATGAAAATGCAATCCCCTCTGCATTTTTGTTTTAATTATGACACAGAATAAGCGGTTTTTAAGTAGAAATGAAAAAGCATTTTTATTTTTCATTTTAATTTTGAGTCATTTGATGCAGTTACATTTTGAAAATGAAAAAGCATTTCTGTTAATCCATTTCTAAATTTCTAAATTAATTTTGCCACAAATTTACCAGAGAACTTTTTGAAAATGAAATGTCAAATACCATTTTCATTATCAATTTAAGTAAGTGACAGAATAAGCGGTGTTGAAGACTAAAATGAAAAAGCATTTTGGTGGATTGCTTTTTCATTTTAACTTTGAGTCAAAAATGCAGCTTCATTTTGAAAATGAAAAAGCATTTCTGGTTTTGACTTTTATTTTTATTTATTTACACAATCGCTTCCATATAAAACCAGTGGTACTTATTGTTTCGAATGCCAGGGGGGAGGGGTCACTCAGCCCAGTTCTCATAAACAGTCAATGGTCAAACCCTGCCTTTTCAAAAATGGACAACTAGGCAGGGCAAACAGCTGTTGGAATAAGCAAAGTAAGGCTGTTATAGAGATGACCCCCATCAGTGAAATTACTTTTCAAAGCTTTTTCAAAATACGTAAAAAAGTTCTGATGTTCATAAAAAATTTCCTCTAAGATATTCAATCTAAGCACAAAACTGAATTTTTTGATTCCAACTGTACGAATGTTAATTCCTGCTGTTTTACATGGGAAGGAATGGAGATTGACTTAATTAAGTGTTTCTTTGTGAATTGACCCGGCTCCAGTGCGTTTCTCTTTTAAACATACCTCACAGTGGAAGTGCTGGCCCCTTTGGGCCCAAGGGTCCAGAGCCTCAGTGGGCATCTTGCTTACAGTTGGGGAATCAAAGGAGCAGCTCCCCTCTGGTGCTCTGTCACAGATTTAATCCACCTGGTTTTACAGGCAGCTACATATCAAACCGAGCATCACTTTAGTCTGTTATAGAACAGGTTAGAGAAGCTTCCCAGCTAAGCAGACTCAAATCGTTATGCACTAAAAATACCTCAAATATAAAAATCTAAATGATAAATATAAATTTGGTCCATTGAGGTGATTACCATAATATTATTTACATTACAATATTATTATTAGCTCCTACAATGGTTATATGGTTTTCATCAAGTTCAGTGCAAAAGCTCTATAAAAGACAAACTAACAAAGTATTTATGCAAAAAGATGCAGCGTTTCTCTTCTTCCCAATAAATAAAGGATTTTAGGAAGAAATATTTCCATCCAAACATAGCTAAAGGCTGCTGACGTTAATCTAGGGCCCGTTTCAGAGTTAGAAGGAAAGCATCAAACATACAGAAGGCACAAAATTTGAAAAATACAGAGTCCAAATTCAGCAAAGAGGAGAGATGAATGCCCCTCCCTATCCAGAATCCAGAGGCAGGACTTCTGCACAGAGACCGCAGCACAGCTCTGCCATCACGAGGCAGAGCTGTGCTGGAAAAACAAGGAATTTAAGTTTGTGAGGGTCAGTTGTTTTCAAGACTGGCAGCTACACAAGAGACTCAAGGCTTTCAGCAGTGCTGGCAGCGCCCACCACAATGGTGCCATTGCTGTTGGAGGACTGGAAGGTCTTCTGGTCTTCTTGAGTACCAATGAGGCTGAGCATGGCTTTGTACAGAAACTGGAACTGGTCCTGGAACACAAAAAGAAAGGTTATGTTCAAATTCCTTTACTGCTCACTGCATAGTGAACTATATCATGCATTTGTAGTGCTGTCCGAATTTACAATTCCGAAATCCAGTGCCCTAAAAATTTCCAATTTTCCCTGTGGTTAGGGGGTCGTAAAGAATACTACCAACGTATTTCCTGCGTGTCGTAAAAGGTGACTAAAAGGGACGGAGCGAGAGGACTGGGAATCCTCTCCCCTGTAACTACATTCCTAACTACGGACAGGGCAGAGTTGGGAAGTGGAGATTACCTCCCCAAACCCTTAAGATTGGGTCGTTGAATGTGCGGGGGTGTAGTACGGACAGAAGCAAAAGAGATCTGATTGGAAGGTTGTTTGGAAGGAGGGGAATGAGCGTGTTAGCACTGAGTGAGACAAAGATGAAAGGGAAGGGTGAGTGTGTGTTTGGAAGTGTGAGTGGGAGAATGTCTGGTGTAGAGAGCGGGAGAGCAAGAGAAGGTGTGGCTTTGCTGGTGAGCTGTGAGGTGAGACGATGTGTGGTTGAATGGAAGGAGGTTTCACCAAGACTGATATGGGTGAAAGTGAAATTTCGGAAGGAGCTGTGGGTGTTCGTGAGTGCATATGGTCCTGGCAGTGAGAGGAATGAAGAGGAGAGAGTGACCTTCTGGAACGACTTGGATGAGTGCTTGCAAGGATTTGGAGCAAATGTGAATGTAGTGCTGATGGGAGATCTGAATGCTAGAGTGGGTGATGAGAAAATTGAGGGTGTTGTTGGCGTGCATGGTGTTCCTGGAAAGAATGATAATGGTGAGAGACTGATAGGAATGTGCACTGAAAGAGAGATGGTGATTGGGAATACATGGTTCAGAAAGAAAGAGATCCATAAGTATACGTGGGTGAGGCAGAGTGGTGGAAGAGTGATTGACAAAGCACTGATGGATTATGTGGTGGTTTCAAAGGTTGCATGTAGTAGATTGCTGGATGTAAGAGTGAGGAGGGGAGAGAGTGGAGGTATGTCTGATCACTATTTGGTGGAAGGAAGGTTGTGTGTGGGTATGCCATGGGTGAGATCGAGAAAGAGTGGGGATGCAAGAGAAGTTCTGAGAGTGAGTGTTTTGAAGAACAGAGAGAAAATGTGTGAGTATCAGAGGGAATTAGGTGGCAAGTGGAATATGGTGAAGGAGCAAATGGTTGTTGGAGTGGAGGAAGAATGGCAACAGTTCAAGAGTGCAGTGGTTTGATGTGCAGAGGAAGTGTGTGGTGTGAGACGTGTTGGGGGTGGTCTAAGAAAGGGAAGTGAATGGTGGTGCGAGGATGTAAGTTTGGCTGTAGCTGAGAAGAGATGTGCGTACGAAGTATGGCTGCAGAGAAAGGACAGGGAGTCATATGAGTGTTATAAGGAGAAGAAAAGGGATGCTAAGAGAGCTGTGCGTGAGGCAAGAGCGGCTGCGGACGAAAGGTGGGGCAGACAGTTGACGGATAATTTTCGAGAGAACAAGAAAATGTTTTGGAAGGAGGTGAAAAGGGTGCGAAAGGGAGTGTCGGGGAGGGAGGAGAAAGTAAAAACAGAGGATGGAAGGATGTTGAATGAGGGGAATGCAGTAAGAAAAAGATGGGCAGAGTATTTCGAGAGGCTGCTGAATGTGGAGGAAGATCGGGATGCTGTGATTGGGATGGATGGAAGGGAAAGTAGACTGAATGTATTGGGAGAGTTGAATGAAACGTTGATTACAGGAGAGGAAGTTGAGCAAGCTGTGGGAAAGTTGAAAGTAGGAAAGGCTGCAGGTGTGGATGGGTGTGCTGTGGAATGCCTGAAGTGTGGTGGAGCGATCGTGATTGAGTGGTTAGTGAGATTGTTGAATGTGTGTTTTGCAAATGGGCAGGTGCCGCTTGATTGGATGAGTGCGTGTGTGGTTCCCCTGTACAATGGTAAGGGTGATAAATATGAATGTGGTAGTTTTAGGGGTATTAGTCTGTTGAGTGTTGTAGGCAAAGTGTATGGGAGAGTGCTGATTAATAGGGTAGTGGAGGGAACTGAGTGTATGATTGGTGAAGAGCAGTGTGGTTTCAGGAGAGGTAGAGGGTGTGTGGATCAGGTGTTTGTTGTGAGACAGGTGTGTAAAAAGTTTTTGGCTAAGGGGAGGGAGGTGCTTTGGGCATTCATGGATTTAGAGAAGGCGTATGATAGGATTGATAGAGAGGCGTTGTGGGTTGTGTTGAGTATGTATGGTATTGATGGTAGATTGTTGGAAAGTGTAAAGAGTTTTTATAGAAACAGTAGAGCGTGTGTGAGAGTGGGAAATAGCATGAGTGAGTGGTTTCCTGTGAGGGTTGGTGTGCGTCAGGGATGCGTGATGTCTCCATGGTTGTTTAACGTGTATATTGATGGTGTGGTAAAAGAGGTGAATGAAAGGATGTCAGGTACGGGTGTGAGCATGGTGAATACTGCGAATGGAGTGTGAATCAGTTGCTGTTTGCAGATGATACCGCACTAGTGGCTGACTCAGAAGAGAACTTGGCACGTCTGGTTGAGGAGTTTGGAAGGGTGTGCGACAGAAGGAAGTTGAGAGTGAATGTGGAAAAGAGTAAGGTGATGAGGTGTACGAGGTTAAAGGGTGAACGTAGATTGAATGTGGCATTAAATGGGGAGTTGTTGGAAGAGGTAGAGTGTTTTCAGTATTTGGGGTCGTGTGTCTGTGTGGATGGTGGAATAGGGGGAGAGGTAGAGTTTAGAATGAATGAAGTACAAAAGATATAGGGGGGAATGAAGAGAGTGTTTGAATGTAGGTCACTGGGAAAGGATGCAAAAAGGAGATTGTATGAGGGTGTGGTGGTGCCTGCAGCGTTATATGGGGCTTAAACATGGAGTCTGAAAGCGGTGGAAAAGAGGAAGCTGAGTGTAGTTGAGATGAGATGTTTGAGGAGTATGTGTGGTGTGACGCGTATGGATCGTGTGAGAAATGAAGTTATCCGAGAGAGAACTGGTGTGACGCAAGAGTTGACTGATAGAGCAGAGCAAAAGGCACTGGGATGGTTTGGACATGTTGAAAGAATGGAAAGGGAGCGATTGGTGAAAAAGGTATATGAATCTGATGTGAGTGGAGTGAGAATGAGAGGAAGACCGCGAATGGGATGGACAGAGGGTGTAAGAAGAGCGTTGAATGCAAGAGGGATGACTGTGGTGCAGGGGAGAGAGGCTGCTCAGGACAGGGATGGGTGGAGAGAGTTTGTGTATGGATGAATGGATGGGTGTGGTAGAGGTCTGGTCTTGGGATGAAGCGGCAAGGGGAAACCAGCCTTGGCTGAGGCCCTACTGTGGAGGTGCCCACACTGGAGTGTGCAGCTGACCCTGGTGCAGTGTGGTGTGGCTTAGACCAGGCCTTAGACCAGTCTCACACACACACACTGAAGGAGGAGGGTTTGGGGAAGAGACAGAGGGAGCTAAAATTGTGTGCCTTGTCTAGGCTACCCCACCTTGGTGGGACACAGCCTTGGTAAATAAAAAAAAATAAAAATAAAAATAAAAAATTTCCAACAAGTCTCTGCGAAAAACCAGTGTGCATCGATGCTCACTAAATTGTCCAATATAGACCACAATGCATTATGTTTGAACAATTTTTGTGGAAAAAAGTGTATTTAAATTATTTTTTTAAATAATTTATCCACATTGTCATCATCAGAACATGGTAGATTTATGAGTAGTTGTCATAAAACGCTCATATCAATTAGATTTTAACTTTGTGAAATCGATGACATCATATTCACCATTTAAAAAGAAAAACAGTAAGCATGATATCCAAATAGCTTTAATATCCAGCGCACTACATAGTCCCAGACTGCAGGGCTCCAGACTAACTTTTTACACTAGGAGCACTGTGGCCCCTAACTGAAAATTTTAGGGGCACAACCAGAAAATTTAGGGGCGCATACCGTAAATCAACATGCTAACCAAATCCACTAATTTCCACTGTATTACTAATAAATACTTTAATAATAGATGCAGAAATTACAATGAGCTGTTTCAAATTCAGTGTCACATTTTAATCTGCACTTTTGAAGATGCAACAAGAAGGTAAACTGACAGCACCATCGCTGTCATGACAGTACAAATAGTTAAGAAAACTGATGGAAATTTATCTTTGTGACACCAAATAGGTGCAGCCAAGATGCACAATAACCGTGTTTGAGATCACCCAGGTGAACTCAACGCTGCGCAGATCACCTGGTGTGTGAAATATATTTTTGTTTTTGCTCCAACATCAACTGTCAATCATCACAAAAATATCGCGAGAAAGGGGTGGGAGCAAGGGGCAAACCTACCCGGACACAGCTGGAAACTGAACTGACTGAAAGCTGCCCTACAGACTACAAAACAATGCATTATGGGACATGTGTCCTGGTGGTTTTTGAAGTGGAGTGATCAATTAAAATAATTTAAAATAACAATTCATTAAAATGGCCACATACATTACAAAACCTTAAATAATCATAAAATATATAATAACACAGATCATACTAAGGGGGAGAAGAATAATAAAACTAAATTGAATGTTAAGGACAACTCCAATTTCCTGTCCTCCTTCAGTCTTGCTGCAGATTCGCTTTCATCTCACAGCCGCCCCCCCGCCTGGTCTCCCCAACGATCCAGGCGAGCCACCGGTTCATGTCAAACACGTCTATCGTTGCATTTTCCCCACGTATTTTCAGTGTGTCTAAAACTGATGTTGTTTTTGCTCGAGCGTGTTTAAAGTTCAAGCCCCGTTAGCTGTCACCAATGTAGGTGTGGGACATTTATTCTCCTCAGCTGACCCGGTGTGCTGCCGTAACGGCCGTGCATAACCGTTTGATGCGCCGCCGTAACCAAAACCTAAACCTTTCTCCGGTTCTGTGTGACCCAGAGAAAAGTTCAGCACGGACTGCATGTATTTAGAAAATTACGAGCAAATAAATACGTTCTAAAGGAAAGTAAGGAACTCCTTAATGTGGTCCGGGGAGGGGGCTGTCAGGTGTCCTGCTTTCAGGCCCTGTCATTGTCACGCCCCCAAGAGTCATATACCCCACTGTGATTGGTTGGTCAGCTCTAGGCCCCTCCCCCTATTCGCATTTTAGCCACTCACAGTGGCTTTCCCTATTCTTCTCACACGCATTGGCCGCCTCACACACAGGCATCACGCGAGTGTGTGCTCGCGTTTCATGAGTATGTGCGCGAGTGTGTGTGTCTGCCTGCGTCCGTGTGCGCTCGCGTCTCATAGATTATTTCATTGATCATTGACGTGCCCCTTCCACGTTTAATGTATAAAAAAATACGTAGGGTGGGGGACGCAAATTTACTGGTAGCACATGTGCGAATAGATCTAAAATTCAGTCGCACAATCTCAAATTTTGGTCGCAAAATGCGACCAATTGCTCGCAGTCTGGAGCCCTGGACTGTATAGTTTTTTAGTATTTAGGGGTTAGGGTGGGAAATCAGACGTAGCCTAAGACTGCATAAATGAGGATATCAGAGGCTGGAGGGGAGAGTCAGCATGTACCACTAAGTCTGAGCCCTGTGAGGAGTGAATCTGCGTTGAGTTGAATAGATTTGAATTAAAAGCTTTGGTCACAGGCACATTTTGCATTGTTTGGGCCCATGGAGGGTTGTAGAGAGGAGCAGCTGCATCTAAAGGGAAGTGCAGGTGTGTCTTACACACAGTCAGGACCACTAATATTTGGACAGAAACACATTCTTTCTAATTTTGTATTACCACAGTGAATTTTAAATAAAATAACTCAGATGCCATTGAAGTGCAACTTTCAGCTTTTATTCCATGGGTTGAACAAAAAGATTACATAAAAATGTGAAAAACTAAAGCATTTTTTAAACACAATATTTTTCTTCAACCCATGGAATAAAAACTGAAAGTCTGCACTTCAATGGCATCTGAGTTTTTTTATTTAAAATTCACTGTTGGGGGGGTAAACTGCGACACTGCAACTCCTGCTGCTTCATCACCGCGGTGATCAAAAATCCCACACCGTCACAGCTCTATTCCAAACACTGCATGTGACGCGGCAGTAACACGGCAGCAATATGGTAGTAACAGGACTAACAGGGCTGGTTAAAAAAAACATACCGGTAAAAGTCACTGAGAGCAGCATATGCGCGACATTCTTCGCCACACACTCTCTCAGTGTCTCCTTCGTTGTTGCTGTCAGTGTCACTCTGAGGTAAATTCTCTCCTGAGCTCGCGCTGTCCTCTCCGTCACGCAGCAGACCGGCTTTTCCAAACCCGTTGGTGATTTTTTCACACTGCTTTTAACTTGAAAGCTACGTCATATGCATTTCTCCTTGCATTTTCCATGATGAGAGTCTGTTCGTAACATTCATTCACAAAGCATGTTAATGAATAGCACGAATAGTACATTAAACGTGCGTCTTCCTCACACATATACTGTATTCCCCTGTCTCACTCTTACCCTTTCTGCTCGACCGCCGATTTGAAAACAATGCATTAAAAAAAAGGAACAAAATGCATAAATTAGCCGCATCATTGAATAAACCGTAAGGTTGAAAGCGTGTGACAAAAGTAGTGTCTTATAATCCGGAAATAATGGTAATTGCCTTCTTTGCAACAGTCACTGGCTTATGTTTATTTATAATAGTTTGCTTGGTCTCTTACCTCCATATCTGAAACAGTTACAACACTCGTTCTTCACAACTCCTCAAATGGAAAGTTCCAAAAACACAATCTTCCTATGGCCTTGTGTCTTTTTGTTTTATTGCTCCAAATGATTGAAACTTCTATCAAAACATACTTCATATGGAAACTCTGATTCCACTCTCCACTTTTAAACGCAGAGTAAAGGACATTTTTAAAGAGTTGTGTAAATATTTTCTTAATCACTAATTTAACATGTCTAAAACATGTTTGTTGTTTTCTTCCCTCTGCTTTAAGTTTTTTTTTTTTTTTGCATTTTCAGGCCAACATTGTAAATATGAAATTGTTCTTAATGTTTTGCCTGGTGAAATAAAGGTTTCTATCTATCTATAGCAGAGGTCCCAAAATCCAGGACTTGAGGGCCGGTGTCCTGCTGATTTTCCAGAAAATCTGCCTTATTTGCTGCTGATTACCTGGATCAGGTATGTTTAGCCAATACGGAACTTATATCGCAGGTTGGTTGGAAAACATGTAGGACACCGGCCCTCAAGGCCTGGGTTTGGGGAACTCTAATCTATACTGATGAGGCAAGAAGTGGGGACACCAGATAAAGGGAGTAGGAGGATTTGAGGGTATGGCTGGGTGTGGCAACATGAACAAGGTCTGACAGGTATGGAGGGGAAAGGTTTTGGATGGATTTAAAATGTATTTAAAATTTAAAATGTATTGATGTGATTGGTAGCCAATGGAGCTGCTGCAGAACAGATGTGATGTGTTGGATGGATGGTGTTTGGGTGGCAATTTTTCCGAGCTGGTCCAGAAAGATGAGAGTTGCAGTTTGGTTTCATAACTATTTCACTTTAGGAAATTGGTGGTGAACCAAGATTTTATTGCAAGAAGGCAGTCGGTGAGAGAAGTGGGAGGAAGAGAGGTATTAGATTTGGTGGAGATGTTGAGCTGTGTGTCGTCCGCATAACAATGGAAATTAATCTTGTGTTTACGGAGGGTTTGACCGAGAGGTAGAAGATAGATGATAACTAGTAAGGGCCCCAGGACATAGCCCTGGGGCACACCTGAATTGACAGGAACTGTGTGGGAAGGGAATGTTTTCAGTTGAATAATATGGGTTTAATATATCTGCAGCAAGGAGGAGGTTGTTGGAGATTTTGAGGAGAGCTGTTTCTGTTATTTGAAGAGGGCGTAGGCCATACTGAAATTGTTCATATAAATTATTGCGTGAGAGATGCATTTGAAGTTGTGCTGCAACAGTTTCTTCAAGAGTTTTGGAGATGAACGGAAGATTAGAGATGGTGCGGAAATTATTGAGGTTGGAGGGGTCTAATCCTGGTTTTTTGAGTATAGGTGTGACAGCAGCCTTTTTGAGAGCTGAGGTAACACTTCCAGTAGTGTGGGAGGAGTGAATAATGTTGGTGATGAGGGACAGGGAGGGAAGAGTAACTTTGACCAGTGCTGTAGGAAGTGGATCAAGATGACTGGTAGAGGTTTTAGAATTTCATTGACTGATGGTAGAGTAAATGTTGAGAATAAGTGATGTGGGTCTAACAGGAATAAGGGAGCTGGATTGGAGCCCGGATTTACTTGGAGTTTCTGGTGGATGTTCTCTATTTTTGAAGTGAAGAGAGAAGCTAGGGTGTCACAGAAGTCAGAGGTGTACAGGTGAGGTTGTAATTGGTTCATAGGCTGTGTAGTTTTGGAAAAGGGCCTTAGAATTTTAGAAGTAGTTCACAGATTTGGCGTCAGAAATGGAGTCTTTATAGTGGGAAAGGTGGCTGATGTACATGTCCCTGTGGATGGAAAACCCTTTTTTAAGAGTCTTTCAGGTCCACTTCCTTTGGCTTTTAGTTGTCTGAGGGTGGGGGTGAACCAGGGATTAGGAGACCATTCTGATTTTGAGTGGAACATGGATATCCAGGATGTTCCGCATGTTGTTGTTATAATGTGAAACAATTTAAACAGGGAGTATGAAGATTGTCAGTACAGGGGAGGTTAGTGATATGACAGGAGAGATGATCCAAATTGATGTTGGTTATTCTAGGTGGGGGGTTTGATCCAGTGGATAAAATATTGACACTAAATGTTACTAGAGAGTGGTCCGAAAGAGGAAGGAAAACTGCTTTGCAGGCATCTTGCATGACAGCTAAACAGCAGCAGACACAAGGAGAAGGAAGAGGTGAGGCGCCGTGGCAGGGAGCTCCGGGGAACCGACTTCAGGATGGATGATCAGTTCCCCAAAGAAATCTTGGAGCGCCGAAGGATCCTGTTCCCCATCAGGAAGAAATTTCTGAGCGAAGGGGCCCGCGCTGTCATCTCTGTGGACCGACTCTATGTGAATGGACAGCTCCACCGCGACCCAAACGTCACTCCCTGGCTCTTCTAAACCAGATATGTTTCCACACCCTTTACACTCTCTGCACAGGTGTTAGTTTATGCTTATATGTGACACACTGGGCATAACTCACGGGGCATAAAGGTTTTCCACTTTAGATAAAATCACCACCAGTCTCCTCAGCAGCTTCAAGCCTGTTCATGATAGGTTTGTTCTGTTTCTACCCTCCCTGTTTCCTTATTTATCCCCCCCTCTGCACTCCTTTCCCTTTTTTCTTTTTTCACACACTATTCCCTCCCCCTCACCTAAGCTGCCACATAACCCAGCCACTCTACAATAGTACTGATCTGCACAACACACTCAGACACTCAGGATGTCCAGCATTACATCACATGCACTGTGCATTACACATTAAGCCTCATAGCAACATCAAGCGCACAATTATGTGTACATATATACTCATTTTTGCCTCCATCAATAACATACAGTTTCTAACATTCACCTCAACAGCAGCATAGCTACGGAAGCACAGATCCACCCCATTACTATCAGCGACCACGCACCAGTTTCCCTAACTCTTAAAAACAAAACATCACCACCTTCATTAAGGAGCTGGAGGTTCAATACATCGTTGCTCAGAGACCCTAACTTTATAGATTTCTTTGCTAAAGAATGGTCCTCATATCTTCAAAATAATGACCACCCAGGTATTTCCTCGTGCCTTTTATGGGAGGCCGGGAAAGCAGTCATGAGAGGAAAAATAATCGCCTTCTCATCCCACAAAAAAAGAAAAGAAAACTCTAAACTAGTGGATTTAGAGCAAAAAATCAGACTGTTAGAGGAAACCTACAGCAACTCTCCGGATGAACAAACTCTACAACAAATAAGGAAAGTAAGAATCGAATTAAATGAAATAACTAATCAAAGAACACAATTTTTATTACAGAGACTACGCTTGGAGAGGTTTGATCACAGTAATAAATCTGGGAAATATTTGGCAAATCAACTCAAAATAAACAAAGAGAAGACAACTATTTCATCAGTCATAGACCTAACAGGAAATGCAACACATGATCCAGCTGCAATAAATTCAGTTTTTAAAAACTTTTACCAATCCCTCTACTCATCCCAAATTGATCCTTCAGACAATGACATCAATAGTTTTCTCAATAGCATAGATTTTCCTAGACCAACAGAGGAACAAATCACAGCCCTGGAGTCCCCTCTTACTAAAGAAGAGCTACATAAAGCATTAACCAACATGCCTAGTAAAAAAGCCCCAGGACCAGACGGCTTCCCAGCAGAATTTTATAAAGAGTTTTGGCAAATCTTAGCTCCCATTTTTCTTAAAATGACAATAGAAATTAAGGACAACAATTATCTACCTCCAAATATGAATTCTGCTAATATAATCTTACTTCTGAAACCTGGGAAAGATCCCACATCACCATCCAGCTATCGACCCATATCGCTGATTAATGCAGATCTTAAAATAATCTGCAAAGCTTTGGCGGGAAGGCTGGAGAAGGTAGTTCCCTCTCTAATACATCCTGACCAAACAGGTTTTATAAAGGGTAGACATTCATCTACCAACATGCGCAGATTAATCAACCTCATAGATTATACAACCATCAACAACCGAGAAGCAACCATTTTGTCACTGGACGCAGAAAAGGCATTTGATCGGGTCAACTGGAAATTTTTAATAGCCACCCTGAACAAATTTGGCTTTGGAAAATCATTTATTAACTGGATTAAAATACTATATGCCTCTCCTAATGCTCGTATCAGAACAAATGATCAAACATCTCCAAGCTTTAATTTACAAAGAGGAACCAGACAAGGCTGTCCACTATCTCCGTCTTTATTTGCACTATTTATTGAACCTCTAGCTGCTGCTATTAGGCAAAGTCGAGACATTGAAGGCATTCAAACCAAACATTTAGAACACAAAATAAGTCTTTATGCAGATGATGTTTTACTATTTACTCCTAATTCACAATCTTCCATCTGCCAAATCATCTCCCTAATTAATAGATTTTCCTCAGTCTCAGAATACTCCATAAACTGGTCTAAAAGCACAATTCTACCAATTAATTGCAATTATCTAAATCCGTCATCTATTAAAATACAAACAGGCAACATAAAGTACTTAGCGGGGCTCCAGACTGCGACCAATTGGTCAGTAAATTTGCCTCCCCCACCCTACGTATTTTTTTATACATCAAACGTGGAAGGGGCACGTCAATGATCAATGAAATACTCATGAAACGCCAGTACACACTCGCGTGATGCCCGTCTGTGAGGCGGCCAATGCGTGTGAGAAGAATAGGGAAAGCCACTGTAAGTGGCTAAAATGCGTGGAGGGGGAGGGGCCTAGAGATAATCGAGCACGCGTAAACATCTGTGGGAAGGAAACGGAGACAAATATCACAACCTCATCATGTGCATCTGAGCTATGAATAAGCGAACTATTGATTTGTTCTTCCGACCTGCGGCTAGTGTACCAGTGCCAGAGTGTACAGCAGGGGTCTCAAACTCGCGGCCCGCGGGCTATTTGCGGCCCCCAAGATGATATTTTGCGGTCCCTGCCTTAATATGAAAGTTTAATGTTACTGCAGCCCGCCAATTTGTATGAAAGACACTTTTTCATTGTCGTGCGCGGAGCTGACCAACCAATCACAGTGGGGTATATGACTCTTGGGGGCGTGACATTGACCGGGCTTGAAAGCAGGAAACCTGACAGCCCCCTCCCCAGACCACATGAAGGACTTCCTTACTTTCCTTTTTAGAACGTATCTATTCGCTCGTAATTTTCTACATACATGCAGTCCGTGCTGAACTTTTCTCTGGGCCGCACAGACCCGGTGGAAGGTTTAGGTTTTGGTGACGGTTACGGCGGCGCATCAGACGGTTCCGCGGGAGATGGTCAGCTGAGGAGAATAAATGTCCCACACCTACATGCGTGACAGCTAACGGGGCTTGAACTTTAAACACGCTCGAGCAAAAACAACACTGGTTTTAGACTCACTGAAAGTACGTGGGGAAAATGCAACGATCTCGCCTGGATCGTTGGCGAGACCAGAAAGGGGGGGGGGGGGGGGGGGGGGCTGTGAGATGAAGGCAAATCTGCAGCGAGACTGAAGGAGAACAGGAAATTGGAGTTGTCCTTAACATTCAATTTAGTTTTAATATTCTTCTCCCCCTTAGTACGATCTGTGTTATTATATATTTTATGATTATTTTAATGTTTTGTGATGTATGTGGCCATTTTTAATGAATTGGTATTTTAAATTATTTTAATTAATCACTCCACTACAAAAACCATCAGGACACATGTCCCATAATGCATTGTTTTGTAGTCTGTAGGGCAGCTTTCAGTCAGTTCAGTTTCCAGCTGTGTCCGGGTAGGTTTGCCCCTTGCTCCCACCCCTTTCTCGCAATATTTTTGTGATGATTGACAGTTGATGTTGGAGCAAAAACAAAAATATATTTCACACACCAGGTGATCTGTGCAGCGTTGAGTTCACCTGGGTGATCTCAAACACACTTATTGTGCATCTTGGCTGCACCTATTTGGTGTCACAAAGATAAATTCCCATCCGTTTTCTTTACTTATTTGTACTGTCATGACAGTGATGGTGCTGTCAGTTTACCTCGTTGTTGCATCTTCAAAAGTGCAGAATAAAATGTGACACTGAATTTGAAACAGCACATTGTAATTTCTGCATCTATTATTAAAGTATTTATTCGTAATACAGTGGAAATTAGTAGATGTGGTTAGCATGTTGATTTACGGGATGCGCCCCTAAATTTTCTGGTTGTGCCCCTATAATTTTCCGTTAGGGGCCACAGTGCTCCTGGTGAAAAAAGTTAGTCTGGAGCCCTGCTTAGGTATAAATATCTCCTCTAGGCTTTCTGATCTACTCAAGCTAAACCACACCCAACTACTTAAAACAACCGAGGCTGATCTCACTAGATGGAAAACTCTACCCATTTCTCTAATCGGGAGAGTTGCAGCCATTAAAATGATGATTCTCCCAAAAATTAACTACCTATTTTCAATGATTCCTTCCAAACCTCCAACTACTTGGTTCAAATCATTAGACTCATTCATTTCCCAATACCTCTGGGAAGGTAACCCCCCACGGATTAGTTTAAAAACTATTAAAAAACCTAAAGATAGAGGAGGACTAGGCCTTCCAGACTTCCAGGACTACTACTCCGCGAACAGATTGTGTTATGTACAAAAATGGCTGAATCCTGGTGTGCTAGATGAATCCTGGCTAGACATTGAACAAAATCTCTGTGATAACCTAGATATTTCTAATTTACCTTTCTTCAGTTCTAAAATTAAACAACACAAATGCTTCAGAAGTTTAAACATCAGCTCATCCTTAACAGCCTGGTGGGATTTTCTTAAAAAAAACAACCTCACATTATTTCCATGTAAACTTACCCCCATTTGGAATAACCCTGACATTTTGATTAACAAAAACATGATTCATTTTGCTTCATGGAAGAACAAAGGAATCCAGCAGTTCCAGCATATAATTCAGAATAGAAAATTTATGTCTCTCTCATCGTTATCCTCAACCTATGGAATTAATATAAACAAATTTCTAGAATATCAGCAGCTTAAATCAGCTATAAGCACTAAATACTGCCTGACCCAAATAGACCTAGACCCTCCCCTTACAGTAACACATTTCATGGACCTTAAAAATCCCAAACTCACCTCCAAAATTTATAAGATGTTATCAGACATAGATGAAACCATTTACTTACCTATGACAAAATGGGAGTCTGAGCTATCATTGAATTCTAGTGATCAATTTTGGCTACAGATCTGTTTGAATGCCTTTAATATGACCAAAAGCCCTAATCTGCAACTTATTCAATACAAGATTCTCCACAGAACTCACTACACCGGACAGAGGTTATTTAAAATGGGTCTCAATCAGTCTGCTATATGCACACAGTGCATAGGTAACAACATAGACGACTATTTGCATGCCCTGTGGGTCTGTCCACCTGTCCAATCATTCTGGCGTAAGGTTTGTGAGGATTTATCAATCTGGTTTAATCATAAGATTCCTGCTTGCCCCAAATTCTGCTTATTAGGTGACCTGAATAACATCAACATGGAATCTAACAAGGCTTATATGGTTCTCACCGCTGTATGTATCGCAAAGAAAACTATCCTCCTAAACTGGAAATCTAAAAATAATCTTAGCATCAACCACTACAGAAACCTCATGTCAGAGCATATTAGTTCAGAGATAATGTCCTCCACAAAAAACCTGTCGGCTTCAGACTCTCCCTGGCTCCAGCTGGTTAGTCACATCACCTAGTGGGGGTGGGATGGTGATAGGTTGAGCCGGGTCCTGGCTGGTTGGGTGGGCCGGGGTGGGTTTGGGGGGGTGGGCTCTGCCGGGCCTGTCGTTCTCCCGGCTCGGGGCTCTGGTTGCCTGGGTGGGGTGGTGGTGGGGCCGCACACTCTGCCGGCAACTTGGCAGGGGTTCCTGGGCGGGTGCCTGCTGGGCGCAGGGTAGGCAGTACGGCTGACCGGGAACGGCGGCCGGGTGCCGTGCTGGGTGGCTGGTCGCCGTGGCGGGGGCTGGGGGGGGGCTTGGGGCTCTGGGGCCTGGGGTCGTCTGCCCGTGGCCGGTGTTTCGCCCGTGGCCGGTAGTTGGCGCGTGGCCTGGCCCCCCGGGGGTCGGCGCCGCAGTCACAGCAGGGGTTAATGGGTTCACTTGGGTGGGTTTATTTCATTATTATTATTATTATTATTATTATTATTATTATTATTATTATTATTATTTATTTATTTTTGGGGGGGGCCTGGGGGGGCAGTGTGCTAGTCCTTAGGGGGGCCAGGGTATGAATGGTGGGGCTGGACCCCCTGCCCCCCCGTTCTGGCACCGGGACCCTTCCTCGCTGGCTGTCTCTCGGCGCCGCGAGGCTCTGGCCTCCAACTGCGGCTGGCTTGCCGTTTCTGGCTGCCCGGCCGGCTGGGGGGCCGGTCGCTCGGGGGAGCCTTCTCCCCCGGTTGTGCCCATCCGCCCGCTCCTCCCCGCTCTCGCCCAAACAAATATTGCACACAGGCACATAGGGCCCCGGGATCTGGATGGGAGGGGTATGCTGGCGGGGCTCACTGGGGATGCCCCTCTCTGGGTTCTCGTTGGCACCCGCCCTCCTCCCCGCTTTTTACTTGCATATTAGACACTCTGATTCATCTAGGGCCTTGTGGAGAGGGTCTGATGGAGGGGGGCACGGTGAAACATCCGTGCTCACCTTTCGCTGGCCCCCCCCCACAATTTTAACTTCCTCTGTAGGCACACACACAGCAAATACACACCACTCACAGAGGGACTCCGGAGTGGGGGGCTTTGCGGCTTGGCAGCGGTGGAGCCCCCCACACTGGTGACCTCCTATTTTACCTGCAGCACACACACAGCACTCCCACACCTCCATACATGGGTGGGGTCGGGGGGGGCCGGCCGGTCTTCACCCGCCTGGTCCTCTCAGGGCGGCCGGGCTTATGGGTATCCTGTCGGCTGCGGGAGGGGTCGGGCATGCGGCGCTGGGGGTCGGCCGGCTGGGGGGGGGTTACTGCGTGGCGGCGGGGGTAGGGAGGGTAACCAGATGATTGTGAGTATGTGTGTGTGAGTGCATGGGTAGGACCGACCTGGGGGCTGGCTCGCTGGGACCCTCTGGGGCTTTCCTTCCCCATCACAGAGAGGGGAGGGCACTGAGAGGGTTGGGGAGGGGGGGTCAGATATTATGGCGGGGGGGGGGGGGGGGGGGGGGTTGTAGTGCGTAGGGTTTTAGGGGGGTGGCTGTGGCTGTGGGTGCGTGGCGATCCCTGGGTTGCTAAGGTCGCGTGCCTGGGCTGGCTTGCGGGGACGGGGCGCCGGTCGGGTGGTGGCTGGCTCATGGGTTCCGGGGGCCCTGGCTTCGTCCCTGGCCTTTGTCTCGGTGTCCGGCGCCCGGTGGCCCCCATGGCTGCCGCCTGGTACGGCTAAGCGCTCCTGACTTGTGGCCTGGGGGCCGGACACTGGGTTCGCTTGTGCCTCTGGGCATTGGGGGGGCCCCTGTAGGGGGGCCCTCTCTGTGCCTGGCTGGTGGGGTGGGCGGTCCCCTCCTCCTCCCCTCCCGGGCTGCCTGGGTCCGGATGCTGGGGGGGCTTCTGGCCTGGGGGGATCTCCTCCCCTTTCCTGGTCTGGCTGGTCTGGCTGGGTAGGATCTGGTTCCCTTTATGAACACACGGTTCACGTCGGCAGCATGCATGTATCTCCACCCCCACGTGCACGTGCACACTGCCACACTGCTCCCTGTCTGCTTCATCCCTCCTCCTTACCCACAGTGTATTGATGGACAGATTTTTTTTCGCTCATCTTAGTGTCAGATTTTCACCTTTGATGTAACATTCGTCTTTCCAGCAGATCTGGTATAATTGTTACAGCTTAAAATAATAACTTAGTCAAATCAGTGCTTGTATCCCCCACCTTTTCACCTTTCTTCCTTTTACTCTCTTCCACCCTCCCCTCACATTCTTCCCCTCTCCCTCCCCACACACACTAAATGTAACAAATAAATGAAAAATAATACGACAAAAAGGGGTTTATACAAATCTACACTCTAGTTTCTTGAACCTATATAACCTCTTTTTGTGATAGTAAAACCTGTCCAACACAAAAAGCCTTCAGTTCTAATCTGTTTGCTCAGCTGTTGGACAGAACAAGTTAAGAAAAAAAAAATAAAATAAAAAAATAAAAAAAATAAACAGCAGCAGACAAGGTCCAAGACTTGTCCTTTGGTGTGGAGGGGAATGGTGACATGTTAGTGAAAACAGGATACAAAGTATTTGGTGGTAGCATTATTGGGTCTGTCCATGTGGATATTAATGTCACCCAGGAGTATTGTGCTGGTTGAAAGTAGGGATAGGTGTGTCAAAAAGCTAGAAGAGTCAGAGATAAACTCCTTATTAGGTTTGGGTCGGCGATAGATGGTGGAGATGCAAGTTGGTTTGATCTAGAGAATTGACAGACTGAAGATTCAAAAGATTCAAATACAGGAGCAGTCACAGGTGCTATCCTCCAGTTCTCACAGTAAATCATTGCAAGACCACCCCCGCAGCCCAAGTCACATGGTTTGGGCAAGTAAACAAACCCCGGAGGAGTAGCGTCATTGAGTGGAGTAAAATCCTGAGGTTGTTGCCATGTTTCAGTCAAGCACATGAAATCCAATTCTCAATTAATAAGGAGATCTTGGATAAGATCCCCCTTGGTTGTGAGGGAGCGAATGTCCAGGAGACTGAAGTTGACAGTCATGCAGGGGAGGTTGGAGCCGTGTTAGTCAAGTAGTTAAGATGCTTTGATCAGCATGGAGAGTTCTTTGGTGGACGGTGAGCAGAGGACCAGAGTGATTTGATGGGGTTACTATTGTCATTCTGGAATGCGATTCTTGATGAGTGTATCTCCGGCGGGGCACAGATAAGATGTCTGGATGCAAAGGTAGAGTGAACGGTGGCGAGTTCTGGAGTTTAGCAAAATTGCTGGACACGCAACAGGATAGTCCAGGCGAATATAATCCCCACAAGATCAATCCACATCGTTGGTAGTGGAGAGACTTTTAGTACTGTTCAGGGAGCAGCGGCTGCCAAGCGCGCCAGCGTTCACTCAATCAGATGGCATGTACCCAGTGGTGGTTCTACACTAACTTGTTCCCCGGGCGAGTAAGTCCACCAGGTCATTGCCCATATTGCCCGTGCCTAAAACCGCTACTGCTTGTACCTTATCCACTGCCCCTTGTCCACCCAAAAGGCGGCTGCATGATGTCGGTACCTCACAGCTGAACTGAAGTTCAGCCTGAGCTTCCAAACAAGAAAAGTTCCACTGCTATGCTACAGCACTGAAATCTCTATGGAAACCATTGACTGTTTAAGAGGAAACTGGACGTCACCCTTAGAAAATGGCTTCCTTCCAACTCTAGCAAAATGAAGCCAATTAAGTTGCTATTTTTCCACAATACAGACATCGCCATCTTGGAGCAAGATGACAGTAATTAGTCCGAGTGGTTTAAGTCAATGTTTCTATGGCAACTACTGTCGCCAATCAGGCGTGTTTAAAATTCACACCCCTTCCGCTGAAAGCGGGCTCAGGAGAATTTGTCAATCAAACATTTGAGGTGGGGGCCAGCAAGCACCACATGGTTTTACTAAGACATCTGATTGGTCAGTTTATACCTTGAATAACTTAAGATAAAGAAAAAAACATAAATAGAAAGAACATGTTAAAAAAGGTATCAGAGTATGAATGATTATTCTGACAAATAGAATGACTGAGTAACAGCTGTTTATTTCTCCACTGAAATCTATGGGAGTTTGGCTTCTTGGAGCCAGCCGGTACTGGCTGGAATTCGAGGGAGGAGGGATTGATGGAAACGCTGCAGAGCCTGCATGAACCTATCCAATCAATGCTCCTTTTTTAAATATGGAGCAAATATTTCTGTTGCACAGATTATTATATATTTCCTTTACATATTTAAATTCCTTACTATACAGTTTTTTATAAGAATTTACAATTTTGTTTTTTTTGTGCAGGATACCAAACTATCTTCCTAGGTCTATTTACAACATTTAATAAAGCCTATTTTACAACTACCTCTAGGTAGATATGGGCTTTCTGCAGGTAAAAAAAATGGTTAAACCTGAATGGATCACACGGGTCATAGAGTGGTCTATGAGCCTGTAAAGAGAAAAGGTTCATTCGCATTTTTTTCCACAAGAATGCTGTGAGCGACATTTCAGCAAACACTTAAACTGCATCAAAGGGTGAGTAAGGGTGAAGTAGATGAGACGCAGAGCGTCGTACAAGTCTTTCTTTTTTCAAACCCACTTAAAATCTGCGCACTGCACATGAAGCCCGTTGGTGCTGTTATTGTGATTAGTGTGCGCTCCTTGCTGTAGCCTGACTGTTAGAAATGGGGAAATTAGACAATCACTTATGTATAATGTGCACACCCCGTACGTGCAACTTTTGTGCTGGTGCAAGTGTGGCATAAGGACAACAGCATTAACCGTACGGCTTAAGTGCGTATAACTTACATTATCCTTACAATACGCCTAACTCAACCATGACAATGGTACATTTGCTTTTTATGACATCCCTTGCAAACTGCAAGACACACCTCCGCTCCCCTTAAGACCCTCTCTACCACCTTCTTAAGCCTGGACAGTCCAAAAAACCACAATACCCGTATGGGTGCATGTGGTGCATGTGACTCATGGTATAGAATGGGAATTTTTGGTGACGTGCAGCAGGCATGCATCAGCAGATGGGACTTAGCAAAAGGGCTTACGATGTTGCTGAAGACTCCTGGTCTCATGAGGTTGATCATTTTGGCCACTTGGAACACATCAACTGAATCGTCAACCTCCAGCTGATGCATCAGAGAGGACAGAGCGCAGAACGTTCCTGCTGTGACCCCACCCACACTGGTGAGAGGAGAGGTGAGGCAAAAATCAAACACAGAAGCAACCAGGAGCATCATTTTTACGACAATGTTTACTGCTGAGGCTTACTCATCGTGGACAATGATCGGACCGTCCTTTAAAGAGTTTTCCTCTTTCACCAGCCGGAGGACCTCAAAAGTCTGGCTGATGGAAGTGTTTGGGTTTGGCCAGCAGGCAGCCTGGTAATGTCTTACTTCCAGAACATAGTCGTCCTGTCAGGTAAGAAAAGAAAGGAGGCTTCAAAATGTCTGAGAATTTATACGCACAAGGTTTCTGAAACTCTGCTTCCTCTATAAAGTCATGCAGCCGATTCAGCACAGAATATTCTAGACTGCCCAACCTGTGTGGCTTCCAGCATGTAGTCCTGGACCACCAGAATGTCCTCATTGGACAAACAGACATGATTCTCACTCTTGTGAGACACAGTGAACACTCCGTAGTTATAAGGTTGACCTTTATGGGGCCAGAAGGCACAAAGCTCTTCTGCCTTTGGCTGCCAAAAGAAAGAAAAAGACGATAAGTTTCAGACTGCATTTAAAGGAGATACTTGCCTGGAAAAAACATGTTTGAGACAGGAACAGGTCTGCAGTTTATGGATCATGTCAGCATAGAGGTGAAGTTTATTCATTATTGATTTCCTGGAAATACTAGAACACACCAGGACATCATGCATATCATGCATATGTTGGTATGACATGGTCTGTCAACAAATTACAATATGAACAATAAAAGTGTAAATGTGAATCTTGTCCAGTCTCTTGCAATCAAACAAAAAAGGTGTAACTTCCATTTTACAATAATTGTCATCCAAACTTTAGCCATAGTTTCCATCAGAACCTCCCTCTAAAGTACACAGTTATATTGACAACATGACTAAGTCATTTGACTGTCTTGTTCGTAGACAATGACACAAGGACTTGACATTCTGATGGCACTGACATGTTCAATGACATAAAGACTTAGTTTGGAGAGATGAACTAAAGATTTTTAGCAAGTTACAGGCTTTTGCAAGAAATCCGTAGTGTTTTGCTGTTTGTACAAATTGTTTTGAGAAATGCACACACGTATTTGCAATCTTCAATTCTGATCTGAGAATTGTACTAAAGCGACTGAGAAAAACTGTAAAGTGACTGAAAATGAATAGTAGTCTCATTAGCAGAAGAATTTCCACTCTTTGATGCTGAAGAAGGCGAACAGCAGCAGGTGTCCACCCAAACCTCAACACAAGGAAGATGAACTTTGAACTGACCCCGGGCAGAGACACAATGACTGGAGCATTATGTTCCCACACCATCCTCCAGAAGTCCCTGATGGTGCTTGGCAAAGGGTGCTGGGTAATTATGAACTCATTTCTCGACCTGTAACCCTGAAAACAAAGATAGAAAGAAGAGCTGAAGGAACATCTGGAGGAGGACTCACTTGCTTTTTACTGTCAGACAATCTGATGTCTTGCTGCTGGCATGGAGCTTGAGACAACCGAAAGAGACAGTCAGGAAGTTCTTACAGAAATGTATGATGCATTTATGTAGTCTGAGGTTTCTCCAGCTGCAGTGGAGAGACACACTCTTGACCTCTCTACTGCAAAAAAAAAAAAAAAAGAAAAGAAAGAAAAGACATGAATTTATTCTTACATCAAAAATCTGATCAAGGACTTTCATCTTTGATGCTTCTGAACTCACCTGGTAGGACTGAACTGCTCCTGTTCCTGCTGGACTCCTGCAGAGCTGAAGAAGGATCCCTCTGCTGAACCACAGGCTGACAGAGTAGCTGTGGAAACACACACACACACACCCACACAGAAACTGTGTATTTACAACAGAAAACACACAAGCTGCTCATCCAGCAGTTCCAAGAGTTGAAAGTCTGTTTCCTCTTTCTTTTTTTAGGCCTGAGGCAGTAAGCTGGTGCTTTATTTTCATTCACATTTCCATTTCAATGGGTAACAAAATAAATGCAGTTTCAGTTGGAGAACCTTTTAGACAAAAACTGCCTTTTTGACAAACTTTATTCAGGCTTCAGACACCACCATTGATAGCAACTACAACAAGCTTTTGGTATATGTCTTTCTCCTAAGCATCATGGTCCATCAGACTCTTTGCTGCTGCTTAGAGCAGCTTAACTCCTGGATGTAGTCAGGCCTCTTCTGTTCAACAACAAACATAAGTCTTCATTTTTGGAAGAAAGAAAACAAAAAGTGAAGGAAACTAAAGAGACAAAAAACGACCAAACTAATGAGTTCTTTTTTAACATTTCAATTGAACAGTCAGACTCAGAGCTCTCATGTAAGGACTTAGAGAAGGATGCTTTGATTATATCTTCATCTTCTGCAGGCTGGATTGCTACAACAGTCTTCTGTCTAACCTCTTCACAAACTGGCAGCTCATTTGGAATGCTGCTGCCAGAGTTTGGATCAGAACCAGAAAAACTAATCACATCACTTGTGTTGTGAAGTCCTTACACTGAATACGACTGAATACAAAATCAAATTTAATGTACCAGTGCTTATAAAACGCTTCACTTGATTTTATATATATTTTATATAGGACAAAAAAGGGACGGCGCCATGGGTAGCTACAGGTTGCTATAGCAACTGTAAGATTTGGAATAGAAACCCCTTGGCTAATATCAAAGCCATATAAAAGCCTAAATCTAACGCATTATATATAAATGTTCATTGCACAAAATGTTCTCGCATGTAATCCCTTTCCATTTAACATTTAATATAGTTTATGTTTGACATAAAACCGCACTGGTGAGGTCCGCAGTAGCACTGTCTCAACAGAGAGGTCGCTCGTGACCTCGCCATTGTTCCTCATTTGTTGCTAATAAAGTTTATTTAATGAGAGCCAGTATTATATACAATTATATCAGTTAACTTTTCAGAAATTATCAAGTCAGTTAGCAAAGAGGTAAAAAGATAAATCCCTACATTTTTTGGTGCGTCCAATAAGAACACAAAACCTAAAACTTTGCTCTTATTCTAAAACTTTCTTTGATTGAAGAGCTGCACCACTCAAATGTTTACAGGATTGAAATGAGGCAGAGGGTTCTCTTTTCTGAACTGAATGGCATGTTCAGAGTTTTTTTACTCTTTACTGGGAATCACTGCAGATAGTTTTTTTTCCCTTTAGTGTCTTTGAATGTACAGCAGCAACAGTGAAAAGTGAGTATTTAGGGAGTTGTGTACCTCAAACTGTTTGTCCAGACCTGTCTTCCCAGAAGGTCCTGGGGTGAGCAGTTCTCCGACGTACCTGTGCAGGTGAGCTGCAGCCACCTCTGTCTCTCCAGACAAGATGGCTTCCACCAGGGTGTCATGGATAAAGATGTATTGTTCCTGCATAGGGAGGGAAACCCAGTTTTCCATAATGATTCTTCTGAGACATGAAACAGGTCAGTCAGCTTCAGTCACAGAGGTCCGCTCTGACTTAAAGCTTATGACATGCAAACATGAGTCTAGACTGGTAGTGGTGATGAAGGGTTGGCATGAAAGTGTCTCAGGATCTCACCTTGGTCTGAACCAGGTAGTTTCGTTGAGTGCGGATATGCTTGAGGAAGCCTGTGATGTTGACTTTGCCTTCCTCCTGGATCTGCTTTAGCATGCTGTCCAGAGCGATGTACGTTCCTGTGCGGCCTACCCCAGCGCTGAGACAGCAAAAGAGGACAACGTGTAGTCATAGATTTGCTAAGCTGCAGTGACACTGCCTGAAGGACTTCCACCTACCTGCAATGCACCAGCATGGGACCCGGTCCCTCCTGCCCTGCTCTAGAGGACTTACGGATGAAGCTGAGGATTGGCAGAGTGAATTCTGGGACACCCATGTCTGGCCACTGGGTGTAATGGTACTGTGTTATTGTTCGTTCCTTGCCACGCCCCTTCTGAGAGACCTGCAGGGGTACAGGTGGGAAAAGTTGAAGACAAAAGTGGCGTGTCAGTGATTACAAATGAAAATGAATGTCATAAAATTCTCAAAAATTGAACCAATAGATCATCACCAAAATTACAGAAAACATTATTACAACCTCAATTACTGTGACCATAATGAATATCTTGTATTCAGTTAGTGTCTAACCTTTTTGCCTAGGGTGTCCCACACTGAGAAGGTCCTCACAGTGTAGAAGGCCAAGGCTTTGCTGCTCTTCAGTGTCACCAACAAATTGCCATAATCCTCCTGTAACTCCAGAGGCCAGTACTGATCACACTTCCTCTGAAGGACACACATGTGACAGAGGAGACGGAGGACATCATTAAAACTCCTAACCAAAAGCAGTCTACCCTCCTCTAAATCTGTGGTAAGAATGTCAAGTTCAACTATAAAATGAGCTGATAGAGACTCACTCGTCCTTTCTCCACCAGGTTTGTGATCATAACGATGGTGCGCACGTCTTTCTCCCAGATCATTCTCCAGAAGTCTTCTGTAGTGGACTTCACTGGTCCCTGAGCAGCAATGTATGCACCTGGTTTCTGAAAACCCTGAGAAACACACAAGAACGCAAGCGGCTGAACGAGTGGTTGAGTGATGTGGAACCATGCAGCTCCAACTACCAGCTACATATGGAGTTGGCTGTTATTCTGAAACAAGAAGATCATGAAGAACGACTGAGAGAAAACATGAAGCAGTGTCACAGAAAAGGGAAGATAAGGGACTCAGCAGGCCGAAAGCTCGGATGTGAAATCAACAGCCACTCACATCCACAAAGTTGGCGTTAATGTAGTCTGTTGTCTTTCCATCTTTATGAGCCTGCAGCCGTACTCGGCTGTGGTCATCTGAGGAGAAAGAATAAAAAACAATTCACTCACTAACCATCACTCCCGTTAAAATGCATTTCTCTTCAAATATACATACAGATGCAGACAGAAGCAAACACACATGGCTGCAGATACTGTAGATGCAAACACAAACAGACAGATGTTGTGGGACACAGACAGAAGCAACAGGATGACATGTGAAGATATGCAGACAGACATAGACACATGCAGACAGAAACAGATAAATGCAGACAGACACAGACAAATGCAGACAGAAACATAAATGCAGACAGACAGACAAATGCAGACATAAGCAGATAAATACAGACAGACACAGACACATGCAGACAGAAACAGAGAAATGCAGACAGACATAGACAAGTGCAGACAGACAGACAAACGCAGACAGACACAGATACATGCAGACAGACAGACAAATGCATACAGACACAGACAAATGCACAGACACATGCAGACAGACATAGACAAATTCAGACAGACATGGACAAATGCAGAGAGAAACAAATAAATGCAGACAGACACAGACAAATAAAGACAGATATAGACAAATGCAGACAGACAGATAAATGCAGACAGACATAGACAAATGGAGACAGAAACAGATAAATACAGACAGACACAGACAAATGCAGACAGACAAATAAATGCAGACAGACATAGACAAATGCAGTCAGACATAGACAAATGCAGACATATACAAATTCAGACAGATATAGACAAATGCAAACAGACACAGATACATGCAGACAGACACAGACAAATGCAGACAGAAACAGATAAATACAGACAGACACAGAAAAATTCATACAGACGCAGACAAAAGCAGACAGACAGATAAATGCAGACAGACATAGAGAAATGGAGACAGACAGAGAGAAATGCAGACAGACAGACAAATGCAGACAGACATAGACAAATGCAGACAGAAACAGATAAATACAGACAGACACAGACAAATTCATACAGACGCAGACAAAAGCAGACAGACACAGACAAATGCAGACACAGACAAATGCAGACACAGACAAATGCAGACAGACAGATAAATTCAGACAGACATAGAGAAATGGAGACAGACATAGACCAAAGCAGACAGACACAGACAAAGGCACATAGACAAATGCAGACAGACAGACAAATGCAGACAGACACAGAGAAGACAGAAATAATTAATTGCAGACAGACACAGAAAAATGCATACAGACACATACAAATGCAGACAGATCTAGACAGCTGCAAACAGACAGAAAGATGCAGGCATAAGCAGATTGATGCAGACAGGTGCATGAGACTGTAGTCCACAGACTCACTGGCCAAATGACCAGTATTTTACAATAAATTTCCTTGGGCATGGTCTCAGTTTCACAGGTGGCAAACAGCACTCTTCAAAAGATGGCGTGGTGCTTGTTGTTTTTTAACTATGCCCTTGTAGCTTACTACTCAGAAAACACATGTGATCAACGTTATCAATAGCAGATACGGCAAAGTAATATTATAAAGCAGGAGTCCAACCCTTTCAGCCTGGAATTCAACACTACAGCATTGATATCATGCTTTGTGGTATTTTAGCGTGTCATCACGCAGATGATGACACAGATAAAGATGTCTATGAAGACTCTCATTCATCCAGGTTGGTTCCATTGTAGTAGGTTTAGGGGATGTCATCTGGACTTGGTTATTAAAGTTAGAAGACGTTTCGCCTCTTATCCAAGAGGCTTTGTCAAAAGAAGCCATCTTTGTCAAGAAGGATAAACCTTCTCTTAATAAGAATGGTGGTCTCAGGTTTATTCTTCCATCCATCTACGGCAGTGTCTTGAAACCTAAACAAACCGAACCAGTTCCACCTGAGTCGTTAACCGCTGAAAGAGAGGACCAATGTGGAGAGCGAGTCACTGGGTCTCCAACCCCCAGCTGAGGACAAAGGACTATTAACGACCCGAAACCATGTAGGCTAAGTGGACAATACCTCCAGTTTCAGGTCTGACTCCTCCCCCATGGACGCATATATATACCAGCTCTTAGACCAGCTAATTCAGAATTGACAAAGCCTCTTGGATAAGAGGCGAAACGTCTTCTAACTTTAATAACCAAGTCCAGATGACATCCCCTAAACCTACTACAACAGATAAAGATTCACGACTCAGAAGGACTCTGCAGGTGTAGCTGCAATTGTGCGCACTTACAGGCCAGGATGTTGCTGTATCTGTTCTTGACTTTATTGTCAGGATGGTTGGCACTGTCCATCGTCATTTCCATGTCTACTGTGCATTCCTGCACCTCCTGCAGAAAGCCAGCACACATCAACACAAGCACACACACATGCTTAGAACACAGGTGAATCTGAACTTTGAAAGGAATTATAACATTCTTTTGTTTTTAAATCTAGTCTAAAAATCAATTCGATTATCTAAATTGTTCTCAAACAAGACAGAAGAAAGTCAATTTAGTTATGTCCGCACTAGCATTTGTGGCACTAGTTAACCAGTTTACATTTAGTTGAGAGCCAGTTCAGCGGTGAATATTTTATGGTGCTCTAGTTTCCCATTAAGAAAAAAATGCTCACTCGTTAACCTGAGGGTGTTTAGTACTACACTAGCTAATTCTGTGGGGTTTATATTTTTGGTCTGAAATCAAGGATATTGATTTATTTTATTTTAGAATGTTCAGTTAAATATTTTCATATTAATAATAAAAACTCTAGAACATCGTTATCACCAGAGTCTGCAGATTCTAAATTCAAAGAGGAAAGCTGTTAGTGAAGGGATGAAAGGATCCATAGACTCCAGCTCCACATGCGGCTCCTTCTATCCCGCTATTGTTACTTTTGCCTTCTAAACAAATGAAACATTTAAATAAATAAAGATTTATTTTCTGAAAGCATTGGTTTATTTGTTTTAGTTAATAAAGTTTTAAGTTTCTGTTTAGTGACCAACAATAGTAAAAGGCTGAATATTTTATTGAAGTGGTTTATTATTAAAATAAGCGTAAAGCACATATTGTTATCTTCTGCTGTACAACATTGTGTAGTAGCTTATTAGAGGCAAAGTACTTAAAGTATAAAACTGCCTTTACATGTATAGATTTTAAAACAAAAAGATTCTTGAGCAAGGCTTTCATGTTTATATTTAACAGGGAATAGGAGAAAAAGGATGACTGCACACTAAAATCATGGTGATAGAAAATTCCATGTTTGTCTTTGTAGCATCTCTAATTGTAGTAAATCTGCTGCAGCAGGAGGATCTGATTTAACACAGGTTGTAGTTTATTTTGACAGGAACTTGATTGTGCTGCCATCAGAGAAGAATAAAGTTAAAATAGCTATATGCTGAAAAATATAAGGCTGTAACAATGCAATTATTGTAAACATTTAAGGTTCCAAACCCCAGAGCTAGAGGAAAGGGTGGTGCTTCCTCTGTGAAAACATGCTGTGCATGCAAAACTGTGAGCTGGTTTCTCTGATAACCAGGTCAATCAAACGCATGTAAGTACTCTAACCAGAAACTGGACTTTTGTCAACAACAATATGAAAACACTGTGCAACAGGGTCAGCAGGAAGCAAACTGCAGGAGAGTCTTACCTCGTAACTCTCCTTCAGCATCTAACCACGAAGAAGCAGCAGGCAGCCAGGACGTTTCCACGACAACACAGAGGTGCAGAGACAAAAGTTAAAAAGCAACACAAAGTGTAGCTCGCAGTGTGTTGCAGAAGAGTCGACACTGTTGCAACACCAGGGGGGTATTCCAGGGGGGTATTCCAGAAAGCAGGTTATGCTAGCTCCCACGCTAAGTTTGAGGCTAAGGAAGTTGATAACCTCAGCTTTCGGTTCCAGAAATGGAGTTATGTTTCAGGGTAGGTCAAGTTACCATGGCAACTCATGCTCTGAACATAACCTGGTCTGGAGCAGGTTTAGTTGAAGGTTAGTTTGTTTTCAGAGAGGTGAAGCAGCATGGCGTGTCCATTTGAAGATGATTTAGTGGATGAAGAAGCTCAGATAATAATTTTTCCACCAGGAGAGGGTGATAAGACCATATATGGATGTTGGAAAGATAAACTTTTTACTTTGATTTAACTTTATTATTTGCTTCAGTTAAGATAAATCATTTTTTTTGTTAAAATTTTTTTTGTTAAAAATTACACGTAGTTTTCAGACAGTTATTTTCCTTTCTTCAAATTAATTCAATTAAGTAGGTGTAACTTTGATGCTGCTGTTAGATCGGCACCGCAAGGGATTCTGGGATATCATTCCCTTTGCCTGTCTGGACGGATCTGGGTTTAAGTGTGGATTTTTTACAAAATTTGTTTAGTTGTATAGCTGTTTTACTGTGTTTCACCGTGATTGGCCGAGCTATTTTGTCCTACTATGCTTACGTCTCTGCACCATGAGTGAGAGTAAAGGATAGGATGATGAGTTTATATAGCACCCCTACCGCTTAGTGCTGTTATGACAGTGAAAGAAAATTCCTGGAATACCCCCCAGGAAGCATGTTTAAACTAGCCTGACTTTAAGCCTGAACTCTGGCTGAAATCCGCCTGAACTTGCTTACTCTGGGTATGTCGGTGCTAAAAGACCAGATATGAGTTGGCGTAATTATGCTCGACTTGGTAACCTTGGGTTAATGCACGTGCACAGGAGGTACATAAAGACATTTTTCCATGGAGTCACCATGGAAACGCTTGGAGAAAAAAAAAAGAAAGCAAGACACATGAGACGGAAGGCAGACGGAGACTGAGATTTTAATGACGGCGGATAAAGATTATAAGTCCATCAAAAAACGTAACACGGCTGCATCATCAAAAAAAAGAGTTTCTGCTTAGAGAAAAATAACAGACAAAATTTCTGATCTCGTTTCCATTTTCCTTGTGACGCATTTATATATATATATATATATATATATATATATATATATATATATATATATATATATATATATATATATATATATATATATATATATATATATATATTTATATATATATTGAGTTGTTTAAACTCAATAATTGTTTATACAACTCAATTTTTACGTATTTATCTAGCTAAATATCACATTACTCCATTAATCTTTTTTCAATCTTAATTACTTATATTTCTTGAACTCTCATATGTCTAAGTTTGAGCCGACAGATATGCTCATTTTTATAAAAATAAAAAAGGACGGAAAAAAAATACACGGAGTGCAAAAATCCAATAAAGAATTTTCCATCATTGTCATAACAGATTACACTTGTAGGGGTGCTATATAAACTCATCATCCTCTCCCTCCCTGTCACTCATGGTGCAGAGACGTAAGCATAGTAGGACAAAATAACTCGGCCAAACACGGCAAAACACAGTAAAATAGCTAGACAACTAAACACATTCTGTCAAAAACCCACACTTAAACCCAAATCCGTCCAGACAGGCAAAGGGAATGATATCCCAGAATCCCTTGCGGTGCCGATCTAACAGCAGCATCAAAGTTACACCTACTTAATTGAATTAATTTGAACGAAAGGAAAATAATTGTCTGAAAACTACATGTAATTTTTAAGGTGACCTAAAAAAATAATTTATCTTAACTGAAGCAAATAATTAAGTTGGATCAACAGCATGAGTTGCTATGGCAACTTGACCTACCCTGAAACATACCTCCATTTCTGGAACCGAAAGCTGAGGTTATCAACTTCCTTAGCCTCAAACTTATCGTGGGAGCTAGCATAACCTGCTTTCTGGAATACCCCCCGAGGAGTATCAAACTAGGGACACAGATCGGCTGGAAAAGTCAAGCGTCTTTAAAACCGAAAAGGAAGGAAACATGGACGGTCAAACCGGACTGTCCGTTCTGGGAGGATAAGATTACGACGTCTAATTTCAGCCAAACTGACATTGAGATAAGACACAGGAATGTCACAGGTAATCGAGGGTTAGAAATACTCTTCTGCAGTGCCTCAGTCAATGATAGAAGGGTTGCCGGTTTGATCCCCACTCCCATCTGAACTGTTGTCAACTCTTGTTGTGTCCTTGGGCAAGACATTTCATCCTCCCTGCCTCCAGTGTGGCTCCACTGGTGTGTGAATGTGTATGAATGTCCCGGTGATGGTCAGGGGGGCCATAGGCGTAAACTGGCAGCCACGCCTCTGTCAGTCTGCCCCAGGGCAGCCGTGGCTACAACAGTAGTTA
Source organism: Oryzias latipes (assembly GCF_053564925.1). Classification (NCBI taxonomy): domain Eukaryota; kingdom Metazoa; phylum Chordata; class Actinopteri; order Beloniformes; family Adrianichthyidae; genus Oryzias; species Oryzias latipes. Next base: position 1,848,020 of record NC_136242.1, read on the forward strand.
GCATCACCATGAATGAATGAGGGGTGAATTAATAATGGACACAATGTAAACGCTTTGAGCGTCTGGAAAAGTGCAGAAAAATCCAATCCATTATTATCATTTAAAAAAAAAAGGAAAAATACAACTTAAACATGCCCAGAGTCTGCTCGAGATCGTGGGTTTGAATCCACACTCAAGTTATACCAAAGAATTTTCAAATTGGACTCAATGCCTTCATGCCTGATGTCCAGAACTAGTGACTGGACAAGGGTATAAACTGCCAAATGGTTTCCAAGTGTGGCTGAGTGTAAATCAGTGCTGCTCCATGTCACAACTCAAATGTTGAACTTTAATTTTAGTAAAATGTTCACTTATTCTATGTGGGAATTATTTTGCATGTTACAAGTTGTTTTTGTTTCATTGTCTTATTGTTATGTTTGCCAGTAATGTCATTTTGCCATATTAAATGCATATATTGTTTAAGTTTATCTTATTTCCCTGTCATTGCATCCTGCCTTATAACAACCATTACAATGACGAGAGATTAGACAAATGAACTCAGTAGTACATGTGAGAGCCTATGATTTTTTTGGGGCGGGTGGGGGATTTGCTCACAGAACAAAAGCAGAAACACGCTCTTTGTTCATGTTCTTCATGCACGTGCTCATCATGACCTCAACATGCTCTGCAACAGGCAAACTCATGGCCCCCTCACCTTTGGACTTAAATCTTATCCAAACACTCTCCTCTCATAGAGCTTCATGCTGCATGCAGACACTCAGCATCTGCACCTGACTTCTGCACAGGTGTATGCTGCAGACAGATAGGTCGGTTTTCATACCTCAAACTCTCGCTGGAAGCCTTGACTGCTGTGAAGATCAGCCACATGTTCAACAAAGTCCTTCAGAGGAAACGCTGTTTGCTCTTCTGCAAGATTGGATACAAACAGAGTCAGGATGCCAGTCTTTATCAACCAGGGCATGTGAGTTCCTGCTTCCAGACGAAGAAAATGAGATGGAAGCACAATCAAGCAAAGAGAGGACTTCTTCAAACACAAACACATTTCTCACAGAGAATCAGACTCATCCAGATAATATCTTGAACAGTTCAGATGGAAATGGAGTCAGAAAACTTTTCAATCATGGTTGAAATGAATAAAGTTTGGCCTCAATTACAAAAGGGGTTTGTTCAGTCACACCTTTGGTTTGTCTGAAGATTAATAACCCCTCTTGTTAAAGTAAAATATGTCCAACACAAGAGGCCCTCAGCTCTCATCTGCCTGCCTAGCTGTTGGACAGGACAAGTTAAAAAAAAAAAAAAAAAGATAACTCTCCCCTCATGAAAGAGAAGAAGCTTTGAAGGCAGATTCGTTCAAACGTCCTATCAAGCCCAAAACAATATGTTCTCCTCAGTCCTAAAATATGGTGTCCTCAGATGGTTCTTTCACGGCATCATTAGGAGATAACTACTGCGTGATTGGTCAGAAAGTTAAAGAGGGGGGGTTTCCACGTAGAAATGAGGAAAAGATCCATCTGTGGCTGTTTATAGTTTGGATGGCTCTGAGGAACACCTTTGGAAGAAGCTGAGAACATTTGAACAACACAACAAGGACACATTTCTAACAGCTACGATAACGCATCTATGTAACCCTTGTGCTATCCTAGGCAGTTTAACATTGGGAGTTGGGTCATCTAGACCCACTAGACAGAGCTCTGAACCTTTTTTCTTCAATGATTTGTGATCTTCACTGGTGTCCATGGATTACATGAAATCTTTCCACCTTTATCCACCTTTGTCATGGTAGGGAGAACACGTCAATGTAAGGGGGGGGGGTCATCTAAGATAGCACAAGGGGTAAGAAGAATCATGCAGACGTCATCTGCTGAGGAAAACTGCTCTCTGTACTTGGCGCCAATATTTCCTCTCATTCCCACAATGCTTAGAGCAGGTGGTGTTTGAAGCTGAGGGGGGATCACTGTAGAACATGAATCAGAATGACAGTTTAAGTAAAAGTTGAACTAAAAACAATTTAAATCAGATTTCTGTCAGACTTAGATCCCAACCGTAGTGTATCTTACTCCTTAACCACTTTATATGATTCAAGTTTTATATGCAATAAAAGCATCTCCTATCTACGGAGAGCAAGCGCTGTTTGAGTTCCTGAGATCAGCTTCTGGTAAATGCAGAGGGGTTCATTACCATCCTGTGGTGCAGCAGACGGCTGTGCAATGATGACTCTGGCAGATGAGGTGTCATTGATGTAGAAGTGCGCCGTCTGAAAACACACTCTGCAGACACACAAACATCATCCATCGTGTCATCTCAAGGTACACCCCATGCAATGAAATCACAAAACCTGCTGCAAGACAACGCTCATCTCCAGAATATGTTTTAATAAAGAGGGCAGACGTTTAACTGAACATCTGTGCTTCTTCTTTTCAAAAAGACAAAAAGCACCAGGAAAACAACTGAAAAAAGGCTTTACTGACTGTATTTCTGACTAAACATTATGTCATGAAGTCAAATTGGGACTTATGCCATGGTCTGGGTGAATACTCGATTCTGATTGGCTGCAGGGTGTTCATTAAAGAGTGATAATACACACCAAAAGGAAGTTTAGATAGCTTGGATGTTCTATATTACTGCACTGATCTAAACACCAGTTGGTAACCAGAACAACAGAAACTAGGAACATGAGAGTCTCAGTCTCTTTGTGGAAGGTTATGCCCTTATCTCAGTTAATTAGCAAATGCCGTGAATTGTTCAGCCCTAGCCTTGAAGTAGAAAAAGAAACCTTGAAATTCAAAGCAATAAACTAATACATTGATAAAAAAAAGCAATTTATTATTTTAAAGAACAGTTTCATACCAGGTAAATACATGTTTTAACAACTCCAAATGTTATATGTATGGAAGTTAACCCCAAAAATATTTAATGTTTGACATACAGATAGATGTTATTCCAGTTGACCACAACAGCAAGACAGTAGCAAAGATCTATGTCCTTCAAATGTCTCTATGATGGACATGACAGGATCTTTGTCACGTTTTACCATCAACAGCAATGTTCAATTTTCAATAGTTTGTTGTCTGTCTGTCTTGCTTAAGTTATTGCTTATTCGTTAGTAAATATGTGTTTCTAAATATATTTAGCGTTAATTAATGAAATAAATAGTTTGTTGATACACATTTCATGATTAGAGCAGATATTTCTTTTCAGTAAAAGTGATCTAGGAAACTATTTCTGGATTTTGTTACTTTAAAACAAAGTTTAGCTTCATCATCTTGACAAAAACAAGTGTTCAGAGGTGAACTTTCTCTCTGAAATTATTTTTTGGATCACTATACATGACGTTTGGCATACTATATATCCCCTTCCTCTGTTGCAGAAGAGCAAGATTAGGGCAGGCTTGGTAACTGTTACTACGACAACGTGTCACAACGTATATCAAATAGTCTGTTTCTTGTGGGATGATTCACGCCTCTGCATCGTTCATTAATTTCTGAAGATAGACACCTCGTCAGGCATTATTCATACTTGCTTAAAGTTTCAGTTTCTGAAGTTTTTTTGTATTGTTTTTCCACTATGGGAAAAAGCAGCGTCCTGCTCGATGCCTCTCAAAAACAGGAAATGAAGTATTTCTGGCTGAATATGAATTTGGTTTAAGGGGTTTTTTATTCCAGAGTGCCTCATAGACTTATTCTGTCGAAGTCTTAGAAAGGACTGAAAGAGGGAAAGTAAAAAGCAAACAGGGTCCATGTTCAGCCGCAAACCTGCAGCAGACTGACCTCCAGTAGACCAGAATTCCAATGAGGACGATCAGACCGAGCGCGGTGAGGGTGGAGATGACAGCCAGAGGCAGCACAGCCTTCCTCTGACCTTCGCTGATGGAGCCCACCCTGGATTCATGGCTACTGTTGCTAACATCTGGAGGGGAGGAACACACGAGCAAGACGAAACTGCTCAGAGGGAGAACATTGTAAGTATGAAACCTAAACAGTTAGATGGGTTCATGTATAGTCTTCTTTCTCTTTCGGCTTTTCCCATCAGGGGTCGCCACAGCAAATCATCGTTTTCCACTTCACTCTATCATGGACATCTTCTACCCTAACATTAGCCAACTTCATGTCCTCTGTCAAGACATCCATATATCTCCTCTTTGGCCGTCCTCTTGCCCTCCTGCCAGGCAGTTCCATCTCCAACATCCTTCTACCAATATATCCACTATCCCTCCTCTGAACATGTCCAAACCATCTCAGTCTGGCTTCTCTGACTTTGTCGCTAACACAGACAACATGAGCCGTCCCTCTGATGTACTCGTTCCTTATCCTGTCTAACCTGGTCACTCCTAAGGAGAACCTCAACATCTTCATCTCCGCTACCTCCATCTCAGCCTCTTGTCTCTGTCTCACTGCTACCGTCTCTAACCCATAGAGCAGAGCTGGTCTCACCACTGTCTTGTACACCTTTCCTTTGAGTCTTGCTGGCACTCTTCTGTCACACAACACTCCTGACACTTTCCTCCACCCGCTCCAACCTGCCTGCACTCGCCTCTTCACCTCTTTTCCACACTCCCCATCACACTGAACTGTTGACCCCAAGTACTTAAACTCCTGCACCTTCTTCACCTCAGCCCCCTGTAACCTAACGCTTCTACCTTGATCCCTCTCGTTCAGACACATGTATTCTGTCTTACTACGACTGACCTTCATGCCTCTTCTTTCCAGAGCAAACCTCCACCTCTCTAGCTGTTCCTCCACCTGCTCTCTACTCTCACTGCAAATTACGATGTCATCCGCAAACATCATTGTCCAGGGAGATTCCTGTCTTACCTCATCTGTCAGCCTGTCCATCAGCATAGCAAACAAAAAAGGACTCAAAGCTGATCCTTGGTGTAGTCCCACCTCCACCTTGAACTCCTCTGTCTGACCTACAGCACATCTCACCACCGTCATACTTCTCTCATACATGTCCTGAACTACTCTGACATACTTCTCTGCCACTCCAGACGACCTCATACAGTACCACAGCTCCTCCCTCGGCACCCTGTCATACGCCTTCTCTAAATCTACGAACACACAATGCAGCTCCTTCTGACCTTCTCTGTACTTTTCCATCAACATTCTCAAAGCAAAAATGGCATCAGTGGTGCTCTTACGGGGCATGAAACCATACTGCTGCTCACAAATCTCCACCTTCTTCCTAAGCCTGGCTTCCACTACTCTTTCCCACAGCTTCATTGTGTGGCTCATCAACTTTATTCCTCTATAGTTGCTGCAGTTCTGCGTGTCACCCTTGTTCTTAAAGATCGGAACCAGAACGCTTCTCCTCCATTCCTCAGGCATCTTCTCACTCTCTAAAATCCTATTGAACAACCTCGTTAGAAATTCCACTGCTGTCTCTCCTAGGCACTTCCATACCTCCACAGGTACGTCATCAGGACCAACGGCCTTTCCGCTCTTCATCCTTTTCAGAGCCTTCCTAACCTCCTCCTTTCCAATCTCTGCTACTTCCTGCTCCACAACAACCACATCTTCCTCCCTTCTTTCCCTGTCATTTTCCTCGTTCATCAGCTCCTCAAAATACTCCTTCCATCTTTTCTGTACACTCTCCTGGGTTGTTAGCACCTTTCCATCTCTGTCCTTAATCGCCCTTATCTGTTGCACGTCCTTCCCATCTCTGTCTCTCTGTCTGGCTAGCCTGTACAAGTCCTTCTCTCCTTCCTTTGTGTCTAACCTGTCATATAGCTCATCGTAAGCCTTCTGTTTGGCCTTTGCCACCTCTCTCTTCACTCTACGCTGCGCTTCCTTGTACTCCTGTCTACCTTCCTCAGTCCTTTCTACATCCCACTTCTTTTTAGCCAACCTCTTCCTCTGGACGCATTCCTGTACTTCCTCATTCCACCACCAAGTCTCTTTACCGTCTTTCCTCTTTCCAGATGACACACCTAGCACCTTCCTACCTGTTTCCCTGATAATCTCTGCTGTAGTTTCCCAGTCCTCTGGAAGCTCATCCTGACCACCCAGGACCTGTCTCAACTTCTGCCTAAATTCCTCACAAGTTTCTTCCTTCTGTAGCTTCCACCACCTGGTCTTCTTTTCTGTTTTCCCTCTCTTCTTCTTCCTGACCTCCAGAGTCATCTTACACACCACCATGTGGTGCTGTCTGGCTACACTCTCTCCTACCACCACTTTGCAGTCAATAACCTCTCTCAAATGACCTCGTCTACATAGGATGTAGTCCACCTGGGTACTCCTACCTCCACTTCTGTATGTCACTCTATGTTCCTCTCTCTTCTGGAAGTAAGTGTTGACTACAGCCATTTCCATCCTCTTCGCAAAGTCCACCACCATCTGTCCCTCCAGATTCCTTTCCTTCACACCAAACCTGCCCATCACCTCCTCATCACCTCTGTTGCCCTCACCAACATGCCCATTAAAGTCTGCTCCAATAACAACTCTCTCTCCTCTGGGGAAACTCTCTATGACCTCATCCAACTCACTCCAGAATCTCTCCTTCACTTCTAACTCACAGCCAACCTGTGGCGCATACCCACTGACTACATTCACCATCACCCCTTCAATTTCTAACTTTAGGCTCATCATCCTGTCTGAGACTCTTTTCACCTCTAGAACACTGTTTACAAACTCCCCCTTCAGAATCACTCCTACCCCATTTCTCTTCCTATCAACACCATGATAGAACAGTTTGTATCCTCCTCCAATACTACGTGCCTTGCTGCCCTTCCACCTTGTCTCCTGCACACACAGTACATCTACCTTCCTTCTCTCCATCATGTCTGCCAGCTCTCTGCCTTTCCCTGTCATTGTGCCAACGTTAAGAGTCCCTATTCTCAAACCTATGTTCCTGCCTTTTCCCTTCTCTCTCTGGCCACGGACCCTTCTGCCTCCCCTCTTTCTTCGAGGAGGCAGAAGGGTTCATGTATAGTAATGTGATGAAATCAGGGTTTTATAGTTCAACTTTTTAACTTCTCCTCAGCTTGAGGAAACTGACCTTTCTGAAAATCAAGTCAACCATTAGGGCTGCAGGACATGAGGAAAACTCATGATTTGCGATATCAGTGATCAATATTGCGATGACGGTATAACTTGCGATACATGAACAAATAGCAAAAACAACAAAAACATTTCCATTTCACTGCAAAAGTTTAATTTAAATTAAAGTTAACCCTCGTCTACATAGAGGGTCCGATTGGTCAAATGCATTAATGGATTTATTTGATTCGTTAAATACTTCAAGGTGCCATAAGATTGTTTTAGCACATTTAAGGTTACCATTTATTGCAATTCTCGCCGACTTCTGCGATATGCATTTTGCACTGCTTGATTTTGCGATAACAGTAAATTTGCGATTTATGGCGCAGGCTTACCAACCATCTACATAAAACCTCAGTCCTGTCTGCTCCCTGCAGTCAGCCATAAAAACATTTAAGTTTGAGGATTTCTAGTCCAGGCCATCGTCACTCTGAGCGTGCTCTCTCACAGCTGGGATACAAAAAATTCAGCTTCCAACGAGACAGAACTCAATTGATTCCACGAAAAAACAAAACAGAATAATAAAAATGTATTTTGGGTTAAATCTGCATGTGTATTCTAATCCTTTTCATCCTCATTTTAAATGATCGCTCCATGTTATTCCCTCAATGTGTTTGGTCAGCATGTCTTTGTGCACCTTTCTTTGTCCTACCCACACAGGTACAGAAAAATAAAATCTTTCTCTTTGTACTTTAACCTCAGAACAAAGTGTGACACAAGAGTTTATTTTTCAAAAAGGTCCAACATTTTAGCTTTTTGCAAACTAAAGTGAAGAAATGTAGCTGTGCTAGAGTCTGGCCTCCCCAGGCTCTGCTGCGTTGGGGTGGGGTTCAGGCCCCCCCACACGCGTTTTGGTGTTTTTCTTTACCTGCTGCTGGCTCTTCATCCTCCAACTCTCTTTCTGTGTGTTCAGAGATACTGAAGTCAGAAGACGTCTCATTGTCATAGAGGCTGTCGCCCTGCCCTGAGCCGCTTCCGTCTGACAGCCCCCCAGACCAGGGCGGGGCTGGGGTCACCTTTGAACCCGATAGACGCACAGTGCCCCCTACTTCCACTGTGAAGGCGCTGCCGCTTCCACTGTCAAAGTAAAACGCTGAGGAGTGTTCTTCCAGATCATCTGGTGTCTGATCAAGTTCCAGGGAGGGAGGGGTGGTGCTAAAGACCTGGGGTGAATAATCGAGCAGAGCCTCCCCAGAAGCAGAGATCTGAACCCTGTCCCACTCCTGATCTATGCCCTCCTGGGATTCCTGGGCAGAGCCAGAGGCACTGCTGCTGGAGTCCAACACATGTCCTTCTGTGGCGGGATCTAACAGGGAAGCAGAGGGGGAGGACGGGGGGAGGGGGGTTTGGATGGCAGCGTTCTCCTTTGACGCCAAGAACCAAGAGTCCACTGTGGCTGAAGCTGTAACAGAAAATGGTGGGTCACTGTGGGAGGCAGGGAGAAACTGGGAGGACGGAGAGGGAGAAACAGCAGTATGGAAGAGCGGCGTCTGGCCTGTAGGCGGACCACCAGAGCCCACCGCAGACAGAGAAGCGTCCATACCCACACCAGAGGCCGAGAGGGGGGCAGTACCAGAGAAAAGCCCTAAGGTAGAAGAACCCCATGCAGATGTTGAAAGAGGTTCATGAGAGGAGGCCTGAAACCAGGAGGAGGAGGCGTACAGTTCCATGGAGCAGCTGCACAGAACGTCCTCGTCGCTTGCTAAAACTAAGCCGTCACTGACCACCCCAGGGAAAATTGACTCTATTTTGCTTCCTGTAGCATACTTGGGGTCCTCTGACTGCCCCAGCACTGATCTGGACAAACTGGCAGTCACACCAGAAGCACTCAACTCCCCAGACAACGTGACTGATGGCTGGAGGGACAGAGAGAGGCCTAACAGGGACACGTCCCAGAGGGACTCAGCAGACAGGGTGCTGGACAGTTCGAGCACTGCTTCCAAAGGGGGAGTGGGACCAAAAACGGAGGGACCACTTGAGGACCAAGACTGCACATTATCGCCGCTGCTATCATCACTACTAACACTGGTGTGCGCAAAGTCAGTGGGGTGGGGTGGGGTTAGGGAGGCAGACAGGGTGGGGGCTGAAGGAGAAGCCAGGTCTTTGCTAGGGAGGTGTGCAGAAGCAGCATGCTGGGAGTCCAGTGGAGAGGCAGAAAACACAGCCCACAGCGTGGAAGGGTCAAGCAAGCGGGTGGAGAGGGTGGAGCTTGGATCCAGAAGGGGAGGGGTAAAAGAGGAGGACGGGGTAAATACAGAGCTTGGCTCACCGTTGGATGGCAGCTGTGTCGGCTGCAAGAGAACACCTCTCAACAAGACAGAGTCAGGAGCAGACACTAGGAGCGTGCTGGAAGTTCTTGTTCTTGAAGAAGGAGGTGGGGCCTCTGTGGGTTCAGGTGTGCTGTCTGGAAGGCCTCTGGCTCTGGAGGCCAGATCTCCATCAGTATATCCCTGGATAAATGGTGGTGGGAAGGTGCTGCCAGCTCCTGCATGGGGCATGGTGATCAGGTGATCAGCGGAGCTTGGGACGGTCAGGGTTCCTCCATCAGAGGAGTCCTCCGGTGTTACGCCAAGTGTTTTTGCATACGAAGGAGTGGAACTCTCTGGTGGTCCTGAGGAAGAACTGCGGTGGGGCATGTCCTTTGAAGTTTGACCTGAATCTGCGGTGCTTTCTGGATCTGCCTCTGCAGCAGCAGCTGTGACATCCTCTTCAGGAACCGCAGTGGTCGTCATCAATGCGATTGAAGGCCCCCAAAGCAAACCATCAGTCTTGGTTTGGTGAAGCTCATTCCAGGACAGCTCAGATTTTAAGACGTCCTGTTGGTGAGGAAGTCATGTGAGTGCAGAGGAAGCAGTAGTTGATCGATTAAAGAACATCTAGAAACAGATGTGTTAGATGATCTTTCTCCTTACCTCCCCATACTCATCGAACTCTAGCTCCAGAGAGTTTCCTGGGAAAAAGAAAACTACAATCAGATGCAGTAAAAGTGTAATCATAACACACCTTTAAAAACAGTTTTCACTGTTCTAAATGATACTGAGAGGCAGAAATACAACAAAGGAAAAAAACAAGAGGAAGAAGCTTTAAGAACATTCTGGAGATAAAGGGAACCTTTCTTCATCCATTGAAACCCCTAACCTCCATAAATGCAGATGACCCAGCATGCAGAAAGCTGAGCAGGCTCATGCGTGGCCTCCAAAACAGACACAAAACCTTTAAAACACCATCTCTTTTGGTCCTTTCACACGGACGGACGGGTGGAGGGAAAAAACATGTCAGCGCTAAGAGGAACAAGACTGTCAAAAATAACGCAGAGGGAGAGAAAGGGGTGGAGCTTGCAGCTCTTACCTGACAGGAGCTACATGATGCATCATGGGAACCAGAATACACTGGTGTCTGAAGCATGAGGTAGGGGATTGGGGGTTTATTTATGTGGGTTTGGCAGAAATGGGGGTGGGGGATTAAGATACCTAACATTTGAAAGAAACTGAACAAATCCCAATTTTATTGACAGGAATGAGAAATAATAGGAAAGATTCAGTCTATTTTCCAAATTTAATAAAACGTTTAGAAAAGTCTTTCTCTAGTTTTTTTGTCAAAACAGCAGAAGTTAAAGTCCTCCACCTGTAGCTTTGATTGGAGCAGACTGTCTGACAGACATTTTATATAATGTGACAACATTTATCTTTATGCTTTCAAATCAAAACCCTACAGCTGCAAAACACATACCAGTGGCTAAAAAGAGCAATTGTTACAAAGAAGAAGTAAACTGTCTAATTTCTGTATCTATATTTCTGTACTCACTCTGCCGCAATTATTTTTTATTTTTCTTTGTTCATTGGAGATGACTCTGCGCTGTGAAAGACACTTGGCTGAATATTTATAGATTTCCCTTATTCAAATAGCTAAATTGTATCTGCTGTGGCTGATACTTATCATTTGCATTCATGACAAGGGTTTCAAAGTGTTCAGTTGGATCAGTGGCCCTCATACCTTGCCAGATCTGGCCTTCTTTGTAAAGTCTTTGGACACCACAGTTAGGCATTGAGCAGTCTAAAATGGACTGATTTCTGTAGACAAAAGCTCCTGAACTCGGCAGACAACCCGTGGCCGTTGCTGTCAGCTTCGGATGTGCATGCTGAATAAAATGCTTGGTGTGATGCGTTTCCAGGTAAAAAGAGGCTGTCATCCAGAGCTCCTACTTAAGATCATCTAAACAATTTCTGTGGAAGCAACAGCACAAAATGTTTGTTTGCTGCCTAATCAAAGCCCAGATGACAGTGCTGCCCCCACAGGCAGCCTAAAACAAAATGAATGAAATCAAGTCCTGGGGCCTCATTTATAAACGTTGCGTACACACAAAAGAAGGCGTACGCCACTCTCTACGCAATAGTTGAGATTTATAAAAAGCAAACTTGACGGGAAAATGTGCGGTCCTTCACGCAAGCTCTGACCCAGGCGTACGCACAAAAACGGGTGAAATGAGAAACGGCGACGCCGTCGGCAGATGGAAGAAACACGTAAAAGTGAAAATGACAATACTGCCTCTCAGAAATAACATGAAGACTTCACAAAGCAAGTCTTACAATTAACAGCCTACACGAACACCCGTTTGATCGATCAGCAGTGAAACAAATAAAAAAAAATCAAACCAAAATTACAACAGAAATTCAAATGAACACTTATTTGCAAAAAGAAAAGTGAAATATGTTCTGCAATATTGGCATGTTGTGCAATTCATCCTCATAAATATAGTTAACAGAACGAAATAATGTACAAAACTGATATTCTCGTTAATGTGTCCGTCTGGCGGAGCAGATATAGGTGCAATTAGACAGACAGATGGATAGATAGAGAGATGTATTAATTGTCCACTAGGGAAAGTTGTTTTCATATTAAAACATTTCTTCATAAGGTACAGAATTATGGTATTCATGCATATGCCTTTAGTTTGTTTTATTTTTGATAAAACAATGTATGGCGTATGTCTCAACCATTCAGAAAGCAACAAGAAATTACATTTGCGCTGATCAATTTCCCATTTCCACGTTGATTATTACCGACTTCTGTAGCTTGTCAGATGTAATTAAATGGAGGGAAATAAAATGCCCCATCACAATGCGTAATGATGCACAATGGCTGATCTTGCGCTCTTAGAAGATGTGGCAAATGGAAGAATTCGGAGTGAACGCATCTTTAGACAGCAAGAAGACTTGCTGGCAAACGAGGACGAGTGGCTTATGAGCCGGTTCAGACTTCCTCTGCGGGCTTTTGGGGGTGTGTCACCCGGTGCATTTGGCGCGTCGGCGTCCCCCTGCGCCTCAGTCACCACTCCACTAAGGGATTCCCCTATTCTTGCCGCTTGTCTCTCATCAAGAGGGGTCAGCTCCGGTGTCCCCCCCCCCCCGTGGCAGACACACTCTGCTGGCGATGCAGCGCCAGACGTTTTTTTGCCTCGACTTTGATGTCCGACCTTTTCTTTTTTATTTCGGCCACGGTCCGAGGTTGTGAGGCTACAGCATTTACGGCGTCTGCCACCGTTTGCCACTCAAGTGCCTTTATGGCATCAGTAATGCCCACACTGTGCCCGCCAAACAACATTTTTCCCTTCTTTTCCACCTCGCCAACGATAACTTCTACTTCACATTGAGTGAAGTTACGTTGTTTTGATTTCCTCTGTGTTTGGCATGGTTTCCCAATCAATGAATATTCATTTGTGGGCGTTACATGGACTATTTATGGGCAACTATGGGCGTGTCATAAAGCCGCAAAAGCTGCGCTGCATTTAGAATCGGTTGTGATTTATTAACGGAAAGATGCGTAGGATGTGCGTGCGCACGGTTTTATAACTCCGAATATTTCTGTGCGTACGCACGTCCTATGTTTCATCCGTACGCCACTTCTGACGCAAATCCTACGCAAAGTTTTATAAATGAGGCCCCAGGTCTGTAGTTTTCTTTGAAGCGGCTTCAGGAACAAGAGCATCTGGACCACAGAGGTCAGGCGTCCAGCTCAAACTGCTTCTCGTCTGCTGGTTTGTTCCTGTTTGAGTTTTAGGCCAGTTTAGATGCTCAAACACTAAACAATGAGAAAAATAAGAAACAGGAGGATTTTCTGGGGACTAAGTGAAACCTTGGTCACAGGCATATGGGGTTACAGGTGCTGTGTGGGGTTTCGGGTTGTCTGGGCCCTTTGGAGGCTCATAGAGAGGAGCAGCTGGATATTAAAGGGAGAACAGATGTGTCTTGTAGTTCCCTTGAGGCTCGTACGGCCGTCTTAAGGAGTGTCATATACATGAAATATACTACTTAATGTGTGTGGTACGTGTATCATGAGGTATTTGTAAGGAAAATGTAAGTTTCTCTCACTTGAAATGTACGGGGGATTCCTTTGGGTGTCCTTATGCCACACTAGTCCATAGAAAGGTATGAGTACCGGCCTTTAACTGACCGCACACAATGCTGCTCACACAGGGTGTGCACTTGATACGTAAGTGCCTGTAGGACACCCACACAAAACACACTCAGCCTAATTTCCTCATTTCTGACAATCAGGCTGCAGACAAGGGGTGCACATTTATCCCAGCACTAATGGCCCTCTAGTGCAGAACGCAGAATTTGGTGGCGGTAGAAAAAAAAAGAAAAGTGATGTGCCTTTGTTTCATCAAGCAGTCTACAACACTGATATTTCCTGTGGACCACCTCTATGCCCCACAATTTTGCCCCCGCAGACAGTCCGCATCCATCCATAGGGGCAGCTGTGACTAAGGCTTTAACAGACTGAGCAAACTGCTGACTTGGCAAACCCAGAACAGAAAACTCTATGAAGGCAAAGATAAAAGATAAGCAGATGCTTGCGTCCGCTGACACTAAAGCTCTGACATGAGCCATAAAAATTTAATTAATCACAGACTTACAGTGACAAAGCACAATCATTTCTGTGCATCAGGGTAAATGAGGACAAGTGAAAACTAACGCTAACACAGAAAAACGATGTACACAGACCAGAGGAGAGGAAACGATGACTTCAACAGATGTAAACTGAGGCAAAACATCAGGCTGGCATCACCGTCAAAGAACTGCTTTCGTTTAGAATCAATTCATTGTTGTTGCATTTTGAATATTTTCATCCAAAACTGTTTTTACGTGGTGTTAAAAACAGAAATATATTCGTGTAAAGTGAACAGAGGGAAAACATTCATGAATTCTGACATTAAAAAGTAACTGATAACAGATTTTGTCTGGAAGAAATACTAGAAATGATTGTCGAGAGATATCACTTAAGAAATTAAATGAATTAAATTTGTCTTGAATTTGTCGGCATTGAAACAAGTATAATGAAATTGAACTTTTAAGATATTGAAATAGATTTTCATTGAATAACAACTAATTGATTTTCTGACTTAGCCTCACAAAAAAAAAAAGAAAGAAAAATGAAATCAGAAATGTTCAGGAGACACAGAAATATGACTCCACACAAACAGGAAATGTAAACAAAACATGTGTTTTTTACTTTGTGTTTTCTATTGTGCTTAAGAATTAAATAGCAAGCAGATGTGACTTCAAAATGGGTTTGAGATAAAAAAAAGATATCTATGGTGACCAAAAATGAGAACTCGAAGGGTCAAAGGTTAAGTGGAACACATCCTTTGCGGAAGAAAATAAAAGACTTGTACGACGGGAACATTTGTGTTTCTGCACACTCAGTCCTGCATCAGTCCCACTGAACAACAGCAGCTCTCATTGGTCAGCTGAGCCTTCATCAGAATAGACATGGCGGCAGAGAGGATGGATCTGTTTCCATCTACGCTTGCCGCTTGCTCTTACCCGGAACATCCAGGGGCGCCACGACCTTCAGTAGGTCGCTCACTCGCCCCTTCTGGCCGTTGGAGCAGATGGCCATCACCTGAACATTGTAGCTTCTGTTGGCTACCAGATCATCCAGAATCGCCCCCTGGTGGTAACAGAGAGGAGGTCCAGTCAGCAGCTAGTCTGCAGGTCTCTGTGGACCTTGTGTTTTTTTTGTAATTAAGTTGTGGACATCTCACCACATCCTGATCGCCATCAGTCATGTATCTGAACATCTCAGCGTCTTCTTCATCTGCCAGTCTGTAAGTGACGGAGTACGTGTTGATGCTGGAGTCGTACACGGCACGAGGCCGCTCCCAGGTCACCAGCACGCTGCTGCTGTTGTACGGCGTTGCCTGTAGGTTCTCTGGCTCAGAGCTGCAGACTGAAAGACACACAGACTCTTCAGCTGCAGGATGTGTCAGGATAACAATGAGCACATTTAAAAGTCTGCTGCACCAGGGTCACGGTCTGCTCCTGCCCTTCCATCATGATTTACATTCAGGAAACGAGATGACAGAAAGGCTTTCAACATCTCTTTTTAATACACAAGATATTTCATGCATCTGGACTCAAAGTCTTGTTCCTTTAAAATGCTACAACACTCATACATGCGGCTTCATCCGTCTGAGTGGTGGTGGGTTCAAGTACCACACGTGTTCTCTGAACTTTAGAGTCAATATTATAGTCATAGCAGCACAATAGAAGGTGTTTGCACATCATGCGCACACATCTGGGAGTCATGGAAGAGTCATGGAAACGGGTATGGGAGAAAAAAAGGATTTTACTGCAGGTCTCTGGCATTTTAACCTCTGAGGGATCATGGGAAAACATTATCTGCTACACTAGAAAAGAGAGTGTTAAGAACTTCACATGTAAACCAGATTTTTACACTTGTGAATCTCCAGTAAAGATAAGTGCCAATCAACAGGGTGTGATGAAGAGGCAGTTACGAGAACAAGCATGTCTTTTGTTTTTTTACCACTAGAGGGCAGGTTCAGTACAAGAAACAAGCAGGTGTGTCACCTGATAAGATCACAAATAAAGCAATATCTTTAGGATCTCGTTTGGAAATAATTGTAGGGCTGACAATTACACAAATTAAAAATATGTAATAACAATCAAACCAAAGAAAGTTTTAGTTTTTATCTTAGTGCAGTGTGCAAATAAGCACATCTGAGAAAATATTTAACAGAAAACTATAATTGATCTTTAAAAGGTCTAATGTTTTTATACAGCACTGAAAGACAAGTTCATCTCAAACTTTCAGTTTGATGCAGAATATTTCAGTTGTGTCTGGTATTTTCTACACACACCTAAATTATTTAATTGTAGCCGGTTTTCATGTTAGTTATATATATTCCAAATGACCTCTTTGAAAACTTTGTTTTGTGCAGCACTCTCATTCTGGATGAATGAGTCTTCACAGACTGCAAAAACTGTTAAAACAGAATTAGATTTGATTTTAAAATGCTAGAATTTTTTCTTTCTTGGTCCAATTCAACGTGTTACAAACGCTAAATCAGACGCAGCATTGAAAAAGTACCCTGTTCTTACTTAAGTTTTTATTCTCAATAGTTTTTTTCCGGAAAAGTCTTTATTTTATCCCGTTTAATGTATTACTGGCTACTTTTTCTCTGACTTGTGTTGATTAAATAATGATTCTCTTACTCAAGCACAACATTTGCTTCTCCTTTTTCTGTCTCTACTCAGTTTTGGCCTTCTGCTTTGATCACTTACATGCTGGAGAAAATGAGCACTCACCTGGTGTGGAGATCTCCTCCACCCCTGTGTACGAGGAGAACACCTGACCCACAAACTGCTCCTGCTGTTCTCTGTAGTTGTTCTGCAGGTAGTCCATTAGCATGACGTAGCCGGCCTGCTGCATGGTCATCACCTCACAGAAGACCTCCAGCTGCAACACAGGAACCAGAACCAGCATGAATCCAGCTGTGCACTCGTGCTGCTGACTGCAGATAGACCTCCAACACAGCAATAGCTTCTCCCTGCTTTATTCAGTGCCCTGCACAGGTGGACCATGCATGTCTCTGTGCTACATGACGCGAACCTGGAAGTTTTGTAAGTGTTGCAATCCCTCAAAAGATCACTGGAGGCTGGCAGCAGAAAAAAATTCCCATTGACTCGTTATTCTAAGAAAGATGAAACTTTACACTTAGAATTGTTCACATAGTTTCATGTACCTTTTCTGTTTGTTGTTTCATTTTTTATTATGACAAGTGTGATAAAGAAATGTTTTACTTATTTTTCATCAGAGTGGAAATCTGTGCATTTGATAGGAATTGTTTTGTTTTTTTTGGCTAGTGGAAGGACTTTACAGGACTACAGTTTCCCTTTACTTTGCCAGACCCAATTTAAGATAAGATAAGATAAAGATGTTTTATTGAAGCTTAGGAAATTTGGTTGTTGGAGCGAACGTGTACTATAAGGCTCAATAACAAACAAACAAACTAACTAACATTGAGCCACAATCAGGAAAGCAATCAGTTTGCAGAACAGCTTTTAGAAAAACAGACATGAAATGAGTTAATCTTTGGCAAAATATCCCAAATATTGGATTAAACTCCAGTCAGCATGGCAAACCCACTTAATGGTTCAGTTCAACACGTTATCTAATTCTGACAGACTGACATTCAAACAGCCTTCATCAGCAACAAACACCACCTAACGTGAAGAGCATGAAAGTGTGGGAAGATGATGGACCCTGTTTCCCATCATGCCCATGCTGCAGCTGAAGTTGTACCCGCTGATTAAAGAGTTTTGTTCCAGAGTGCACAAACAGAAATGTAAGAGAGGAAGTATCTAGTTTGGCTCACAGCTCCCATCAGGTGTCATTATGAGAGGGTTTCCTTATAGAAAAATTGTAGTCTGGGAACTTAATAAGTTGGAGAGGTTTATTGATAAGATTAAACATTTGAGTACAGTTTGTCTCTCACTATATTGCAGTTCTGTGTGTACTCGCTGTTTTGTAGATTCTTTTAGTGCAGTTCTGCAGGCTTTTACCGTGTTCTGATTGGCTGTAGACCTTGTCAATTAATCTTCTCTGTGTCTCTTGTACAGAATGCCTGAAGTTTGCCACATTTATGTAAATGCTTAATTGTGATCAGATCTTTGTTTAATTCTATAATACTGGCCATATTTTTCTATGGTTTGAACTTTGAACTTAAACAACAGAGAAAAGTATCTGTATGAAAAGGTGACAGTGGTGCCTGTGGTAATTGGAGCACTCGGGGCAGTAACCCCCAAGCTGGAGGAGTGGCTACAACAGATACCTGGAAAGACTTCAGACCTCTCAGTCCAGAAAAGTGCAGTGCTAGGAACAGCTAAGATACTGCGCAGGACCATCAAGCTCCCAGGCCTCTGGTAGAGGACCCCAGCTTGGAGGAGAAACCACCGGCAGAGTTTATATATTTTTTATATTTATACATGTATAAATATTTTTAAAGCCTGTTATTCAACTTAAGTGAGCTGAGCTTCATCAAACTCCTCTTCAGTTATTCCAGAGGATGCAAATCAAGAATTGGATCAGTCCACTTGTGGGACATTTCCTGTGTTGTCTACATTTATTTGCGGTCCATAGGAGATGAGCCTATTGTTTTGATAAGAATAGGCTCCTCCTCTGTGAGAGAGATCTGGATTTCTGGATCCGGCACAAATGTCGGTCCTCCCTGAAGGAGTGAAGATCACAAGACGTCAGCCCTCACAATGAGACTCCAACCGTGATCCTCACGACGGCCTTTGTAACAGTAAACAGGAATCGCTCAATGATGTTTCTGCAGCAGTTTTGTCTACTCTGGAGTTTTGCCTCAAATCCTTGGGGCAAACCTGGAACATTAGGGAAATCCCCAAATTTTTTATCTCAATTATGAATAGTTATGGGGGTGGGTCACACCATGCCTCAGGGAACAAGCTGAACTTGTTGTGTGATTGAACCTGTGAGCTTTGGATAATTAGGTTCTGGAATGTAAACTAGCTGGAACTCATCTTATAGAGCTTTGCAGAAGAAAATGTACAAATGTGGGGTAATAACTAGCCTTCGGCAACACCAAAATGGGGCTAGTTCAACGGAGAACTCCTTCTTTTAAAGATTTTGAAAAGTGGATTCGGATTAAGTTTCTATGTTTTAAACCAAATCATGTCCTATGGAGGACCTCGCACAGCGAGGCAGAGGGCGGAGCCCTGGGTGTGGACAGCTGTGCTGACAACAACTAAGCCGGAAGGAGGTGGAGCCAACACAAACGTTGTGAAGCTTTTGTGTAACTTTCTGTGCGTGTTTGTGTCCCGGTGTTTCCATCCCTCAAACATCACCTTTCATCAGCGTGTTTGTTTAATGCAATGAAGGCTTTTGTGTGGCTGTCAGTGGCACTGAGCCTGAAGGCGCACTCCCACGCAAACGCAGCTCTGCCCTCCTACTGCTCCCCACCCTCAAAGGCGTGCTCCTTCATTCACCTCCATAAACATGTTTTCCAACTGCCTACAGTGCTAAAGCCAACCGGATGTCCCACCTGCTGCTCAGAGATGGCCACCGCATTCTTGAAGACTATCCACTCCACTGTGTCCAAGCAGGGCGGGGTGGTCAGGGAGCCATTGTAGGTGAAGTACTTTTCTGTGGAGTTTGGCAAGAGGCCTTGAAGCGAGAAGGGTGACATCTCTGCACTTTTTCCTGAATCCAAAACAAGATGCTTTGATGAGACACACAGAGAAAGAATCAGAAAAATATGCAGGTGGAGAAGGTTCAGTACCATATCTGCTCACGCTCAGGACACCATCAATGATGGCAGCAAAGTTCATGTTGTCCTCTGGTTTCGTCTGGACAAAAGAAAACCAGCATCATCAATCCTTCAGGACAAAGCAAAGTCAGTCTGAACAGATAGGACTGCTGCTGGTTGTCCTCATGATGACTAAGTAACAGCAGAAAGGGTCTGAATGACCCTTAGACTTCAGCAGCAAAACCTGGATGAACACAACAAAGTCTCCGATGAGTCATTCAGGAAATTATGACTAGAATGTTGATCTAACAGCTGCTGAATGACTGGGAAGCTCAGCATCGCCCACATGCTTTTCATTGTGAAAGACCATCTGAATTATATCTGCAAAAAAATGATTTTGCAAGAGCTGCCAATCACCCAACGTTAGCCCACTAAACTTTGATATTGACCCAGTTTTCCTCTAACGCTGATGTTCCTATCATGCCAAGCTTACAGTCACTGCTGGAGAATTTTGACATCAGCAAATGTAAAAATTGCACTGTAGTGTTGGCTCATGAATGCAGGTAGACTGCCAACAAGCAGTGAAAGAAAAACTTCAAATTCTTTGATGTCAGCTCCACAACAATTACATTTCTCAGCTGAACTAGTCTGACAGGAGTCATGGGCGGAGCCTAACCTGTCGGGAAGTTCTGGCTGTGTGTTCACTGCAACAAAAGTCAAAGTCTCTGCCTGTAGACAGCTGAACAAGTGTCATTGTTGATTCACAATGAAAACGAAGCACAAAGAACACTGTTGGATGGGGCAAACCCAGCAGTTTCATGCCACACAATGACCTTCAACTTTAAAGACTTTCTGTTCAGTACAGGCTTTCACGCTCCTACTGCTGCACGGAAACATCCGCACATGCAGGCCGCACATGTACATGCTTTTTTCCCAGCGTGGTCTCCGACAGGTTGAACACGCCACTGCAGCTGCAGGTAGTTTGACAGCAAAACACAAAAACAAGAAAGAATCCCTGACAATTGTCCAAAGCTCAGCCAGCTGCTGAAATCACAACGCCACATCTCTGTTCCTCCCTGGATGAACAGCAGTAGTCTAGATGTTCCATTTAGTTTTCTAATCCACCGACACAGCAATTGTAGGACAAACCTCAATAAGGACGACCAAAGAACAGGAGTCCAGAACAGGCAAAACAACTGACATCAGCTCTAGTATGAACCGAAGTACGGTTGAAGAAAAGGCATAAGAACAAAAAGATGACATGAAGAGGCTGGAAAATGAGTCAAAAAAACCATGGTTCATATATACTACAACCTGAATGGGTCTGTAAAAGTGAAATTATCGTCCAAACCCATGAATTCTTTTTCAGCAATCCCCTGGAAAAAACAAGGACAGAGCGGCAGAGGCAGACCGTCAGACAGCAGCTACCTCTTCTTTAACAGGAACAAGTGATGGGATTGAGTGTGGGGGGAGAGGACGTCTCCTCATTCAGGTTAAGACTAACTCCCACTGAGTTTGGAGCCTTTTCTCTCTCAGGTTGGCCTGATGGCCACAAAAAGAAGAACATTGTCTTGCTGGATGACACTCAGGAATACTCCCGCAGAGATTTCCAGCTTTCCATGTAAACACATCACTATTCCAGTTGAGCAACAGTAGTCTTGATGGCAGAATCCAATTTCAACTTCAATGTCATGCTTGAACCATTGCTGCTGGAGCTTCGTCCAGATCTCCAGATCCAATCTGTCATGATGTTGTCTTGGCTTCAAGCTGAAAAGTGGCATTTCTGAACCAGGACCAGCTTAGTGAAGTGCAGAGAGCAGCTTACCTCGATCAGAACGGCGAGCGCTGTGATTCTACCTCTGGTCTTGATGGATTCATCTAAGGAGCGGAATTGGGTTTCATCATAAGAGTAGATCTGCATCTACAGAAAAAAAACAGTTTGTCTGTTTATAAATAACTTGACTAATTGCCCAGTCCTGTGACAGACTGGCGACCTGTCCAGAAAGTCCCCTACCTTTGCCCACAAGTGGCCGGAATAGGCTCTGGCAGCCCTGTTACCCCGAAAGGAACAAAACGGCTTAGAAGATGAATGAATGAATGAATGAATGAATGAATGAATGAATGAATGAATGAATGAATGAATGAATGAATGAATGAATGAATGAATGAATGAATGAATGCCCAGTTTTCCACAGTCTAAATGTAATGTTGACCTCCACATATGAAACTTCCCATGACGTTTTCTGCAGTTACACTACTTACAATAAATTGGGGATATAGTGGAAAACTCAGTGGCTGTTGTGAGCAGTGTTTGTCTCACTTCATAGATTTTGAGGATAGGGAGGTAATGTTATTGTGGTGATAGACCTCATTTAAGGCTTTCCACATAACGGTCTCACAGTAAACAGTGTTTTACTTTTTGGGGCCAAATCTAAAAGAAATTGTAACAGAAAAAGTATTTCAGTGTTTCATCAAAGTCAACATACTGTGGGGACAAAAAGCTGATTTAGCTAGTCAGTCATTCCAAGTTCATCATTCAAACAGCCATGAACACACGACGGCGCTCACAGGACGAGCAGCACCACCTGACCATGGCGCCTCCAGGTTTGGAGTAGACAGTCAGGTGGTGCAGGTGAGTCTCAAAGTGTCATCAAGACACAGAACTACTGGCAGACCACAACCATGACCAGAACCTAAAGACCTCTGACCTCAGACATGGTTCTGCAAACGCCACACAGCTGCAGATGTTACCAGATGTGAGGGGTACTAGGGTTTCCAGTCTTACCATTCCCAACAGACCCCACCGCTTTGACTTTAAAATTCAGACCAAATAGGAAAAACACACACGTAAATAACAATATCCATAATTTATTGATAATGGTGTAATTCGGCCACAAGGAAAACTGTGGCCATGTTGTCTCTGGGAAAACCACACCCACTGTTTAGTCAGAAGGGAAAGCAGGCCTACTACTCCTTAATTCTTCACGGAAATGATGCCTTCTGTCACAAAAGGAAACCGCTGTGAGATCATCATGGGAAACCTTGAATGTTGCATCAGTTTTATCTTCACCACATCCTTCTTTCAGTCTGTGGTGAAGCCGCACTCACTTTCTTCTGCTGGTTTTTTTTTCAACAACCTCAGAAGATCTAAAATGAAATCCTAATTTTTTTAATTTTAAGTAACAAATAAAGGGAGTAAGGAGCTTTATGTATCATGGAGATTTGTTTTTCCTAAATACATTGAAGTTGCTGAAAGAATTCAGTAACTTAACATCCACCATTTTCAATACTCACATTTCTGGTCAGGTTAACGGGCAGCTGGAGCCTATGCAGCTACTGTTGGGTAGAGGTGAGGTTCACCCTGAACAGGACTCCAGTCCATCACAAGAGCACACAGAGACAAACAACCATACACACTCACCTTCACACTTAAGGCAAAGATTAGAGTCACCAGTACGAAGCATGTTTTTGGACCGTGGGAGGAACTTGGGCCCCACACAAGCACACTCCACACAGGAAGGTCCCAACCAGGATTTAAAGCAGAGCCTTTGCAGTGGGAGATGAGAGTGCTAACCACTCCCCCACCATGCAGCCTATCTCTAGATCAGAATCATTTTCTCCTGTGAAAGAGGATGTCTCACCTCAAGAGGGTACTTGACTCCATCCAGACTGTGTTCTGAGCCCTCAGAGGAGGTGTTGCAGCGCCCCCAGTGGAATGTGATGCGTCCCACCTTAAACTTTGACCTGAGACCCCCTCCACTCAGATAAAAGTCCCCATCCACGTTTATTGCCACTAAACAAAGAAGACAAAGACGTCATAAGCAAAGTGAGAAGCATGGATTTATAAAAGATTTGCTGCTGCAGCACATAGTGCTTTAACACTGCCTTTGAAGAACCATCAAACATAACCAGGAAAAAGCCTCGCAGGCTGACTTCTCTGTGAACTCAAACATTCATTGCCTGCAGTTCAGCATCCGCCTGCTTCCTTCAGAAGCTACTTCTCTTTGTGTGAACGATGCAACAGGCTAAACTCCTGAACACAGAGGATGGACTGGTTTTTCTCTGATATCAGAAATGTGCCTAAACATGAATAAAAAACAAACATGACATAAATCATATGATGTGTATATTTTGTACTCCGACAGCTCAGCGGAATCTTCTGTACTGACAGTTTTAGTCATGTGACCTGTGCACCTGCCTGGGAGCAAAGAAAGCTGTCCAAGAGGATTTCTTGCTCCTGACTCTATGCTGCTGAGCAATAAAAGCTGGTGAGTTTTCCAGGGGATTTATTTAACTATTTCAATCAACCTTTAAAAATAAAGCAACCAAGTTACAAAAACAATCATTAAGTTTGTGGATCTGGGAGGTTCCTGCTGGCTCCAAAAAGCCAAAATAAAAACTATTCTATAAAAATAGACTTCTATTGAGAAATAAAAAGCTTTCACTCAATCATTCTATTTGTCAGAATAGACATTCCAGATCTGATACCCTTTCTAAATGCTCTTGTTAATCCTTTTTTCCTTATATTTCTTCATTAGTTCAAGTTACTCAACTTACAAACAGACCAATCAGATGCCTCCATAAAAGTAGGCGGTCTCAAGTTGAATGTTGACAGATTCTCCGGATCTCTCTTGTGATCGGCAGGATTTGTTGCCATGGAAACA
Source organism: Oryzias latipes (assembly GCF_053564925.1). NCBI lineage: Eukaryota > Metazoa > Chordata > Actinopteri > Beloniformes > Adrianichthyidae > Oryzias > Oryzias latipes. The sequence goes on from NC_136242.1 coordinate 1,872,292, forward strand.
TTGATTCAGATCGACTCGGACCAATCACTGCTTGCTGATGTCGTCTGGCTCCAACATGGTAACGTCCACATCGTGAAAAATTGGTTGGAGCTGGAGGTAAGTTTCTTTCCATGGGTGACATCACACTCACTCTGTCCAGTTCCCATATACCAGGGGTGGCTAACACGCGGCTCTTGAGGCGCACGCGGTTCTCTGCCTCTTATCATGTTTTCTATATAGCGTACTTTCACGACCATAAGGCGCACTTAAAAGTTTTACATTTTCTCCAAAACGTACAGAATGGCCGATGGAGCGGCCCTAATGTGTTGTTTTGTGACTTTGGTAAAGAGGATGTAGGAGGACAGCATGAGAACAGTACGGACAGAAGTGAGGACGTGAAAGAAGAACCCCCCCCCCCCCCCCCTGATTAGTACAAAGGTGCAGGTATGTGCATAATGCAGAACAACATTGTTTTGGAAACCTTGAAAATGCCGCTTCCAAAGAGACACGATTATGAAGCACAGTTTAAACTGCAAGCTATCAGCTGTGCGGAGGAACACGGGAATCAAGCAGCTGCCAGAGGATTCAAGATGAACGAATCCATGGTTCACAAGTGGAGGAAGCTGGAAAACAAACTCCAACAAGACAGAAGGACGCAGAAACAAGGCGAAGTTGCCTGTGTTGGAAGATCGAGGTGAGCGCAGCAACTTCCAGCCGATTACGATAAAAAGCTGTCCATCTTCCGCTCCTTTTACTGGTACGCAGCGCCGGGCGAGTTACGCCACAATCTGTGAATGGATTGGAGATGCTTGGGCTAACGTGTCTACTTCCACTGTTCTTCGAGCTTTTGCAAAAGCCGGCATCATTCATGAGGAGCCGCACAGCAACGAGCCGGACTCTGACGATGACGAAAGGGACGCTGGCGTGTTTGATAGAAATTTAGCCCAGAAGATGAGGACTTTGAGGAATTTTTGGATGCTGATTGATGACTGAAAAAGTAAAAAAATAAATCACAACCAACTCAGTTTTGCTCCCTCTGCTTTTAAAAACACACACCAGCATGCATGTTTTACCGGTTTGTGTTAACGTTAAATATAGAAAGAAACAACCATAACTGAAACTGCACCCTTGAATCCAGTGCTGTTGTTTTGTAAGGAGAGGAGTGTGCTATTGGAAATACTGTGGCTTTACTGTCTTGGCAGGTCAGTGCGTGGTGTAGCTCTTTGACTATCACAGTTAAAAGTTTTGGCTCTTTGTGTCAAACTTGTTCGTCACACCTGTCATATACAGTCAATGGTGACATCTACCTTTAGTTCATGCTGCATAGCTAAATTATTCATCCTTCTTTTCAGTCTGTCTCAATCCTGCCATCTTTTGCGTCTTTGAAGGTAAACAGAGTGGAACAGTCTAATATGAGCTAAAGCCAACTGACGCCCCCCCCTGAGGTCAGCCTTTCATCTTACCTGTCTTCCCATCATTCTTGATGATGGTGCGGTCTCCCGTCAGGCCCTCCCAGCCGTCCAGCTCCAGCATCTGGAACTGCTGCTTCACCTGGCTCAGGCTCTCATCCATGTTGATGGGAGACTGCTTGGCATTGCTGCAAGATGGGAACTTCTTAGCCCAGTTGTTCTGGTTTAATGTCCCTGAAGGGCAGAGAGGACGTGTCAAAAAGAAAAACACTGACACGTTAAACACATCAAATTAAAAATGTGTCCAGAATTGTTCATGCACTTCCCATGAACAGTGAGGTGGTCTTTCCTGCATTGACTGTATATCAATGCAGGTTAAGTGGAAACAGGGCCGATAGAAAAGACGAAACACTTGTATAATTCTGTGACAATAACAATATTTATGCTATTTCAGAGTTTCAATGCCTGAGACTCATTTAATACTTCAACAAGTCCTGACAAAAAGGCGGAAAAGTTCTCCAGTTAAAATAATTAGCTGATATTCCAAATGTTCATGTTTCCCATAAATGTTCAGTTCAGACAAAAAAGAAAGGTTTGGTCTTTGCCATCATAAGGCTCTCTGCACTAAAAGACAAACACGAAGCTGTTGAAGGCTTCAATCCTTCTTGTGCTTTAAGGGGAATTTGGTCAGGCCATAAGTCAACTATGCTTGACTGTGGCTTGTATGTTCTTCACTGATCCATCAGCAAAGACCTCCTAATGTAAAATTACATGTCAGCACATCTTCTATTTCTTCCCTTTTTTTATATTTCTTTAAAAGGCGGAAAACACGTGTGACACTAAAACAAACCAGCTTAAGCGAGCAAAATAAACAGAAAAAAATAGACGATTGTTTTGTTGTCATAACAATTCTTGGTAATTGTAGGAACAAAATGATTATTTTGCCTTTAAATGGTGAAACATTCTTCAGGTACTAGTACATGTTTTGTGGGATGAGAACCAGAGCTGAGTATGTTGGTTGCACCTAAAGACTGATGAAGTGTGTGTACATGCTTGTTGTTTACTGACAAAGCTACTTAGAGGAGTGGTGAAACAGTTCAAGAAAGCAGATTTTTAGTCTGGAACTCAACTCTAAGACATTAATCATTTTCTGATTGATGCCTTAATAAAACCAGATAGATTAACATCATACAAAGAGTTTCATCCATCCATCCATCCATCCATCCATCCATCCATCCATCATCCATCCATCCATCCATCCATCCATCATCCATCCATCCATCCATCCATCCATCCATCATCCATCCATCCATCATCCATCCATCCATTTTCTTCAGCTTATCCGGGACCGGGTCACGGGGGCAGCAGTCTAAGCAGAGATGCCCAGACTTCCCTCGCCCCAGCCACTTCCTCCAGCTCATCTGGGGGGACCCCAAGGCGTTCCCAGGCCAGCCGACAGACGTAGTCTCTCCAGTGTGTCCTGGGTCTTCCCCGGGGCCTCCACCCAGTGGGACATGCCCGGAACACCTCTCCAGGGAGGCGTCCAGGGGGCATCCGGACTAGATGCCCGAGCCACCTCAGCTGGGTCCTTTCGATGTGGAGGAGAAGCGGTTCTACTCCGAGCTCTCCGCGGGTGGCCGAGCTTCTCATCCTATCTCTAAGGATCGCCCCGCCACCCTACGGATGAAGCTCATTTCAGCCGCTTGTATTCAGGACCTTGTTCTTTCCGTCACGACATACAAATAGTTTTATCTTTTAAATGTTTCATATACATATTTAACAGCAATGCAGCAGTTCATAAAGCACGAGACTTTTTATGAGACAACACAGCTGTTGTGTTGTTTTTTGAGAGAATGCATTTATCCAGACATGAACCTGACAGATGCTGACCAGCAGCAGGCTCACTGGGACAAATTTGTTTTTGTCTAACCAAAGAACAACCTAAATCCCAAAGTATCTTTTATTTTGACAGGCAGGAATATCAGTTCTAAAATGAATTCAGACCAGAAATGTAGGCGAGCTCAGAAACAAGGCTGAGTTTCTCTAAGCTCCATGATGAGGTTACAATGAACTTTTGACCAACCCTTTGTTTGTCAACCCTGTGTTGACCTAATGGGACAGCAGCCATTTACTATCTTGAATGATAATCACAACAAAGAATGCCGCAAGAACATCATCAGAAAAATGCCACAAGAACATGTTAAAACACCATTTTCATTTAAATGCATTCTCAGAAATGCAGAGAGCACAGTTTACAATCTCTGTGCTGTGAAACCTCAGAATGAAACCAGCAACCTCTTTGATTGTAAGACGTCAGTAGTGCACTACTGGATTGAAGTTAATGTTACTCACCAGCATACGACCAGTCCATGTCTTCTGCGAACTTGCGTTGATTTCTGTACGAGTACATCTCAACTGCAGGAAAGAAGATGTGGTTCAGGCAGGTTTCTCAGAACATCAAATTTAAAAATCAGCAGCTAACATCTTTTAAAGAAGAAATCACAAAACAAAACTGTCTAATGTTTTTTTTAATCTAAGAGGAAATATCTTTGTGCCTGAAAACCTCTGAACATCATTCTGACTTCATTTCCCTCAGCAGTTAACAAGCACCAAGACAGCAGTCCAAAGTTTCAGAATAGGTTGAGTTCATTTTTAAATTAACTGCTTTTTTTCCGTCTTACTTAACATGGATTTTTCTTTCTACTAGACACTAAACTGGAATTTTGATCTGATGTCAAAACTTCTGTGAAGGTTTTAAAGAGTTTTCTGTGATTTTTTAAAGAGTCTCTCCAGAAGACAAACCCACCAGAAACATTAAAAATCCAACTTAAATTTGCTGCTGATTGCAGCTCATCAAGCTTCAAAGTCATGTTGCACCAGTGCTTCTCAAATAGTGGGTCAGAGGGGGGGCCCTGTTGATGTTAAACGATACAATTTTAGGTATACTTACACAATTTTTATAGATACTAACCTATATATTGTCACCGCAAAAGTGTGTGTGTGGGGGTGGGGGGGGGGGGGCGCGAAACATTTTCTTTTTCCTAATTGAGAAGCACTGTGTTACACGGCAATGTGTGAAACTCCTGCATCCTGCAACAGTTAAACTGCCAAAGGGCAATAATGACTGGATTTTTCAAGATTCAAGCCAAAAACTTTACTTCAACTCTGGACAAACAGACAAACTGATGAGATTACCAAGATCTGGACGGTGAGATGCTGAATGTGCACGTCAACTGTATACTTTGATTAAACTTGTACAAATCACTATTTTGCCTTTTTGAACAAGAAAAAGCTATTCTTTAATAAATGTATATGGGCTTGGGAATGTCCCCCCGCCTAGTTTTTTTTTTTCTGAATGGGTGGATGGGTGAGGGTTTAGGGGATGCGGGTGGGCGAAGGTAGGGTTTGGGAGGACAATGTGTCCCTTTCACAATGAGCAGTTGTCCCATTAAAGAAACAGGCAAAGATGGTTAATTGACAGATTTTTAGCAGCAATGTTCTTCTTGGTCAGGAGCACCTAGGAAGCAGATATGTTTAAATAGTTACGTTTTACAGCTACTGCACTGCATGTCTGTGTATTCCCTGTCTGATTGTGGTGACTCACATGATCCTCCAGCAAAACAGGTCCCTAAGGGTACAAGAACTTTATATTGGTTCCGGCGAGGGAACCAAAATCCTTGTAAACTTAAGAGGAGAGATTTAGAGTAGTAATTTTATTATTTTAAGTGAATTATTGAACAGTTTAGTGAGTTCTATTTTTGTATGGGTAAATATCTATTTTTATAGGGGTTGAGGAAACGTTGAAAGTATATATTTTAATCTTTTGTGTAAATAAATTATCTGTGGAAACCTGGGTGGATGGTAGCTCCCAAAGGAGAAATCCTATAAAGGAGGGAGTGGGAGGTTAGTGTTCAGAGTGTGGGGCATAAGTGTGAAATGGCAATTGAAGAAATTGGAAATAAAGATTTGAGCCACACCCGAGTCCTTACACTCCACTTGTGCTTCTACCATGATGATGGCCTCCGAGACCATGAGCTGAACGTGAGAATCGACTTGTCATCTGTTAAAAATTATGTAAAACCATCTTATTTTGTAAATGAAGATTAAACATTTAAATACTGAGAAAACCTATGGAAGCTGTGAGAAGCAGATCCAGTGATCGGATGTTTAATCTAATTTTCTGATCACGTTTTCTGCTAGATCACTTTTTTCAGTAATTACACAGCCAAGTTGAGTTACAAGTTCCTGTATGACACTAATAGATATTGTAACTAACAGAGTGGAAGTCATTGTTCAAAGTAGCTTGTTTAACAACACAAGTCTGTCTTTGCCATTCTTGACTTTTAGCCTTTCAAATCAAAATTGAAATATTAAAGATGTACATATAATTTTGAAAATCCTTTATTTTGATGGATTTGATATGATCATAATCTCTGTCTTCACTTTTTTTCCAAAAACCGAGAAGTTAATTGAGATTTCTCTACAGTATTCTAATTTTCTGAAATGCTGTTTTTGAGGGTTTATTGGGCTGGAACCCCAATTTTTGTAAAAAAAATAAAAATAAATACTTGAAAGTTATTAAACAGTGGGCCTTGTATCTATATTTTATCAAAGTTTTTTGTTTTAAATAGATTTATGGAAATGAATACAGTTTTCTTGATATCCTAATTTTCTGGAAAAGGTCCGTTTCAAAAGCAGTCCATTAAGATTATCTAGAAAATCATTAAGATCCACTAAGCCCTGGATGACCAAAGGATTAACTAGTGTGTGAAAAAATGAAAACCATACAGGTAGCTCTGAAACACAATATGAAGACTATAAAAAATAACATTACAACCGTTTAAAATAAAACTAAAAAAGATTACCACAGTTAAATATTAAAAACCTTCATTGTAGCGCTTTGAGATTTTACCCAAAATGTAAAGCGCATTCTAAATAAAATGTATTATTATTATTATTATTATTATTATTATTAAAAACAGAGAGGGAAAATGAAAGCAATATGGAGCTTTCTAAACAAAGCAATGAATCCAAACAAATTAGTGATCAATTTAACACATTTTCTATTAATGCAGAAGCTGACTATTTCAAATAACATTTTAAACATTTATTCCAACAAAAAAAAACAATTGTAAAATTAGAAGCAGAAATATTACAACCCCTGTTTCAAGAAGTCAGTGAGTTAATACAATATTGTCACTTTACCTAATTTTCTAAAATCATTGAAAATGGTTTGTTCTAAAATTAAAATATTTCATTGAAAGTTTATTGTTTACTGGGGAGAAATATGAATTTAGGCCACAAATATCTACAGCAATGGCATTAATGGAGTTACCTGAAAAAATTAGAGCTCCAGTAGATGATACAGACACATGTATACATTTATAGTATTAAGATGTGGAACTCATTGGAAACAAAATAAAAAAAAGTGCACAACAGCAGTTAAATAAAAATAATTTAAAGGAAAAAACAAGTCATAAATGCTTTAGATGGAGAGCGATTAGGTTAAGTCAAACTGTAAACTGGCAACTTGGATCAGTTTAGGAACAGGGTTAGGATTTAGGAAAAAAAATAACTCTTTACATATTTGTATAATTATTTTTTGTTGTCATCTTGTGTTGATGTGCTGATATAGAAGGAGCAAATATGATATGATTGGTTTTTACTGTCTGACTGACTTGTTCGCACGAAATAGCTTGTTTTATTTTGAAATATCTTATGAACAATGAATAATAAATAGATGTATTGAAACATTGGAGATCAGATGAGACGGCAACCTTAACAAATACACGCCCCTCCCCCATCAAGCCCTCTGCTTGAGTGTTCTCGCCACATTTGGGGTCACTGACTGACCTGATTGGTCGTCAGAGGGAGTCCTCACTAAATTAAGAGACGACGTCTCCTGCTGTGTAACACTTTATTTACTCTAAGCTCAGGGGATGACAGCAATCTAATCCAGATTATGTTTGACAGTCTGCAGAGAGAAGACCCTTGAAATCTGCACAAGTTCTGGGTCTACTTCAGACCATCCTGTCCATCTCAGAGGGGCCACAGATCCTGGAAGGATGCAGACAGTTTGGCTGAACCAGGCCAGTTCTGAAGAATGGGTCCAGTGAATGTCTCTGATTTCAGTTTCACATGCAGCTGTTTGCAGAGATCTCCTGTGTCTAAACACACCTTCAGTCATTGCAGAGCAACAAGAGGTTCTGCAGGCACTCCTGAGGTTCTGCATTAGTCATGCTGTCAACAGAATTTTTGTGACCCAAACAGGCATTCCTTTGGCACCAGCTCTTCCTCTGATACCCATCACACCATATCGTCTCTTCTGGCCTGGTGGGACATCAAATCTAGACCAAACCACCACCCCTACTCTTAATGTAAAGAAGAATTTCAGTTTAAATTTCAGTCCCTTGTGTTGAACCAGTACCATCCCTGCAGTCAAGCCCACAGGAGGGCCAGGTCTGTAGAATGAGACACGATTTAGCTCCAGTTGCACCATGAGAGATGGCTTAGAGAACCACGCTGGGGCTCCGACTGCAATCCCAGCAACATAATCCACAACCACACAGCACGTGAACTAGGCACAGGACTCAAAGCCCTCACAGGTTCCACTTGGTTGCACTGTTCAACTTAGGACCAGGTCCAGCTGTTGACCGCACCCAGCAGAAGTCACCTGCAAACTCAGCAGATAATTGCACGTTCTTTGGTGTTTGACCCTCTTGGTCCCTAAATTCTCTGAAAATAGCAATTCAATTCCTTGGGAGAAATCAAAAAATAACAAATTCAGACTCGAGTTTACCTGCTGGGCCTGAATATAACCCAATAGCAAAACAAGCAGCAGGTTCTGAAGGTCAGCTCTGTCTTATGAACTTCAGGAAGTTTATCTTTGAGTTGTTTTGAGTTGTTCTCTTTGCCTTTGAGCTGGTTGGGATAAAGCCATTCAGAGGTAAAGATACAGGTACACACCTGGATGCTGCATGATGCCTGGATGCTGCTTTAGGGCCTCTTAAAGCTGCTGTGCTTTGTTAACTGGTAACTGACTCAGGTTTATTGCAGACAAATATTCACACATTCATAGAACTTAGACATATCAACTGAGAATTAAGAGGATCTTTAAATGTTCTGATTCTGAATCATCTCAGTCTCACACACATGCTGCTTCGTTCAGGGATCAGTTGATGGCTTAAACTATTTTAGCCAGGGGTTCTTCAAGAGGTTAATCCATGATTATTGTAATAACTGCTCAAATGTGTGTGTGTGTGTGGTTGTGTGTCTATCTGTGTGTGTGTATACTTAGTCATTAGACTGAGAGTTCCCAGCAACCAGGGGAGGCTTCTGCAGGTGAGCCTGTGACATGAACAGATCATCTGCAGACTATATGCTCACACCACATAGCCCATATTGGAGTCCAGCTGCCCATTGTGATTGTGGGATGACCCTCTGTTTTATGCTAACTGTCCCAAGACCTGGAGAGGTGATCCAGATCCCAGTTCAGAGGACTCTGGCACCAAATGCATCTGCTGCAATATCTAAACATGCCAGGGAGCTATTCTCCAGAGCTGAGACTGAGACACGATGTACATAACACCTCACCCAAAATAAGTGAAACAACTAAGTAAACAAACTGCCAACTGTGGTTCTCCAAAGACATATCAGATGTAAATACAAGTACACTTTTGGTTCTGGGATGTATTAGCGGGTAGTAAACAGATGACCTCTCTGACACAGCAGCAAGTCTTCAGATGACCGTTATCCAGTAAACAGGTTCAGAGTGTCAGCATCTGATGAAGTGGAGGCTCCATCTCAGTGCAGATCACAGCACACACCTTCCAAGCCTTTGTGGGGTTTTTCATCATTCTGGAAGTTTGAAGGGACAACAACCTCATCACATATCCAACCCCACCAACAGGAGCTCATCCCACAGGAGGTTCAAGACTTCATCTCGCAAGTGTGGAAGGTCTTCTGTGCAGCCTTTGGGGCTACAGCCAGCCTCTCCTCTGGTTTTCATCCCTAATCAATTGGCCAGAAGGAGCGGACTAATCGAGGGCCTGGAGGCTGCCCTCCGATGCGTCTGCTCCCGGCGCCAGTCCTCCTGGACTTCCCTGATACCACAATTCTTTGACCTCTTCCTTGTCTGGTTTATCTCCTTTCGAGTGCTCTCTGGGCTATCAGCCTCCGCTGTTCCCCGAGCAAAATAAAGGGGTGGCAGGACCATCAGTCCAGCACTTCTATAATATACACACCCAGTCAGTCCGTCATGCTACAAACAGCAAACATCAATACCCGCACCAAATCCAGGAAGTTGTGCCCAAGGTACATCGGCCCATTTGAAGTGGTCAAGGTCACTGGTGCACCTGAACCTAATTGTCTCTTCCTTTCACTGCCTGTTCCCTCCACTTGTCACCAAATCGCTTTGTGTGCCTTCTCGAGTGCCGCCAGCCTTCTAGCCTTGTTGCCGGTGTTCTGTTCATAATAAAGAAGAGTTCTTTCCCGAATCCCGCAATGGTATCCACAACGGGATCCTGAAACTACCAGTCTAAACATGACAAAATAAAACACAATAGACGAGAAACAAGAAACCCACAGGAACACACAATCACTCGCAGATCTGAACATTTAGGAAGCACGACACCAGAATCAAGGTTCTGGCAGCCATATGGTCAAACATTGATTAAAACACAGGTGGAGAAACCAGGATTTAAAAAAAAAATGTAAAGATGAAGATGTATCAATGTCTTCATCAAATATTAGGGACCTGCTCTCATCCTGTTTATTCCTTTTTCTTTGGTTCAAAGCTTGTTCCTTTGGACCAAAACACAATTAATAAATAATAACTAAACCAGCGGGATGAGGAGCTGAGTGGCAGCAGCTACAAAGGAAACACCTGCACAGGCTGACATGCAGTGAGCAGCAATGAAAAGCAAACAGTCATGTTAGCCTAACCTTCAACCATCTCTATACTTCACTGCAAACATGATTTCAGGTCAAAAAATCCCACGCCCTGCTGTACAGATGGTTCATGTGCAGCTCAGACAGACCAAACATTCTTCAAAAATGATTCCACAGCGTTTATTTTCCATCATAAGAGATCAGTTTTGTCTGGTTTGATCGTCTCTTCATTGGCTGCCTGGTTGACGTTTGAATAAAGCTTTAAAAGGTTATAGTAATAGAAAAGAACTGCTATCAGTCTGCAGGATCGCTGGCTACGTTTACCAATCTGAAATGAAAGGAGGGATCCAGAAGGTGTCGTCCTTAGCAGTCTTGCCTAACAGCAAAAAGCGCTGGTTTGAATCCTATAGCCCTTTCTGTGTGGGGTTTACGTCTTCTCCTAGTGCTTGTGTGGGTTTTCTCCAGGAACTCCAGTTTCAATCCTACAGCCCAAAGACATGCTTATATGTTGTTTTTTTTTTGAAGACTCTAAATTGCTCCTATAGGTGTAAACATGTGGGTTTGATTGTGCAGCCTGTGATAGGTAGGTGACCTACAGGGTAAACCCCATATTTGCCCATCAGTAGCTAGTACAGGCTCCAGCAACCCTGTGACCCCAAAAGGGACTTAGCAGGTTCAGCAAATGGATGGCTCAGACATGATACTTGTGTCAGCTGATGCACTGTAATCAAACGCAAAACAAATCTTTTTTTTAATTCTGTAAAATAGAGATTTTCTATCAGACAACACAAAAATCCTTTAAAAAAATGTATTTTTATTTCTACAGTGAGATTTGTTGACACACTTTCTGTCACGTAAAAAAAAAAAATTTTACTGATGAAAGTTTAGATCGAATAGAGGAGAAAATTACTTCTTTTTTTCTAAAATCCTCCAAAGGGGTTTAGCCGACAGCTTGAACTGAGAACAGTCTCTGCAGGTGAATTTGTGAATCTTTTCTGAATCCTTTCATTTCTGTTAGAATCCATTTGTTTTCTTGCTGTTGCTCTTCTGGTCGTTTCCAGTACTGATGGACTGATCAGACGTGATCTTCATGCACCCTCAGTGTGGTGAAGCAACGTCTGATCCAGACTGAAGGTGACTTCTTTCACCGCGTCTGGACACTGTGAAGCTGCAACCGTGTCTGTGGTGGGGACCGTGTTTGGCTGTTTTATGTGACACTTAGGGGTTGTGTTTACCATGCTTAAGTTTTGATCTCCTAAACCTGCAGGATTTTTTAAATATAAAACCTCTGCTTGGGTAAAGAGGCCGGTGTGTTGAAGCCATCTTTGAAACTGGACTAGGGAACAAAAAGAGAGAAGACTGAACCTGAATCAAATCATTATTCAAAGCCACATGACCAGGTTGCTCATGTTCCTCTCAACATTCTTCATGATGTGTTTCAGCTCTCCATGACCTGATCAGATCTACTGTATCCCCCACTGAAGAGGACGCTACCGCTGCTCAGCATTAGTGGTTCTTTCTGTTTCAGTGTAGGTTCTTTCATGGACCCTTCTCAGTTTGGATTCTCCACAGCCTCACAAAGTGACAGCCTCTGTGTATGTGAGACACCTCAATGGGGGAGATGAAGTCAAAAACCTCTGAATGGGGTGGGGTGGGGGGGCATCATTGAGGTTACCCAGCAGTGAGACCGATTTCCTGACATCATCTGAGAGAAAGTTTTCCACAAATGAAGGAGCTGAAAAGAAAAGAAGACTGAACAGAAATAGTGAAGGAGGCTTTCTCAGAAGCTCAGGTCTGGGTGGGGGGGCATGCTTACGCTCTACTGGAAAGATTGAATGAAAAGAAAAGAGTCTGAGGAACTCCTGCTCAGTGCCGAACTCGAAGGAGAAGAGCACAAACGTGTCAATGTGTGCATGCGTGTGTGTGTTCAGCAGAGAGCGGCGTGCTCGCCATTCCGGTGTGTGGGAGCCTGCATCCTCCACCGGACGCTGAATAAGAGGATTAGCTGAGCCCTGGGAGAGCCGGGACATCCACAGGGTTTTGGGTGAGAACTGGTGCCCACGCCAGAATGTGTAACCACCCCCCCACACTAATGCCAAGAGAGGACGGAGGTCTGAGCAGGATGGGGGCGGTGTGTGTGATGGAAGGATAAAGCAGGTTAATCTGAAGACAGTTGGACTTTTATTTCACTGCCCCCACAACCCTCCTCCACCCTGTAGTTTTTAATCTCCTGACTTACTTAAAAAAATTAAACAGTTGAAGAAATCCTGCACAAACAAAGTGAGAGCAAGGCGTCCTCCATCAGGGTAAAGTCCTAGCACCATGTGAACCATGAGAATCAAAAACCTGACACCCTCCCCCCCATTACCCCTCTTTCTGTCATCTTTGTTGCTCAACCCAGGGATGCTGAGAACAAGGACATACAGTATAGGTGGAGCTCTCTCTTCAAGAACCATTTGCACACAGACATTTTTCTGCTAGACGCATCTTAAACCTGAACATTTCCCATCCAACTGGGCTGGTTTAACAATCCTTAACACAGATTTCCTACAACAGCAGCCAAATGAGAGCTGAGTAAATGGGGAGGGACGTCCCTCCATTACGGTGGCCCTGAAGTGCAAAGCATTCAACAAATCACTCGATACAAAAACATTTTTAAGATCACAACAACAATTAAAAAAAAAATTAAAAATTAAAAAGCAGCATTACATTTTAGAAAACAAAACAAAATTTCAGAAACCAAAACTTGAAAAACAAAAATGACAAAAAAAAAAAACATTTCAGAAAACAAAATTAATTTCCAGGAAGAAAAAAAAATATTAAAAAATGAAAACATTTCAGAAAAAAAGAAAATCCAGAAAAAAAATGAAATATTAAAAAATGAAAAACATTTCAGAAAAAAAAGAATTCCAGAAAAAAAATGAAATATTAAAAAATGAAAAACATTTCAGAAAAAAAATGAAATATTAAAAAATGAAAAACATTTCAGAACACAGAATGAATTTCCAGAAAACAAAACGAAATCTTCAAAAATGAAAAACATTTCCAAACCGGAAGAGGCAGGTACTATGGGACAACGCTGATTGGATGATGATTTTTGTCAATCATTTGAACTGAAAAGTATTTTAAATGAAGCGATGCCGGATTTTATCGTCCAAACAACAATGTACTATAATAATCCACGTATTTCCCATTTATATATCAAATAAAAAATGCAGCAAACTGTTAATGAACTTTAAAATTATTTTTTTAACATTTCGCCTGACACACGGTCACCCGGAAGTAGTTTGTGAGCACTTTTACTTTGAACGCTGTGCGCTAATGTCTACGGCTGCGAGGTTCACGCTGTCAATCATCTTTAGGTAAGAATCAATTCTGTGATCTTTTCTTTTGTCAGTCACATGTCTCTAAGGATGTTAATTTTAGGATGTCAAAGTGCTGCTTTGAAAAGATAATTTTTTATCTTGCGCATGCGCAAAAAGAACCCGATGGAGACGAACCGTCTTCACATGATAGCCGTTCCCGTTTTCGGTGACAACATGAGAGAAAAAGCTCCGAGCCAGCCTGATTCTGTGATTTATACAGTAATTACAGTAATTATACGGCACCAGTGTTGCTAAAAATCGACTTTAAGACTGAAATCAGTAAACAAGTTCTTATGGGAAATAATATTTAAGTGTATTGTATATTTTTGAACCATACATATACATATACTGAAACTTAAAAATGAACTTTAAAGTTTATAAAATACTTAATTGAATTAACATGTGATATTTCTGCAGGTGAAGTTTCTCAAAGCGAAGTTCCAGAAAGGTTTGTGCTGCAGAAGAACAGATGGCAGCTCTACATGGGAATACAAGAAGACTAAAGTCATTCATATCATTGTGCAGTGTACAGGCAAGTCACCATGATTTATGTGAAATGTAATCAATAAATATTATTTAACCTTAATATCTAATTTTTTTTTTTTTAAATTGCAGGTCCTTTAAAAAAAAGTCTTTAACCTGCTGCATAAGCCTGATTAGTTGTAAATGATGCAGTGGGGAGTGAAAGACGAAGCACAATTCCTGGCTTTAGCGTCGGGCTGATGATCTGGAAATCACATCTATGAGGAATTGCATCAAACACTTGTACAACTCCAAACAACTTAATGTTCCTTTAAGCAAAACTCCAGTTTAAAATGTTCATATTAGGCTTGCTTCATTTAGGAGTTTTTCCATGTTTACCATTTTAGGTTTTAAAGCTTTATTAACAAAGATGATGTTTGATTTTCAAAGCTGTTGTTTAGAAATGTTTTTTTGTCAATGAAAAAACTGAATGCTGACGTGAGGATTGTAATAATGGATATGAAAATAAACAAATTTGTTTCATAGCAATGCAGTATATTTATTGAAAACTTAACATGAATACGTTATTCAGTAACAGAAACAAAGAAACAGTTGTGGATTTTCCTTTAAGGGCTTCTTCATGCAGTCAATCAAATGTTACGTTTACATTCAGCATTTACTCAGCGTACCTGTCAGTCACATTTATTAGAGGAAAAAATGCATCTGGGAAAGTCTGTTTGTGCTTAACAACTATATCAAAAAGAGTCATGTCAGGAAAGTTTTGTCCACATTGTCCATCAGCATCACATCCAGAGGAAGATGCACAGGTAAGAGACGCCAGTTCCTGCTCGTACATGCTTGCAGCTTCCTCTGCACTGGACTCCAGCTCCATTGAAATCCCTGACAGAGATAAATTAATAAATTAAAAATCCCTGACAGAAAAACATCGGCTACCGTTCATCTTTCATTCAGGAAAAAGTTGAGTTCATCAAAATGAGGAGAAAATGGGTTAAACCAGAAATTCATTAGGGAGGGGTCAAAACACCAAACTCAGAATAAAATACATTATTTCAGTCTTATAAAAAATACATTCTAAAACAATTTGATATTCCTCCTCTGCCTGAAAGACTAAAACGTTTTTTTTAAAGATTTATTTTACACTACAGACTTTGCCACCTTTAGTTACACACCTGGACGTGTCTGATGATGTGCACATCCAGTCATTTACTGTCATGTTTCTGTGCACTGACACACTCTAAAGTCACAGATCTTAATAGTGTGAATAAGACGCATTCATAAATGTTATTCTGAGACACAAACTGCTGCAGTTTACCTGACAGCTTTGCTGATTTATGCTGCTGGTACACCTGTCTGAGAATCCTGCCCACGTGACCCCCCCCCTCTCCAGCTGATGAGGTAACCTGTCATTAACGTATGACTGAAGGATCTTGGATCTGTCTGTAAACACCCACCTAGAAATCACGTTTAACGCTACATTTATTACATCAAACAAATGTGCCTCCATACCTTATCTGTGGATGGCGGGACTGCATTTCCTGATGTGCGCCGTCTTTAACACCCGTTTCTTCGCAGCTGCTGCTTTAGACAGAATCCTCTCACAGACATTTTGAAACATTTGTAAACCTGGTTGGTGTTGATATTTCTGGGTGCGTTCTGTCATCACATCCGCTAAATATTCAAAGATTAAAGTTTATGTTAACGTTTTACCGTCCCTTTCTTTGTTTACCTGCAGAACGGACGTCATCCACACAAACTACTTCCGGGTGAGCGTTCTGCTTCAGACGAAATATTCAAAAAATAATTTAAACCTTCATTATCTGTTTGCTGCATTTTTGATTTAATGTGTAAATGGGAAATACGGGGATTATCATGGTACATTGTTGTTTGGACGATAAAATCCGTCGTCGCTTCATTTAAAATACTTTTCAGTTCAAATGATTGACAAACATCATCATCCAATCAGCGTTGTCCCATAGTACCTGATTCTTCCGGTTTGGAAATGTTTTTCATTTTTGAAGATTTCGTTTTGTTTTCTGGAAATTCATTCTGTGTTCTGAAATGTTTTTCATTTTTTAATATTTCATTTTTTTTTCTGAAATGTTTTTCATTTTTTAATATTTCATTTTGTTTTTCTGAAATGTTTTCATTTTTTTTATTTCATTTTGTTTTCTGGAAATTATTTTTTTTCTGAAATGTTTTCATTTTGTAATATTTCTTTTTTTTTCTGGAAATTAATTTTGTTTTCTGAAATCTTTTTTTCTTTTTTTTCTTTTTTCTTTTTTATGTTTTGGTTTCTGAAATTTTGTTTTGTTTTCTAAAATGTAATACGCTTTTTAAATTGTTGCTGTGATCTTAAAAATGTTTTTGTATCGAGTGATTTGTTGAATGGTTTGCACTTCAGGGCCACCGTACTCCATCCATCAAGAACTCTCATCTTCCGTTTCTGAAGAACATTTTATAGCAATACGTTCAAAATTTACTCATTTCAACTTTTGGTCTGCTATAATCGAGTTTCCATTTAAGATCTGTAAGTGAAAGAATGCAAACAAAGAACACCTTTTTTTTTTCAAAAAAAGGAGGAACATTATTTAAAAAATAGGCTGCAGATTAGGGTTGTGCCGATGGACGATATCATCGTCCATCGTGATGGGTGACTGACATCCCGATGGAGAGACCACCATCGTGATGCCACGCCCCCGCCACGTTGCGCGTCCACACCATAAGCCGCGGTTACATGTACAAAATATCTTGATGGGATCAATGGTCGGATTAGTATCCAACCGTGTACATGGGCCCAGAAAAATGTTTTCAGAATATAAAAACGTTCACTAAGGTCACACTTTCCGCCGGAATAAATCATTCGCACATGCGCAGTAGGGTTTGAAAACCCGAAGGATATAAATTCCGCCAAGCGGCTTTTTTTTCAAACTTTATTGAATGTAACAATTCAATACAAAACAATGTTAAACAGCGCCGAGCGGCTATATACATTGACATGTCAGCTCGGTAAAATACGAGATGATCTTCTAAACGTGCTTTTAATAATGTTACGGTTATTATGAAACACCTGTTCGCTCATCATTTGAATTTTAATCCGTGTGGTCAGTGCCTTTTCTGGACGAAGCCAGGATTAGCAGTATGCTAACACGGGCTAACAACATTAGCTTTGGGTGGCGCTGCATGCTGTGAATAACATCAGTCTTTATTTAGTCGGGACACAACTGGAAACACAAATCCACGTCATTGTTTGATTGTTTTCTAAGGACTGAGCGACATTTCTGCTTTGAAGCTCAAACCGCTGTGTGTGCTGACGATCCGAGCTGTGCTCAGACACACACTTTTAGACCCGGTTCTGAGTTCGGTTGCTTGTACCCCCCCAGAGCTGCGGGACGGATCGCAGTCTTAAATCTCCCACACATAGCGCTCATGTAACAAAGCACCCCCCCCCCTTCCCCTCAAACACAAAGCTGTAAGTCCGCGCTCCACCGGTCCCTCAGTTTATACTGGATCATCGTGGATTAGTCATTAGTTGGGAAATAAAATGAAAAAAGCAAAAAAACGAATAGCAGTTATATAAGAAAGAAAAATATAAAAAAACACCCCCCCCCGACGATGTCATCGTCCATCCCGATGGTTGACAGCAAACATCGTCAACGGCCAATTTAAGGGACATCGCCCAACCCTACTGCAGATATGGCTTGTTTGTTTATTCTGTTGTTTAAAAAGAGCCGTCTGTTTTATTCTTTAACATGCATTTGTGGATCCTCAAACCTCTGCTTCTTCTCACATTACCTGAGGCTGTTGTGTCAACACTGGGTTGCAGTTTTCAATAAAAAATGGAAATGGAAATTGTGGGAGTTTTGAAGCATTAAAGTCCCACTCCAATCACCTTTTGATCTGTTTTCAAAGTGTTCCCAGTGGTCCTTTAATTATAATGATGCAGTTTTTTGCCAAAATCAAAAAACCTGTGTTGTTTTCTAGGACATAGTTTCTGCAGAGCGGCTGGAGTTCATCAGAACTTCACCTCTTAGTTGTGGGAGGGAATGTTGGTGTGGAGGAAGCCTGCGCTCATTTCCCCAGCTTCCCTTTATTTCCACTCTCTCCCGCTAACTTACAGCCCCTCACACCCCCAAGCTAACATTATCGGTGCAACAAACATGGTGAGCAATATTGAAGCTAACCAGCCGTACAGTTCTGATCAAGATTCCAGCTCAGACGAGGAAAACAAAGACGTACACTGATCTATTTGTCTGCAGGTGGATGCATCAGAATGGAGCGGAGCAGGGGGTTTGTGGCCCCCCAACAGTAGTTTGTAGTAACAACTACAGGCTTTTAATCTCCTCTTGATTCACAGCGATTGAGAAAAATGGCCTGAGAACATTTTAAAAAACCCATTTTCATTGGAGTGGGTCTTTGAAATACAATCTTTCTCAAATGATTTTCAAAATAAAGTTTTTTAGGTTAAAGTCATATTTCTGTTAATGAACAATTGGTGGTTCGATTCCTTCACCATCCATATTTTTCATCATTAAAAATCCTCAAAAACAAACAGATGGACTCAAACAGTCAACCAACATGTGGGGTTCAGCAAAAGACCAAAAGTCAACATGTACGGACTTCCTCCAGTCAGGACTTCAACCGCATCAACAAAAACAAATGCTTCAACATATTCTTTGTATTAACTGAATCTGATCTGTCCCCCAAGGACAGCTTGCTTTCTCCTGGCTCTTCTTGTACAGAAGCAAATGTACCAAACCTAACCATATTTCATTTAAATGAACTCACAGCTAAGTCACATTACTATGGTTTGACTTAAGTCTCCTTACCTTTTCTCATCACCAACAATTATGAACTTGGGGATACAGATGTATCCCTTGGTGCAATGACAGCTCCCTGCAGCCCAACACTTCAAACAAGACCTTATCCTTAATTTCCACAACGACCTTTCCCTGACTGCCCCTTCTGCATTTCCCTCTGAGCAACTCACACACTTCCAAACAGTAAAAAAAAAAGTGCATTTGCTTCCCAGGAGAAATTATTCTAAAGCAAAGATGGTTGCTGAGCTTCACCAAAACAAACACCAAAAAGTGCTGCAGACAGACAGCTAAGTCTGCTTGAGGAATTGAACCCACAGTCGGTTCAAATTGTTGGGTTCATGAAGGCGATTACAAGAAGATTTGGGGGAAGGAGCGCTGCAGTGAACATGACTGACCCGACTTCATGCAGGCCGAGCTTTTCAGAGCTGGAGGGGAGAGGCAATGAACGATTGATTTGACTATCCACAGTTTCCATCATCAGTGTCCCTGGGCTGCAGCCAACACCCCCTCCCACATACACCGCCCCCTAGGCACAAAAACGTCACAGGTCAACATGACGATTGGTGATTGATATACCAGCAGAACCACAAGCATCTGCACTAAGGATGGTGAGACTGAGGTTCTTCTGAGCTGCAGAGGCAGAATCGTTTCACTTTACTTCCTGTCAGGTCTCCTCGATAGTAGAAAGAGAGCTTTTGCAGTTGCATGTTTTTTTTTAATTATTTAAGTCAAATTAACTCAGACTGAAAACTTTGTGCAAAAATTCAAAAAGAATTCAGTGATATTTCTGTCAGTGATCCATCAGCTTTCCTTTATTACTAAAGGCTTCATAGCATCCGTGAGGAATCTGTCGTTTCCATGTTGGGCTTGGGGGGTCCACATAGCAAGAAGTTGCCCTCTTCACAGGAAACAGCTGAAGTGTGGGTCATGAAGTCCTTTCCTGAGCTGCAGCTTCTGGTCCCATCTTGACCAGGGGTGACTCCCTTTATATGGCATGTGCCTGCCCATGACAACCCCCATCTATTTACCTTCACAGGGGTCTGGACAGACAATCACAAAGGAGGATTGATGAACCTGAACCCAGAAGCTGTGAAGCCGTAGAGATGTTCCGCAGTCAGAGGTGCTGGAGCTCAGCAGGGTGTCTTATGTATCCAAGAGCCCACCCAAACCAGCCTACAAACTCCGCCCTCATGGACACAATGCAGCTTTGATTCCTCGGTTCCCTCGTCTTCCTCACTAAACACAAAATGCAAAGTCTATGTCTTACACACTTCTGATGATTATGCTGCTGCTGCTGATGATGATGAACATCCAAAGATGATTATGATGACGAAGAGCAGACACTGCTGTTTCAGAAAAAACAAAAGGATCATCTTCAGAGGAGCAGGAATGTTCAGCAGATTTTTTTTTAACTAGTCCTGTCCAACAGCTGAGCAAACAGATGAGAGCTGAAAGCTTCTTGTGTTGGACATATTTTACTTTTACAATAGGGGTGATGAATATTCTGACACAGTAGGTGTATATTTGAATAAACCCTTTTTGGAATTTATACTAAAATGTATTTGTCTTACTTACATTTGTAACATTTTTGTGTTGGACCGGACGGAAAAGAAAAGGAGGGAAGAAGGGAGAGGGATGTTGGGGGGCGGGGGGCGGATAGGAGGGTGGTTATAGAAGGAGGGGGTGGGGGGTAAAACCATGAAGCAGCATAAAGCAACAACTTGCTGAATGTTTATAATCATTACAGTCAAGTTTGGCTGAGTAACACACATCTAGAAGGGGCGTGGCCTGTCCACACACACACTGAAATGTTACAAACATACCTGTTGGCTCCAAAAGAAATGTTCCTACAAACATGTCAACATGTACACAATGCAACTCATGTTCACACAAACATACTTACGACTTCAGACCAACACATGTGAAACATTTCATTCAGTCACACAAACTATTTGTGCAAAGGTGAGCTAACACCTGTGCTTGAGAGAGAGTTTATGTTCTTCTAAGGTGGATGATGGAATGTAAAATGAAAGAGGCAGAGTGTCCAGTCATCCCCACACCAGGACCCCTGCCGCAGCGGCAGCAGCAGCGGACCCCCCAACACCCGCACGGTAGCAGATAGAGAACAACCGCCCGGCGGGCAATCGCATCCCCCACCCAGGCCAGCAGGACCACAACAGGGTTGCCAAGGGCCTGACACCCCCTGCCAGGGATGGGGTAGGGGACAGATGGTCAGAGGTCCCACCTTCCTTGAAATGTTTGTGTGTTTGTGAGCGTGTGTGTGTGCGTGTGTTCTTGAGGGGTAAAGGGTGTGTACTAAAGGGTGCAGTTTAAAATTGGCAGGTAAGGCACTGAGAGGACATCTGCTGATTACTCACAGTGATGCCCAAGCACCCCCCCCCCACCACCACCACCACCAAGGGTCCAACATGACTATGGTGCAATTAAAACTGAGAGGGGGGGGATCCCGTTTCCATACGGCAACCATGGGAAGGGGACCACTGCCAAGTAGCCCCTCCCCCCAAAGTGCATTGCAGGCTGACCCCCCTACCCTACCCCCACCACACCTCAATAACTGATTAAATGAAGAAGAGGGTAAGTCAGCAGATTTGCTGTTTGGAGAGGGGTCACATACTGAACAGACTGATGACCCCAGCTGTGGAACATCTGCAGGAACTAAAGGCACCAGGATGTCCATTCTGGAGCTGAGAAAGCCCCAACACTGCAGGCTGGAGCTCAGATGGTTTACCGGAGCTCTGACATCAGGCTCATGAATGCTCTGCCTCTAACCTTCATTTAGATGAAGGATAATGTGTGCAAGCACATGTCTGTTTGTGTGTGTGTGTGCACGTATGCGTGTGCATGTGGGATGGGGGGTTCACTTTTGGGACCACAAATCATTTTAACTGAAAACAGCTTCCTGGGCTCTCCACACTTGTGCATGTTCACACATGCAAACTAACAGTGCATTCAAGAAAAAATCTGTTGTGTTCTGACTGGAACCTTCAGCAGCAGAACTGAGGAACCATCGGAATTCTTTCGAGGATCACAGCCAGGTCTCAGAAGGATTCTCCGACAGGCCTTTTTAGCCTCAAAACGTGTTTCTGCTGGAAACAAATCTACTCAAACTCTGAATCCTGTCTGTGTCTGTGGATTAGACAGCTTAATTTAATGTTTCCCCTTACTTATTTCTGTTTCTAAGAGATCAATGTGGCAAAAGAGCGTGTTTCTGTGGCTTTGTTCTGATGTTTCCTGATGTGATAAGCTGCAGCTGAAGCACACAACTGCATTCATTTTCATGGTGGCTCTGGGTGATAATTGTTTTGTGGATATATTAACTCTTTCTTTAGCTGGACTACTGTTCTTTGAGGCTAGGATTGATGTTATTTCTGCAGCTGCTCAGTAAGTTCAGGCTTCACAATGCAGTTTGTTCAAAAAACTATTAAGGAAGTTATCCATGAAACACAGCCGCACACGCACATGTTATTTTCATAGACATAGAGAGCAGCTACAGAGCTGCAGACAAGAAGTTCAACATGGTGAACATTGAATCTGTGCCGTCACAGATCCTTTCATGGAAGGGTTTCTGATCTTTTTGGTCCCAATCTACTGGATTCAAGTCCAGTCATCTGCTGCAGCTCATCAGACTCAAGGTTACCCAGGTTACCAGGTTACGGATCATTGCCAGATGTTGATGTCCTTTATCATTGAGATTTCTCCAAACAACCCCCCCCACACACACACACACACACAGATATTTCGTCTTTCTCAGAATGTTCAAAGTTGTGGTGAAAATCCCAGCAGATCAGTGGTTCCTGAAGCATTCAGCTACAGAGATAACCGTGGGAGAAAAGGCTCCGAGATGAAACTGCAGCTGTGGGGCTGATGGCATATGGATCTTTTTCATCTGTTCAAACTGATCATTGGTCGCGCACAAGCGCCTGAAGTTTCCAACGGCAGACACGCCTCCCTTAAAAACTGCTGGATGACTGATGATCTTCATGTAAAGTAAAAACTGCCATCCATTCGTCAAAAACCAAACGTACTGAACTGATCCTTAGCCTTTGTTGAACTCAGATCACATTTCAATCTGCACTGATTGTTCCCCCCCTAATCAATCATGGAGGTGGCACCCCTACTATCTAAAACCAAATGAGGCTTCAAGCAGTTGTCTGTAAAGAGTCCTTCACTCGCCCTCTGTCCCCCGGCAGCACCTTCTCCGCCAACGCCCCCCCCACAGTGTCAGAGCTCCATCACCTGCAGGGGGCGGTCACTCGCAGCCGCTCGCCTGCAGCTGAACTCTAATTGCTTTTCCACCTGATGAAGAGTCATGCTGCTTCAGTGCGAGCATCATCAGGGCAAACACAGCTCATTAACTGGCACAGTTTCACTGATGGTGCCTGAGGTGAGGGGGGGGGGGGGGGATGACTATTTTGAGGGATGACCCAGTTGAAAATAGCAGTAGGAGGTGGGACAGAAGGATGCTATAGATTTTATTCTCCCTTTTTTTGACCTTGACACACTTCAGCTGGAGTCTCCCTGTGGTGCTACTAACTAACAGCACCCCCCCCCCCCACACACACACACACACACACACATCTGAATACAAAATATAGAACAATGTGGAAGAAGTTGTTGGTTCTCAGATCAGAAGCTTTTTTGTTGGAACATAAGCTGTTGCTTTGAGTTCAGATCATTGCTGCACTTTCTCAGTTTCTGCTGCAGCTTCTTGACCCCCCCAGCTTACTGAGGTTGTTGTCTGCTGTTGCTGGTCCTGTGATGCCCCACTGTCAGTGCAGTTATTCTTTGTTACTGACAAGTTGCAGTCATGCATCACTTCCTGTCCTCTGTTTTTGGGTGCCCCCTTTTTCTGGCATTTTTCTCTCCTCATCACTGATTCCCATCACTCAAACCCTCCAGGATTCCTTTCAGGGCAAAGGAGAGGCAGCGTCAGAATGCTGAATATATCAAACATTTTTGTTCTGTTTTGCTTTCAGGGGATCGCAGAGGAGCCATCCCCTCATATCACTTGTCTGCTCCCTCGTCTGTGGTCTGCAGGACCCTATGTGTGATCCAAACCCACCAGGATGGACCTGGAATGTCTCGAAAGCCTCTCAAACAAACTTCATTCAGGCAGCTTTGCTTCACCAACATTTCTGTCACACCGTTCAGTGGATAACTAGCCTTTATTCAAACATAACCAGCTGAGCCGAAAGATATTCAGACTGTTCTAATTTAGAGAGCTTTGCAGATGCAGGATTTCCTGAACCAGAACCATGCTTCTCACATCCTGCTGCCACAGTGATCCAGATGGAAGAAAACAGATGTGTCTGTCTGCACTCCAAAAGGAGATGTTCAGCAATCTGAAGGATCCAGATCAGGGATTTTGTGGCCCTTTTGCTGCACTGCCTGCTTCTGCACCAGTCTGTCTTCAGCCGGACAGAGTGATCTGGACGAGAGGATGACCGGACAACATGAAGACGTTCTGCTGCGGCTCTCGCACTGCCTCGCTGCACGCCAACCCCCAGCAGAGTCCATGCATTCACCGCCACAAATCAGAGAGCAGCAGGCCTTCAACTGAGGAAAGCGATCCTGCTCTGAGCCAGGAAGTGCAGCGAATCTGAGATGGAGGGGGACCACACACACAGGGAGAAAAACGAAGGAGAAAAGTGGGGGTCAAATAAAATGGCTCTCCACCAGCTGCTCAACAGGGGTCTCACTTGTTTTCAACAGTTCTGGGCCGTCCTTCTGTCAGGGGGGCTGTTGGCCACCCGGATCTGCTCCGTCAGCCATTACAGGAATGGCCTGCATCACAGGGAAGGGGGGCAACAGAGGTGACAGAACGCCTAGCAGACAGCAGCAGCACTGCCATGATTGGCTGATTAAAAACAAGCCCACCTCCCACCCCTCAAACCCTCCAGCTCAGAGCAAAGAGGGGGTACAACAGGGAAGATTAAAATCCTCTGGGGATGGGGGGCATGAAGGCATTAGGCCACAAGAAATGTGTGAGAGTGATTCAGAGGAAAAAGTCCACAAACAGAGAGATAAGGTGAAAATCTGAGCTGAGAAAAGAAAAGTCCCAACAAGGAAAAAACTCTCAATATGCCAGTCTGTGAGCCCCCCTTTTTTGTTTCGCTTAAAAATATTTCATTGAACTATAATGGTCCATGAAAAACTAACTACGCCAACTGAGCACACTGACGACTCTGAAATGTTTCTTTAAAAAAAATACACAGATGGATGCATACATGCGAGTGTGACAAAAAGTGTGTATTTTCATGGATTTTCAACATTCTATTAATAGAAACTAAGTGTTTTTGTTGTAACAGCATGTTGGTCTGATTATTTTATGACTACAAAAAAAAGTTTCATTAAAACGCCAATGAGTCATCCTGTCAATATGTAGCATTTTTAATAATAAAATGTATAAACAAAATGTTTAAAAAATCAGCAGAAGTCACCAAAAAAATTTAGTAGGCTTGACCAAAAAAACACTGCTCCTTAGCTAGATTGTAACACCTAACTGCTAGACCATCTCCATTGACCTGAGTTTACTGAATGGTTTTTGCTTTGATACAAATAAAATGTCCTTTTTAAAGAGAATTTTAGAATACAATAGAACACTGTTTTGGGCTCAATAGACCGCCGTTTTTTTTTTTTTTTGGAACAAATCACGGCGGGTGTAAATGATCTGCTCCTTTTGAAACCTATTTTAAAAAACCTTGTTTCTGATGACTATCACACCACTTTTTTCCTGACGCATTTGTTCCTCCCTTCTTGCCGTACTGTGTGTGAAAACCCCTCTATCACTCTAGGTTTCACTGGGACGGCGTTGTCTCCTCTCCGCTTCTGCCAGGACGAATCGCAGCGAGATCCTCGTCACGCTCAATTGTCCATTTACCACCATATCAAAAGCACACGACACCCTCCCACTCCTCTGTCCCCACCCTCCCGCTTCATACCACACCATCCAACCTCCCGCCTTTCTATACTTGCCCTTTTCCTACTGTTACTAAACAAATCTCCTCTGAGACACAATAATTTATCGTCCCGGCTGAGGAGGCAGAGCAGGACAGGTTGGCCTCCTGAGCTGACCCCCGCCAAAGTCCCGGCTGCTTGTTTCCCCCTGTCCCTCTGGCCCCCATTCAACCAGTCACAGAGCAAAGAAAAACAGAGGCGACAGAAGGACTTAGACTGGTGCCCCCATGTACGCCTGACTGAACGCTGCTGAGCCTAATACCCTCTAATCTGGTCATCAAATACCCCCCTGCCTTTTTTTAAGTCAGTCTACCAATGAGACTAGAAGGGATGTCTGCCCATAGAGGGATGCAGGACAGAGAACAGAAAGAGGAGGCAGAGAGACACATGAATGTGGAGCAGAGGAAGCAGCATAAACATTCAGCTCAAGTTCAAAGAGAAGCAAAGCAATCATTTTAAATTCTAGAACGAATCTGATTTGAACCATTGTCTTCCAAATACTTGAAGCCATGTAGAACTGGCCTGAACCACTCAACAGCGGATTCAAACCTGCCCGCAGTAAGACAAAGCATATTACTGTTTGGTGAGTTTAAATGGCCAGAGCATCATCTGGCATCATCACAATTCATTTTCAGAACAAATGAGATTAGACCACCTGCTGTCAGTCAGCCAGCCAATCCTTGTTTTCTGAAACTGCACAAAGATCTGTGATCTTCCTGAACCAGGACTCCTCTGCAAGCCTGCTTTCATCGGTGGAACAAGACACCTTCATTTTCCTGGTGTTTCCCTTTACATTGGAGCTCAAAAACGCCGCTTGTCCTCACCAGTCATTTTATTCACCACCTTTTTTCTAACGTGATGCCATCCAGTACCATTCACTTGGTGCTGGAACCTAAAAGAAAAAGTCCCAAAAAAACCATTATGCAGAACCAAGGAACACCAAATCAGGAAAAATGATCCAAAAATCTAGGCACATCTCATCTGTTTCGTCTTTTTTCCATGACATTCATCAGAAACACTGCAGGACTTCAGCACCCGTCTATATGTGACCACTGCAGCCATCTGTCAGAGGACTCCCTGTTACACCACAAAAACCTGCTGGGCCCACTTGGCCCAAACTATTCGCAGTCAGCCTTTCTGGACAGATGGTGAAGAAATGCCTCCTTCTTATCCACCATCTTTACTTCACCATCCCCAGGTCTGTCACCTTCTTTGTCTTCTTTTTCCCTGCCCCCCAGCAGCTTCATCGCTTCAGGTGAGAGCAGGAGCGATTAGCGTGGTCCATAGTCTTTGTTACACACCTCAGCTGTTCCAATTACATGAGCAGAGCATACTGAGGGCAGAACAAAGAGGAAGGGATCTGCCAAACCTGCCAGGATAACGTGGCAGTGAGGAATCCTGGCCTCCCTCCACCGACACCCCTTTTCAGACCCCTGCAAGGATCTGTGCTCACAAACACTAGAGGACAACAGCCTCAGAGCTGTCAGGTTCCTTGCTCTCCAGCTGTGCCCGCGGGCCTTTCCATGTGATGACATCATTCCAGGTTTGACCCAGACTGACAGAAACCTTATGCTTGTATGCAGTCGGCCAGCGCTTGGGGCACTGGAAACTGCAGAAGAACAAAAGCCTGCTGTTAGTGGGAGCTATGAAGACACCGAAACACGCTGAGGTTTCCCGAACCTGCAGAATCATGATCGCCAGTCAGAGTCTTTCTGGGCAGCCAGACTGTGGGGAGACATGGAGAGCTGTAATCCATTTAATCCCATTAATAATCCTCATGTTTGTGGAAAAACTGAAGAACTCAAGGTTGTGAACGTTGACAGTTTTTAACAGATGTTGGCAATCCTTGGAGGTCTGAAAGGCAGCATCTTCATCCTGCAGCAGCCCTCACTTGAATTTGAGTGTATGGAGCTCCAGGGATTCCCCACAAACACACACACATGTTCACCCAACCAGGTGTGAAATTTCTCAGACAGTGTATTCCAGAAGCTCATTTGTTAACAGGTAGTTGATGGGAGCTTAACCTCGTCGAGTTCTCCGTTCTGTCAGGACGTGTCAGCCTGAATCAGGGTTTGCACACCAGGGATGTGCACAGGATTTCAGAGGGGCAGGGGCTCAAAGTCAGAAAAAGGCAGCAAAAACACTTTTTTTGTCCTTTAAACAATATGAAAATTAAGTAAACTACTAATAGATAATTACTCAGCTATGATACCTGTGTTGATGAAAGTGATACAAAAGTCATGTTTTATGTAAACCAATTACTGTCAACATGACTTTTTTCACTTTATCATAGACTTGAAAGACATAGAAAGCAATAAAACACTGGAGTCTATTTATGTTGGCACAACGTCCTGCAGACATCTACATGAATCAAGTTGAATCCAGTTGGTAATGTTTTAAACACAAACATCCAACAACTTTCATACCCAGAATGCTGGAATTATTAATAATATTTAATGATATGTTGCTGTGAGGACTCTGTAGTTCAGTTCAGTTTTTCAGTGGTGGTTTTGGTCCTGTTCTGTCCTCTGTCAGTCACTCCAGGTTCATGTCAATCATCCCCAGATGTCTTCTTTCCTGTTCATTGTCTTCAGTGGGTAGAAGTGTCTGGTTTTCAGGTCTACATTGTCAGGTCATCTGCTTTTTGTTTCTCCACGGTTGTTGTCCTGTTTACATTTATTCATTAAATGTATACATTTCTGCCTCCAAGCCCAGTTTCCTGCATTTTGGTTCCCACACCTCCAGTTCCTGACAGATGTATCCAATGTGACTGGTTCTATGTTGGGATACACAGCTACATTCTTTTCTGCATCTGATCCTCTAAACACAGACTTTTGTTGTGACTGAAAAGATGTTGATACAAAAAATTATGAAACTGAATAATAAAGAGTTTAGAGAAGGTGGTTCTTTAAAAAATACAACGTTAAACAATACAAAACGGGGGGGGGGGGGGGGGGGGGGGTTGGCAATTTTTTCTTGAACCTTTACCAGAAAATGATTCATGCTAATAAAAAAGGAGGACACTTTTAAATACGAGGCAAAAAGGGCAGGTGCTCAAGCACCCCTAGGCCTTATGTGTGCACGTGCCTGCTGCTCACCCCACCGCACACACCAGAACACACACACCATGGAAGCCTTTTTTCAAACCTGCAGAGATGAAGTTTTGATAAATCCAAAGAATTAAAAGTCGGCAGCCTAAGCCAAACTCCCCTCATACACACAGACAAATACACACACACACACACATACACAACCCACCCTTCTAACAAAATGTTTCATTTTCCATCCTTTTCACTCTGCGCTCGGATGCAGAATCTGAGAGTTCTCCAAAGCCAGAGTGGAACTATCATCCAAAACCATAACTGCTGCTTTGCATCCTGGATCAGTTGTCTTCTCTTGTCTGCTTCACATCTGCTGTCCCTTCACCTGACTGCTATGACTTGATAACGCTCTTTTTCAGGGTCAAGTGTTGTTGCTGTAATAAACCTGACTCTTGGTCATCACAGAAGTGAATCGCTGATGATCCAGACTTCTCCAGCAGTCCCATCCATCAGGCTGAGGCGTCAAAAATCGTCTCTAAACCAATTTATTTCAGTGATCAGGTCATGAGATGCTTCGCTCAGAGAGAGACGAGGATCATCACCGACGAACAAACTTCTCCCGGATTCCTGCGCGCAGATTTAACCACAGAGCTGCGCACCACAACAACACAAGCGTAGGTCACTGCAGACGGACGGGCGCTCACAAAAGATAATTGAACAAAGGCGCGCGCACTGAAGTTCAGGAAATAAAATATTTTTTAAAGAAAATTTTAACTTTTTAACAAACAAACATTTGAGAAACAAATAGTCCCCTCTAAGCCGCTGCGTCATTACTTTGTGTGCAGTCTGCAGGTTGGGGAATGGGGCGCCGTGAGCGCAGGAAGCCTATCCTAACGCGGCGAGCCTTACCTTGTTGGCAGCCGAGAAGCAGCTGCGCTGTGAAGAGCAGCCAACAGCAAAAGGGAGTCTCCATGTCCGAGGAGGAGAGAGTACTGGAAGATCAAACTGTCCCGCGGGTGTGGGGAGGGTTCCCTGTTCAGGTTCAGACCTTACAGCCCCATGAAGCCCCTGTGTGTCTCAAGGTCGTTGTTGTCACGGTGCGCCCGCTACTCTGCTCCGCGCGCTCTGACTGACTGAGAAGCCGTCAGACCGGAGCGGTGCGCCGCCCACAGCCCGGGGCCACACCGGGCCGTAGCTCCGGTCTCTCCGTGATCCGGTCTTAGAGCGGCTGCAGTCCAGATCTGTTTTTGAAACGTGAATATTTTAACACGCAAGCGATGGTGTCGCATAATTAAAATAAAAGTCAAAACCAGAAATGCTTTTTCATTTTCAAAATGAAGCTGCATTTTTGACTCAAAATTAAAATGAAAAAGCAATCCACCAAAATGCTTTTTCATTTTCTATTTCAACACCGCTTATTCTGTCACTTAATTAAAATGATAATTAAAATGATATTTGACATTTCATTTTCAAGACGTTCTCTGGTAAATGTGTAGCAAAATTCATTTAGAAAGGTCTAATTTGACAATTAAAATGGATTAACAGAAATGCTTTTTCTTTTTCAAAATTAAGCTGCATTTTTTGACTCAAAATTAAAATGAAAAATCAATACTTCAAAAAGCTTTTTCATTTCTACTCAAAATCCGCTTATTCTGTGTCATAATTAAAACCAAAATGCAAAGAGGGGATTGCATTTGGGTTTTCACATCCAGCCTGCAAAAACTGTCGCGTAAGTCAATTTATTTTAGCATTTCCAGAGGGGAGGTGGCGCAATGACGTCAGTGCTTTCTCCGTGTGTCCGGCTGCTAACAGACACATGCTAGGAGCAGTGCGGCAGAGGAGAGGGCTTTGTCACGTTTGTGCACTCCTGATGATTGAACTCATCTTCTCAGGACTACGTAGCATTTCCGCCTTCTGTGGTCCTCCTTTGGATGCACCGCGGTTCGAAACTTTCGCCCAGACGACTTGCTTTATCTTCGGACCGGCAGCCGGATCGCGAAGGCAGAAGTGCAGACCTGAGAAACTAAACCATCATATGAATTTGTGTTTCCAGTGGTGTCCAGACAAAATAAAGGCTGATGTAATTCCCACATATTTACATCCAAGATAGTGATACAGTAATAAAAGGACAGATCCGTGGCTGTGTACGGCTGTTTGGCTCCAAAAGATACGTGTTCGTCCAACCAGCTAACGTTTAGCATGGCAAAATCTGCTGGAGCTGTTGATGGGCTCCATCTGTCCTGGAACAGCAAAGTCAGCGCCACGCTGCAGGAGACTATCTTCTAAATGTGCGGTTTTAGCTGTTATAATTATTATGAAGGGTCAGCTCGCTCATAATGTTTTAAATCTGTGCGGTCAGGGCATTTTCTTTGGCTGCAAGGACCCGATAGAAGCGTTAGCATTAGGCTAATCTGTGCTAGAAAAATTAGCCTCGGAGGAACAGAACTCCAGGCGGTCAATCCAGCAATGAGCAACTTGGATGTAAATATGTGGGAATAACATCAGCCTTTATTTTGTTCAGAACACCACTGGAAACACAAATTCATATGATGGTTTAGAGTTTCTCAGGTCTTTGAGCAGCATTTCCGCCTCCTGCGCTTCGAAGCTTCCCCGGATAAGCTTTCTCTCTGGGTTTAACTCAAAGAGCTAGTCCGAGGGAGAAGCTTCGAACCGTGCGGACAGCGGGGCTTCCGAAGGCAGCTGTGGTCCCAAACTCCGGACTGCAGAAGGAGCTAATGCTGCTACGTAGTTCTGAGAAGCTGTGTATAATCATCAGGGGAGCACAAACGTCACAAAGCCATCTCCCCTGCCGCTAGCACAAAGCTGATCCTAGCATGTCTGTGTCTCTTAGCAGCCGGACACACGGAGAAAGCACTGACGTCATCGCCCAATGGTGGTCACACCAGATACTGACTGGTTGTTTGAGTCCCCTGACCCCCTCAATAAAACAAAACTGAAGATTTCAGAGTGGCCTTTTCTTGTGGTCAGTCTAAGGCACACCTGTGCAATAATCATGCTGTCTAATCAGCATCTTGATATGGCACACCTGCGAGGTGGGATGGATTTTCTTGGCAAAGGAGAAGTGCTCACTATCACAGATTTAGTCAGATTTGTGAACAATATTTCAGAGAACTGGTTATTTTGTGTATGTGGAAAATGTTTCACATCTTTGAGTTCATACCATAAAAAATGGGAGCAATAACAAAAGTGTTGCGTTTATATTTTTGGTCAGTGTAAGTAGAAAATGAAAAAGCATTTTGAAGTATTGATTTTTCATTTTAATTTTGAGTCATTTGATGCAGTAACATTTTGAAAATTAAAAATCCATTTTAATTGTCAAATTTGACATTTCTAAATGAATGTTGCTACACATTTACCAGAGAACTTTTTGAAAATGAAAATGTCAAATACTATTTTCATTATCATTTTAATTAAGTAATAGAATAAGCAGTGTTGAGGAAGAAAATGAAAAGCATTTTGGCGGAATTTAATTGTGTGTCAAAAAATGCAGCTTCATTTGGAAAACGAAAAAGCATTTCTGGTTTTGACTTTTATTTTTAATTATGCTACAGAAATACTTCCATAACTTTTCAGGATGTAAAGGGCATAGGTGTACAGATGTTGAGTATCTGCAGAGAGATGTCCACTTGTTCAGATGCTACCACCACAAATGACTCAGAGTAGAAGACATTTTGCTCAGCCCAGCCCCCTTCAGGTGCTTTACTACGTCTGGCTACTTGAAAAAGCCCTGCCTGCTACACTTTGCAGTCATTCGTTTGTGTTTAGTTACAGTTGTTTAGCTCACCTATGTTTTGTTTTGTTCAAGTTGTATTTCTACAAAGACTCCCTATCTTCTTTGTTTCAGGTTTTGTGTTTGAACCAGACCCACTCCCACCCTCAAATTGCCACAGTATTTTTTCCTGCCCTTTTATGGGATGACTGCTGCATGCCCATGTGTTTTCACTCTGAGAGCTGTGACCATGAATTTTTCAATGGGACAGCAACGTTTTGTTTTGTGACCCAGCAGCTTCTGAGTGGACAGTTTCATCTGATGCAGCATCTGTAGATGACACAGACAATCTTTTAGAAAACTTACAGCATCTGTTAAATAGTCACATAATCTGGGCTGAGACCTGTTAACCAGCTCTGCAGTAATCAGTAAGCAAGAGATGCCTTTGCTGTCAGGACTTGCTGAACCTATTCATGTATGGGACCTTTCATTCAGCTGTTATTTGCCCCAATATCACATCCCAATGACCTTCTCATCATCCCATAGCAGCAAACAAGCTTAATTCTGTTTCCTGTGGAAAACCTTGCAGCTCAGCATACGTCTTGTGGATGGTCCAACAGTGGGTCTTTTACGGATGTTGTTTCTTGTGAATCTGAATCACTATGAACGACTGAGCTAGAAAACATTGTTATTGTTGCCTCTTCCCTTTAGATCCACCCGACACATTTCCTTTGTGCAGGAGTATTTGTGACATGAAAAGCTGCAGTTGTTCGTTCGATCCGATCCAGCAAAGGCAATGGAGAAAAAGTTTATTCAGCCTCCTCACCCTGTTAACCCCTTAACCCTGGGGGGGAGTTGATACTGAAAAGACGATGAAAGCATTTGCAGTGATCCGGAAACCTCAGTTCACACAAACTTTGCAGAACAAGTGACTGAGCTCAACCCTGGAGAACAGCCTGAAATAAACAAGATGGTCTGACTTAAAATCAGGAAAGTCTGTTGTCTTTAGGAGGAAATGGTCACCAGCATTTAAATGTTTAAATTATAATGCTAACAGATGTCACATGCAGAGACGGACACCAATGCTCCTCCAAAGCAGATTCATCTGAGTTTAGCTTCTTCTGGGTCCATCACAGACAGATCCTGTCAGTCAGTTAGCAGTGTTGTGCAGCAGAGGCCCTTCCTGGAGATCAGTGGTTTGAGAACAGCCAGGGCCAACCTGTCACGTGGCATCAGGGTGGCCAGAAGGAGCACTCCAGGAGGATGGCTGACCGCTTCAGAGACACCAGGAACCTGTGGCGGGGCATTCAGAGCATCACTGATTACAGGCCCGGCCCACAGACCTGCAACAACTCAACCCCTGTGCTGAACCAGCTTAACACCTTCTTTGCCCGCTTTGAGACAGACAACAGCACCCCAGCACAGAAAGCTCCTCCTCCTCCTCCCAGCGACCTGATGGTGCTGATGCTATCATGTCATCCCCCAGCAGCTCATCCACAAGCTGGACCAACTAGGACTCAACACCTCCCTGTGTAAGTGACTGCTGGACTTTCTGACAGGGAGACCACAGGCAGTTCATGCTGCCCATATCACCTCCAGCACCATCACAATGAACACAGGGGTCCCCCAAGGATGTGTGCTGAGCCCCCTTCTCTTCACTCTGCTGACTCACGACTGCATCCCAACATCAACCTCCAACCTCTTCAGTAAGTTTGCGGACACAACAGTGGTGGGTCTCATCAACAGTGGACCTACAGGAGTGAGGTGAGCAAGCTGGCTCTGTGGTGCGAGGACAACAATCTCCACCTGAATGTGGAGAAGACAAAGGAGATGATTGTGGACTTCAGGAGAACTCACACCCAGCACGCTCCACTGATCATCAATGGTGCTGCTGTGGAAAGGGTGAGCTGCACCTGGGGGTGCACATCTCTGAAGACCTGTCTCTGTACCACAACACTACTTCACTGGCCAAGAAAGCCCAACAGCGCCTGTACCTCCTCCGCAAACTGAAGAGGGCTAGAGCCCCCCCCTATTGCAGACCTTCTAAGGTGTTGCCATTGAGAGCATCCTGACCAGCTGCATCACCGTGTGGTACGGAGCCTGCACCGCTTTCTGCAGGAAGACTCTGCAGCACATTGTAAAACAGCAGAGAATATCATCGGTGTCCCTCTCACTGGCCTCTCGGACATTTACACCTCACCCGCAAAGCCATCAGGATTGCATGTGACCCATCACACCCATCCCAGAGTCACTTCAGGAGGAGACTTTGCAGTCTCCTCCTGATGTTTCCAGAATATGTCCGCCAGGTACTAAACGTCACTCCATCTACGAATAACGTACAAGTTGTTTCTTTCAAAAATCCCTGGAAGCAGCTCAGGTTTGGTCTTAAGCAGCAACAGATGGTTAGGTGTGAGGGCTTCTAGGTCGTTGAGGTCGGTAGAAGCTGTCGCAATGGGCCGACTGAATATGATCAATTCTGCCTTACAAAGTAAGGTATGAAGACTATGAAGGTAAATATGTTCCAAAAAGGACGCACTTGTAAATTTGATGTTAGAATTTGTAATATAGTATGTGAAAACTTACACAGCAAAAACCTGCATCTGTGTGTAAAAATCTTCTGCTGTAAAGTCTGACAAACAAAGTCATAACTGACAAATTCCCATTTGCATGTGTTCATTTATATGGAAGCGATTCTTTAGCATAAATAAAAGTAAAAGGTAATTCCAGAAATGCTTTTTCTTTTTCAAAATGAAGCTGCATTTTTTGGCTCAAAATTAAAATGAAAAAGCAATCCGCCACAATGCTTTTTCTTTTTCTACTTCAACACTGCTTATGCTGTCACAAAATTAAAATGATAAAGAAAATAGTATTTGACATTTCATTTTCAAAATGTTCTCTGTTAAATGTGTAGTAAAATTCATTTAGAAATGTCTAATTTGACAATTAAAATGGATTAACAGAAATGCTTTTTCTTTTTCAAAATGAAACTGCATCAAATGACTCAAAATTAAAATGAAAAAGCAATATTTCAAAATGCTTTTTCATTTTATACTTAAAACCGCTTATTCTGTGTCATAATTAAAACAAAAATGCAAAGAGGGGATTGCATTTGCATTTTCACATCCACCCTGCAAAATTTGTAGCAAAATTCATTAATATTGAGCATTAGCAGAAGGGAGGCGGGGCGATGACGTCACTGCTTTCTCCGTGTGTCCGGCCGCTGAAGTTGGCTTGCGATTGACAGCTTCTGATTCGTGAGGGCACTAAAGGAACATTCCACAGCATTTTTCGCATTAAGATCCAGGAATCCAGGTTTGAGCAGTCCAGGTCCAGCGGTTTGTGAACAGGACCCGGTTTTAGGTGATCTTAATGCGAAAAATGCAGCAGAATGTTCCTTTAGTGCCCTCGCGAATCAGAAGCTGTGAATCGCCAACTTCAGCGTCGTCTGACCGCACCGATTTAAAAACATATGATTGAGCAGAGCAGGCCCTTAAGTATAATCTTAACTGTGTGATAAAAGCACATTATGAAGATAGTCTCCTGCAGCTTCACGCTGAGTGTGTCTTTTTGGTCCAAGCAGCAAACGTTTACCACGGTGAAATCTGCTATCTGTTGATGGGGCTCCAGCTGTCATCGAACAGCAAATTCCGCACGAAGCTGCAAATAAATTTGTAAATATGTTGGAATTACATCAGTCTTTATTTTTGTTCTGGACACCAGTGGAAACACAAATTCATGTGATGCTTTCTCAGATCGTAGCAGCATTTCCGCCTTCAGCGATCATGATCGGGAGCTTCGCGCTCCGCTATGCGAAGGCAGCTGGTGGTCCAAAGAAAAAAAGCTTGTCCGCGGTGCGTCCGAATGAGGACCACAAAAGGCGGACATGCTGCTATGTAGTCCTGAGATGCTGTGGAAACTCATCAGAAGTTCACAACCAACTCAAAGCCGTTTTCTCTGCTGCTAACACAGTCTGCTCCTGGTGAGTCAGACACACGGAGAAAGCAGTGACGTCATCGCCCCGCCTCCGCTCTGCTAATTGCTCAATGTTAATGAATTTTGCTTCAAATTTTGCAGTGTGGGTGTGAAAATGCAAATGCAATCCCCTCTTTGCATTTTCGTTTTAATTATGACACAGAATAAGCGGATTTAAGTAGAAATGAAAAAGCACTTTGAAATATTGCTTTTTCATTTTAATTTTGAGTCATTTGATGCAGCTTAATTTTGAAAAAGAAAAGCATTTCTATTAATCCATTTTAATTGTCAAATTAAACATTTCTAAATGAATTATGCTACACATTTAGCAGAGAACTTTTTGAAAATGAAATTTCAAATACTATTTTCATTATCATTTTAATTAAGTGACAGAATAAGCAGTGTTGAGGAAGGAAATGAAAAAGCATTTTGGTGGATTGCTTTTTCATTTTAAATTTTGAGTCAAAAAATGCAACTTCATTTTGAAAATGAAAAGTATTTCTGGTTTTGACTTTTCTTTTTATTTATGCTACACAATCGCTTCCATACATTTAGAGTTACATGATTACAACTGCTCAAATGTGCTGCTGCGCTGGAATCTGCTGGCGCAAATCACAAATGCGGTACAACTGCGCTCGGACTTCTGACACAGTGCTTGCGAGAAACTTGTGTCAAAGCTGATCTGTGTCCAAAAATGGAACAAGGGGGAGGGGGAGTAGAGGAGGGGGGAGTCAACCATTCAGAGTACAGGACTCGGGGGGCTTGGTCAAGTTGGTAAAGTTAAAAAGGTCTTCACAGATTGGGACTTCCTGCTTCAATATCTCTTCTGATAAACGTTGAAATGTGACAGCAAGTATATCAGTCATTTTGTTTTAACACAGAGAGTGAACTACAAATGCATTTCCAAAGAAAAATTATCGTTTTTTTCCTACATTTTAATGAGAAATGATCTCTTCGTGCTGTAAATGCATTGTTCCATTTTAAAAAGTAAAAGGGGTGATGTAGGCACATTACACAATACAATTTGTTTTAAGTTCTCAACAAAAAAGTAAAAAAGGAGCATTCCAAAGACCAGATTATTTTTTATATTATTTATCTTTTCTTCCAGAGTTTTGTGTTGTTCCAGGAATGATTTGCACTCCTTTGCATGGCCCATGAGTTTGTCACCCACCGTGAAAACAGGAAATGGCCCCAGATCCTCACCTTTTCAGCCAAAGTCATTTCTGCAATAGTTGCAGTCAAATCTATTGTATTTTTGTCTATATTACATTGACGACACGTGGGGTCGAGCTTTT
The DNA here is from genome assembly GCF_053564925.1 of Oryzias latipes. Classification (NCBI taxonomy): domain Eukaryota; kingdom Metazoa; phylum Chordata; class Actinopteri; order Beloniformes; family Adrianichthyidae; genus Oryzias; species Oryzias latipes. The sequence goes on from NC_136242.1 coordinate 1,910,250, forward strand.
TGTCCGTCGAAATTCCGTCAGCAGAGTTTGGTAACAGTGCAGGACTTCTTAAGGGTTTGTAACTACAAGAAAAATCACAATACAAGCTCAAATGCACATTAAAAGCATGACTTTGATGAAGTAAAAAGTATATTTTAGTTATTCAATCATTTCTGTAATGAGTTTGATAAATCTCTGAATTCTTTATTGCTTTGACTGCAATGCTTGAAATCAATCAATTATCCTCATTTATAAACATGATAGATTATTCACATTTACCGTTTTGATGAAGCACAGAGTTTATTTTAGATACATTAATCAAAAACAGCAACAACAATAAAAATAAAGGAGAAAAATAAAAATTGGGGTGGCGGGGCCCTGCTTGGGGGGGGGGGGGGGGCAGCGGCGCTGGATGGGCTGCCCGTCTACACCTGGGGCTGGGATCAGCCCTTCCCTGGCTCTGGGACGGGACGGGACAACCCTCTTGGGACCCCCGGTCGCTCTGGGGGTCATCCGCTTCGGCTGCGGGGTCTGGGGTGGGGGGCTTGTCGGCCCTGTCCTGTGGGGGGGTGTTCTGGGGGGGAGGGGGAGCCCACTATTGGCACGGGACCTTGGGGGGTTGACGGGTCGGGGTTTCCGCTGAGGCAATCGGCGGTTGCCCCGGACGGTTGGCTGCCTCTGTCCCGTCAAGGCCTGACCGGAGCTCTTCTAGGGCCGGCGCTTGGGGGTGGGGGCCTGGGCTTGCGCTTTCTGGCTCCTCTCTCTCTGTGTGGGGTTGGTGGTGCTGGGCCGGGGGCGTCGGCGCCTCCGGGGATGGGGCCCCTGGTCTGGGGGGGCCGGGCCCCTAGGCTGGGGGGGGCTGTTTGAACACCGGGGGACAGTCTACCAGCTGTCCCCAACTTACCCCCTTCCTCATATAACCTCTTATTAGGGTGAGGGGGTGGGGGGCTTAGCCTGCGATGCGCCTTGGGGGGGGGGCTACTTGGCAGTGCTCCCCCGCTCCCATGGTTGCTGTATGGAGTGGGCCCCCCCTCTTTCGGTTTTATTTGCACCTTAGAGATGTAGCGCCCTCGGAAGGGGGGGTGCTTGGACATCACTGCCAGCAAGCAGCGGATGTCCTCCTGGCACCCTACCCGCCAATTTTAACCACACCTTAGACATTTAGGGTCCCTTGGTGGGGAGGGTGAGGGGACATCACTGTGAGTAATCAGGAGATATCCCCTCAGTGGCCTACCCGCCAATTTTAACTGCACCCTCTTAGTACACACACCCCTCCCCCCTCAAAATATACATTCCAACATAAACACACAAACATGCACACACAGACCCTCTCAAACACACATACATGCACAAACATTTTGCAAGGAAGGTGGGACCTAGGACCATCCGTCCCCTACCCCTTCCCTGGTGGGGGGTACGGGGCCCTTAGCAACGGCGGCCGTGTCCCCTGGGTGCCGGTTTCCTGGGCGCGGCGGTGCTCTCTCCGCACGGGGGGGGGGGGGTTCACATTACACCTGAGCCGGGGTTGTCCGTGTCCCTGGGGGGTGGGTTCTGGTCCTTGCCCCTGGGTCCTGGTGGGCCCCATTTCTCCCCGGGGCACTCCCCTCCTGGGCAGGGGCGGCTGGCCCCTGCCTTGCTCCTCCCTGGACCATCCGTGGGCCGGGTGGGTGGCTGCCTGGAGTGCGGAGCGGGTCTCCCTTGGGGGGTCCTGGCTCGTACCTGGGCTTGGGGCGGGGGGATGCCCGGAACTCCTGGGGGGTGATGGGCTGCTCGTCTGGGGCTGTGGGCGCCCTTCTCAAGTGGGGCACTGCATTGGGCCCTCCCGGCGCGGCGGGGGGGCTGCTCTCCTGGTTGGGCTGGGGCGGCACTCCCTTTCCCTCCGTGCCTCCCTGCTCTGTGGCTCTGGGGGCCTCGCGGCGGCCCTGCTGGCCCTGGCCTGGGTGGCGGACTGGTTGTTCTCTGCCTGCTGCCGTGTGGCGTTGGGGGTTCCGGCTGCCGCTGCTGCTGCGGTGGGGGTCTTGGTGTGGGAATCAAAACCACAAAAAATAAATTTGCAACTCAAAAAATAAAAGCGCAACTCAAAAAGACAATTTCAAAATAAAACTGCAACTCAAAAACAGGATTTCAGAAAGGCGAGAAAACAAATCGCCAGCTGAGAAATAGGATTGTGCTTCGGGTTATAGCTTTTGGTTGCAAATTGTGGGTTTTGGTTCTCAATCTATGCATTTTGATTCACAGATTTGGGGTTTTGATGCGCGGTTTTACTGTTTTGATGCGCAATACTTTAGGCGCTAATTTGACACCATACCTCTGGTTCTGGTAAGAATGAGGGTCTGTGGTTACTTGCAGATGAACCCTGGCGCAGTTTACTTCAGTGTGAACCCAGATGGACTTTTTAAGAACCAAAGAGAAGAGGAGAACAAAAAGGAGGTAAAGCTGTAGACCTTGTCGCTGGGATTCGTGCGTTTGGGATTGGTCTTTTTTACCGACTATAGTTTTGTTTTATTTATTTATTTTTCTTTAAAAGAACAACTATATTACATAGAAAGAGAAAAAACAGCCAAGGTGTAAATTTGAAGAAGCTGAAATCATAAAAAATCTGGAACTGTCTTTAAGTGAAAGTGACCCATGATGGAGGAAATTGGGCTGTTTTCCCTCTGTTTTTGTTTTTAGCTTTCATGAGTCGCGGCAGTCAGAAAGAAAAGTCCTTCCTCCCTCTTTCTTTCTCTTCTGCAGTATCCCAGTCTTCAAAATGACCAAATTCACCATAAAGATTAAAGGAAACTATGTAATCATTACAGGTCATAATTAAATAATCTGGGAAGGAACATCCGCAGAGTGACAGCCAGTCAGCTGTGACCATTGACTGTAAAAACAGTCTTTTCACAGTCAATGGCTGTGACCCACGGGTGGCTCTGAGCGCTGACTTCTGCCATGAGCTGCTTTTTAATTGTCACAAGAACATGCAGATGGCCGGATCCAAATGCAGCACCTCAGTCCACTGCTGCTGAGGAGCTGACACTGTCTAATGAATGAGCTTTGCAGAGGAGCAGTTTCATATGGTACAATTTAAAACACTTATTCAGTCTGATAGAACACGACATTAAGAGGCTAAATGATCACCATTTACGTATCCATGTATTTGACACTTACCACCTCCAGTCTGTTGCATGAACGTTTGGTGTGGGACGCCTCTAGGGCATAAAGCTAGAAGATCTCATACCATCTGCTCTTAGAATATTGTTTTGCCCAATCAACTTGCAATAAGTTGTTTTTTTTAATTTCTATGGATTTCTAACCTAATGTTTCTGAATTTTTGTTTTCTTAAACATTATGCACTTAATCCTGCTGTCAGCGCAAATAAAAAAGGTTTGCATTGATAATGTTCCTTCTACAGTCAAAGGAGAAAGAAAATTCCTCCTGGGTATGGAGCCTGGTTCCTCCCTGGGATGATGTTACATGAGAAAAAGCAAAGGTTGCTTAGCACAACAGCAACTCTCTGGGGAAGGGGGTCTGAGAGTGTTTTTAGGACATCAGATAAAGGCTTCGGGTGTTCATTGTTTTGGGGCTTTTAACCTTTATTTTGGCAGAGGCTCAGCTAAGCTTTGAGATGCACCTGAAACTCTCCGAGCTCAGGTTATAGCAGGTCAACAAACTCACACATTATCACAGCAAAGACACATTATTACAGTCCCTGACCATAAAACGGACATCTTCCTGATTTTACATTACTCTCAGCAAAATAAAACCTCATACAATCAAAAATATACCAGTTACACGCAAACACCATTTATGTCAATTAGAAGAGAAAGTGCAGCTTTTGTTTGTTGTGACTGCAAAGCATTGATATGTGAACTTCGGGGGGAAAAGATGGACAAGAACGGATGAAATAAGAGTTAAAGATCAGGGTGTGGATGGAGGAAGAGAGGAGGGGGTGTTGCTGTTTCTGAAGGTGGCAGCTGAGGGGGGTGTCTATTAAATGACACCTAAATGAGAGAGCAAAAGACAGTGTTAGAAGCTAAACTGTTGTTGGTGGAGGCAATAAAGGTGTATGATTGGAAAGAGGATGATTAAAGAGGTGGAACCGTGTACGGGCGCTCTTCCTGATGGAACTTTCAGAAAGCTTCCTTAGAAAAAAGAAACAATCTTGAGGTCCAAGAATGTAAGGGGAAAATGGAACAACCATCTTCCCTTGCCCACAGCCCCCACCCTCCACCCAGCCTCTACTTCGTAAAAACCCCCAACCCCTCCCCAATGCACAGATTTGGGAATCGAGGTCATATCACACAACACAGAGCAGGTTTCATTATGCAGTACCCCCTCCCTGTGTTAACACCCACACACACACATGCACAGTCCTAGGTCAGGGGTGCAGCTTTCTGACAGTTACCAGCAGGCACTGACAGCTAATCCCAAAGTCACATGGGTGTGGTTCTGAGCAAGCTCCAAATGACTTCTGTTCACACCTAAAAGAAGGAACAGCTCAGGTGTTTGCCAAGCCACTCTTCTGCAGCGGGCTGCCATGAGAGTGAAGAGCCACCACAGGTTGCTCCCTTTCCCCTCCGCCTCTGCAGAACATGAAAGATCCACAGCATCTGCAGAACACAAGACAGAGCTGCCATACAGAGGAAGACCACAGGTGACTCTACGGAGGAGGAAGGCTGGAAAACACACAATCTACCAACAGGCATGATCTTCTGTCGCAGCAACAGCAGCACAGATCACATGAAGAGGAGCAAAAGGATGAAGGTGCAGTGCTAACATGCTGTACCTCCTCCTGCAGAGTCCGGGTGGTTTCCTGATGGGAACCAGCCGCTCTGCTCTTGTCTGCTGCTATTGTTTCCACAGCTCTGCGGTGCAGCTGGTTGGCAGCTATTGAGCTATTTGAAAGATTAACTGTTACCACTGATGTCTTTGTGCATCTAGGCTGCTCCCTGCATACCAGCCTGGAGACAAAGCGCTCCTATCCAGCCTCTCCAGTGGAGGAGGCTCCAGGAAACTGCACAACTGTTTCACTTTTATCTGCACCAAGTGCTTTCTCCAGAGAAAACAAGTTCCCTTTTTCCCCAACAGGTCCCATACTCTGTTTGAACACACTCATGTGCACGTTCAAACATGCAAGTGCGCACATGCACATGCTCTCCTGAGGGCCAAACATTTTGTTTTAGCACGGACAGCTTCACAGATCACCTTCATCAAGAGGCAGGAATGTGTTCAGACACTTGTGCAATTTGTGGTCTTTGACCCCTTCGTGCCATCTCTCACAGTACTAATGAGCACGACACTTACTCCTTACTTAACACAGTCCAGTATGCATTAAAAACACATGCTGCTCCACGCTTGACCTCTGCAGCTCCCTGCTGCACTTATTGTACATGCAGAGCTGAATTCATGTGAAGAGAAAAAACAATGAAAAATATGCCTGCAAACAATCAGGATCAGTCAGGCTGTCACCTGACCTTCACCTGGACCAGGAAAGAGCACAAGAGCAGGTTTGAAGGAGGCCAGCCTGCTTCTGCTGGTGGGACAGCAGAGCTGGATTGTTCAAACTACCACTAAAAAAACCACAAAAACAATAGAAGAAGGAATTTAAAAAGAAAAAAAAAGGACCAAGCCAATGTTTTAGATTTATCAAAGGTCTTTGAGAAACCAAAGCTTTCTTTGTTTTTATCATACATTATTTACATTAAGACACATATGTACAAGGACATTATAGCAAACTTGATTCAGAAAAAAATGAATGAGAGTTAACTACATGTGGTAAACACAAAAAATAAGCCTGTTGGTTTTAAATGCACAACTTAAATTTAAGTATTAAAAAAATATATATATTTTTTTTATTAAATGTGAAATGCACAATTTTGTTTTATGTTTGATTTTGGACTTTAATAAATGCAGAACGGAAGGAACGAAACTGATGCGGACAGTTGTGTGCTGGGTTGTTTCTGACGGTGGGTTTGTGCATGAGCACCTCAGACACAATCTGGACGACGAACTAAAAGCATCCTAACTTTATTATAAAAATATACTATTTGGGTTTCACAGCTTTGATGTCAGAGATCGTGATGCTTTGTTTTTTGTGAACATGTTATTATTTTTGGCTAAATTTCATATTCACAAAAGCAAATTCTCCAATAAAAAATCTGATTTCTTTGTGTTCAAATTTGAACTGCAGCAATATTTAAACTTAATTTCAGCTTCAAAAAATACAAAAGCTCAAAAAACAATTGACATCTGTAAATCTTTTGGACTACTGATATAAGTTTACTCTCGCATTTTCTCTTTTTATTTTTTTACTTTATTTTATTTTCTTCTTTGTTTAGTTTTATTTTATTTATTTATTTTTATTTGTTATTTCCTTTCGTGATTGTTTCTAATAATTAAAATTTTCCTAATGATGTAAAAAAAAAAGCATCCTGTTTTCATTCCTGTTGTTGGCATTTTCTTCTGTTCTCAACAGGTCTGTGTACCATTGTCGTGGGTCCCACCAGGGAATGATTGGGCAGAGGCGCCAAGGTGAAAGTATTCTTGACTTTAATGCAAGAACAGAGCACACCAATTGCTCCACAAAGGTTAACCAACATAGACTTCTCCAATCCAACACTCCAAATTCTCCTCTCAGACTCTCCAAATTCTCCACTCAGACTCCCACACTGACAGCTGTATCTGGTTCTCTTTTAAGTGGTAAGCCCCTCCTCCTGGGCGTTGCTCTCCATCAGTCCAAAGAGAAAATAGGGACAAGTGTTTACATTGTTCAAGAACATAAACATACAGGAATAAACAGTTCTCAAATACGTTCTTTTGACCATTTGATTTGAGATATATTTAATATACATTATTTATGAGTACTTTGAAAGAAAAAGAAAAATGTAAAGAAACTTTACGGAGCAGACGGCGACTTGAAAGACTTCTGGCTAACTGCCGCTGCGTTACCGTCAGGCTGTGATTCTGGGCGTCTTTCCCCTGAGCGCTGCCTGGCAGGTGCTGTGTTTTGTTATCAATAGGCCCCGTTAAAAACTTGTAGGCAAAACGTTAAACACTGGTTTCCAAGGATTTTTATGCTGTTTCAGTTTATGTGAAGTATGTTTATTGAGTTTAAATTAGAAGAGTATTATGTTGAAGTTGATTTAAGCTGTCCAGACTGAACATGTTAATGTTACTGAATGCAGAATGTTGCTTCTAATTTTGTGCATCATAAAATGATGGGAATCAATGGTCAGACATTGGCTGATAAGGTGTATTTGTATATATGTTTATGTAAAGATTAGAGATAATACACCTGGAGAACTGAAAGATTTTATTCCATTTTGAACTGGTATGCAATGATTGTATAAAGACTGCAGTTTTGAAAATGCTGAAAGAAAACTTGGCGCATATGGAAAAAAAGTGTTTTATGTTAAGTGACTGTAAATAAACAGACGCAATCTGGACGATGAAAGAAAAGCATCCTGTTTCCATTCCTGTTGGCATTTTCTTCTGTTCTCAACAGAAAATCGCATTTGTTTCCTTGACGCCACTCCTGGTGTCAGTAACATACACTGCAAAACACAAAATCACAGACAAGTTTTTTTGTCTTGTTTTTATCTAAATATTTTTTAATCTTATGTCTCATATCACTTGATATAAGACTAAACGAACTTACTAGTATTTTTCCAGTCTTATATAACACCATGTTGTAAGAACAGAAAATCTTGTTAAGTCATTTAATGTTGATTTTAAACTAAATCTCTAATGAAACAAGTTTTTTTTACATCACATAATCTTTTTAAGCAGAAGTGTTCTTTGTGAGTTGTCTTGATTCAGTAAACAGACTTGCTTGATATAAGGAGATTGCAAAGTTTCATTTGACTCATAACACTGCAACTGTGCAGTTAACAACAGCAGGACAAAAGCTTAAAAGAAAAAAAACACAGATTTACTTGTACTTTTTAAGACAAATATGGTTTTAAATGCAATTCTGGTCTTATTAGAAATAAGGACTATTGAATGGTGGCCATGTGTTAGAGTGTCCATGCCTTGACTGGAAAGTCGTGAGTTCAAATCCAGGCCGAGTCATACCAAAGACTCACACTCAGCATTAAGGGTTGGATAGGAGGGTTAAACCGCCAAAGACGGCTGTGTCTGCAGCTCACTGCCTCCCGCAGGGGATGGGTCAAATGTGGAGATCAAACTTCACACACCTAGGTGTCTGACAGATAGTGGAACTTTAACTTTAAAATATCTTTTGTAAATATGTAAAACATATTGAGCAATACTCTTTTATTTTATGACATATTTCTAATCACCAGCAATATACCTAAATATGAGTGTTTATGGTCAATGTTTAAGATTTATTTTTGTCTTAACAGGGGAAGGATGTCCTGTGATGTGATGTCACATTATATTTATTTAAGAAATCCTCCAAGACAAATTCTACCTGTTTCACTGGCTGATTTTTCACTTCTAACAAGGGAAAACCTTGTTTGGAAGAGGACATTTTTCCAGTGCGTCACGTCAGCAGTTTGCTAACGACAATAAAGAAATAATTTTATTGATAGTTATTCTTAAACCAACTGAGTGAACAATCCACCTGGCAATAAACTGCAAGTTAACACATGCAGTGTAGCTCAACATAACAATGATAAAACCAACTGTTGTGAAACCAGCTGAGCGTGCCTCCTCACCTGCTACTCCACACCTGCTTCTCATCATCACCTCACCTGCAGCTCCTGAGAAAGACGATTTCTTCTGGGATGCAACCATCAGCCAATACCAGATTATTGTGCCCTATTGCTTGCCTTCCTGCTAACTCCGCCAGTCTGCTCACTTGCCAACCCGCTCTCCTCCATTCATCCCCTCTGCCTTGAAATAATAAATCTGATCACCACTTTATTTTTTCATGTCCGCGCTTGCATTCTTCAAAACCCCACCATTTCTTAATACCATCTTACTTAAAAAGATGATCCCAGACATCTGTTGTACTCAGTCTCCTATATGTTGGGCTCTACATCAGTGGTTCCTTACAGTATGCTGTCAAATCTCCATCTGAGACCAACCTGACCACAGTAGTATTATCTGCAAACCATTGACTGTATAATTAATTGATTCAAACGTTTTAAGGTGAATAAGGAGCAACTGTTATGGTCTGCAAAATAAAGTTTTTGTGTGCAAGCTTAAAATGGGGCTAAAAACTGTAATTTTCTAAAATTCCTTTGAAAATACATATAAACAAAACTATTCCAATTTGTAAAACCATTAACCCTTTTACCCTAGAGATTTAGCTCTGGTGTTCACATTGCTTCTGCAAACTTTTCATCCCACACAGCGATCAAGGTGAATTATTCGGCTTTGCGCAGGTATGCAACACTTTAAATTACCAAAGTGCATATTGGTTAAATGCTTCTCTAAAAAGTGTTGTTTATCGGAGCAAAGTGGCTTTTCCCTGCTGATCAGCTGATTAACATTGCTTGCGTAAGAAGGTACAGTATGTCAAAGGGGCATAGTAGGTTTTAACAGAGACATATTTGTTGTTAAATGTTTAACCCTTGTGCTATCCTATGACCCCCCCCCTTACATTGACATGTTCTCCTACCATGACAAAGGTGGATAAAGGTGGAAAGATTTCATGTAATCCATGGACACCAGTGAAGATCACAAATCATTGAAGAAAAAGGTTCAGAGCACTGTCTAGTGGGTCTAGATGACCCAACTCCCAATGTTAAAGTGCCTAGGATAGCACAAGGGTTAAAGCATAAAACAGGTAAAAAAAACGTAACTGTTAAGGTTGCCAGTTAAATTAGTCATTTTTGACCAAAAACAAAAGAGAATGTTTTTAATAGAATGCAAACTTCTGGTTTTAAGGACTTCCACTTCTGGCTACTGATGTCTGGGCGCCATCTTGTTTGCAATCAGGTCCATTTAGAAGTACCCGCTGGTTGTAAGAAGCCAAACTCCCATGGACTACTACAGAGAAATAAGCAGCTGTTACTCATTCATTCTATTGGTCAGAATAAGCATTCTAGCTCTGATACCTTTTTTTTACACGTTCTTGATAATCATAATTCTTTCATTGTTATTTCTAGGGGTGTCAAATTATTGTGTTAATTGCTATTAATTAATTACAGACAGATTAGCGTGTTTCTTTTTTTAAATCGCATTAATATCATTTTTAACAAACTATTGTCAAGGTCTCAAATATAAAAAGAAAGATCCAACTGTTTGCTTGCTTGAACATTTTATTTGAGCTCGGCTGGAAACGCCTCTCACATTAGTCCCAGTACACATTTTGGTGTCTGTGCTCTGATATGTAAACTGACGTCTTCCCAGAACTAACACAAACAAGCCCATGACACCACAGCTATGTTTATTATCTAGCTATTATCTTTCTATTATGGATCGATTATCTATAAATCTTTAGATCAATTATGGATCTCTCATCCATCTTTGTAAGAGATATAGCCCGACAGGGTATTGTTATGCCTTGTGATAAATTAATGGGGTACACAGAGGGCTGATTGCATGGGACAGTAAGCTGTGGAATAAGGTATGTCAACTTGTAATATGGTATTATTAAGAAAATTGTAGTAAAAAAATTAAGGATTGCTCAGAAAACTGAAATTATGTGGTAAATTAGAGACTCTGGACCTAATGTTTTATTCAGTTTTTTCTTAATTGTTCGACATTAAAAATAATCCCCCTTGGTGATGTAAAAGTAAAGGTTGGAGATTTTTCTATAATAAAAAACTTCATAAAGTCAGTTTTTTTGTTTAAATTTGATTATTTACTGTCCCACAATGTTCATTCACCAAGAGAGGATTTCCCGTTACTCCAGCTGGGACACTGAGTGCAATGAACAATTTAACTCCACATAAGTGCAATGATTCTTCTGAAAACTTTGGGACGCTGCAATATTCATATTCATTTACAGTAAACCCTTGTTTTTCGCAGGGGTTACGTTCCAAAAAGAGCCCGTGATAGGCAAAATCCGTGAAGTAGAAACCTCTATTTTTTTTTACAATTAATATACAATTAAATACTCTAGTATACATTGAAAAGAAAGAACAAACCATTTTACAGGCTCAAGCATTTGTTTCACAAAAAAAGTACTTTAGAAACGTTTTTTTCAACAAATAACTTCTGTACTGTTAAATAATAACTTTAATCATCGATGTGAACAGAAGGCTTCAAATCGCGGAGATTAGCCCCGCCCACCGCGACGAGTAATTGGATTAAACGGGAGAAAATTTAAAATGATTATAAAAAAATACAAAGTACAGTGGGACAAATAGTGACTCAGGTGTATTTCACTGCTCTTCAGACTGAACCGCTGCATCCTGACTCCACTCTGCAGTGTTTTCTTCTTCTGAAGCCCGCGGTGCAGCTGTGTTTGTTCAGGAGAACATAGTGATAGGCAGTTGTTGTCGCTCTTTTTTCTATGGGTTTTTGAGAAATTCGAAATTGCTAGAGAATTTGCACGTACGTAATGTAAATTTGGCAAGCTGTTTTACGTACGTGCACATATTAAACTGCAACGTTATTGACGTGCAGTTAGAGAATAAGCGGAGTGACTTTTTAGTATGGAAGCGAGGGTGTAGCATAAATAAAAAGCAAAGTCAAAACCAGAAATGCTTTTTAATTTTCAAAATGAAGCTGCATTTTTTGACTCAAAATTAAAAAGAAAAAGCAATATTTCAAAATGCTTTTTCATTTTATACTTAAAAGCGCTTATTCTGTGTCATTATTAAAACGAAAATGCAAAGAGGGGATTGCATTTGCATTTTAACATCCACCCTGCGCACCTTGTCGCAATATTCATTTCGAAAAAGCATTAAAAAGCATTAAAAGCATTTATTTGCAGCTTCGCGGTGAATTTGCTGTTTGATTTATTAAGATCCAGGTTTGAGCAGTCCAGGTCCAGCGGTTTGTGAACAGGACCCGGTTTTAGGTGATCTTAATGTGAAAAATGCAGCAGAATGTTCCTTTAGTGCCCTCGCGAATCAGAAGCTGTGAATCGCAAGCCAACTTCAGCGTCGTCTGACCGCACGGATTTAAAAACATATGATCGAGGAGAGCAGGCCCTTAATAATAATCATGACAGTAGTAAAAGCACATTATGAAGATAGTCTCCTGCAGCTTCGAGCTGAGTGAGTGTTTTTGGTCCAAGCAGCAAACGTTTACCACGGTGAAATCTGCTATCTGTTGATGGGGCTCCAGCTGTCATCAAACAGCAAATTCCGCGCGAAGCTGCAGATAAATGTGTAAATATGTTGGAATTACATCAGTCTTTATTTTGTTCTGGACACCACTGGAAACACAAATTCATGTGATGCTTTCTCAGATCGTAGCAGCATTTCCGCCTTCAGCGATCATGATCGGAGCTTCGCTCTCCGCTATGCGAAGGCAGCTGGTGGTCCAAAGAAAAAAGCTTGTCCGCGGTGCGTCCGGAGGAGGACCGCAGAAGGCGGACATGCTGCTATGTAGTCCTGAGAAGCTGTGGAAACTCATCAGAAGTTCACAACCAACTCAAAGCCGTTTTCTCTGCTGCTAACACAGTCTGCTCCTGGTGCGTGTGTGTCGCTCAGCGGCCGGACACACAGAGAAAGCAGTGACGTCATCGCCCCGCCTCCCCTCTGCTAATGCTTTTCCTAAATGAATATTGCGACAAGGTGCGCAGGGTGGATGTTAAAATGCAAATGCAATCCCCTCTTTGCATTTTCGTTTTAATAATGACACAGAATAAGCGGTTTTAAGTATAAAATGAAAAAGCATTTTGAAATATTACTTTTTCTTTTTAATTTTGAGTCAAAAAATGCAGCTACATTTTGAAAATGAAAAAGCATTTCTGTTAATCCATTTTAATTGTCAAATTAGACATTTCTAAATGAATTTTGGTACACATTTACCATGGACCTTTTTTAAAATGAAATGTCAAATACCATTTTCATTATCATTTTAATTAAGTGACAGAATAAGCTGTGTTGAGGAAGGAAAGGAAAAAGAGAGTTGCCAAAGAAAAATTTCGATGTACTGTGTGTGCAAACGGCAATAAACCTTTAACCAATATCTACAACTATGGTATTGAAAGGAGAGCCAAGTTGACAAACAATGCTTGCATAACTTCACTGTTGTTTACAGATTTGAAATTTTAGCGTATAGAGCTGTGGACACTGGCGTCCTCTATAAATAATTCAGCTTTTAAAGATGAAAAACCTTTTTTGAGCAATACACTTATGACATATTTCCAATCACCTGACCAATATGCCTAAATATGAGTGGTATTGTGGCTGAATTTAAGAAGTATGGGCTGCAGAACTGAGACACTGAGACACTGAAAACTTGAGAGAAGACTCCTATTCATAACATTGAAGCAAATGTCAAATCTTTTAGTTGTTTTTATTGTCTTTGGGTCACTTTAACTGATAGTGTCCTGAGGAAACAAATTGGCGCTAGTCTGACCAATGACTTCTTAAAATTGTGAGGTTGTTTAGTTTCAAATCACATAACAATTGCGTTTTAAGATTAAGATCAACTTTATTAATCCCCATACGGAAATTCAGTTATAGTAGCAGCACCATAAAATAAAATAATACAAAAATACAGGGAAGAATGATACACAGGCAAAACTCTTATTTACATGAACATCAATGGCTACCAGGTGAATTGTAGAGTTTTTGTGAATTTTGTACATCTAGGTTATGTTTTCAAAGAATGTGTGTTCTTTTTTTATGCTGATTGTCTTAATGTATTCAATGTTCAATACTTCTTCTCTTAATGATTGTTCTCAGGAACAGATGATTTTTTAGTTAAAGTTAAAAATAAGTAAATAAATACAGAATTTGTGTTCTTCAGAACTTCTTCTGTTGAGAAAAATAATTTATTAGCTCATCTTAGTGGGAGAAAACCATTCTGGTCAGGAAAATTGCTTCAACTTCATTAGACTCAGTGCATTAAAGGCTGTGTGTGTTCATTGGTTGCTGTGGTTGCTGCTGGCAAGAAGGAAGAGCAGCAATGGGAGATACAAGAGTGGAGGAAGGAAAATACAAGTTGATTGAAACTGGATTGATGAAACTGGATGAATTTATACTTAGGTAGTTGACACCAATGTGTTAGAGTGAATGGTACACTATGGCTGTGTCCAAAGTCCTCCCTAATCCATAACTACAATAAAACTATTTAGTGCGGGACTATGTAGTGCCCTGGATTTTAAAAGCAACTCGAACACCATGCTCCCTACTTTTTTTTTTTTTAAATAGCCGATATGACATAATTAATTTCACAAAGTTAAAATCTGATTGATATGAGTGTTTGCCATGATCATTTATGAGTCCAATGTGTTCTGAAGTCAAAAACGTTGATTGTTTATTCAAAAAATACATTTAAACACATTTTTTGGTAAAGATTATTCAGATGCAATGCATTGCTGTCATTGTGGTCAGCATTGGCCAATCTAGTGAGCGTCGATGCACTCTGGTTTTTCACAGAGGCTTCTGGGAAATTTCAAGGGCACTGGCTTTGGAATTGTAGATCCGGACACCAGTATATAATGACGGATGCACTGTATAGAACACTATGTAGTGAGTAGTGAAGGAATTCTGACATACCCTAACTCATAATGCCAACATTATGTACGCAGATGATACTGCACTATACACTCATGAGAGAAGTGCAACAGAGGCGGCTACAAACTAGTCAAGTCATGAACAAGGTTAGTGACTGCTTATATTAAAGTGGTGTGGCGGTCGATCTCTGACGAAAGATTGCAGGTTTGATTCCCGCCTTGCCCATATGTGTCAAAGTATCCTTGGGCGAGACAATGAACCCCACCTGGCCTATGGTGGAAGGTTGGCGCCAGTGTTCGGCAGCGAAGCCGCCACCAGCGTGTGAATGTGTGTGTGACTGTAAAGCCCTTTGAGTTCTATACAAGTACTGGTATACGCCATTTACTGATAGGTCAAAACTTGAAACTTCTATTTTATCTTCTTCTGTAATCTGATTGAAATCAGAGTAGAAATACACAGACGGAGAGTGCTGCTAAAGAGTGGAGGCTTAGAATAGTTCGGAGACGTGGCAGCATAGTACCTGAACAAGATCTTGGAGAGTAAGAGGATCAGAAATTAAGGAAAAATGTTCTGGTTTAATTTTGAAGTAGAAAGGAGATGCGCAGAGAATGTCAGGATGTGAGTAAATGGATCCCAGTTGATGCTCACCGAGAATGGAGAAGAATGGTAATTCCAGGTAATGAGGAGATCGCAGATAACTGGAGTTAGCACGTAACTCACTTCTGTGATGAACATTGAAGCTTTGTAAGTCAGTGAATGCACTTGAACACATCTGGTGGAGGATAGAGAGAGGGAGAAACACAACCTGGGAATCCAGGAAAAACTAACGCCTTAGCTTCACAAACAAAAGATCATTCAAGGGTCTTGAGATCCGAAGTCACTGTAAATACAGTCTCACCAGAGAAACCATATAAACAGATGACAAAGCAACGGCAGCAAAGTTTGGAAAGGTTAGAACAGGGACTCCCACTCTGGCTCTAGAGTCACAGGTGACTTTCTAGCACTGAGCAGCAGAGCAGCTAAATAGGCTGCAACGCAGGTGAAATTAATTAGTTCAATGACCTAGCAAGGTTGCCTGCTGCCGCAAGAAAGAATGTGACATGACTCATAACAGAGAAACTAAGAGGAAATAAAGCTGATGATTCACAATGAAGTTATAGGAAGGAGCAGAGGAAGCCAGACTACGGTCAGAAGGTTTAAATTAAACTCCACCGACAGATTGTTGGTCTTTTTTAACATCTTGGTTTACATCATTTTTATTCATCAACGTGTCAAATTTTGAATATATTGTGACTGAGTATATATAATCTGTGCTGTTGTATACATAATATTTAGTGTTACACTCATGTTTACCTGCACATCTAGGAAACCAAATACTTGTTAAACATGCTCGTGTTTGGGCTCCTCGAGGAGAGCTGGCAGACCTGAGACAACTCTCATTGTTTGCCCTTCAGGGGGCATTCCACTCCACTCAGAGTTTGATGACAGAAAAACCACCAAATGTTCTTTTCAAATCTGTTAAAGATTGGTGGATGAGCATTAAGTGTGTGAATTAAGTCAAGGTTTGGCTTCATCAACACAATGTTATGATGAGGGTTAGAGTGTCGGAAAGCCCTCCAAATCGATCCCCATTCATGAAACCTACTCCTGCCCCAAAACCAAGGAAGGATCAGGGAGAAAATCAGCGAAGAAATAATCCACCATAAGACAATCAACCATGTAAAACACAGAGCTTCAAACTTGAACTTTTATCTGCTGCATTTCTATCTGTTTTTACCCAAAGAGTGGTTCCTTCGGCATGTTCTGGCATGTTCTTTTTTTTTGTCTTATCTTAATTTCTTTTTGCAAATGTTCTACTCACATTCTCACACAAGCACAGACTCGCATTTGTGTCATAGTCAGTTTTCAGAAGGATGACTCGCTGAAATTCTGTGTGCTGTTTTCCCTCTAACCTCCCTCTTTCTCAGACCTCCTGAATGATAAACATTGCAGCTTCTCCATTCACACTCTCCAGAAGTGAAAATAGTAGAGACAAAAGCATGAATGTATAATTAATAAAGCGAAGCTGCATTTTTAATTGTTGCTCGTCTTCAAAGTGACCCGCTGTATTGTCTCTAGTTTCAAGCCGATGGTTTCCGATGGCAGAACTTCATTCAAGCTTTTTAGGGCCTGAACTCTGAAGAAGCAGCCGCAGACAACAGCTCCAAGCTGGCCTCTATTCTCAGGGTGTCTGCCCACACAATGGTCCTCCTCAGACTGCACACAAAAGAGGCTGGGCATGAAAAAAAGCGCCACATTCAATGGCATCTTCACAATGCCCTCCGAGAATGTCTCTCTCCCCTCGCTCTTTTCTTTTTGCATTAAGTGACACTGAATGGATCATGTTTGGGGATTAAGAAACCTTGTATTCTTATATTCTTTCACTATTTCATGTACTTATATATGTATGAAATATAAAAAAAAATGCACATTATATATTTAATATGAACTGCAATTTGGTGATCTCCAGCTCCAGTTTATGTGTTTCTTTGTGGTGTCATTTTTGCTGAAGGTGTGGACGTTTGAGTTTTTGCCCTGTGCAAACTTTTTCAGGTCTTGGTTTGACAGAAAGTTGATTCTTGGAACAGTGAATGAAAGCAAATTACATGCTAGACCGTAGGCTTGAATTTACACGTTGCCGTGGCAGCAGCGTGATGGCATTGTGTTCTTCTTTCATTGGTTCACCATCCAAAGGTTTGTGGGCACAGAAAAAAAACCTCATGTGTGTTTAATACGTCTCACTGTGGTCTGTCTCATAGATCACTATTTTTTTGGACTTGTTTGGTTTATGGTGTGGTGTTGTGGCATTTTTTAACCAACAGGGGAAGTTAAATAAAGGATGTCAGAATTTAGGATGAGAAAAGCCGTACCTGCATGTTTAACATTCCTAGCCTTTTGGTATGGCATCACAGTTCCCCTGAAACGTGATCTGAACCACCTCCAAAAACATTGCACAGAGTGATACATCAAAGAAACCAATCAGACTCTGAGGTTAAACAGAATCAAATATGGCACAGATGATCAAGTGTGAACCTGGATCGACTGAGCTGTCTGAGGGGACTGAGAAAATGACAGGTTATTATAGAATGATTTAAAGTCATTGAGGTGAATTTGGGTTTAATAAGATTCGAAAAACACCAGATACAGTCATGAGAGTGGGTGTGGAGCTTGGTGAAATCTGTACAAATATATGAATAAAACCACAAATAAACATACAGAAATTAACAGTTTCATCCAAAGATACAAAACAACCGATGCGCAATTGGGGACCTTAAAGCATTTCAATCTGCTTTTCTTCCACCTGATTATATATCAGAAGTAGAAGAACTACGGGATATGGTGCAGGTTCCAGGCAAGTGTTTGAGGAATTCTGCTTCTGATTACCATGCTCTGTGTTTGAAATGGAGGCCCGACATCAGCGAGGCTGAATTGGTAGGGAAAATACTCAACAATTGTAATCCTCGTATAGCTGGATTTTTAAAAGGTACAGTTAACACAGTCGATCAGCTTGTGAAAATAGGAACCCTAGTAGAAAGGGACTGTACGTCCTCAAAGGACTATTGGGGGAAAGTAGACCTCAGAAATCAAAAGACAGGAACAAAAAAAAATCCCAAGACAAAGGTTCTTTAAAAAAAACATGGAATTCGTAAATATGGTTCATCCAAGAAGCCCTCAGAACCTACTATATGTTCCTGTAGAGATGAGAGGAAAACAATGTTGTGGTGTTTTCGATACAGGGAGTACTTTCACATTGATGAGGCAAAGTCAGTGGATGAAACTAACACAAAGAGCCCCAGCAACAACCAAAGCTTTGGAGAAACCCAAAGGGCTATAGGGAAAGTTCAGATTCTGTATCGCTGGCATGGTGTAACTAATCCCTTAGAAACATATTTCAATTTCAATTTATTTGTTTAGAGGATAAGCCCCTTGAGATGTGTCATCTCGTTTTCAAGGGGGTCCTCAAAATACAACAAAACAAGCAAATAAATAAATAACCGACAGATACAGCTGAGCAAGTTTTACATATATCAAAACAAGACGAAAAAGAACTTAAAATTTACAAGACAACAAACAGGCACACACACCCACACACACACACACAAACATAGGCATTTAATGCACCTACTAGTAATTAATTTATATATCATGGCTGACCAAGATCTCATGTTTCCGGTGATTTTGGGACTAGATTTTTTGACAATAACATCAACCGTCATTGATCTAGGTTCCAACAAATATGGAGTTAAAGGAACAAGAGGCTATATCTATCGTGCGTTTCGTTAGAACCCTGAAATGAAACGTTTCTTTTTGGTTAAAAAACTTTCTATTGCAAACTTGTATTTTGCTGTTCTTGCCCCTAGCAGACCTGATCTCTCTGTTACATTAGGAGATGAGTATGCTTTCAAGGAACATCAATCACAGGTCATAGATTTACTCAGTACCTGGCCTTATTTATGCTCAGGGCGTTCAAGGATAACCACAATAGAAAAACATTGCATTCATACTATAGATGAAGTTCCAATTCGTTGCAAAGCAAACAGGGTGTCACCGCAAAAACAGCAAATCATTGCAGGACATATAGATCACATTCTTAACACTGGAATAATTGAGCCATCCCAATCTTCATGGGATGCACCCGGTGGTGTTTGTTCCTAAACCAGATGGATCACTGGATTTTGTGTGAAATACCAAGGACTACAAAAACCCATCCAGATGCTTATCCAAAGCCCATAATTCATGAGTTACTTGAATCCATGCATGGTGCATCTGTTTTCAGTACCCTAAATTTAAAATCTGGATATTGGCAAGTTGCGCTGAGTAAAGAACAAAAAGCCAAAACTGCCGTCATTACACCATTAGGACTTTATCAATTTCGAGTCATGCCATTTGGATTAAAAAATGCAGGTGCAACCTTTCAGCGCTTGATGGAAAAAGTTCTTGGAGAACTGAAAGGAAAGACTTGTTGTGTGTACATATGACATCATTGTTTTGTCCCCCAATCCTTAGCAACATCGAAAAGATCTCAATGATGTGTTTGAGAGACTTGCTCATGCTCAATTAACTCTCAATCTGAAGAAATGTCTTTTCTTCAAGACGCAAACAAAGTTTCTTGGACATGTGGTGTCAGGACAAGGAGTTCATATGGATCCTGAAAAAACCGAGACAAAAACAGCCTATCCTGTACCCACAAATCTCAAAGCTCTTCAGAGTTTTCTTGGGGTGGTAGGGTGGAACCACAAATTTATTCCACACTTTGCCGACATAGCAGCTCCCCTACATCGTTTGAAAAGACAAAACTTGAGATGGGAATGGTCTGAAGAATGTCAATTGGCTTTTACCCGGTTAAAAGAAGCATTAATAAAAGCTCCTGTTCTTGTACATCCAGATCATTCACTGCCTTTTGAAGTTCACACTGCTGCCAGTGAGGTGGGGTTTCAAGCAGTGTTGGTCCAAAGGACAGAGGAAGAGGAAAAGGTGGTTGCTTATGCCTCCCGATGTCTGAAGGGAGCAAAATATAACTACTCCACTTCAAAGAAAGAATGTCTCGCAGTGGTTTGGGCAGTGGAAAAGTAGAGAAATTACTTGGAGGGAGTGGAGTTTGTCATCTTTACTGACCATTCTGCGTTGACCTGGGCATTCAATTCCCCTAGACATCTTCCAGACTGACCCGATGGACTTTGAGATTACAACAATTCCAATTCTAAGTTAAATACAGGAAATGACTACATAATATTGTACTAGATGCTTTATCCAGAGCTGTTACCACACTTGCTCAAAACGAGTCCTTTGTGGCTCTACAGGTTTCTGCTTGTTCTGCTGATTTGCCAACTGCTTTGATAGACATCAGAGAAGAACAAGAAAAAGATCCAGAAGTCCTTGCTTTGGTGGCGCAAGCCGGACAAAAGCACACATTGGCTGGAATCGGATTTGTGTTTATTCAAGGGCTGTTGTATCGGCACACTCCTGTTAAAGAGGGAGGTGATAAATACCAACTTGTAATACCAAGGTCTCGTACAGACACATTCCTGGACTATTTTCACAACAATCCACTGAGTGGAGATTTGGGACACCTGAAGACCCTTCTGAAGCTGTTGGAGGTGGCGTGGTGGCCTACAGTCAGAAAGGATATCTGGACCTACATCAAATGTTGCTCTGTATGTCAAGCATACAAGCCCGATAACAAAAAGCTGGCCGGTCTGTTACAATCAACAACAAGGGAGGAACCATGGGAAAAAGTGGGCAAATATTCTATGGGCCCATTCCCTAAAAGCAAGAAAGGGAATATGTTTTTGTTGGTAGTCATAGAGTTTTTCTCAAAGTGAGTTGAGCTTTTTCCTTTAAAGCCCATCGAGTTATTGCCATTCTCAAAGATGAAATCTTCACATGTTATGATCAGTGTGAGCAGGGGGGCGTGGCTGACTTTTTCCCTGGTGCCTCCCTACATGGCACACCTGATCTTCATCTCATCAATGTCTTAAAATGCCCGAGCCTGTCACTGCTCCCTGCCGGATTATCACTTTTCCATTGCTCTTCGTATCTGTGGTTTTCTAGTCTAGCTCCCTGATTCAGCTGCCTGTCTAATTCTGTTCCTTGTCCTGTGAGGAATAAACTGTTAAACTGCCCTCTGAGTCAGATTCTGCTTTGGGATCCTATCACTCACCGTAACACATGTTATGGGGTTCCAAAGGAGCTAATTTCTGATAGAGGCCCTCAGTTTACAGGTCGAGAGATGAATGTTTACCGCTAGTTATTACCCTCAAGCAAACCTAACAGAACGGTCTAAAAGAACAATTTAAACTATGACCTCCTCATAGGAAAACAACACAACACTTGGGATGTTGTAGAAAACGTATTTTGAGGAAAATTCTTAAGACCAGGTACTGTCATGAATTTATGTTTTGTATAACGAATGTACGTACAGAACAGACCAAAAGTTTGGACACACCTTCCCATTCATTTGTTTTTTTTTAAACATGTAAATTACTCTTTAAAAGAAAAAGAACCAAAACTAAATAATTGGTGACGATACAGCGGGAGCCAGCTGACTTCCTCTTGAAACGTCGGTGAGGGGTGTGGCGCGAGGATTTCCCCTTTCACACCTAAAGAATGACAGCTCCACAGGTGGATTTGTTTGGAGTGAGCTCACTGACTTTTTCGGACGCTGAGCACTTTGACGGAAAAAGGAAGAACCCCACCAGGGCTGGTTCGGCAAAGGATCTATGGAGGAAGCATTACCAGGAGGCGCAATTCCCACAGCATAGGACGTGTTTGTGAGGGCTTGCAGTAAGGGGCCACTGGTAGTTACTGGTATACCAGAGCACAACGATTGCTTTAGGGATGTGTTCCTTTTTCTTTTTTGGACTCCCCTCATTTTTTCCTGAGTGGAATTAAACTCTCTTAGACTCAATTAAGACTGAGCACACCTCATCTCAAATGTTTGCTCTTGAACTGACATTTTCAATGATCATTTTTGTTTGAACTCTCTAATTTAATTTAAGGTATGGAATGATGCACGGATTGTATCTGAAAATTTCTGTTGTTGCGTTTATCTGCAAATTGTTTCTCCACATTAAGACACTTATTATTACTTATTATTATTTATTTATTTTATTTGTTATTTATTGTAATTTATTTATTGTTGGAACGAGCTGCAGACTGTCTGTACTGAATTGCAAGACAGATCTGTGTGATTGAGTTCAACAGAAGACCAGGTTTCTATTTTATGCAGTTGAGAACAAATGGTCTCCTGTGTGTAACTTCACAGTGAGCACTCACACATAGCAGAGCTCATGTGTGAAATCAGAATTATGGGACTTACAGCTGGTTGTGCTGCCAGAAAAATCTAGTTAACTTGTGCATTGACTGCAGAGGGGCCGTCACACAAGCTTGGGTCTGTGGTCTGCCCCACCACTGTCAAGAGAAGATGTTTAGAGGGATTTGCTGGTCTATTGTTGGGATGAATATGGAGCTCTGTTGCATTCTGACCGAAAGGTTTCCAACCTGAAGCCTCTGAGAACCGCAAATGGCTGAGCTGAATGAGAGTCAAGTTGGATGGACACCTCTAACACCCTCAGCCTAATCTTCGTCTCCCTGTGCATCAATGTTGATCCCATTTCAGAAACAAAACCCTCTTTTTGCCTTCTTGTGTCGTTTCTCAAACTCCACCTCTTTTCCATTCTGCCCTCCTTCAAAGGAGAAAGGACGGCCATTTATGCCTACCATGGTGTCGCGCAGACGCTGGACCTGCGGCTGCCAGTCGACGAGTGAAAGCTTCTTTTGGTCTTTTTTCTCTGCTTACTTTGCTCGGTTTTATCTGTTAAAAGGGAAGTTTTTCCTATTTTATCTTTCTTTAATATTTATTTATGAAGCACTTTCCACCACCAGCCAAGGAGACCCAAAGTGCTGTTCACATGGAGAGAAAAGCATAAAAGAATTGAAAGCATAAAACCAAATTTAGCATCGTCGACACATAAATAGAAAAAATTAAAAGCAAACTTAAAACATTGTAAAAACAAAAATAAAATGAATAAAAACCAATAAAAGAGATTAAAACCAGGGCTAGGCTGATGCTAAAATGGAGGAACAATTCATTTTTAGAACTCTACAAGAGCATGAGCTCTCTAATTGCCGTGGCAACTGGTTCCATAGTTTAGAAGTCAACACAGCAAACGCACGGTCCCCCTAAAACTTACGTTTTGTTCTGGGAACCATTAACGCAAGCTGGCCGGTGGAATGTAAGGATTTTAGGGGGGAATATCTTAAAAACAGACTGGAGAGGTAAGAAGGTGCTGTACCTGCAAGGACTTAAAAATCAGCACCAGAATTAGAATAAAAACCAAATATTAGACTGGCAGCCAGTAAAGAGGCCGAGGTTGGTGTTATGTGGTCAAACTTCTTTGCCCCACAAATAAATCTGGCTGCTGCATTTTGGACCAGCTACAGTCTGGCTATGGATGCTTTGGGTAAGCCAGCATGTAAAGAACTGCAATAATTTAGTCTGGACAACACGAAGGCATGGATCACAATTTCAAGGTATGTTTTTGATTTAAAAGACTTAGTCCTAGCCAGACGCCGCATTTGAAAAAAGCAGGTCCTGGTCACAGATTTTATTTGGAGGTCGAGCTTCAGAGCTGCATCAGGTTTGACACTTCTATGTCTAGGGGTGCCTAGGGGGGGGGGGGGGCATAACATAAAAAGTAAAGTTTCGGCTACTAAATTTAAATTAACACAAACGAATGTCTCCAAACAAAATATATCAAATTTATCTATAAATAAATAAACAACCACCAATAATAACTAAAAGTGAAGCAAAAAGGCTTCAGGGTGAACCCAGGCCAAGATAACAAACAAAACCCCACCTAACTGAAATGATTGTTTTCTTACCTGTAAAGAAAAGGGAAAGCAAAGACAAACACTAACCTTCCTAGACTTACAAAAACAGGAGAAAACATGTCCTAAAGAAAATGGCAGTTCAGCCCTACAGCTTCACCTAAAATAACTACAAACCAAAAGACTAAACAGAGTGGGCACAGACAAAACTACGAAGGAGTACAGAACAAGGTGCAACACAAACTAAACAGGTGGGGAAGTACAAAACAAAATGGAGAAGGGGTCCAAGCTGCATTGGAGACTTGTTGCAGCCAAGCTCCCTTCTCACCGGCTGGAGGTCCAAGTGGTGGCTTTAAAGGCTGCCTCCACCAGCTTGTCCAATGGGAGGCCACACCCTTTCCACCACACCTGAAAATAATCAGACATAAAGATGCACAAAAACACAGAGGTCCCACTCTGATACAGAAATACACACAAAAAACACAGAAGAAACAAACAAACCAAAACCAAATACGGCCACAGCCGTAACAGACACCTAGGTTCGTGACCACGGACTGCTCAAAGGAGGAAATGGAGAGGAGATCTTTTCTACAACTAGGGGTAAACACAATTACCTCAGTTTTGTTTTCATTTAGGTCAAGAAAGTTAGCTGACACCCACAAACTAACTTCAGCAAGGCAGTCAATTATTGTGGTAATTGTGCAGTCAGGTCCCTTACATATAGAGACATATGTTTGGCAGTCGTCGTCATATAGGTGTAAGTGGCGGACGTGGTCGCCCGGGGGGCGGTTGTCCTCTGCCTGCTACCGTGGGGCTTTGGGGGGTTCTGGCTGGGTGCTGCAGCAGGGGTCTTGGGGTGGGGATGGCTGGGCACTCTCCCTCCTTCTTTTCACATTCCACCATCCATTTTAGAAGAACATAAACACTCACCTGAGCACAGGTGTTCAGCTCACTTTGCACTTAGAGTTTGCATGATTGAATGAATGAAAGATTTCACACTAGTTGGTTTGAAGGCATAGGTATGCGTGTGTTTTGTGTACATGTCGACAGGTGGACATTTTTGCAACTAACAGGTGTGTTGATAACATTCATTTGAGTGTGTGCGTGGACAGGCCCCGCCCTTTGAGATTTGTATTACATCTGAACCTTACCGTAATGATAAACATCCAGAAACTTGTTGCTTTATGCTGCTTCATGGTTTACCCCCCCCCCCCCCCCCTCTCTAACATCCCTCTCTCTTCTTCCCCTCTTTCCTTTTCCGTCCGGTCCAACACCAAAGATTTTCAAACATGATTGAAATTAATAAAGTTTGGCCTCAATTACAAAAGGGGTTTATTCAGACATACCTTTGGTTTGTCTGAAGATGAATAACCCCTGTTGTTAAAATAAAATATGTCCAACCCAAGAGGCCCTCAGCTCTCATCTGTTTGCCCAGCTGTTGGACAGGACAAGTTAAAAAAATAAAATAAAAAAGAAAGATCTGTCAGTGAGGTAAGACCGCATCCACTGGGCTTCTCCAAAAGCTCTGCCCGTAGTGCCAGCCGGTCAAGCAGGATCTCATGATCAACTGTGTCAAAAGCAGCTGATAGATCCAATAATCAAAGAACGACCAGTTCACCTGCATCAGTTGCCATTAGAACATCATTAAACATTTTCAAAAGTGCAGTGTCTGTGCTATATCCAGACCTGAACCCTGTCTGTAAAGGTTCCAGGATCTGATGTGCATTTAAGAAATTGATCAACCGTTTGAAGACAATGTTCTCAAGGACTTTAGCACAGAAAGGTAGGCTGGATATTGGCCTATAGTTTAAAAATACAGTGCAGTGCCCTTGTTTTTTTAGGAGTGGTCTCATGTTTAAAATTGAGTGGAACGTGAGAGGACACAAGACGAGTGTTATTAATGATTCAGACTGCAAAAACTTTCTTAAAAAACAAGCCGGTAGAACATCACTGGAGGACCCAGCTGGCTTTAACCTTGATACCACTCTTTCCAACTGGAAACAGAGACACCAATGAAAAAGATTTTAGCTTAGCTACTGGCAGTGGCGGTTCTACACTAACTTACTCCCCGGGCTAGAACCCCCCCCCACACACACACACACACATACAAATTTGACGACATCCTTTTGTCTCTATCTTTATTTAACATTTTACATAAATTGCATGAATTGTATAACTGGTACTACAGGGGGGTCAAACTCAGTCACACAGGGGGCCCAAGTTAAAAACACGCTTTAGGTTTTGGGTTGAACAAGATGAACATTTATTGAACACACTAAAGCTAAACTTTTAAACCTTTAAAACTGAACTTTTTGAACATAAGTATGAATAAAAACAGACAGGAACATTAATCCAGAATAGATCTAGTTAAACCTTAAATAACTTATAATATTTTGCTCTCCATAAAAATATAATCTGTCAAAATTATACAAATACGAAGATGCTGCAGAACAAAACAAACAAAGCCTGGAAATATTAATAAGAAATAACAAATCATTCAGTTTTCTTTGCTCTTTTTTAGAGCTGCACTCCTGCATCATTTTTAGCAATAATTTTATTTCTGCTTGGTGTGTGACGTCCTGTGTGTGTCTTTGTGAAAATGGATCAGAGAAAACCTGTTATTGTGAATATCATTTTTAGGACATTTAAAACTAAATCATAGATCTTATCATGGGAATTACTCCAAAAATATTTGGCATTTTTCTCATTTTGTGCAACACCAACAGTAAAAATCCTCCAAAAAACTTCAATACATTCATAAACATCTATAGTTTATTTCTGATGTCATAAAGTGCAGCTGTTTTCCTGCATTACCTGCTGTCTTTATGTCAAATACTGACACCAACTAAACAACAGAAAGGACATGTCATAAAAATATCTACAATAGTTGGTGAATAATGACATTATTAGCATGAGCTGAGTGATCCAACAGCACGCGATAATCCAGGTGTTGCGTAATCACAGCGCCCACTACCCCTCCCCTTTTCCTTCGCTAAAACAGGAGCGTGCAGCTGCAGGGCGCCAATTCACCGGTTTCAGGCCGTTCCAAAGTCTGTGAAATAATAGATAATACAAAACTTATAGTGGCACAATTTTGCTTTTCTTCCAAGCACTGGTATGCTGCCCCCCATTAAAATTTGTGCCCCCGTATTGCCTAAAACCGCTTCTGAACCCAAAGTTTTAAAAGGATTTTGAAAAAGTGTGCAGGCAGAAACACAAAATCCCCCTTTTCACATAAAAACTGACTCTGAAAGCCAATGTTTGTGTGAAGGAGGGCAGGGGAGGGGGTTGCTGGGTAGCTGGCATCATGTTTTCATTGAATGTGTCTATCAGAGAGGCTGAATGGGGCCTGAACTGTCATGTTTGAAGGGATCGCCTCTTCTGAAGGCGTTCTTCACAGAAAACACAGGACAGACAGGAGTAAAGGTCAAACGACTTCCACTTGCTCTTGCAGTTCATCACACACTCAACAACACATGATGATGGGTTTGTGCTGAATGCAGTATTGATGCAGCTCTGACCTTTGCCAAACAACATCTACAGAAGCTCCCATGCTGCTCTGTGTAGATGAGAAAGGTGTCTGAGTGAAGGCATACAGCTGCTTCAGCAGTGAGCTGCAGATCCTGCAGGCTTCATGTTTCCAGTCTGCAGGGCATACATCTTGAGACCTCTGGTTCACATTGAAAAGTTAAAGATCTCTCAGAACGAGGGGTCAGATGGACGTACAAACTGACAAAGACGTACTGTATGTGCTTTTGCCTCACACAAACTGAAACCAGTAAGAAAAAACCTTCATTGTAATGCGCACACGTGATCTGCCTGGCTACACTAAGTTAATTCAGCTGAAACCCTTCAATTTCTCAATGACTTTGTGCAGCTTCTGGTGTGCTCCAGGATTCTGTAATGGTGGCTGATTCTAGAAATGGTACATTTATTTTTCCTGCTACGTCGATAACATCCAATTCTACATCTTCTCGTCTCTTCTCTTATGTCCTCAGTTCATCTGTTACTCCATCTCTCCATCTACTCAGGCTGAGTCTGGGTGTTTAACATTGACAGCATTCTCTCTTTCCATCCACAACATCCATTGTCTGCCTCCCTCCCTCAACCTACCCACTGGTGTCCTTCTGGGTTACAGATTTGTTACCTTCTGACTGCTGCAACTCTTTAGTTTGGTTTCCCCACAAAGCCCTTGACCTGAACGGATAGATGAATGAGAACGATTACAGGAAGCATAAACAGTAACAGCTGGACTGTGAAAGTGGAAAGCTAAGATGGACTGGCATCACAGAGGAGGACAGGACAGTGACTGCAGAGGGGAACATGCGGCCCAGTGTCCTGATTATACAGCTGTAGGTGAATGGCATGAACTGAGACTAAATCCCTGTGAAAGCAAAAACTGAAGGCACAGACCAGAGTTACATGAACCATGACCTATATTCTGGAAGACATTGAAGAAGAAACAGGACCCAATGAGTATTCTGATCTCATTACCAGCTTTTACAGAAGACATTGATCTTCAAAAAGCGTTTGATACATTAAATCACACGATGTTACTTAGTAGGCTACAGAAATATGGTTTTAGAGGAATAGCATATTCCTGGTTAGAAAGTTATCTTACTAACAGATGTCAGTATGTTTATTTCAATAAAAAATATAATAAAAAAATAAAAAATCTGATATGTGTCCTGTAACATGTGGAGTACCTCAGGGGTCCCTATTGGGTCCTATATTATTTATTTTATACATAAATGACCTTTGTAAAGTTTCTGATTTGTTAAATTGTGTTTTATATGCTGACGACACTACTTTGGATTTATCAGGAGATAATCTGGAAAAACTTCTTTCAGACATAACAAAAGAATTATCCATAATCAAACAATGGTTCGATTCAAACAAACTGTCTTTAAATAAAAATAAAACCAAGTACATTATATTTGGATATAGAAAACTGGAAAATATTTTCTGAGTTAAAAATTGAGGATGTTGTTCTTGAAAGAGTAAATGAAATGAAATTTCTTGGAGTCATTTTGAATCATACATTATCATGGAAACCACACATAACGCATGTTCTCTCTAAATTGTCCAAATCATTAACCATCCTACATAAAGTCAAGTATTTTTTAAACACAGCTACATTGCATATTCTATATTGTTCCCTCATAATTCCTTATTTGACCTATTGTTTAGAAATCTGGGGGCCTGGTTACAAGTCAAACACAAAACCTGTTTTTATTCTGCAAAAAAAAAGCAATTAGAATTGTAAACCACTCTTCACACAATCAATCCACAAAACAAATATTTCCTAAATTAAGGGCAATTAAATTTTTGGATTTGGTTGATTTTAGATTTATTGATTGATTGATTTATTTAAGTGTCATGCACTAATGTGCCCAGCCCACACGGGCTTATATGACACTGAAAAACAAAATAAATTAAAGCTACAAGTAGCATTTAGCGGGCCCGAGCACGTGCCACCGCCTGGCACGAGCGACCGCCCCGTGAGCAACGCCCTGCTCGAGCCATTCTCGTTGTTTTTTCTTGTCCATTCTGGAGCTCCAAGCTAATGTTAATAGGAAAGCAGCCTGTGGGGGGGGGGGGGGGGACTGTAATCTGTTTCCTTAAAGGACAAAGACTTATGCATATAGCATGAAAAAAATTCTTAAATCTAAGCCTCGTTTAGACCTGCTCAATTTCTCATCAAGTAGAAGAAGGTTTTTATCAGATTAAGAAACAAGCAATGATGATAATTGCTATCACTGTTCCTAAGAATGAGAACAATAGAACTCATTCAATTTCCACTACAATGTCTAGATGAGTGTCAGCTATGTCTGATAACTTGGCCAATTAGCTGGACCGGGATCTTGCAAAGTGCAGAGGGTTTACGTCCAGTGTGATGAGTCTGTGGACGGCAACAGTACAGCATAGCTTTTGGTTTCCACAAGAGAAGAACTCCTGACACATCTGCCCTAACAGACAACTACAAGAGGAGTTGAAATGTATAACACGGTGAAGGAGTTTTTGTGCAGAAAAGGGTACCATTAGAAAAGCCAGTAGCAGTGACTGCAGACAGATTTCATCACTCACTGTAAGCTGTAAAGCTGACCCAGACTTTCCAAAATTCTGCCTTATGTGCAGAAGTGATTGGCTCTGGACACATAATGACTCCTATTGTGAAAATCATAAAAAAAACCTCAGCTGCAAAGCAAAACAGAACAGGATTTTTAAGGTGCTATTGGTGGAGATATCTGCTGAATATGGTGAATATGAATATGGTGAATCTGAACTTGCATTCTTGACTGACATTACTGGAAAACTAAACCACTTGATCTGCGAGCTGCAAGACATTGGCAAAACTATATTTTTTTATTGACCAGCCTGCCTGAGCCAGTGTTTTTCTTGTGGGGATCTTTTCTGCCAGGGCTTGTCAGCTTGGTCAGTGGATGTTGCTGCAGTTGTCTCCCTTGCTGGGACAGCTGGAGTTAAACACAGCAGCCTCACGGCTGTGAAGTGGACCCCGTTGCTGTCCCAGTCTGGATGGGCACTGTGGTGATGTTCCAATGTTCAGGCTGGCTCCTGGTATGAAGAGATTCCCAATTACCATTTCCTAACCGCAGAGCCAAGGATGTGTTTACATGTTTAGGTCAAAAATGTGATGAACAGCTTCATGTTGTCTATTGATGTAAGTTTAAACCTAAACATGTTTCCCTGTTACTAATCCAGTTGATGTGGTTCTCCACCTGTGTCTAGGTGATAGAAAAGCATTTTTTTATATTTAGAGCTCTAAGCAAACAAACAGTTGTCTATATAAAAGAGCTTTTACAATTGTGCACTTTTAGCAGGTCTCTGAATACATGTGACCAATGTATAATGGATTTTCACAGACTTTGTTTAAAACTGAAGGTGACAGAGACTTTGGAGAAGTGGCTACATTATTCTGGACTTCTTTGTTTCATCCACAGAAGAGTAAAATATGTGATTGATTTTGAAAAGCTGCTGAAAAATGTATCTTTTTAAAATTGCAATTTCTAATTTGGGTTTTACATTTTGTGTTCCATTTTTTGTGATTTTATTAGAAAGATTTGTTATTTATTTGGTGTTTAAAGGTGGTACACATTGTATATACACAATCTTCTTAGAGACATTTGCTATATGTTGTGTTTGTTGTCATTGTAGTTTAATTTTATTGGATGTATTGAAAGGAAATGAAAAGAAGTTGCAGCATTGATTAAAAAAAGCATAAAAGAGACATTTACTGTCTGATGTTACATCTGTAGGAGTGTACTGAGGCTGGGTTTTGTTTTGAAGCACATTCATATGTTTTGTTTGTAAAAAAAAAAAAAAGATAAAATATAAAGTTAATTGTATTTTGGATGAATAAAAAAGCAATGATTAGTGCTAAGGATGTATAAAAGACAAACAAAACAAAGGAAATTGCTGTATTTTAGTGTTGAACTAGGCTTTCTAACTGTTCTACTTTCTGTCTGCCACTCCTGGCTAATTTACATGTGAGCACACAGCCGGGGGTTGGGGGGGGGGGCTAACTCCACTACTGCAGCAGGGGAGACTGATGAAAAGCTTGAGGATGTAAGATTGAATAAATAAAATCCTAGAGTTGACCAGTTCATTTTATAAATGTAAATATTTTTTATTTTGGTGCTGATAAACTAAACAGAAGTTATGATAAAAATATTTGCTTGAGTCAAAATGTCCAAAAATTTGCTTTTAGCACAATAGAGTGATTAAGGTGGTTAAATGTTTCTCCTACGTATAGTGCTGCTTTTCAAACGTGGAGCTTTGTAGGACGCATCTAATTCTGAAATCTCAGCTTCCTGAGACAAACGGCTGATTTCCTATAAAGCTTGATTATATGACTGCAACGGAATCGACCACTTCCTGTTTGGCAGTGCCTTACGCAGGCACCGTCAGATGTAGAGCCATGAAACTTGAGATGATGAGAGAATAGCCTTCTGAGTATCTCCAGTTTTAATTGCATGCACATCGGAAAAAGCACATAGAAAATACAGGGCAGAATGTGCCCCATGAAATAACTAGGTGGCGCTATAGAGCTCGTCCAAAGTTGTCATATCCATGGGTTCAGAATGGAAGCTTCATCATATCCATTGAAATTCAGTGAGATTGGACAAGGAATGTGCACATGAGAGCAACATTTGTGTGCATGGCGAGACGCCCAACTTTGCCGCTCTGTCAAGACCACACCCCTGCGTTGAAAGATATGTTTTATATCAGAGTAAACTTCAATGGTTTTTCAACAGGTGGACGTCATTTTGAGGTGTGTCGGCTCATCCTACTTGGAGCAGTGATGCTCCAAGTAAAACATGTCATTTCCTGTTGCCAACAGGTGGCGCTACACCTGTTTCGGATTTTTCGACTGCAGATGTGTTCAAAGTCAGACTACAATCATGCACAACAAATTTGGATCAGATTAGATTATTTATGGCTGAGTAATGGCCATTTTTCTTTTCATGGCGTGATTTCGAAACGACCTCAAATTTTGACGCGCCGCCACGGTCACAAACAACCGTAAAAACTTAAAAGCTTCGCAATTTAATATTGGACATGTGTTTAGTTTACAAAACCAAAGTTTGGAGTCATTGTTCAAAAATCTCTAGGAGGAGTTCGTTCTAGAACGAGGACTGCAAATGACCAAAATACAGCAAAAATGACATATTGACATCAATATAGCAGACTTCCTGTGCAACTGACAGCTTGGTACCAAGAGACTTTTTTGTAGGTCTCCATCTGATGAACATGTCCTGTAAAAATCAAGCTTGTATGTTAAAGAACATGGCGGGGCTCTCAAAAACAAACATGGTAGGTGGCGCTATTGAGCCGTTTTTGTTCACCCATGCAAGTGCTGTATATATAAGTTGGAGATATGTAAGAGGCATCTCATTCTGAAATCTCAGCCTCGTGATACAAACGGCTGATTTTTTATGAATTTTTAATTATCTGACAGCAACGCAATCAACCACTTCCTGTTTGGTGGTGGCTTGCGCAGGCACCGTCAGGTGTACACCCATGAAAATTTAGACGATGAGAGAAGACCCTTATGAGTATCTCCTGCTGTAATTTTATGAATGTCGGACAAAGCACAGAGAAAAGATAGGTCAGAATGTGACATAAAATATATTTGTCAATATCTAGGTGGCGCTATGGAGTTCGTCCAAGATTGTCATATCCATTGGTTCAGAATGGAAGCCTCATCACCTCTATTGAATTTCAGTGAGATTGGACAAGGAATGTGCACGTGAGAGCAACTTTTGTGTGCATGGCGAGACGCCCAACTTCACCGCTCTGTCACGACCACACCCCTGCATTGAAAGTTATGGCTTTTTATCAGAGTAAACTTCAATGGCTTTTCAACAGGTGGACACCATTTTGAGGTGTGTCGGCTCATCCTACTCGGAGCAGTGATGCTCCAAGTAAAACATGTCATTTCCTTTTGCCAGCAGGTGGCGCTACACCTGTTCTGGATTTTTCCACTTCTGATGTGGTCAGGGTCAGACTACAATCATGCATATCAATTTTGGATCAGATTGGATTTTGCATGGCTGAGTAATGGCCATTTTTCTTTTCATGGCGTGTTTTCAAAATGACCTCCATTTTCGACGCGCCGCCACGGTCACAAACATCCGTAAAAACTTAAAAGCTTCACAATTTAACATCGGACATGTGTCTAGTTTACACAACCAAAGTTTGGAGTCATTACTCCAAAATCTCTAGGAGGAGTTCGTTCTAGAGCGAGGCCTGCAAATGTCCAAAATGAAGCAAAAATGACATATTGACCTCAATATATCAGACTTCCTGTGCGAGTGACAGGTGGGTCCTTTCAGACTTTTTTGTAGGTCTCCATCTGAAGAACATGCCCTGTAAAAATCAAGCTTGTACGTTAAAGCGTATGCGGGGCGTCGGGACAAAAGTCACTGTAGGTGGCGCTATCGAGCCGTTTTTGTGCGCCCATGCCAATCTCCTATAAAATACGAAATTTTTCGCGACTCCTGATGTGTGTGCCAAATTTGGTGAGTTTTGGGGTATGTTAAAGGCCTCAAAAAGGCGACTCTTCCGGTAGAATAATAATAATAATAATAATAATAATAATTAAAGCTACAAGTAGCATTTAGCGGGCCCGAGCACGTGCGACCGCATGGCACGAGCGACCGCCCCGTGAGCAACGCCCTGCTCGAGCCATTCTCGTCGTTTTTTCTTGTCCATTCTGGAGCTCCAAGCTATTGTTAATACGACAGCAGCCTGGGGGGGGGGGGGGGGGGGCTGTAATCTGTTGCCTTAAGGGACAAAGACTTTTGCATATAGCATGAAAAAAATTCAAGCAATGATGATAATTGCTATCACTGTCCCTAAGGATGAGAACAATAGAACTCATTCAATTTCCACTACAATGTCTAGATGAGTGTCAGCTATGTCTGATAACTTGGCCAATTAGCTGGACCGGGATCTTGCAAAGTGCAGGTGGTTAACGTCCAGTGTGATGAGTCTGTGGACGGCAACAGTACAGCATAGCTTTTGGTTTCCACAAGAGAAGAACTCCTGACACATCTGCCCTAACAGACAACTACAAGACGAGTTGAAATGTATAACACGGTGAAGGAGTTTTTGTGTAGAAAAAGGTACAATTAGAAAAGCTGGTAGCAGTGACTGCAGATGGGACTCCTGCTATGATCAATAGACAAACAGGTTTCATCACTCACTGTAAAGCTGACCCAGACTTTCCAAAATGTCTGCATTACTGCTGCGTCATTCACCAGCAGGCCTTATGTGCAGAAGTGATTGGCTCTGGACATATAATGACTCTTATTCTGAAAATCGTAAACAACCTCAGCTGCAAAGCAAAACAGCACAGGATTTTTAAGGTGCTATTGGAGGAGATGTCTGTTGAATATGGTGAATATGAACATTGTGAATCTGAACTTGCATTCTTGACTGACATTACTGGAAAACTAAACCACTTGATCTGCGAGCTGCAAGACAATGGCAAAACTATTTTTTTTTGACCAGCCTGCCTGAGCCAGTGTTTTTCTTGTGGGGATCTTTTCTGCCAGGGCTTGTCAGCTTGGTCAGTGGATGTTGCTGCAGTTGTCTCCCTTGCTGGGACAGCTGGAGTTAAACACAGCAGCTCACGGCTCTGAAGTGGACCCCGTTGCTGTCCCAGTCTGGATGGGCACTGTGGCGATGTTCCAATGGCCAGGCTGGCTCCTGGTATAAAGAGATTCCCAAATACCATTTCCTAACCGCAGAGCCAAGGATGTGTTTACATGTTTAGGTCAAAAATGTGATGGACAGCTTCATGTTGTCTAAACATGCCACCCTGTTATTAATCCAGTTGATATGGTTCTCCATCTGTGTCTAGGTGATAGAAAAGCATTTTTTTTATATTTAGAGCTCTAAGCAAACAAACAGTTGTCTATATAAAAGAGCTTTTACAATTGTGCACTTTTAGCAGGTCTCTGAGTTCATGTGACCAATGTATGGTGGATTTTCACAGACCTTGTTTAAAACTGAAGGTGAGAGAGACTTAGAGAAATGGCTTCATTGTTCTGGAGTACTTTGTTTCATCCACAGAAGAGTAGAATTGGTGATTGATTTTGAAAAGCTGCTGAAAAAAGTATCTTTTTCAAATTGCAATTTCTAACTTGGGTTTTACATTTTGTGTTCCATTTTTTGTGCTTTAATTGGGAAGCATTTGTTATTTGTTTGGTGTTTTTAAGGTTCTGCAAATATACACATCATTTTTTAGAGACATTTGTTATCAGTTGTGTTTGTTGATTTGTAGTTTAATTTCATTGGACGTATAGATGTCGTGTGGGGGGGAGGCTCGAGAGCAGGTAGGACCCAGGCGCAGAGACGGGAGGCAAACGGGTTCAGGGCAAGTGGGTTTATTTAACTAACAAAAAGCGCTGCAGAGCAGGATGACAAAACTAAAAACAAAAACTTACTGTGGCATGGCAAGGGACATGGACGCCAGACAAGAAGACGTGATCAACATGAGCAGAAGTTAATGGACCAGCACAGGAGGAAGGCAGAGACAAGACTTATATACAGACAGGGCAGACAAGACACAGGTGAACACGATTAGGGCAGATGGGGACCAAAGGAAGTAAAACTCAAGAAACATGACAAGACAGGAAACCTTTCAAAATAAAACAGGAAACAGAACCAAACAAGACAGAACAAGAACTAAAGCGAAAAAAAAGACAACAAACTGAAACCATGACAATAGAAAGGAAAAGAAGTTCAAACATTGATTATAAAAAAGGATATAAGAGATAAAAAAAAAGAAAAAGAAAAAAAATAAAATATTGATTTAATTGCATTTTGAATGAATAAAAAACAATGATTAATAGAATCAGAATCAGAATCAGGAATCAGAAAAAGTTTTATTGCCAGGTTCAGTAGAGCGCACTTTACAAAACGAGGAATTTGACTTGGTGTATAGTGCAATTAAGAATAAGTTAAAAATTAAGTTAACAACAACAACACACTATATACAGTAGAGTAAGGTGAATTAAAGTGGGAGCACAGATGGGCTGGGATGGTGGGGCCTGTAAGTGGCACCGACAGTCCTTTGGTGGGCGGGGGGTGGAGGGGGGGTCACCTGGGGGAGTTGGGGTTCTGTTCAGCAGGCTGGCTGCAGTGGGGAAGAAGCTGTTCTTGTGGCGCGAGGTCCTGGTCCTGATGGACCGGAGCCTCTTGCCAGAAGGGAGGGGCCGAAAGAGATTATGTCCTGGATGAGAGGGGTTGGCTACAATCCTGGCTGCCCGCCTCCAGGTCCTGGAGATGTGCAGCTCCTGGAGAGACGGGAGGTGGCAGCCGATCACCTTCTCTGCTGAGTGGATGACGCGTTGCAGCTTGGCCTTGTCTCTGGCCGTGGCCGCAGCGAACCAGACTGTGATGGAGGACGTGAGGGTGGATTCGATGATGGCGGTGTAAAAGTCTACCAGCATCTTTTCAGGGAGGTGAAACTTCTTCAGCTGCCTCAGGAAGTACATCCTCTGCTGGACCTTCTTAGTGATGGAGCTGATGTTCTGCTCCCACTTGAGGTCCTGGCTGATGATGGTTCCCAGGAAGCAGAAGGACTCCACAGAGGTCACCGGGGAGTCACAGAGGATGACAGGGGGGAGGGGGGCTGGGGCCTTCCTGAAGTCCACTGTCATCTCCACTGTCTTCAGAGCATTAAGCTCCAGGTTGTTAGCGCTGCACTATGACACCAGCCTGGCTATTTAACTCCTGTAGGCCGACTCATCTCCGTCAGAGATGAGGCCGATGAGTGTGGTGTCGTCAGCAAACTTCAGGAGTTTGACAGACAGGTGACCAGCTGTGCAGCTGTTTGTGTACAGGGAGAGTAACAGGGGTGAAAGGACACAGCCCTGGGGGGATCCGGTGCTTGTGGTCCGAGTATCTGAGACGAGCTTCCCCAGCCTCACATACTGCTGTCTGTCCGTCAGGAAGTCTGTGATCCACCTGCAGGTGGAGTCAGGCACATTCATCTTGGAGAGTTTTTAATACTAAAGATGTATGAAAGACATACCGAAAAAATATGTCTTTCAGTGTTTAACTGGCTGTCTTTGGATTATGCATGCCTGAGTAATGGCCATTCTTACTTCTCATCTCTCTGTTCACTGCTTGCTAATTTACATAGCAGGGGTCCCAGCAGGAGGGGGCGGGGTTGTAACACGACTCCTTCAGCAGAGCCAGGCTGAGAGAGGCTTTGACATGTAAGATGTTAGATGTTAGAATGCCAGATGTTAGAATGACCAGTTCATTTTATATCTATGAAAATATTCAGGTAGCTATGGGACATGTTTAGCTATAGGTCTGTGAAAATTGGTGTCGATTGTTGAAACATAAGTTACCATAAAAAAATGTTTGTTTGGAGTCTAGACAGATTTAACA
Organism: Oryzias latipes; assembly: GCF_053564925.1. Taxonomy (NCBI): domain Eukaryota; kingdom Metazoa; phylum Chordata; class Actinopteri; order Beloniformes; family Adrianichthyidae; genus Oryzias; species Oryzias latipes. The sequence goes on from NC_136242.1 coordinate 1,948,067, forward strand.
CAGGTTTTTGGAGGAAAAATGATTTTTTATAAATCATCTGTTACACTTTTAAGTCTGAAAAAAATATGGAAGGCAGCAAACACAGATCCCTACCGTTTTTAATTTTTTTGTGCTGATATTTGAAAGATAAGTTATGCAAAAAAATAGGTGTTTGCAGTTTTGCCTAAAAAGACGTTTTCGGACCTTTTTGGATGAAATGTTGTCTAAAAGTTCACCTGTAACTTCAATAATTCTGAATTTTTTTAGGAAGCAGTAGCACATAAATGCCTATGAAAGTTGAATTCTTGGTGCTGATAACCTAAACAGAATTTATGCTAAAAATCTTTGTTCAGTCCAAAATTTCATTAAAAAAATCAAGTGATGAAGTTTCTCGTAGACCCTATAGTGTTACATATCAAAGCTGGAGGTTATTAAAGGCATCTAATTCTGAAATCTCAGCTTCCTGAGACAAACGGCTGATTTATGATAAATTTCTATTATTTGGGTGCACATAATCGACCACTTCCTGTTACGCAGGCACCGTCAGGTGTACACCCATGAAACTTTACATGATGAGAGAAGACCCTTCTGAGTATCTCCAGTTTTAATTTCATGCACATCGGACAAAGCAAAGAGAAAATACAGGGCAGAATGTGCCCCATGCAATAACTAGGTGGCGCTATAGAGCTCGTCCAAGATTGTCATATCCATGGGTTCAGAATAGAAGCTTCATCATATCCATTGAATTTCAGTGAGATTGGACAAGGAATGTGCACGTGAGAGCAACTTTTGTGTGCATAGCGAGATGCCCAACTTTGCCGCTCTGTCACGACCACACCCCCGCATTGAAAGTTATGGTTTTTTGTAAGAGTAAACTTCAATGGCTTTTCAACAGGTGGACGTCATTTTCAGGTGTGTCGGCTCATCCTACTCGGAGTAGTGATGCTCCAAGTAAAACATGTCATTTCCTCTTGCCAGCAGGTGGCGCTACACTTTTTCCAGATTTTTTCACTGCAGATGTGTTCAAAGTCAGACTACAATCATGCACATCAATTTTGGATCAGATTGGATTATGCATGGCTGAGTAATGGCCATTTTTCTTTTCATGGCGTGTTTTCGAAACGACCTCCAATTTTGACGCGCCGCCATGGTCACAAACATCCATAAAAACTTAAAAGCTTTGCAATTTAACATCGGACATGTGTATAGTTTACAAAACCAAAGTTTGGAGTCATTACTCTCAAATCTCTAGGAGGAGTTCGTTCTAGAGCGAGGCCTGCAAATGACCAAAATACAGCAAAAATTACATATTGTCATCAAAATATCAGACTTCCTGTGCGACTGACAGCTTGGTCCCAAGAGACTTTTTTGTAGGTTTCTATCTGATGAACATGCCCTGTTAAAATCAGGTTTGTACTATAAAGCATATGGAGGTGCTCGCGAAAACAAATTTTGCAGGTGGCGCTATCGAGCCATTTTTGTTTACCTATGCCGTTCTCCTATAAAATATGAAATTTTTCGCGACTCCTGATGTGTATACAAAATTTGGTGAGTTTTGGGGTATGTTAAAGGCCTCAAAAAGGCGACAGAAAAGTCGGAAGAATAATAATAATAATAATAATAATAATAATAAACCTAACAGATACAATAGGGTCCTTGCACTCCGTGCTCGGGCCCTAATAATAATAATAAACCTAACAGATACAATAGGGTCCTTGCACTCCGTGCTCGGGCCCTAATAATAATAAACATTCGAATTACAATAGGGTCCTTGCACTCCGTGCTCGGGCCCTAAATATCTTCAATGTCTAAAAATACGGTTCGAAATCTATGCAAGTATCAAATAGTTTGCAGTTTACAAACAGTTTTGTTTCAAAGCATCAATATTCACCCCAAGCCATTTTATTGTCTATGTTATGAGCAATGAGGGATCATTTTTAAACATATCCCACAAGGTTTCAGCAGTTGAAAATGAACATCTCAATAAGTTAGTTGTTGCCAAATTGCATTGACGGAGGTCAGAATCAACTTTACAGAAAACATATTAGACATAGATAAGAAAGTTGGAATGTGATGGAGATTTAACAAACACTTCAATCAATGATGTTATGGTGATGTCAGCCAGCTTTGGTCAAATATTCCAAAAGAAGCAGATGTGTGGATCATAGTATCTCACAGGGCAAAGCTAATCCTATTCCAGCAGCTCTTAGGCTGGAAAGAGGGTTCTGTCCTTTTCTCTCATCTCTGCTTTAGGTTCTTTACCTAGGTAGGACGTCACAATCTTGTTTCTTTTTTAACGCCAAGTGAATAAGGAGATGGGCTTCAGCAGAAATAAAGAAGAACTTCAGCCAGCCGCAAAACAAAGAGAGACTTGAGAGGTGGTGCAGTTCAGACATCTAGAAGTAAATCTGCTCAGCAGTCATATTTCATTTTGTTTATTTCCTTTAAATTAGCTCAACTCAACTGATCGTAAAGCTTAACCAGAGCTTTAAGTGAGCTGATGATGTCTAGCACCATCTAGTGGAGGTCATTTTAACTGCAGGACACAGGACTCCTCTCTGTGTTTTGGGCAGACTGCTCTGTTGGGACATTTGCTGGTTGGGTGTGATTTAGATGAAGATGTTTGAGATTCAGCTTCAAATCAGTTTTTCTCATCAGTGTTACAGAGAAGATTGTGTTTTTTCTTGATGGATTCTGAAGCGTATAGGTTTTTGATATGAAATAACTAATATGTTGGTGGACGTGTGGTATTACTGCCAACATGTACATACATACTGTATATTTACTACGATTGTTGTGAGTATGTGATGTTTTAGGATACTCAGCAAAGTTAACTGATGAATTCTGCTCTTTCTTTTATTCCCACTGAGCCACTGAACAACAATCAAGATACACCCTTTATAATCCTAAATTGTCATAACATGACAACAGCAGATCAACACAGTCCACCTGCTCTCACAAGCGTTCTGTGTGGTTGAAGTCAGGACTGCCGATAGGTCGACCCGTCCTCTCCACTCCCATATCTGAAGCAAGTCTTCAATAAACCCCCTGTTGGGAACCCTGCCTCTGTTCCTGTTTGTATCTCTTGTTGCACCCCTTCTCAGCTGGAGCAACGTTCCTCATCATATTTAAGAGTTATTTATTGGTTGATATATTTAAATAAAACATTTTTTTTAATGATGGGGTTGTGGTTGTTGTCCCCCAACAGCTCAGATATGAGCTGCCAATCAGCAGTGTCTTGAAGCTGCATCACAAAACAGCAAGCAGCTTTCTACTGGATGTCAGACCATCACAAGGACTGCAGGGCATTTCAAAGCTCCAGTGGTGCCTCATTCCTTCAGCGCATTTTCAAACCTGCTTTGCATTGATTTAACTCTACTGCTCCTACACCTGGCTGTGGATTCTGTCTCCGGCTCGACTCGCGCCTTTGACTGTCCCCACAACCACGGCTGGATGAAGCTCGTCTGCTGGACTTTTATATATGTAGTTGTAGATTTAGATAAGTTAATTCTTCTCTAAGAGTTCTGGTAAATCGCCTGTCCGTCCTGGGGGAGGATCCCTCCTTCATGTGGACACACCTGAGGTTTCTTCGTTTTTACCGGAATCCGGTTTTTAGGAGTTTTTCCTTACAGCGAAGGGGGGTCTAAGGGCAGGGATGCCAGTTTAGTTTCTCTGTTTGGTTAAAGTTTTAGTATTATCCTATTGAATTCTAAGCATCTATGATCCTTTTTGATTGGATGTATACTCTACAATTACCGATACGAAGCCCATTGAGACGACTGTTGTGGTGAATTTGGGCTGTATAAATAAAATAAAATTGAATTGAACTGAACCCACAGTGCAGACTGAAGATTTAATTGAAACATTACTGTCCCGCCTGTTAGCTTATTAGAGGGAATAAACAAATCCCTTTTCATCACACTAGTTTAACAGGTGACCTTTTGACCCCACCCCTATGACTAACCCCCAACCCAGGAAATAAAAAAAATTTGGGGCAGGGTAAGGTATTTAAAAAGCAAAATGTGAGGTAAAGAGCTTTTTGTCAGGCAGAAAGCTAAAATAAAAGCATGGAACCATGGATCTAAAAAACTGACCGCTGCTGAACTTGAAGATTTCCAGTCTGAGTTTTGTCATTTGGGGAATATCTGTTTCCATTACCAACGTTTCTGAAAAAACCCAACCAGAGCTCAGAGAAACAGTTAATGTATCTGTGTGGTTCTGAGTCACAGGCACGAGGAGACCTTCACAGAGAATGGTTTTATAAAGCCAAGGGACGATTAATTGAAACATTGATTCAATGTGCTTTTCCTATATTTATGCCAGTTAAAAAAGAACACTGCACAATATTCCTCATTCATGTAATAAACTCTGTCCTTCACTAAGGACAGTCCGTGAGTTGCTCTGATGTTTTTAATTTACATTTGGTAAGTCAAAGACAATAGCAAATCAAGCTGTAGAGGACGGAATCAACAGTTTATTGGTAAAGCAGCTTGATCTGCAATGTTTTGTTTGATACGAGACATATGCAGCTTTCAAGTCCTATTTGTAAAGCTGGTGAGTCTTCACCCAACCGCCCTGGTGCAGGTTTTCACCAATGGTGTAATCTGCTCTCTTTGAGATGGATCCCAAATTAAAGCTGGAATCGAATCCACTGTAACAGTAAAGGAGCAGAAAGATCCTGAGAGTCAGCTACAGAACTAATGAGTACAGAAAAAACCCGCCTGCGGGTTATGAATGTTCTAATTTCCTAAACTCAATAGTAGGTTTAGGGGCTGTCATCTGGACTTAGTACTTAGAATTCTAACTTTAATAACTAAGTCCAGATGACAGCATCTAAACCTACTACTATGATGGAATCAACCTGGATGAATGAGTCTTCATAGACAAGTTCCTTAAGCATGAAGCTATAAACAAGGAAAATCATTTACGACGTTTTCCCTGCAGTTCATGAATGAACCTATGAAATGAATGCCATGAAACGCCCTAATGTTTGTTGATCACTAAACTAATGAATCTGATCGCAAATGTCATCACAGTGTTGACAGAAGCTGGAGGCTGCGCGCTGCAGTCAGAGCCGGCTCAGCCTCTGGAGCGCATCCGTGTGGCTGCGCGCAATTGAACCGGAGAGCTGGGAGTTGTCGTTGTTCAGCGGGACGGCGGCCCGCCCCCCCGGCTCCACTCCACTTGTCCCGGGCGTTGGCCCCAAACGCCTCCAGAACAGCTCCCTCATCTTTTCCCGGAAGTCCGGGCGCATCAGGCAGTACAGCAGCGGGTTCAGGCAGCTGTTGGTGTACGCAAGGCACACGCTCAGCGGGTGCACGTACGTGTGCACGAAGTAATATGTCTTGTCCAGGCGAACCACGTGGAGTTTCTCCAGAACTCCCCAGAAAGTTATGGCCTGATTCGGCATCCAGCAGATGAAGAACGAGAGCACCACGACGGTAACCGAGCGCGTGACCGTGGAGCCGCGCCTCCGCTGCCTGCTGCGGAGGCGCAAAGAGCGCAGCAGCAGCAGGTAGCACACCGTCAGGACGAGCATGGGGATCAAAAATGCCACCAGGACCTTCTGAAGGTGGTGCAGCGCCAACCACGATGGACCCGCCGGGAAGCTGAGGAGACACAGCTGCTCCCCGGAGACGCTCCTCGCGGCGGAGAAGATGACGGTAGGCAGCGCCGCGAGCAGGGCACAGGCCCAGAGCGCAGCGACCACCCAGCGCACCGCGCAGCCCCACCGCCGGGGGCTTCTCTGGAGCACGGAGGTCACGGCCAGATACCGAGTGACGCCCATGGCTGTGAGGAAGAAGACGCTGGCGTACATGTTGACCACGGTCACTGACAGCACAATCTTGCACATGGCGTCCCCGAACGGCCAGCTGAAATCCAGCGCCGTCTCCGCCGCCCAGAATGGCAGAGTCAGCACGAACTGGAAGTCTGTGACCGCCAGATTGCAGACGAGCAGGTTCACGCTTGAAGACTTTCTCCTGGCCATGCGCGTGGTCATCAGGACGAACACCAACAGGTTTCCAGCCAGCCCGGTGACGCATACCAGCGCATACACGGCGCAGACCAAGATGCGCACGTTCACAGAGCCCTCTGCCGGTAAATCCAGCTCATCCAGGACTCGGAACCGGTTCTCCTCCGCAGACCAGTTCGAGGGGGACGTGGAGTTGAGGCTCAGCAGCTCTGTCATTCTGTCCGGAACAGAGGAGTCCCGCTTGATGCGACACCTCCTGCTGTCCGGGCGCGCACAGCTGCGCGCATGAGCGGACTTTAATGATGCGTGGCAGAAACTGGGCAGCGTCAGGAGATCAGAGAGGTTCTAACACTAATATTTAAAACTATTCCTCTGATAAAGTAACACTTTGTATCTGTTTTTTTCTTCATGGTCTACAGACACATTTCTAGATAAATGAAGCTTGAACTTTGCAACAATTTAAATTTAAATAAATTAAATAAATCCAAAAGAAATCCAAAACTTTAAAATCACAGATGATAATATTTTGATTCCAACAGAACAATAATAAAAAAACATGCACGAATAAACCAAACAATTCATTAGAAGTCAAAGTGACACTTGAAATGACATTCTATGAGTTCAAGCTGAGACATGGAAGAGTGCGCAGACCGTCTCCATGCAGGTTCACTGATGTTTAAAAATATCTCAGTAAGAAGGTTTTATTTACAGACTGATTTATTATCTTTTAGAATAAAAGGTTTGGCTGTCATTACGCAGACCATTACAGCCCAAACAATTCCTTATACAGTGTGTAAAAATAAAAATGAACAAAAACTATGACCTCATTGTTCAGGGTATCCGTTTGCATCAGTTTTCCTTCTTCTCATTTTGTAAGAAATGTCTCTAAAAAGAACTGTCACCTGACCCTCACACAGAAGAAGGGGGGGGCTGCATTCTTATCTGTGTTTGTTCATTAAGGCGGTGAGGAACCCTCAGTCAGCTGAGAGTTAAAACAACAGGCTCATAAAATCTCTAAACAAATGAAGGGGTGCTGTAAAAGAGTCGAGCAGCGGTAACCATCTGCTGCTCCATCCTTTCATCTGCATCAGCCTTTGCTTCCCGAGTGTCATTTACCTTCACTTTGAACCAGCTCCCAGCTCCATGTCTGTGTTCATGTCCTGTGTTTTCCAGCACAACTCATTCAAAAGTGTTCTATTTTGAGGGACTAAATTAAATCAGTGGAGATAGTGACGAAAAAAAAATTTCACAGGCGGTGATGAACATCTGTCATGACTCTGGGCTTTTACTTCATCCAGATGTGACGGTTACTCGTTTTTTCATCATGTCTCTTCAACAGGATTGAAGAGTTCATCTGTTAGATCAGTCTCTCAAAGATGGAAGTCCAGATCTTCGCCTGATCGGAGCGTCTTCACCTTCAGGAAGGGATCTTCAGTGATCATCCCACAAATTCTGCAAGGTCCAAGCATTCCCATTTGCCGTCTACATCAGAATCAGAAGCTCCCTCCCAGCTCCACCTTCTGGCCTTTTCCTCTTTGGCTTTATTGCTGCAACAATGATACAACCAGGCCTGTGTAACAGAGATCACCTGTTCAGGCTTCCAGCCACCGTTTAAAAATGCAAACTGCTGACAGGCAGGAGAAGACCCGGAGGACACAGTATGGTCCTTCATGGAGGCCCACCTGAAGCTCCCCAAGGAGGATGTGCAGAAGATCGCGTTCCAGAGGGTTCTCTGGCTCGGAGGAAGAAGGTCTGACAACCAGCGTCCGCAACCAATTGTGGCTAAATTTGAGCATTTTAAGCAAAAGGAGCTGGTGAAGAACCGCGGCCGGGAGCTAAAAGGAAAGACACTTCAGTGTTAACGATCAGTCTCCAGTTGAGATTCTGCAGTGCTGAAAGATCCTTTTTCCGCTGAGGAGAAAACACCTCACAGCAGCAAACCAGCGCACATGGCGGCCTGCAAGTATTCTATAGCAGTACATGAATGATCTGGGTCTTTGTGACGCTTGGCGCTCATGTCACCCAAACACTAAAGGGTTTAACTTCTTCTCTCCAGTTCATCATTCACATTCTCGTTTAGACTATTTATTAGTCAGTAAATCTCTTTTAGAAAAGGTATCAACAGTTCCAGCATACATCTTATTATTATCAGTGATCATGCACCAGTTTCTGTAAATATTTTCAGGGAAATATCCATACCCTCAGGTACAACCTGGAGGTTTAATACGTCTCTGTTAAAAGACCAGGAATTTATTGAATTCTTTAAAAAAGAGTGGGCAACCTTCTTAGACTTCAACAATACTCCAGACATCCCACCGTGCGTTCTTTGGGAAACAGCAAAGGCAGTCATGAGAGGGAAAATCATTTCTTATTCAACGCACAAAAAACGCAAAGAGAAAGCAGATTTATTAGAATTAGAAAATAAAATTAAAGCTGCAAGCGGCGTTGTATGGCCCGCAGACGCAACCCGCCTTCCACGCCCATCTCTACGCACCACCGCCCTCACCGCCCTCACCGCCCACTTTTGAAAATGGCTAGTCAAAACTGCATATGCTAATTATGCTAACTATGCTAGCTATGCTAATGTGGCTAAAAGTGCTAGCATTGTGATCAGCATCATCAACTGACTCAGAAAAACATTACCTAAAATGCTAATTATGCTAACTATGCTAGTTATGCTAACATAGCTAAAAGTGCTAGCATAGCTATCAGCATCATCAACTGACTCAGAAAAACACATTACCTAAAATGCTAATTATGCTAACTATGCTAGCTATGCTAACATAGCTAAAAGTGCTAGCATAGCGATCAGCAACATCAACTGACTCAGAAAAACACATTCCTCCAATGGTGAGAGCTATATGCCATAATTTGATAAAAAAAACACAAAATGGCGGCTTTTTTGTTTATTTTCCATAGCAACCATTTTATGTTTTGGTCCCCTTGAGAAAACGAACAGATTGACGTCAGTTTTGGACAAATCGGTGAAAGTAAACTTTTTGCCGTCCTTAACAACAGTGGTTTTATGCTAACCACGCCCACATTCCTTATATGTCCATATCCAGTGTTTTTCAATGTATTCAGTTTCAGGCATGAATGCATGCATTCAATTTTCACTGTATTGTGTTGAAAGGCATGGGAGTTATAACAGTGCGCCACTTTGCTAGCTTGCCACGCGCACGCCGTTCAAAATCTACAACTTCTAATTCCAACATTTTGTCCAGAGTAGCTGGCCGTTGGTGCCCGAAAAGTTACGAGACGATTGATGAAAATTCCAGCGACGAGTTTTCGTTTGTATCTGGTGCTAAAGGTGCTTTTTTGAGAAAATTCCAGATGGCGGCCTTTTCCCAAGGTCAAAGGTCAACGACACTTCTGGGGTGTTTGTAGACTGGAGCTGGCAGCAAGTGTGTGCAATTGCGTGAAAATCCTTCAAACAAAAGTGTCTTTTCCCCATATTGTGGGAAAACACGAAAATCACCAATTCTCAGAGTTCGCCACAAGATGGCCGCCAAGCCGTAGGTCGTGTGGCCGTCCCATAATGATTTCAAAACATCTTTGGGATATCCCCGACACGTGGGTCTTGGTTTCGCGACTGTATTTTGAAGTACATTTTGTTGGGCCCCATACGCGATTTTCGGCCCATTCATTTTTTTGACGGGATCGTCTTCGGGGGGGGTGACGTTGACTTTGTGGAAAATTCATTTGCAATTTATCCCAGGTGTGTGCACATTTTGGTGACTTTTCGAGCATGCGGCGGGGGTCAAATTCTCGCTGAAAGGCGGCGAAGTCGTCGTTCCAACTGCGAAAACAATATGGTCCTTGCAGTCAGTGACTGCTGCTGCGGGCCATAATAAGGTATGAGGAATAGCAGTGCGCGACTTTGCGAGCTCGCCACGCGGACGCCGTTCAAAATCTACAACTTCTAATTGCAACATTCTTTTCAGAGTAGCTTGCCGTTGATGCCCAAAAAGTTTCGAGACGATCGCGGAAAATTCCAACGACAAATTTACGATTGAATCCAGCGGTAAAGGCGTTTTTTATAGAAAATTCAAGATGGCGGCCTTTTCCCGAGGTCAAAGGTGGACGAAACTCCAGAGGTAGTTGTGGACTTGCTCTAGCAACATGTGAGTCAAATTTCGTGAAAATCGCTCGAAAAAAAGTTCATTTTTCCATATTGTGGAAAAACGCGAAAAACGCAAAATGGCAGATTTTTGCACAAAATGGCCGCCAAACCGTAGGTCGTGTCACCATGCCGTAATGATTTCAAAACGTCCTTTGGATATCGCGGACAAGGGTATATTGGTTTCGTTAGTCGATTCTCAAAAAAAAAGTTCCGAATTTTTTCGTTTTTGCCGAGTCGGCACATTTTTTTGCGACGGTTTTTTGCTTACCACGCCCACATTCCTTTATCAATCTTGTCGTGCGTAGCATCGTTTTGTTCAGTGCGGGCCAAGGAATCGCATATTTCCTCTTCACGACATTCCGATGAAGAATGTGCGAGCTAGCCAAGATGGCAACGGTTGCTAGCTCGCCGCGCGCACGCCGTTCAAAATCTACAACTTCTAATTCCCACATTTTGTCCAGAGTAGCTGGCCGTTGGTGCCCGAAAAGTTACGAGACGATTGATGAAAATTCCAGCGACGAGTTTTCGTTTGTATCTGGTGCTAAAGGTGCTTTTTTGAGAAAATTCCAGATGGCGGCCTTTTCGCAAGGTCAAAGGTCAACGACACTTCTGGGCTGTTTGTAGACTGGAGCTGGCAGCAAGTGTGTGCAATTGCGTGAAAATCCTTCAAACAAAAGTGTCTTTTCCCCATATTGTGGGAAAACACAAAAATCGCCAATTCTCATAGTTCGCCACAAGATGGCCGCCAAGCCGTAGGTCGTGTGGCCGTCCCATAATGATTTCAAAACATCTTTGGGATATCCCCAACACGTGGGTCTTGGTTTCGCGACTGTATTTTGAAGTACATTTTGTTGGGCCCCATACGCGATTTTCGGCCCATTCATTTTTTTGACGGGATCGCTGGCCGTGATGTCATCGTCTTCGGGGGGGTGACGTTGACTTTGTGGAAAATTCATTTGCAATTTATCCCAGGTGTGTGCACATTTTGGTGACTTTTTGAGCATGCGGCGGGGGTCAAATTCTCGCTGAAATGCGGCGAAGTCGTCGTTCCAACTGCGAAAACAATATGGTCCTTGCAGTCAGTGACTGCTGCTGCGGGCCATAATAAAAACTCTGGAGACTGCTTATGCTGCTTCTGCACAGGAACACATTCTGGCAGATCTGAAAACATTAAAGCTGCAGTTAAATGACATCATCAATAAACAAACACAATTTCAAATACAAAGGCTACGACTTGAAACATTTGAAAACTCAAATAAATCTGGCAAATTTCTAGCTAATCAGCCTAAAATTAATAAAGAAAAATCAACAATCACGTCTATATTGGACCAAACAGGAAATGTCACCCATGACCCGGTCAAAATTAATAATGCGTTTAAAGACTTTTATTAAAACTTGTACACATCACAGATCAATCCATCAGAGGAAAGCATCAACTCATTTCTTGATAAAATAAACCTACCCAAGTTAAATGAAGGTTAAATGAAGATCAAATCACAAATTTAGACTCTCCGCTCTCGCTGTCTGAACTTCATGAAGCTCTGTTACTTATGCCTAATGGTAAAGCACCAGGGCCTGACGGCTTTCCTGCTGAGTTTTATAAAGAATTCTGGGAACAACTGGCACCAACATTTTATAAAACTGTCACATCTATTAATGAGAGCCAATCAATGCCACCTAACATGAACTCAGCCAACATAATTCTTCTTCTAAAACCAGACAAAGATCCCACTAGTCCTTCAAGCTATCGTCCCATTTCTTTAATCAATGCAGATGTTAAAATTATCTGCAAAGCACTAGCACAGAGAATAGAAAAAAATCACTCCTCACATAATCCACCTTGATCAAACAGGATTCATCAAAGGCAGACAATTGGATGACAATGTCCTCAGACTTGTTAATATAATAGACTTTGCCACCATTAAAAACCAGGAAATGACCATACTATCACTGGATGCTGAAAAAGCTTTTGACAGAGTAAACTGTAAGTTCCTCATTGCTGCCCTCCATAAGTTTGGGTTTGGAGAATCATTCATCAATTGGATTAAAATATTTTATCACAACCCCAATGCATCCGTTAGAACTAATAAACAGACTTCAAACAGGTTTTTTCTTGGAAGAGGAACCAGACAGGGTTGCCCACTCTCTCCTTCTCTTCTTGCTATATTTATTGAGCCTTTAGCTGCAGCAATAAGACAGAATGAGAGCATTAAAGGAATTAAAACCAAACACAGCCATCATAAAATTAGTCTATGCAGATGACATATTACTGTTTTTAAAAAAATAATTCACGTTCTGTAAATGAAACCGCAGCAATTATTAATGAATTCTTTTCCATATCAGACTACTCAATTCATTGAAATAAATCTGTTTTATTACCACTGAACAGTAATGCGGAGTAAAGCCTCTTGTTACCAGTCAAATCAAACAATATCAAATATCTAGATATTTATTTCTCACCCAAATTATCAGAACTGGTGCAGCTAAACCACACCCCATTACTGCATACAGGACGATCTAACCCGCTTGACCAACCTGCCTCTGTCCCTTATGGGCAAGGTAGCCACGGTTAAAATGAAAATCTAACCCAAAGTTAATTATCTATTCTCAATGATTCCCACACAACCGCCACTTAACCCTTGTGCTATCTTAGATGACCCCACCCTTACTTTGACGTAAGGGTGGGGTCAGGGACATGTTCTCCCTACCATGACAAAGGTGGATAAAGGTGGAAAGATTTCATGTAATCCATGGACACCAGTGAAGATCACAAATCATTGAAGAAAAAAGGTTCAGAGCACTGTCTAGTGGGTCTAGATGACCCAACTCCCAATGTTAAAGTGCCTAGGATAGCACAAGGGTTAAATACACTGAGCACAAACTCTGTCTGTCATCAGAAAGTTTCTTTCTGCCCCGCGGGACGTCAAGTCCCCGGCAGAAGACCACTCTGGCCCACTGAAGTGTTTATTGAGGACCGGATCGCCCCGCGTGTCTCCTCCTGCTGCCGACTTCCCAGTTTCCACAGACTGTTGTCATGATTTGAACGATTTACATACAAAAGATTGTGAAACTATACTGAGAAAGTTATGAACTCGCCATTAATACAATTCGTATATTTTGAAACTTCCTCAGGTGTGCAGGAGTTTCTCTCGCTGTCCCCATCTGTCCCTAACTCTCTCTGAGTCCGAGTGGAGTCGCAAAGACAGAAGCGGAAGCTCACAACCCCCGTATTGCAAGAAAATGGGTTCAATAGAATACGGGGGGATTTTGTAGCCACGTTTTTAATTTACAAATAAAATTAAAATAAAATTAATTATTTTTTTAATTTTTAACGTTTTTAAAATTAACCATTCTATTCTGTTCTTTTCTATTCTATTCTATTCTATTCTTGAGAACCTTCTCCAAATTATTTTTTATGATGGGCTTTTAGGTCTTACTGCTGATAGCCTCTTCTGGTCCAACAGTTTATCACTGAGATGAAAAGGTTTAGTGCACCATCACTGGCACAAAGATGAATATACCCACAGACAAGGTGTCATCTTCACAGCCCCTTACATCTCCTAAAATTGGATCAACACAGTGCTCTAGGTGACTAATTCATTCAACTTCAATGATGAAAACAACATGATGACAACAATTTAGACCTCCGCTGACATCCATTGTCTCTTTAAAGTCCTTCAATACTCATCAATCCAAAGAAGAAGCAGATCTGAGCTGTTGAAAGGAACAGTCACTGCAGCTTCCACAGGATCCCCCACACTGAAAAAGATCGATGGAAAACATTTCCATGTTGTTCTGCAAGTGTTAGAATCCAGAGAGAACTGGTTTGACTGATGACGAATTCGCCATTTGTGGTCAACAACACCCCCTCTGCCTCTCACCAATGCCTCATCTCATCCAGACATCCATTAAATCATTTTCTGTCAGTTTATCTGATAAATGATGATGGATGAAGCTCTTCCACTTGCATCCCCACACAAACATGTGCTCACACAGATGAGCATGTACACACGGGGATGTGCACAAATACACACAAACTGTTTGAGTTCTAAAGGATGAGGTACTACTATAAGAGTCACAAAACAAGGGAAAACACAAAAAACCACACTTGTATTTGGAAGGCCTGCTTTACTCTCCAGCACAACCATGCTGGCTGAACATGTAGGTGAACCATGTCAGTGCTGCTTAACCTTTGTACTGTCCTGTGGGTTCCAAATGACCCCACTCCCAACGTCAATGTGCCTTGGATAGCACAAATTAAAGAATGAAGACCAGAAGAAATAGGAAGAGCAGGACATGAGTGGGAGGGGCCAGACTACTGGTTGAGTGTGGTTCTTCCACATGCTACTGAGATTCCTATTTGTTGCACGAGAAACAAATAAATGGATTGAATGTCTCTTTTTAAGTTTGACCATCTGTTTGTCATTGGGAAGCAAAGACTGAAAGATTTTTAGAGGAACAAATGCCTGTTGGAAACATTTTTGGACGTTTTTGAGAGAAGGCTTTAATGATGGCTGTGTTTGGTTTTAATTCCTTTAATGCTCTCATTCTGTCTTATTGCTGCAGCTAGAGGCTCAATAAATATAGCAAGAAGAGAAGGAGAGAGTGGGCAACCCTGTTTGTTTCCTCTTCCAAGAAAAAACCTGTTTGAAGTCTGTTTATTAGTTCTAACTGATGCATTGGGGTTGTGATATAATATTTTGATCCATTTGATGAATGATTCTCCAAACCCAAACTTATGGAGGGCAGCAATAAGGAACTTCCAGTTTACTCTGTCAAAAGCTTTTTCAGCATCCAGCGATAGTATAGTCATGTGACAAAGTCTATTATATTAACAAGTCTGAGGACATTGTCACTCGAGTGTCTGCCTTTGATAAATCCTGTTTGATCAAGGTGGATTATGTGAGGAGTGATTTTTTCTATTCTCTGTGCTAGTGCTTTGCAGATAATTTTAACATCTGCATTGATTAGAGCAGTGTTTTTCAACCAGTGTGCCGCAGCACACTAGTGTGCCGTGGGAGATGGTCAAGTGTGCCGTGGGAAATTGTCCTCATTAACTGATCTAAAAACATTTCCCATCTCCAGGAGTGTTCATCCAAACAGTCATCCAGTGTTCATCCAAACAGGCCCTGATAAAACACTGAGTAGTTAAGAATATAAAAGATGTAAAATACATTTTCTTTGCGTTTATTTTATTTTATTAAAGACATTTTGATAAGAATGACGGTACAGTACCGCGATTCAGCTGCACCCTCGGCTGTATTTTGGAAAAGTCCCGTCCCTTTAACTGTCTCCACCAATCATTCTTGGGGAGCTTAATCACATGTCATCAGTCTGACCAATCAGAAGTGGTTAAAGTATTCACTTCCTTGTCCCGATTTAGCTCGTAAAGTCGCTCAGTTCTAACAAAAATAGCAGCTAAAGCTCGTCTTTAGCGGTGTAGCTTTGCACAGAATCCGGTATCAGACCGTGGAACAAGTGAAAAAAAAAATGAAGCTCAGAGAAACGATCTCCAGCCGTTTTATGCACTACATCTCCCATGATGCATTGGGTCATGAGATTGACAGCGCACAAGGAGATCTGTTGTTAAACGTCTTGAAACAACGAACACACATCAATCTGTTTTTAAATCTTCGAACTTAACTTTTATTGCATTTTTTAGAAAAAAAAACAGCTGCAGTTTCCAGCTTTTTCTGACACAATTATCTCAAAAATGCATGTGAGATTGTGGAGGGACTGTAGATCAATACAGACTAGGAGTTTCTCCTTTTTTTTGGGGGGGGGGGGGGGGGGGTGCTGGTGTGCCGCGGGATTTTTTTTAAGGTTAAAGTGTGCCGTGGCTCAGAAAAGGTTGAAAAACACTGGATTAGAGAAATGGGACGATAGCTTGAAGGACTACTGGGATCTTTGTCTGGTTTTAAGAGGAGAATTATGTTGGCTGAGTTCATGTTAGGTGGCATTGATTGGCTTTCATTGATAAATGTGACCGTTTTATAAAACGTTGGTGCCAGCTGTTCCCAAAATTCTTTATAAAACTCAGGAGGAAAGCCACCAGGCCCTGGTGCTTTACCATTAGGCATAAGTAACAGAGCTTCATGAAGTTTAGACAGCGAGAGGGGTAAATTTGTAATTTGATCTTCATTTAACCTTCATTTAACCTGGGTGGCTGAGGTTCACAGTGACCCAGAGAGGAACTTTTGAGTTGGCCGTGTTTTCTGCCATGTGAGAGCGCTTGGGAATGCGGAAGACATGGACCACTCCCCTACACACCCGGAGTGATGGCTTGGTCGAGCGTTTCAACAGGACCCTTTGTAAAGCAACTAGACATACTTACCTCAGCACATCAGTATTTTTACAATCATAGGGCGCACCAGGTTATAGGGCGCGGTCTCAGTTACGGGGCATTTTTAACAAAAGCACAGACACCAAAGTACCCAGATGCCGTAACACCCCCAACTCCCACAGCTTTATCAGTCTCCACTGTGAACTCGTGACTTAGGAAGTATTTCAAATCTGCCCTTTCTTCAGACTGTGAAAGTTTTAGTTCTGTTTACTGTACAAACCTGCCAAAGTCCCTTACAGCTCTGTCTGCTCACAGATACTGCAGAGCAGAGGAGAGAAACCTGCAGAGAGGAAGCACACCCCCTCTGGTCTTCATCGTTTTTCAAAGTCTGGCTTCGGTCCTGGGGGGAGGAAATGTAATAAAGGTTTCCTTCATAACTTTGTTAGACGGGAAGTTCATTATAAACAAAGGTGTAATGTTGCCAGAAGGCCCATCCTGATAGGAAGGCTGCCTGTTGTTTGTTGTGGGACATGAATAGACTGTCCATAAAATCTTGACAATTATCAGAGGCTTCTGCAGCTGAGATGTTCCTTTCTCTGAGTTCAGTTCTTGAAGATGCCTGACCCCCCCTGAAGCTGAGCTCTAATCCAACATCCCAGTCGGATTAGAGGGACACGACAGAAAAACTCAGAGGCCGCAGTAGCAGATGCGCTTCAAACATGAACAGAGGAGAACATCACAGATTATGCAGAAAAAGAGGTACATTCTCCACAAACGTTACATAACAAAATATCTGGTGTATTTCCTCAACATGAACTCTCCACCTGGACCTGCTTTTCATCAGAAGAAATGTCAAGGGAGCTCAGACTCTGGGCCTCAGTGGACCTGAAGGAGCAAGACTGAATATCATCAAAGAAACGAAACCAGACACTGCTGAAAGGCAAGAACAGGACTGGTCTCAGACCTGAACTCTGAAGAACTTTACGTGGGCACTTGGACTTAAGCAGGTGTCTGTACATGGGAGCTTTCTCCAAAGTTCTTCTTCCAAGTCAGTCAACTAATAGCATAAAGTCATTGGGCACATTGGGCAATGCTCTGACTCTTGTTTTTGCCCTGATCTTCAGAGGCGACTTAACTAGTGGTTTCCCAACCGAGAGTTAGGAAAATGGAAAAATGTAAGAACTCAAAGGCTTGAGTGAATTAAAGACATTTATGAGGACGAACGTTTAACTTCCAACTGTTTGCATCTATCATTACATTTTTTTCTGCCATTTATCATGTCAGAAGGAAACTGACACTCAGAATGTGCTCATAAACTGGTAGGAGAAGTTTCCTGTTTCTGCTGTAAGCAGGTTATTTAGAATATTAACTTACCCAGAATGCATAGTGCATTTGAAAGCAGTTACTGACTGACTATGGTCCATGCATAGAAAAGAAAAAGTCCAAGCAGACAAATTAATTCAAAAGTCTTTAATATACATTTATAAACTGATGAATCTAGTTAGCCTTCATGTCTCCTGCTCAGAGTGATGTTCCACAGAGCAAAGCTGCAGACTGGCAGCAGGCTGTTGGTTCTCGTGGCCGCGCACAGGAGCTGAAACTGCAGCGGTCAGCTGGCAAGCCTGTCGTTCAGGTAGCTGGATGTTTTGGCGTCTTGCAGCAGCATCTTGGTGACATCGTAGAAGCTGTGCTGATAGGCCAACTTATAGCGACTGTACACATCGTCACAGTAAGTCAGCAGTCGCTTGGCATTTGTAATGGTGCTGTTGGAGGAGCCGTCCAGCCTGAAAGAGCCACGCACACACACACACACACACACACACACACATTTTAAACCTCAGTCGTGGGAGAAGAAGACGCAATGATGAGCTGAAAGATGGCCTCACTTCATAAAAATGTCCTCAAACAGGGTGGGGGTCAGGGGGCAGTGTTGTTTCAGCTCCTCCAGGTACACAAAGTCTCCACGAAGGACAACCTTCTGGAACAGAACCTCGGCCCAGTCTGGACTGTAGCTGTACGCCTCAGCCACCACAAACACCTGGGGGTTGGGTGTAGAAACACAGGCTTACATGCAGGCCATGTCAGGCAAATGTGTTTTTCTGCATTTGTGTGGACTTTTCACAGAATTCTCATGGACCTGGCCTGTGAGCTCAGAACCCTGCAGACCTGACTTCTGAAGGGTTTCTTTGCAGGTGGAAACCTAAGAAACATTACTTCAAACGCTGTTTTTCGTAGATGCCATAAACAGTATTTAGATGTCCAACACATCTTTATTTTGAAGCGTGTTCACTCATTCCAGTGTCCTCCACGTCCACCGCTAGTTTAAATCATACAGACATGCTTCTCCAAACATCTGTGAAGAACCAGCTGCTCTCAGTGAACTCCAGCGTGCTTCTGGGATGCTCCTGTACAACGAATCCACTCCTGAAGCTTCCACACTGCTAAATATTCCACAATTTGGGACGGCCCCTTGCTGTTCCAACATGGCTGCACAGTTAGGGTCCATGAAGACACAGAAGGGTAGGAAGAACTGGACGGAGTCCTGACCTCCAACCAACAGAAAACCTTTGGGATGAATCAGAGTGAAGAACTTCTGAGCATTCCCATAATCCCCTCTGAACCTGTGGAAAGACTTCTAGAAGAGCTGAAGCTGTTTGAGCTGCAAAGGGGATCCTACACTTAAAAAACATAACTCATTGGATGAACTCAATTTGACTGTGGGCAGGATTTCCATCCAATAATTATCAGTAGCCCCAACTCAAAGAAAATTCTTCCATGTACTGAAATATAATTGAGTTAGTCGAACTTAATTTTATCACAAAAAGCCAAACAGAAAGAAATCCATTAACTTAATGAAACTTACTTACTTACTGCAAAATAAGTCAAGGCAAAAATATTGTGTGACACTAGTCTCAAACCTAGAACCTCAGCATGTAGATGCCATTGACTAATCCACTGAGCTAACTCTTCTGTGGCTACATTCACTCGCTAGTATAATCACATAGATTCATTTTCTCTATAAATGAGGCTCGTCGTGTATTATCTTATTGGGAGAAACCAGGTTGGAATGATTCCAAGCCACAGTACGTTTTTTTACGTGGAAAAACAGGAAACGAAAGTTTTCTCTCTGTTTTTTTTTCTCTCTTCGAAAAGTTGAAGGATTTGAAGGACCAAAAGTCATAGCAGGCAATAGATGAAAGAGCTGAACATTTTATTAGTTGAATGGTTAAAATAGGTGAAAAATTGAAGCCGAAAAACGGCGGAAGATACTATAAGAAGAATAAATAAAGAGAAACAGGAAAGCAGCATTCAACCAATAAAAGAATAATCACCGAAGAATGATGTTGCACGTGTAAAAGGGAGAGCCTCAATTCCATTGCAGCCACAGCACATGCACACAGCATGCCCCCTTAAGTGAACTCATTTATTTTGGATAACTGGAGTTTATAGTCAAAACTGTTAATATATTTTATGTTACGTCAATTAAATGTAGATACATATTTTTAAAACAAATATATTTAAATAAAACAAACAGCATTTACTTGCATTATATGAAAGAGGGGCTTGAATCATTTTTTTGAGTGTAGGAAACTCTACGGATAATTGTTATCTTGGGATTTTCCTTATATTCACATGCATGTGAGAGGTATATGAACAAGGTTGGTGATCCAGTGCATGATGATCTGACCTGCAGGAGCAAACGTTTCTTCAAAATAAGCGCAGGTGGAGCCTGAGAAGCCAAACTCCTCCCTTACAAACCTGGTAGCAGTGGGGCAGAGCCATGACAGCTATCAGGAGCTCTGAAGGTTGCAGGTTGATGAGGCGGAGCTCTGATCCCTGGTTCAGGAAGTGAAGCTGAAGAGTGACCAGCTTGGCTGTCCGCACACAGCGAGTGGCCTGGCGCACACAGGAGTCCTGTGGAGGCACACAAACACATTCAGGATGCCCCCCCCCACACACACACACACACACACACACACACAGGTGCAGATCCCAGAGGACCTCAGGTACCTTAAAGTAGCTCTCGGCAGCGTCCTTCAACAGACCCAGAGCTTTTACCAGAGAAGTTTTCAGGTCCGGAGTCACAACTGGTTCAACACAACCAGAGCAGAAGTGAGATGAGGACCCACAACCCCCCCCCCCCCCCACACACACACACACACACACACACGAGTGCAGTGACTAACCCCAGTCCTGAGACTCTATCATCTTTAGCTGAGTCCTCGCAGCCATCTCATGGTTTTCTCCAATCTCCCTCCTCATGCTGAAGCACAGAGCCACCATGTTGTGCTTCTCACTGTCTGCAGGGAGGCAGCGCTTGATGTAATCCAGCAGGGCTGTCTTCAGACTGCAGCTCTGCAACACGATGGGGAAGACAAGCACGCCTGAGGATGTTTGTCTCATTAACTTCTGAGAAGGTTCTGCTTCACAGAAACTCAGAGCGGACTCCACACAGGACAGTCACAGGGGTGGTGTGTGTGTGTGTGTGTGTGTGCGTATACCTGTTTTCTATCTGTGTCCACCTTCTTTCTCAGCAGCATCTCAAAGCGGTGGTTCTGGTGCAGAAGGTCAAAGATGTATGTCATCTCGTTGTAGCGACCCATCCCTGTGAGCAGGCGCACCTGCACAGGTGAACCAGTACAGCCCATCAGAGCAGACCAACCAAAAGGAGTCATGGAAAAAAGACACAAAGCAGTAGATGCTGGAAAAATGAATCAGTGACTAAAACCAAGCTTCTCCTTGTGATTGCCTGATTTGTTCAAACGTTAACCTCTTAGGACCCCACATGCATGGACGTCACATTTAATGTTACGTTTGCCTCTATCTGCTTAACTGGGGCCCTGTGACTACATGTTTTAGAGTGTTGGCTCAAATATCAGCTCAGGAGTGTAAATCTGTTGAAGGAGTGAAATACCCTACAGACTGATGGCTGTCACGCAGGGTGCTGATTCTGACCAACAGCTGGACACAGCTGCAGCTTCTTGTGTTGTACATTTAAAAAATACAACAAGAAGGCACAAATGTCCAGTAACTCATGGAGATAAATGTCTGCCGAGGTAAGCGGCTGTTTATATCCGTTTCTATGTCTGTGCTCCACCATATATGGAAAGCAAAACGGCTGCCAGGATGGAGATAAAAGGAGAGCAGAACAGAGTTCAAATCAGCACAAAACACATCATCGTGTCACATGACCAGACCCCGCAGTCTGTCTGCCTGCTCCCAGTCACTCAATCCATCCAAAAAAAGAGTCGTCAGACATTCTTCAGGATGATGACATAATAGGTTGGACACCTCACATCATTTGCTGGAAGCGGAAATTATTCAACTTACTCTAACCCAAAAGTGTTCAAAATTCTTACAATAAATAAACTTTTACTAAAGCTTAAAACTGAAAAAAACCTAACTGTTAGGGTTGCCATTGACATTTGTTTTTTTGAGCGATATGGGGAGACTTCCAGTTCTGGCCCATTGATGCCTGCAGCCAGGTCCTCTTGAGAACAGCTCCTGCTTTGCTTAGTGGAGTTTTCCTGAGGTCTGCAGCTGTGACTGTGTTGAGTTCAGGGGACCGTTTAGTCTGTGTGCAGGTTTGGGGTCAGAGCTCACCAGCAGGCCGTAGTGATCTCCTGGAGCCAGGTAGGAGTGGCTGAGGTGGCGGGCCGTCTGGAGCACTCTCACGATGCCCTCCATGTTGCAGGTCAAACTGAAGCAGTCGTGAGCAATGATCAGCAGCTCCACAACTACAGAGGAAGCAGAAACAGTGGGGAGTGGGCGTGGCCTGCTCAGATCGGGAGCGTATCTGTAAGTGTGAGCATCTTACTGCAGCTCAGGTCTCTTAGAGGAACAGCGTTGAAGTTTTCCAGCAGTTTCAGCCCCACCAGACTCGGCTCGTCACACAGTTTGATGAGCTGCATCAAAGAATCGCCACCCTCCGATAGCCTGAAAACCTGCCTCTCTGCAGCTGACACACCTGCACACACACGATGGTGGAGTGTAAAAGAGGGGGAGGAAGCTGCAGTGAGCCTGTGGGCTGTGTTCTCACCGGGTGGTGGCTCTTGTCCTGACTGCAGCAGCGCCTGCAGCACGGCAGAGGAGACCAGCTGGGCCACAGAGTCTGCTGGTAAAGCCTGAGCCCTGATGAAGGCCTGAGCTTTCCTGAAGCGCTCCGGTTGGTCCAGCAGCAACAGCTTCTGCAGCACTGAGCCTGGTTCCTCCTTGCAGATGTGAGTGAAGGAGCACTGCAGGTCCTGGGGGGCAGTCATTGATACAGCAACATGGCTGAGCAGCCTGCAAACCTCCCAATGCAAGCAGCAGAGCTTACCTTAGACAGCTGGTACAAGTTGAGGACTCGTTTGCAGTAGTTGCTGCCATGGCGACATTCTTCCACCAGCCTCTGGAGCTGGACAGTGACGGCGTCTTCAGGGAGGGGAAGCATCATCAGGGAGGACAGGCTGCTGAGTGACACGGCTGGAAGGACAGGAAGACATGATGGAGGAGCAGCCATGCACAGCAACCATACTCAGAAGGAGGACTTACAGGTGCTCAGGCCCCCCCCTGCAGGGGCTCCTGGGGACTCTTCTCCAGGGTCCGGGCTCAGAGCTCCGCTTGCCAAGCCGTGGCAATGCAGCACCACTCGTGTGTCTGCGTGCTTCAAAGAGAAGTAAGCACAGACTCGAGCCGCTTCATGAATGCTGCCTTCATCCAGCATCTGGTCCACCAGGGAAGACAAGACTCTGCTCTCCTGCAGACTCAGCTCAGGCTCCACGTTCAGCTCCTCCAATGGACCTGAAAGTCTATCCAGACTCAGGCAGTCCTCCTGGTTAAGCTCTGTGATGGTGGAGAAGGAGAACTCCTCCAGGAAGAGTCTGTAGGAGCTGAAGCCTGGGGAGGAGGGCGGCGGCAGCAGCTTGAACACACTCTCCTCCTCCATGGAAGCAGAGAGGATGTGTTCGTGGACCCGGCTGAACCACAGCTGTTTCTCCAGGCCCCGCAATTCCTCCACAGGAACAGGGCTGAGCAGAGTAAGCCAGTGAGCTTGGAGCTGCAGCAGCATGCAGCGCTCCTGCATGTCCAACAGCTCCGTCTCTGCCTCCTCATCACTCTTTGTCTGCGACTGGAAGAAGCGAGCAGCGGACCCTGGGTCTGTGCCGTCAGCTGTCAGCTGCTGCTGACATTTCCTCCAGAAGAGGACCCTGGTCTCCAACCTCCCCCACTGTGGCTTTGTCCTCTGGGAGTTGATCTCCTGAAGGAGCTGCAAGGCACAGAAGGGATCCGCCATGTCTTTGAGAAGCATTCAGTTTGACTAAGAGCAGTGTTGGCAGTCTGATGGAAGTTTTTAGAAAAAACTAACACCTTCTTTACATGTTAGTGATAGTTTACATGTGATAGTTTCCTTAAGTTTGCCTGTTTCATTCTGCTTTTAAAAATACTTTAAAAAAATAAAGGTCTTGATGGTGAATCCCTTTGAGTCGCTGTCAAACCTGGTGAATCAGAAGACTGTGGATGGGCAGACCCGCCAGCAGAGCCACCTGCCGCCCCAGGCTGTATTGACCTCTGGCCTGCAGAGCGTCCACAATGTTTTGGAGCTCCTCCTGCTGGAGTGAAGGAGAAGTGCACTGGAGGAGGCTGGGGGACAGAGCGACCCCCGAGCCCTGAAGCAGCTGACTCAGCTGACTCAACTTCCTGAAGTCTGGGCCTGCACAGAAACACACGACAACAGCGTATTTAGGTAAAATCACTCAATGCTAGTACTGCAGAAACTGGAATGATAGGATTTGCCTTTTTCATGGTCCCATTCCAAGTAATTTTGAGCGGTATGTCGTTTTCTGACTAAAACGTCAGCCTGACGAGCTTTGTGGGGGAAATTTCTAGTTTTCTTGGGAAAAAAGAAAAAGCACGTTTTCCAGCATGGAAAACAACCACAATCACTGTTCAGCCTTTAAAATTCATGAGAGCAAATGTTTAGGGAAACTAAAAAAAAACTGAAGGTATTACTATTTTTTTTTGTTTATTTTCAAAAGATCTTAGAAAATGACATTTAAAATCCACCTTTATGGACTTTCGTGGTTTTGGGCTAGAGTGCAGTTCTCTGGTTGTCTACTGTCCGTGCCAGTGAAGTGCGGTCAGATGAAGCAAGTGAGGCTCGACCTCACCGGTCATTGTGATAAAATAGAAAAATGTACATTAAGTAAATAAGATTTTCCACTGATCCGTGTTAAAGATACATTTTCAGTTGACTCCACATGTTTTCCATGAGGTTAAAATCGCAGAATGTGAGTGTTGCGTGAACACATACGGAGCAGAAACTCCGGGTGAGGTTCTGGAGCGCTTCGCCTCATGTCTGACTGCAGGACTCGGTTTTAACAGAGAGTACGGTCAGAGCGATGACTGTAAGGCCGGAGAAAAAGCTGCCAGTGAGGCGAGCCTCGCCAGCAGGGGGCAGACGTGAGCTGACAGCTGCTTTGTAGTAGAAACAGAACAGACTGAGGACGTCTGTCTCCAATGAGAGAGAGAGACTCACTAAACTAAAGGAGATTAAATAAGGAAGACTTTTCCAACAGATCATAGAGCTTTTTGTGGAGAAGGATCAACGCATGGACTCAAAAAGTGAGGCCAAACATGGTTTTCAATGTTTGTTTTTTAAAAATAACATGGGAGTAAGTGGAAAAAACATGTAAGTATTTGAAAACTAGATTTTAGGCCTAAATAATTATTGTAATGATCATTTTCACTGACAACATTTGATAACATTAACCCTTGTGCTATCCTAGACACTTTAACATTGGGAGTTGGGTCATCTAGACCCACTAGACAGTGCTCTGAACCTTTTTTCTTCAATGATTTGTGATCTTCACTGGTGTCCATGGATTACATGAAATCTTTCCACCTTTATCCACCTTTGTCATGGTAGGGAGAACATGTCCCTGACCCCACCCTTACGTCAAAGTAAGGGTGGGGTCATCTAAGATAGCACAAGGGTTAAAGCACCAGAATCTGAAGTTGGAAAAATATCAGAAATAGTTATAGAGGGTCAAAATGAAATGTGTGCTGATCACATCTGTAGACTTTAATTTGTTTACAGTATATATGAATAATGTATACACAAGAAGAGTGTTCTATCCATGTCTATAAAAGCAATATTCTCTGTAGGACTAATATGTTCTTGTGTGTACCTTCTATGCTGTTACCTGCTGTTGGATGAATGCTGAAATATTCAGTTCTTGTAAATCTGACTGCAGAGGAGTCGGTGCCTCACCAGCCCAAAAAAATGCTGTTTGAAAAACCTTGTAGTTGTTACGTGTAAACTACAATTGGTGGGTCATAAGCCCCCTGCTCTGCTCCATTCTGATGCATCCACTGTCAGACCAATAGATACCTGAACGTCTTTGTTTTCCTCGTCTGAGCTGGAATCTGGATTTAAGTGTACGGATGGCTAGTTCTGATATTGCTGCCATTTTTGTTGCAGCGCTAACGTTAGGTTGGGTTTGTGAGGGGCTGTAAGCTAGCGGGAGAGCATGTAAACAGATAGGTGATGGGAGTTGGGGGCGGGCATCCCAAAGTCTTACTATCTGAGCAGAGGTGAATTTTTTTTTATAATTTAAACTTGTCCTGTCCAACAGCTGGGCATACAGATTAGAGCTGAGGGCCTCTTGTGTTGGACATATTTTATTTTAACAACAGGGGTTATTAATCTTCTGACAAACCAAAGGTATGTCTGAATAAACCACTTTTGTAATCGAGGCCAGACTTTATTCACTTTAATCATATTTGAAAATCTTTTGTGTTGGACCGGACGGAAAAGGAAAGGAGGGAAGAAGAGAGAGGGATGTTAGAGAGGGGGGGGGTAGGAATGTGATTAATGGGGGGGGGGGGGGGTAAACCATGAAGCAGCATAATACAACAAGCTACTGGATGTTTATCATTACGGTGAGGTTCAGATAGAATACAAATCTCAAAGGGGCGGGCCCTGTCCACACACACAGACAAATGTTATCAACACACCTGCTAGCTGCATAAATGTCCACAAGTCAACATGTACACAAAGCAGATAGTGTTCACACACGCATACTTATGCCTTCAAACCAACTAGTGTGAAATATTTCAGTCAATCATGCAAACTATTAGTGCAAAGGTGAGCTAACACCTGTGCTCAGGTGAGTGTTTATGTTCTTCTAAAATGGATGGTGGAATGTGAAAAGAAGGAGGGAGAGTGTCCAGCCACCCCCACACCAAGACCCCCGCCGCAGCAGCAGCGGCAGCCAGAACCCCCCAACGCCACACGGCAGCAGGCAGAGAACAACCGCCCCACGGGCGACCACATCTGCCACCAAGGCCAGGGCCAGCAGGGCCGCCGCGAGGCCCCCAGAGCCAGAGAGCAGGGAGGCACGGGGGTAAAGAGAACGGTGCCCCAGCCCAACCAAGAGAGCAGCCCCCCCGCCGCGCCGGGAGGGCCCAACGCAGGGCCCCACCCGAGAAGGGTGCCCACAGCCCCAGACGAGCACCCCATCACAACCCAGGAGTTCCGGGCATCCCCCCGCCCCAACCCCAGGTACGAGCCAGGACCCCAAACAGAGGTGAATTTCTAATGAACTACTGTTGCTCTGCAGCAACGATCTCCTAGAAAATGACACGACGACAACATTTTACCATAATCTGTCATTAAAGTCTCAGAAAAGGTGGACAGTCTTCTGAAGCACATTGTTTTGGGGATCAGTTAGTTCCCCTGCCACAGTCCGGAGCTAAAACTGGACTCACCGTGGGATTTGAGGAGTTTGTCGACTTCCGTCAGGAGCTGCAGTAGTCGGTGGAGGTCGTACTGAGAGGAGCAGCGCTGCAGCATTATGAGGAGCAGCGCAGAGGCCTGGCTTTCAACCCACTGCAGGGGGGGTGCACCCCTGGGCGCCGGACCCCCACTCCTCAGCTTTCATAGTAGAGAAAAAAAAACTGTCAGGCAGGGCAGCAACAACCGTCTCATTTTATCAACTGAAGTACTGAGACAGATGATGATGGTCACAGTCATAGTGATACAAATTTTTATACACTGGTCCTTCAAGCTCATAAGAAGCTGAAGTCATGGAATCCCTGCAGGAGCGGCTGGAGTATCAAACCAACAAGCCCTCCCCCTCCTCAGACTCTAAACTCCACCATATTCATAGCGTTATTCTCTAGTTGTCCTGCTATCATTCAGGGATGAAACTCCCCCAAATTCAGCATGTGTGAGTCTCTGTTGGTCTCCTCTGTACCAACAAAGTCTCTGCAATATCATTAAGAAAAATACAGCGTATAACTTTAACAGAATTGATTCCCTTTTTTCAGAAAAGAAAAAAAAATTGTGTATCTTGCGTTTCCCTTGCGACCACCTTAAGGAACGTCATAATTATGGCATTGTTGTGTGTGGTAAGTCTGTCGTGAAATAAGGATAATGTAAGTCAGACGTATTTATGAGGTTTATGACGGCTGTCATGCGGTCCCCTACACCACTCTACAATCGTTGGTGAGGTGTGAGTGCTGGCCCCTGACTGACTGCGTGCAAATGCCCAACAACAGTCGGGCTGCAAACAATGACTGCACACGTATCACATGAACCGCAGTCACAGGCTCCTTGTGCAGTGTACAGGTCATGAGAGGGGCTGAAAAATCAAAACTCCATACAACATGCTTGCTTCTCACCTATACTTCCCATTACCTACGCTTATGTATAAGTGTTTGCTACAGCCTGCTGCTCGCAGCATGCCCATAGAGAAAATGTGTAGAAACATTTTCTCTCCACAGGTTCACTGAGAGGTCTATGACCATGATAATTTATTGGGGCTACCTGTGTGGCCCGTATAGGTTTGCCCAATCTCCACAGAGCATATTCACCAGAAAGTGCAGTTGTGATTAAGGCTTATGATTTTAGAATACATCAATGGATGATGAAATGATCCAGAAATATCTCAACGCAGCACACATGACTATTATCAACATCTTTCACTTTTACACTTATATTTCTAAATTCAAAAGACAATTACAATCTGATGTTTGCTGTCAATAGTCTGTCTCAGGTTTCACTTACGGCGATCAGAGTCCGCTGGAAGTCAAGCAGCTTGGATTTGGCCTCAGTGAACTTCCTGCAGTCACAGCACATCTCAAACATCTGCAGCACCAGCAGCAGAGGGCAGTCCTGCACAGAGGGCAAAAACTGTTGGACTCTGACTCTGCTTCTGGTTCTGGAACGGTTTCTGGGGACTCGTGTGGAGCATTAACAGCAAAGCTGATTGCAGCGTGGTTATTAAGTGTTTTGATATCCTTTCTTAAAGTCAGCAGTCTTCAGAGTTTTACCTTTTGGAAAAGCTCAAAGCCTCGAAGGAGGGGCCTGACATGACCCCGCCCCAGCAGTACTTTCCAGATGACTGACAGGTCGTGCAGGGTCCATTCATGGTATCGGGGTGCTTCAATCAGGTGGAAGGTGGCTTCACCTGCTGTGACCTCATCCACAGAGGTGAGGAGCCACACACACAGGCAGGACACGTGGTCTGCTTCCTGTCCATGAGCAGCAGAGGGAACATCAGCTTCTGCAGCAGTACGACACCTCACATACATGACCACACACACAATGCTGCTAAACCTTCACTAGGTCTAATTCAGCCCCTCCTGGACCTGCCAAACCCAGATAAGCCTAGACCTGATGAATCCGGATTTGTTGATCCTGATCAGAAACTTCTTCGGTCTGTGTTAGACTGTAGGAAATAGGGCTGGGTGTCGCCTATAAGTACCAGAATTGATCCGATTCAATTCACTGGAGCCTGGATCGCACCAATACATGATTTTTTTTCAATTCTTTCAATCCGTTAGCGTCAAGCTAGCAGACTTTGGTTTTACTGCTGTTATTTTTTAGGTCACCGGAAAAGGGAAGGCATAGAAGATTATTGATTTATAAGCTCGGGTGGATTCACATTTTGTTCTGGTGCTGCTTATGCTTAGACTGGTTCTGCTGCAGGAAACCCTCACAAACCTCTCGGTCAATATTCATAAACTCACACAGACAGAACTCAGTGTCAGTGATCTGTTCACAGATCAGCTGTTTCTGGCTGTTCAGCTGCCTGGTTAACTTCCACAGACTCACAAAAAACATTGTTTTGAACAACCGGCAGAGCAAATTATAAGTGGAATTTCTTATTTACCTCCAAACATGCAGCCAGCACTGCCAGCAGGGGGCAGTGTTGAAGCAGTGCCTCTTGTAGCAGGTACCTGTGCGGCGCAGGCTCCTGCTGGCTCTGAAGGAGGATCAGGGAGAGCTCTCTAGGATGCTCTGGGTTTATGTTGTCCTCTTCTAACTTCAGAGACATTGACTGCTTCCTGGCCCCATCCAGGTCCTGGAACGCCAGCGACAGGTGGGCCTGGAGGGTGGGGCCAAACTCACAGAGGAGGGATCTTACCTTTAGGATTTCCAAAAACAGTTTAAGTGCAAAAATAAGCACAACAACTTAAAGATAATATGAAGATCTGAAACAAGAGCATGAACGTGTGTTTACATCTTAGTTGTAATTTTAAATTTAAATTTAAAAAACAGACTTAAATCATAAAATAAAATAATAAAACAGGTCCATGCCTATCAGTAATTTTTAACAAATAACTTTTTCAAACAGATCTTGATTGCTGAATCATTTGTCAGTTTTCAGGCCGTTTCAACCGTTTCATCTCCCCACTTTCATTGTGGACCTGAGGTCACCCTCTCTGCTTCATATCCACCTCTGAGACGACCTTTGCAGGCGCATCAGAGACAGATGGAAATTTTATAGGTCTTTCCATAGAGCAGTGGACAGAGAAAGATGCTTCAGAGGCAGAAAAGAAGCACCACAGGAGGGAGTGAGGTGTCAGAAAGCAGATACATGCCGTTTTATACAGAGACACTAGTCTGTGTCAAGGACATGAGTTTGTTTTTACCTGCTGGAGGGGGAAGTTGTGCAGCTGAACAAATAATAGAAAGTGGATGAAGTGTCCATCCTGGGCACAGTAGACCGGATAAACCTTGCTGAGTCTCAGACTGTGGAGCTGACAGAAGTGAACAGCCAGAGTCCACTCCTGAGCTGCTTCATAGGAGGACCTGAGGACAATGGACCACAAAAAGAACGGAACAGTTGTTAAAAACAGAACAAAAAACAACGTCAGGGCAGGCTTTGCCCTAACGAGACCAAGTTCAGCCTGCAGGGAACCACAGCACAAAAAATAATGGAAGGTCAGGATCCTCTGGATGAAGCAACAGTTTAAAGGCCCACTCTGATCAAAATTATGCTTTTGGTGTTTTTAACATGTTCTTGAGACATTCTTCTGATGATGGAGGACATATATGAAGAAAGTTGACTTTAAATTTGAACGTATTTCTTAATTCAAAAAGTGGTGAATCATTAAAAAAGGAGCGTATTTGTTATGCAGAAAATACGCTGCTCACTGCTCCGCTCAATAGATCCATCAACGTCTTTGTTTTCCTCATCTGAGCTGGAATCTGGCTCTAAACTGTACAGCTAGAAAGATTTAATATTGCTCAACTCTTTTTGTTGCACCGATAATGTTAGGTTGGGGTTTTGAGGGGCTGTAAACTAGCAGGAGAGAGTGTAAACAAAGGGATGATGGGAAATCATGGGAATTATCTGTGAGTCGTTCCTTTCTGATGGATTCCTGCCACTCTAGAGAAACTGTCCTAGAAAATGACAGGTTTATTTCAGTTTTTCTAAAAACAGCATATCATCATTAAAAGACCACTGGGAACACTTTGAAAATAAATCAAAGGGTGATCGGAGTGGGACTTTAAAAACCTTCACAGCTTCTAAAACACAAAAACAGTCATATTTGTCTGTGTATCTTTTTTTTCTAAATCTATAAAATGTTTTCTGCCACAGTGAAACGTCTTTTACACAGGCTTTCATGGCAGGAGGAGAATTTGTCCCAAAAACAGCATCTTTTCCCACACATTTATTTACAAGAGGTTCTGATAATTTTTCTAACATATTTCCAACTGAATTTTACAACGATTTGTGCACAGAAACCAGAAAAAAACCTTTAATCACCAGCTGACAAATTGTTTGAATTAAACACAAAAAGAATGCTAAAAGAACAACAACAAAAAACAAAAAT
Source organism: Oryzias latipes (assembly GCF_053564925.1). Lineage (NCBI taxonomy): Eukaryota > Metazoa > Chordata > Actinopteri > Beloniformes > Adrianichthyidae > Oryzias > Oryzias latipes. Next base: position 1,979,537 of record NC_136242.1, read on the forward strand.
ACTCAAATAAAAAAGTCTGGAGGAAGAGTGTGCTCCATTCTTCCGTCAGCAGTTACTGACTCAGGTGCTACTCAGCACATACCTGTGGATGCCTCTCTGCTCCAAACTGTGTTCAACTGCAGCCTCCAGGTGACCGAACAGCTCCTCTGCTGCTTCAGGCTCCGCCTCCACCAGCTTCAAAGCTGCAGACACTGGCAGAGGACAGATGTGTGTTTGAGTGCGATGCAAACTACTGTGCAGGTGTTGGCTCCAGAGCAGAGCTGTGGGGTTGGCTGCGTTTACCGAGAGTCTGCAGGTTCTGGGATGTGGAGCGGCTGCTGCTCTGGTTCCAGTGCTGCCGGATGGTGTTCACGGCTTTCACATCCACCCTCAGCTTAATGCTACTGATCCCCAAAAGCTCACAGAAACAAACAGCAGCAGAAGTCACAGACGTCATGTGGAAGCACCGCAAGGCCAGCTGGTACACGGGGGTCCAGGCGCGCTGCAGCCTGAAGGGCAGCGGGCGGGGGGGATGTCAAACTCTGACAGAAGCTGCAGACATTGAGATTAGCATGCAGAACTCACAGCAACCTCACATCCCCACACAGGCTCAGGTGATGCAGCAGGAAGTTCCCAAAAGCAAAGGAGGGTCTGCCATGACGGATGTAGTAGAGAAAGTCCAGCTTCTCCACCAGGGCATGCCTGCTGACCAGGTGAGGGTTGGAGAAGTGTGGAAGCTCAGACGCCTCTGTGGGAAGATGCACGCATTCGACAGGTCAGTGTGATGCTGGGAGAACAGGGACAGAGCTCATGAGATGGAATACCAAAATTCCTCTGTTAAAAGTTCGTGCTGAAGATCCTAGTTGTTTTGACAAGGATTGTAAATTTGCAAAGAAATTATTTGTTAGATGTCAAACTGAATCCAGCCCACTCCATCCCTGCTGATGATACCTAAAGCACACCACAGGACAGCAACGGTGTGTGTATGGGGGATGGGGTAAGGGGGGCCTCACCAGTGGAGTTGAGGGTGTTTGCCGTTTGCCAGCCAAACAGAATGCAGGGATCCAGGGGGTGGAGCGACTGCAACACAAAGCAAGAATGGCGGTCAAGGTTCTCATTCATCCAGGTGAGTCATGGCAACCAGATTTAAGACCTCCTCTCTTAAAACGTTTCCTTGCTCATGAAGGATATTCTGAGTTTAAGAGAGATGTGCTCACCTGAAGAAGGTGGTAAATGGAGATATCAGACGACGCCCCCCCTGCAGAAACCCCAGAGGGGAACAGGGCTGCTCTCAGTCTGGGGTGGGGTGCAAGAGCCATCTTCAGGAGCTGGGGGTCAATGGTCCTATCCAGCTGCGGGGCCCTCTCCCCTTGAGTCATTACCTGCAGCACAGACAGACAGCGTTTGGAGCTGTTCCACTCCAGGAACATCTAACTCCCAGATTTCCCAACATTTCTGTTCCAGGGAACGTCAGCGCTGCTGGGAAGCAGAAGGCGCCTTTCTTGACACTGAAGGTAACCATGAAATTCAAGAAATGCAATAAAGGTAAATAAACTGCACTAAAAAGAGGTCATGAATGCATGCATGTCCCAGAGGTCTGCTGATGGTGTTAATGTAACTGGAGGGGGAGAGAAAAGCTCTTTCATGGTGCAGAGAGGGACAGAAGAACAGTGAAGATCTGAGAGTGCCAACAGGGATGACATGTTCTGATCAAGTCTCCACACGCATGAAGGCCTGAACTGAGAATGCACAGAAACGTGCAGGTGCAGCAGCGGTTACCTGGTCGATTCCCCCTGGGGAGAACATGACAGCAGCCAGAACCAGCAGGCTGTGCCCCTCCAGCAGCAGGCTGCTGAGGGACGCCTGGCTGCCCGGCAGAAGCACCTGAGCACAGGTGAGGCTGGCCTGAAAGAGCAGTTCAGCATCTGGACAGAGAACAGCAGAGAAACATTAGCATGGTCCTTTAGGCATGACAGAGAGCAAACCCAACATATTGCAGAAACATTTCCACCTTTAGGTGATGTTTTTTGTCTTTAAAAATATTAGCATTGCAGGTATGGTCAAACAAACATCACACAGTCACTTGTTTAATGACACAACATGACAATGAAGGTCTGCAGAGAAAATCTACCAATGTGGATTTTAATTTACCAAAATCTGTTTGACTTCTTGGTTCATAAAAATAAATAAGTACAATATGTTTGAGCAATTTTTCATAAATAAATCAGAGAAATTGTCCATCTTTTTCCCCACACAAAGTTTACTCAAATGTTACTGTAAGACAGAATGGACAAATAAATAGACATCTGTGCTCTAATGTCATCGTCTTTCTGACTTCATCTGGACAATTAGAGCTTTAACAACATTCTGATGAATGGTCAGAAATGTAGGAAATGCATGTGTGGCCATAAGAGCGACCTTCAGGAAAAAAGGGATTGAAGACAGTGAACATAAACTCCACATTTATGAACAGAAACAGAACAAATCCCAAAATATGAGAATAGTGGGAATTCTTGAGAGCGACGGCTCTTCTGGTGATTGTTTCATCCACAAAATGCTTCATGGAAACCTCCCCACGTCTTTGTGTTTTGGAGTCACAACAGCTCATTAATTCAAACCGAGTGTCTTTGTGATTGACAGCGATTTCAAACGAGAAACACTCAGAAATGCAAAAATGAAATGATTTCTTATTACATGTGTTCTCTTCCATAAGTAAAATGCCACACGTACATGAAACTCAAAAAACATGATTTTCATCGGAGGGGGATGAATGATTACGTTTCAGCGGCAGATGGAAGATGATGGTGGTACCTGACAGATCCCTGGTAATCTCTTGAATCTTTACCAGCATCTCACACCAGGGCTGGCTCTTAGAGAGCTTCTGCTCGTTTAGAAGACGGCAGTTTCTGGGCGTCAGTCTGCAGAAGACAGTCATAACAGCTCAGCGCTTCATCTCTTCTCTGATTAGCTGCAGCAGCACGCACACACACCTGTAGTGCTCCAGGTAGGAGTACAGCAGGTACTGAAGATCGCCGTCCAGACAGAAGGTGATGACGGCCCCATGCAAGTCCAAACCCTGTGGAGAGCGGTACTGAAGGACTGGAGGGCAGGACGCCATCAGCCCTGTGGCCTGAGCAAGCCTCCAGAACAGCTGCTCCACGTCAGCCAGCTCACCCGGGACAAACATACCTCTCCTGGGGAGACGGAAAATCTACCAGCATCAGCAAGCTGGGTGCGTGGGTTCAAGACTGTCCAAACACATCAAAGCAGAGCAGACAACACCCTACAGCTGAAGTGTGCTCCCTTAAACAGAAATATGTTGATACCAGCCGCTGCTCAGACAAAACCAGCGCACGGAAAGGCAAGGCAAGCTTATTCGTATGGCACATTCCTACAAAAAGCGATTCAAAGTGATTCATATTCATATTCATATTTGATATAGCAGACAGCAAACTACTAACCAAGTGTTGAATGACTAGAACAACTCAAATTCAACACTTGACTGTTTCAGTGAAACTAGAACACCTCATGTACTCTGCTGTGTTTGTAGATGGCACTGTTGGGGGTTTCAACTGACAACTGAGCATTGAAAGCTTTCAGAATTTGCTTTGCGAATACTGTAATCAGATAGGTCATCTCCATCATTTATTGATTTTTGGTGACTTTTCATTTCTGCCCAAACATGCCACAGTTAACTAGGAGATGACTACAGTGCTCCCTCGTTTATTGCAGGACTTACATTTAAAAATCCTTGAAGGTGAAACTTTATGCAGTTTTCTCAGACAGACATGAACATTTTCACACTTTTCTCTCTTTTTTAAGCCTCAAAGTTCAAAGATTTATGTAAATTTGGCAAACTGAACATATTCTGTACAGGAAACCCGGCATTGAGGAGATTGATTGACAAGGTCTACAGCCAATCAGGATGCAGAACACAGTGTGCTGCTGAAAAGAACTACTGAGGGAAAAAGTGGGACCACGAAATGTGAACCAGGATGTAGTGAGGGAACACTGCACCTGTCAATGTGGGCAATTCTGGAAAATGTACCAATTCAGAAATGAGTTCTGTTTTGTTCAGTTGATAAGTCTTAAACAGGGAATCAGTGCATATTACCTGGCCAGCAGGTCTAGGAGGTTTTCTTTCAGGTAGGCGCTACACGCTGTGTGCTGGTTAACTAATTCTGCAGTTATCTCAGGCCAGTGGGAGGAGCCAGTGATCTGCTTGTCTTCAATCCAGTCCACAAGGCGGTTCTGGTCATGGAGGGAAGTCAAGTAGTGCCACAACACTGAAGAGTCACAAGAGCTCAACTCTGGTGAACAACAGAACCGAGACATTCCGTCAAGAACAGACCATCAAGAACAGAACAGAGCAGGACTCAGGGCCGTACCCAAGTGCTGCTGTCTGGATAAAAGAACCGCCGTCTGGCAGCTCTGGTTCCAGTTCCTGACCCAGTCGAGACGCAGTAGTTCTCCTGCCTCGTCTGCCGACTGCTGTTGTACCAAATTCCTCACAAGCTCCTCACCGTCCATCTCTTTCCTCATCAAACCCAGCCTGAAATTACATTTTTATTCCTAAAACGGAATTGAAAAAACTCATAGGAGCAGATTCAGAGAAGACATTGAATCCTTCCAAGGGTTAACGAGAAGGTTCAAGGAAACAAGAAGAGGATATGGAGAGACAAACTTGAAATCTGAAAGTGAAAATAGATTCAATATTAAGGAGTGTTGCATGTGTGGCTGATAAAGAGGATATCATCCAACCTTTACCTCTGAGATGAGCCTGCAGACGGGCAGCGGACAGGCGGCTGTGAGCAGAGCTTTTCCACCTGCCTGATGAACACAACGCTCTTCATTTCCTCCTCAGAAAAGAAGCCCTGATTTGACAGCTCCTTCACCTGACAACCAACCAGGCAACAGACTGAGCAGAAAGACACAGACGTACTCTGTTCCACCAGAGACTGTCACTGAGGTGGTGCAAAACTAACATGTGTAACATTTTTATGATGCTTTCTTATACACCAGATATACCATCAAGTTACCATTACACATGAGTAGTGGTTCTTAAAGACCCACTCCAATGAAAATGGTGTTTTAACATCTTCTTGTAACATTTGTCTAATAACGGAGAATATATATATATATATATATATATATATATATATATATATATATATATATATATATATATATATATATATATATATACAGTGGCGGTTCTACACTAACTTACTCCCTGGGCGAGTAACCCCACCAGCGCCCCGCCCCCCCTCCCCACACACACACATACAAAATTTGACAACATCCTGCTGTGTTCCCTATCTTCTATTTAGCCATTTTACTCAAAATATGCATGAATTTTCTAGACTCGTATTACAGGGGGGTCAAACTCAGTCACACAGGGGCCTAAGTTAAAAACACGCTTAAGGTTTTGGGCCGAAGAAGATAAATGTTTACTGAACACACTAAAGCTAAACTTTTAAACCTTTTAAACTGAACTTTTTGAACATAAATATGAATAAAAACAGTAACTCAAGTTAAACCTTAAATAAGTTGTAATATTTTGTTCTCCATATAAATATATTCTGTCAAAATTATACAAATATGAACATGCTGCAGGACAAAAAGCAAAGAAAGCCTGGAAATATTAATAAGAAATTATATCAAATAATTCCATTTTTTTTGCTCTTTCATCATTTTTTAGAGAATTTTTTTTAGAGCTGGACTCCTGCTTCATTTTTAGCAATAATTTCTTAATGTGTGACGTCCTGTGTGTGTCTTTGTGAAGCATATCAGAGGGATTAGATCTAAAAAATAAAACTTATTGTGATTAATATGTTTAGGTCTTATAAAACATTAAAGACTAAATCTTAGAACTCATCAGTGGGATTACTCCAAAAATATTTGGCATTTCCCTAAATTTGTGCAACACCAACAGCAGAAATCCTCCAAAAAACCTCAATCCATAAAAAATGGTCTGATCTCATCCCCCCTCCCCCTCCCCCTCCCCTTCCCTCTGACACACGCGGCTCCGTCTCTATGACGGGAGGCGCAGCTGCGGCTCAGAGTTGATTGGGAGTCCTTTTCTATCTGACAATCCCCTGTTAGTGTGATTCAGCCAGCCACCGGCGAGCTGCGCTCCCCTCTCGAGTTTTTTTACTTATGTTCCAAAGACTACCGCAAAGAGGTGTGGCCGCAAGCGTCTTGCAGCAGAGGGCGGTGGTCACGTGCGCATCGGGTCTGCTGTGTCGGAGCAAAGAATTGTGGGAAATAATCTCCATTGCCTGCTTTTTTCGAAATTGGGTTGAGCACGGGTGTTTGTTCTGCCTATTTCCTTTTCATGTGCCTGTTTTACGTTGTTTCACTCTGAGGTATTCTTTTTTTTTTTTTTTTTTGCACCATAAGTGTGAAGAGCAAATAGGAGGAAGACATTCTTAAGAGTCTGATGTGTCAAACTTATAGCATTAAGTGTCGGCTGCTGAAGCAATTTCAAATTAAAAGCTCCAAGCTTCCTCTTTGAATATAGTATGTAGCACATTACGTGTAACGCCTCAGGCACGGCAAATGCCGCCCCCTATGAAGTGCCGCCCTGGGCGACCGCCCATATCGCCCATATCAAAAACCGCCACTGTATATATATATATATATATATATCAGAGAAAGAAAATTATTTATTAGCAACAGCATAACGATGTTATTAAAAACTGGTACCGGTCCGTAAAACCCAGGAACTAGCAAAATGAAAAAAAAAAAACGTCTTTGGAAAGTTTCTTTGCCAAGTGGAAAAGGTCCAGCCAGGAGACAGAAGAGGAGCCTTCCACTTCCAAAAAAGAAAGCTACATTTGATAGACAGTATCAGGAGTCCTACTTACAATATGGATTTATCCCAACAGGAGATTCCCACGCACCATTCAGCATTGAGGTGAGTTGGATTTTCCATGCACTTATTTTGAAGGCATGTTTAAATGTTATAATAATAACGACCAGGGAGAGTTGTGGGCAGAGAAGATGTTGCTAATGTCATAATTCATGTTTATTGTTATGTTTAGAAAATACCACAGTTTTCATGCAGGTCATATTATTTTGTTGTATTGTAGTGTCGTCACGTGCACGTTTGGTCTGCTGTCAGAGTTCCACAGGCTGCAGGAGTTACTGTCGGAACTGGCATCACAGGGAATTATGGGAATCCATCCCCTTTGCCTGCTTTGGTCAAGGGTTGAGCACGGGTGTTTCTTTTTGCCTACAGGTCCTTTCATTTGGCAGTTATGTTGTTTCACTCTTAGTTATTTCTTCCTATTCTTTTTAGTTTGTGTTTACTTCTTCCATGAGTGTGGGAAGGGGATGATGACGCCTGTGCGATGTACAATGTTTAGCGTGTCAAAATAAAAGCACAGAGTACATCTAATCACGTGTCTCTGCCTCTATTGTAGCATTGCTGCAGTGTTTGTTCGCCTCATATGATATGCAGATTCGTGAGAATTTTGCCAGACCTTAAAGCGGTCTGTGGCGCATAAAGGTTAGGGGCCGCTGTTGTGGCAGACTGAATTGAACTGGGTGGCTGTTGGGTCGCATTATAAGTTCCGGAGTTCATTGAACGCATCAAGAAGAGATGCTGGTTGGCCCTCAGTTCTGTCGCTCAGCCTGTCGCTGGGGAGTTTGGACCAATGGGGTTCAGCTATGGACCGAATAAAGAAATAGGTGGGCTGATGCGGGAGCGGTGGAATAAAACATTGGGACAAGCGCTCTCGGCGGGAGAGATTGAGGAGTTGCTGAATTAATTGTACGGCGTTGGTTACGGCCTGCAGTAACCAGAATAAAGAACCTTAAAAGAGGTTAAGGCTCCGTGCCTCTGTGTGGGAAAGGGACACAACACTATTGTATGGCTCTCACGAAATTACATTTAAAAATATGTGGTTTATGGCTCTCTCGGCCAAAAAGGTTCTCGACTCCTGGTCTAACAGTTCCCTTGAGGCTTGTATGGCCACCTTAAGGGACGTCGTGGAAATGGAACGTACCACTGTTGTGCGTGTGGTAAGTGTATCGTGATGTATTTGTACAGCTAATGTGAGTTAAATGCACTCATGATGTACAAGGGACGTTGTCATGCTGAAATCTAGAGGTTAGTAAGGTTTGAGTACTGGTTTTGTACTGACTGTAAACAAATGTTGCACAGATGGGGTGTGCACGTGATACATAAGATGCACGTAGGATGCCCAGACAAACAACAGTTTTCTTTATTTCTAACAGTCAGGCTGCAAACAAGATCCATGTATTTTTGTTGCACTAGTATTGTCAGGTTGGGGTTGTGAGGGACTGTAAGCTAGGGGGAAAGCGTGTAAACAGAGAGCTCTTACAAATGGTCCCACCTATAACTGAGAAGCGAATGAATTCCTGCCGCTCTGCAGAAACTATGTCATAGGTTTTTGGATTCTGGCTAAAAATGGCAAAATCTTAGTGAAAAAAGCTTTGAAAATAGACCTAAAAATGGTTGGAATAGGACTTTAATTAACTACTTCTAAATAAAAAAGAAAGTAGTCGCATCAGTAATGGACTCTTGACAGTTCTGGAAAAAAGGCTGAGGGATGCTGAGGGATGGGTCACAGTTGGACTCACCAGCAGGTCTCTGAGGTTACTGTCATTGGTGTAGAGACAGATGCTGTGAAGCTGCTTCTTCACACTCACACCCTGTGAAGGAGGAACACTGCAGCTTAACATTTCACTTCATGTCTGTCTCACCTGCATGCAACATCATCACTTGAAATCCTGGTGGTCTTTCTGTTTTGTGCAGAAACAAACCAGCCGACTGCATTTCAAAGCGATTTCTATGAGTTAACTGTCTCAAGAGTGCTACTAGACTTCAAACACTCCAACTCCTTAAGCCAAACACAGTTTACTCATCACGCTCACTGCAGAGACGGCAGCGGATGTCTTGACGAGAAAACTCTCAGCGCCAGGAATCTATACACAACATCTTCCCCCACCGCCATAATTGAACCTGGGGAGAGCGACTGCCCTACAAATTAACAGCTCTGACAAACCTGAAGGAGCTTTTCTTCCTTCCAAAACCTGAGGATGCAAACTCAAAGAGCAGAGATGCAGAATAGGAAAGGTCGGAACTCCTTTGCTGTGCACAGAAGCACCGTCTACAAACAGACTCCGTGACAGCCAGCAGACTTGCTCGGGTTCCAGGTTCAGCATATTCTGGGGTGGTGGGTCCTTACCATGTTGACCAGCAGTGTGGTGGCAGTCTGCAGATCCCTGTGCTGCAGGCGGGAGAAGACCTGCCGCAGACCCTCCATCCTCAGAGCAGAGAGCTGATGCTCCAGCCTGCCTCGTTTGCGCAACAGCGCCTGCGCTCTGGGCATCTGATTGTTTAGGATGGACTGAGTGATGATTTCCTGCAGATGTAAGAGCAGATGAACACATTTCCAGTTGAATAAATATTTAACTGTTGGAAGAGCAAGATTTGAAGCTTTAAAATAATCAATTTTAATAGAGGAGAAACTTTAAAAGAGGAGATGTGTAAAAAACATTGACCAGTTGATGGTTTAGAGACTCCCAGCTTCTTGTGTGAAATGGTAAATGGCGTATACTTATATAGCGCTTTTCTACCTACAAGGCCCAAAGCACTTCAGTCACAGACCCATTCACACACTGGTGGCGGCTCCACTGCTGAACACTGGCGCCAACCTCCCACCAGAGGCAAGGGGGGGGGGGTTCAGTGTCTTGACCAAGGACACTTCAACACATGGGCGTGCAAGGCGGGAATCGAACCTGCAAACTTACGATCATGGGTCGATCACCCTAACGCTGCAACTGAGAACTTTTTACTACTTTGTAATTCTGTCTTCCTATTGGTTTGTACAGGTTTAAATATAGCTTTAGTTTCCACTTGGGCTTGATATGACTGACAAAATTCATAATACAATTTGAAATTGGTCTTTTACATTTACATAGCCACTTTTTGCATCCATTTTTACCTTTTGGCTGCTTCCTCAGCACAACAACAAATCCTCCATCTCCATCTAACCTCTGCATCCTCCTCCGTCACACCAACCTCCCTCATCTCCTCTTTCTCCGCCTCCATGATCCTCCTCTTTGGTCTTCCTCTCTCCTCCAACCTCAGCATCCTTTTTCCAGCATCATCACTGCTCCTCCTCTAAACGTGTCCAAACCATCTCCATCTGCTTCCCTGCATTTATCCAGAACATCCACCATGATCTGTTCCTCTGATGGATTCATGTCGGATTTTGATCAGTTCATTCATGTCAATTGCTTTTATTTCAACGCTGTCCTAGTTTTCACTGCACCACAGCCAGAATACATTCCATCCTCCCTGTAAGGAAAATATTCAACCCCTTTAATTTATTATACAAAAATTTACAATTTTTTTATAAGGATATAAAAATCTATAGAATCCTCCTGCTTCTTCTTGGGAGTAAAGCTAGAATTTTAATCAAAGTAATGAGGGGGCAGTAAAAGTCTAAAGCAAAGGCTTCACACTCATGTGCAAACTAGAATCCGTTGACATAGAAACACAGAAACCAGCATTTTTCTCTCGTGAAAGTGACCTCTGTTGAGAGCTGCTCCCATTGGTCTGGCTCAGCCTGGGCGCGGTCTTGGCCGGCACTGCTCCAAGATGTGCTGCTGCTTCCGCACCAGGGATATTTCTTCATGTAAGTCCTCAGCTGGGTGATGTACGGCTCCAGGATCTGCACACAGCTGGATGCAGTGCAGTTCTGCTCTGCAACACAGCAGCCCAGCTTCAGCTCTCGCTTCCACTCAAATTGAAAGACTTTCCCTTCAGACCATTATAGCACCAACATGTTTTAGTAATCTTAGTAATAAGAAAAATCTATTGTCTTTTTTAAAAATGAGGTTGACAGGGTTATTTTTTAAAGGTGCTGGAATAAATCCAGAATTCAATCGGTGGAGTTTGTTGTTCTTTAAAAAACTTCAAACTGTGTCAATGTTAAGCGCCATCTTCAAATCTTCAACCACAGTTTTTACCAGACCCTCCTTTGCTTTATCAGCTCATGTGACACTTTATCAGCTTTAAATATACAGATATAGATTTTTACTATTTATCACGGGTGGTCCTGTTCTAAAATATAACCAGCAATAGATGAACTCATGACATGAACATTTTTACAATTTTTTCTCATGTTTAAATTCTATAAGTTCAAACCTTGATAGAAAAATAAGTTCAGTTATAGAATGAAAACAAAGATCTGATTGGGATCTAATACTCTAATGTAAATTTGACAAACTGAACACATCCAGTACAGGAGACATAGCATGGAGATTGATTGACAATAGTCAACGGCCAATCAGGACACAGAACACAATGCACTGTTAAAAAAAAAACAGTATGCAAAATTTCACTGAAACAATTCTACGAGCCTAAACCGCCATATAGCTGTAAACCCAAACGTGCAGGGCATTTCTTTGGACAATGTTTAAAAAAAATAATCAAGGCGTTAATAAAAAATATTCAAATGAATCAAAAGTTGAGCAAACATCAGAAGATGGAGAGAAAGTGGGTCTTACTGGGAGAACCGGAGAGGACAGAGCGGATCTGTGTTTGGATGAAGCTCATGGTGATGTTGAGCAGCTGCTCGGAAAACTGCCGGCTCTGAGCGTCACAGCTGGAATCTCTGACAGCTGAGCACAGCAGGTCCAACGCTGTGCACAGCTCCTGCACACCTGTACATGAAGAGGAGAGAAGAGTGAGCTCAACATACACAGCCGAGACCCCCCCATGGTCTTTAATGTTAGGCAGCAATAAATGACCAGACATGGGTTCAAACCAGCCTTCAGTTAAACAGGTCACAAAACAGTTTATTGGGCTTCAGTTTTCTGATTTTGTTTTCTGCTCCCCAAGTAAACACGAACAAAACACAAAGACGGAAATGCAGATCTTCCCATGAGAGGGTTGGATATTAATGGACTATGTTTGCACCACAATCCAAGCATTTCTGTTACCTTTTGCAGAATTTTGAAAACAGTATTATGAAATTACTCAAATTAAGATTATTTTTTGACATTGTTGTGTTCAAAACACCAATAACCCTTTTTTTGTCCACAAAATGGGCACAAAGAAAAAACGCCTGCCATTGGCTGGTAAAACAGGAAGATGTTCACTTTATGACATATCCCTTCAGGAGTCACCACAGTCAATCAGCTTTCACTGAGTCGCACAGGTGCTTTGGCAGGGATTTTTATGCTGGATGCCCTTCCTGACCCAACCCTGTATTTTATCTGGGCTGGGGACCGGCACAGGGGGACCCAGACCTGGACCCAGACCTGGACCAAAGGACCATGTTAGGCAGTGGCGTTAAGGGTCTTGTCCAAGGACCCACATGGATGAAGCTCAGCACGCCTCCTGGAAATCCAATCCTGATTTCCCATGAGCCGTCCAGCCGCTGCTTTGCAAAACAGGACAATAATTCATTCATTTCATTCATTCATTTTCTATTCCGTTTTATCCCTTTTGGGGTCACGGGGTTGCCGGAGCCTATCCCGGCCACTTGTGGGCGAAGGCAGGGGACAACCTGGACAGTTCGCCAGGACAATAACTTAACTTTAATCTGTATTTGAAAAAATATAAAGAAAGGAAAGGACCCTTTCTTTGTTGTGGACATTGTTGGGTCTGCCAACAGAACCAGAGGCTCAAAAGAAAGAAATGCAGATCTTCACATAAGATGGTTGCATAATAATGGACTATGGGAGAAGTTTGTACCACAATCCAAACATTTCTGTTAGCTTTTGAAGAATTTTGAAAACAGTATTATCAAATTACTTTGAAGATCATTTTTGACATTGTTGTGTTCAAATGCATGAAGCTAGATTTGCTTAGAAGAAAAACTCTTATTAATGAGCCATCTGTCAGGCTTTCATAACTAATGTGGATGATGGAAAGCTGCAGTCTTACTGTCAGTCAGGCTGGCTGAAGGGTCTGCAGGGGAATCAGCAGCATGAAGCTCTTCACCATGCTTCAGAAGGTTTTCTTTGCTCTTCAAGTAGAAATCCACCGTGTCCAGTTGACGGTTCTTCAGTCCTGCCTGAAAGTAATGCATGCACACACACATACTGCATTGGTTCTCTTCAGCACAGTTTACAGTTCAAAGGCAGTCTAAAGGCAGATAACATGTTTTCATTTCAGGGGCTGTCCCAGAAGTCACCTCTTAAAAAAACCTTAAAAAGATTTGGGGTGTGCCTCCCATCACACAAATGTTAACTGCTTCAGGGTTTCTTAGAGTCACACTCACACTGAACTGATTTTAAAGGAAAAAATATATCTCTGGTCAGTTTTGACCATCTAAAGAACTTTTTATTTAAATTTGGACCATAAACGGAAGCAAACTCTTCTGCTACTGAAGCCTCTTTGCTGCTCTCACACTTCCTTTAGATGATTTGATGTATGTTATGGGAATGAGAACTGTAAGTAAGTAAATTGTATTTCTATTGGACCTTTTACAGGCAGAAGTCACAAGGTGTTTCACAGGTTAAAAAAAAATATGTATATAAAAAAAAAATGCCCCTCTCACTCTACGCGGGTGGTTTCTCCTCCAAGCTCGGGTCCTCTACCAGAGGCCTGGGAGCTTGATGGTCCTGCGCAGTATCTTAGCTGTTCCTAGCACTGCGCTTTTCTGGACTGAGAGGTCTGAGGTCTTTCCAGGTATCTGTTGTAGCCACTCCTCCAGCTTGGGGGTTACTGCCCCCAGTGCTCCAATTACCACAGGCACCACTGTCACCTTCACTTTCCAGGCTTTCTCCTGTTCTTCTCTGAGTCCCTGGTATTTCTCCAGTTTCTCATGTTCCTTCTTCCTGATGTTCCCATCGCTTGGCACTGCCACATCCACCACAACGGCTTTCCTCTGTTCTTTATCCACCACTACAATGTCTGGTTGCTTCGCCATTATCATCCTATCAGTCTGGATCTGGAAGTCCCACAGGATCTTTGCCCTCTCATTCTCTACCACCTTCTGAGGTGTTTCCCATTTTGACCTTGGGGTTTCCAGTTCATATTCTGCACACATGTTCCTGTATATTATTCCAGCCACTTGATTGTGGCGCTCCATGTATGCTTTACCTGCCAGCATCTTACATCCTGCAGTTATGTGCTGGATTGTTTCAGGGGCCTCTTTGCACAGCCTACACCTTGGGTCTTGTCTGGTGTGGTAGATCTGAACCTCTATGGCTCTGGTGCTCAGGGCTTGTTCCTGAGTTGCCAGGATGAGCGCTTCAGTGCTGTCCTGTAGGCCAGCCCTTTCTAGCCATTGATAGGACTTCTTGATATCAGCCACTTCAGTTATGGTCCAGTGGTACATCCCATGCAGGGGTTTGTCCTCCCATGAGGATCTGTCCTCCAGCACTGTATCCTCTGCTCTCCATTGCCTGAGACATTCACTGAGCACACTGTCAGTTTGGGCCTTGAGCTTGATGTACTCATGCATCTTGGATGTTTCATCCTGGATAGTGGCTTCTACGCTCACTAGTCCTCGGCCTCTTTCCTTGCGTCTAGCATACAGTCTCAGGGTGCTGGATTTGGGATGGAACCCTCCATGCATGGTGAGAATCTTTCACGTTTTAACATCCGTGGTCTGTATCTCTTCCTTTGGCCATCTTATTATTCCTGCAGGGTATCTGATAACTGGCAGTGCGTAGCTGTTTATTGCCCGGGTCTTATTTTTGCCATTGAACTGGCTTCTCAAGACTTGCCTTACTCGTTGGAGGTATTTAGCTGTTGCAGCTTTCCTTGTTGCCTGCTCCAGGTTGCCATTTGCCCGTGGAACTCCAAGGTATTTGTAACTGTCCTTGATGTCTGCTATTGTTCCTTCTGGGAGTGAGACCCCAACCATCCGGTTGCATTTCTTGAGCCCGAATGACATCCCAATGTCAGTACTGTAGATCCTGGTGGTGTGGATCAGGGAGTCAATGCCACGCTCGCTCTTAGCATATAGCTTGATGTCATCCATGTAGAGGAGGTGACTGATGTTGGCCCCATTTCTGAGTCGGTATCCATAGCCAGTCTTGTTGATTATTTGGTTGAGGGGGTTCAGACCTATGCAGAACAGCAGTGGGGACAGAGCATCACATTGGTATATCCCACATTTGATGGACACTTGTGCAAGTGGCTTCCCATTGGCTTCAAGGGTGGTTTTCCACAGCTTCATTGAGTTTCCTATGAAGGCTCTTAAGAGTCCTGTTGATGTTGTACAGCTCCAAGCATTCAGTGATCCATGTGTGTGGCATTGAGTCATAGGCCTTCCTGTCTTGAGCGACTGTTCTGTCGACCAGGAGTTGGTGTTTGGCTCCCCTGGAGTCTCTACCAATCCCCTTCTGTGTGTTACTCGTGAATTGATCCATGTGCCTATTTGTCTTTGTTGCAATGATGCCTGACATGAGCTTCCATGTTGTGGAGAGACAGGTTATTGGCCGGTAGTTGGATGGGACTGCATCCTTTGAGGGATCCTTCTGGATCAGGATCGTTCGCTCTTCCGTTAGCCATTCGGGGTGAGTCCCATCTCTTACAGCTGGTTCATTTGTGCTGCCAGGCGCTCGTGGAGTGCGGTAAGCTTCTTTAGCCAGTAGGCATGTATCATGTCAGGGCCTGGTGCTGTCCAGTTCTTCATACCTGAGACTCTTTCTTGGATGTCTGCCACTGTGATGGTTACTGGATTCTGTTCAGGGAGGTTGCTATGTTCTTTTCTCAGAGAGACCAGCCACTGGGCATTGCTGTTATGTACTGTCTCTTTCTCCCATATACTTTTCCAGTACTGTTCAGTTTCTAGCCTTGGTGGGTCTGCTCGGCTGTTTTGACCCTGCCACTGAGCGTACACTTTTGCAGGTTGAGTTGCGAAGTTGTGTACCTCTTTAGGCGGCTGCTCAAGGCTATGGAGCCTTTGTTTGGCAGTTTCCAGTGCTTCAGGTATGGGCATCTGGTTGTATCTCTTAGGTACTTGCTTTCTCATTGTACCTCTTTGAGCCTCTGTCAGCTTACTCACATCCTTCTGAGTTGCCTTGATTTTGGCCTCTAACCGTTGGTTCCTTGGTGGGTACTGTTTTCTTCCATGGTTGCTCTTGTAGCCAAGCAACTCAAGAATCCCTGCTGCTGAAGTGTAAACCAGTTCATTAGTTTCTGTGATGGTTGTGGTAGGAATTGCCCTCAATGCTTCATTCACAGTTTCCAGTAGACTTTCAGGTGGTATCACTTAACCGTTGTAGCTGGTGTCGGGGTTGCCTAGTGTTCATTGTAGACGTGATCTTGTCTTTCAGGTCAGTTGCTGCCTCGCTCAGCGTAATTGTGGTTGTTGGGGCTGGTTACCCAATCTCAGGGTGGGAGTGTGGTATAACCTCCTCTCTGACATGTTGTTCTGGCTCTCCCATGGCATTACATTGCTTCAATCTCAAGCTGTGATAGGAGTTGCCGTTTGTGGATGTTAGAGCACTGGGCTACCAGTTGTTTGGCAGTTAGCCCTGATTGTGGGTTTCGAAGCATCCATACATTCCACATTCTCTGCATGTAACCCCTCTGGGTGGGATTACTTGAGTAGTAGCATTCTAACAGAACCTTGTTCTCACATGTAGTCCATTTCCATCTTGTTCCAGTAGCCCACTTTCCATCAGGGTGCTCTGGTCCCTCAGCACCTGACGCAGACCTTGTTTGGCCGGCACCGTCTGAGCCGGCATGACATGTGGTACATTGTTATGGTAATTGCCCTATTTCCATTGCCATTTTTCCATTACCATTAATTGTTCATTCCGCCCTGGGAATCGAACCCGGGTTTCCTGCATGACAGTCCTGCACCTTACCAACCAACCAAGCTACCCAGCCAATATATAAAAACACAAAAGCATATACCAGTTCAAATGCTTTGCAAAAATAAGACGTTTTTAGTTGACTTTTAAAATAATTCCCAGAGTCCAGGGAACACAGGGACAATGGGAGCTTATTCCAGAGTTTAGGAGCGACAGCCTGGAAGGAGCTGTCTCCTCTGGTCCGGAACCGCGTCGGAGGGACAATCAACAGGTTCTGATCCACAGACCTCAGTCCACCAGATGGTCTGTAAGGGGCGATCATATCACAAACATAGGGGGAGCTTGACAATGGAGAGCCCTGAAAGTCAAAACTAAGATTTTATATTGAAAGTGGTAAGCAACACCAATGAAGAGCTTTGAGGAACGGGGAGACCTGGGGCCTCATTTATAAACGTTGCGTACGCACAAAAGAAGGCGTACGCCACTCTCTACGCAATAGTTGAGATTTATAAAAAGCAAACTTGACGGGAAACCGTGCGGTCCTCCACGCAAGCTCTGACCCAGGCGTACGCACAAAAACGGGTGAAATGAGAAACGGCGACACCGTCGGCAGATGGAAGAAACACGTGAAAATGACAATACTGCCTCTTATAAATAACATGAAGACTTCACAAAGCAAGTCTTAACAGCCTACAAGAACACCCGTTTGATCGATCAGCAGTTAAACAAACAAAAAAGATCAAACGAAAATTACAACAGAAATTCAAATGAACAAATATTTGCAAAAAGAAAGTTGAAATATGTTCTACAATATTGGCATGTTGTGCAATTCATCCTCATCAATAATATAGTTAACAGAACGAAATAATGTACAAAACTGATATTCTCGTCAATGTGTCCGTCTGGCGGAGCAGATATAGGTGTAGATAGACGGCCAAACGTATTAATTGTCCAGTGGGGAAAGCTGTTTTCATAGTAAAACATTTCTTCATAAGCAAAGGAATTATGGTATTCATGCATATGCCTTCAATTTGTTTTATTTTTGATAAAACAATGTATGGCGTATGTCTCAACCATTCAGAAAGCAACAAGAATTTACATTTGCGCAGATCAATTTCCCATTTCCACATCGATTATTACCGACATCTGTAGCTCGTCAGATGCAATTAGACGGAGGGAAATAAAATGCCCCATCACAATGCGGAATGACGCACAATGGCTGAACTTGCGCTCTTAGAGGATGTGGCAAATGCAAGAATTCGGAGAGAACGCATCTTTAGACAGCAAGACGACTTGCTGGCAAATGAGGACGAGTGGCTTATGAGCCGGTTCCGACTTCCTCGAGCCGTCCTGTTGGAGCTCTGTGGGCTTTTGGGCCCGGCGTTACAGAGGAGCACTCGGAGGAACCACGCCGTGCCAGTCCCACTTCAAGTCCTAACAACACTAGGATTCCTGGCGACTGGCACTTTTCAGAGGGAATTGGCTGACAGGTCAGGGATATCACAGCCCACCCTTAGCCGGGTAATGCCAGACGTGTTAAAAGGCATAAGAACTTTGTCCCGTGAGTCCATCAAGTTTCCATACACGGCGGGTGAACAGGCATACAAGAAAGCTCAATTTGCAGTTATGTCTGGTTTCCCAAATGTCATCGGAGCTATTGACTGCACTCATGTTGCCATAAGGGCGCCGAACGCTAATGAAAATGCTTTCATTAATAGAAAGCATTTTCATTCCATAAATGTCCAAATTATTTGTGATGCAGACATGTTGCTCACTAACGTCGTAGCTCGGTGGCCTGGGTCAACCCATGACTCATTTATTTTGAGGAACAGCAGTGTTGGACGCCGACTCGAGGCGGGTGCCATACGTGATGGCTGGCTTCTAGGTAAGTTTGATTATAGAAATTCACATTTTTGTGTACTTCAATGTCTTAACCATTTCACTATCCTTGCAGGGGACAGTGGATATCCCCTCAAACAGTGGCTGCTTACGCCTTTCCTCAACCCACATAGTGCAGAGGAACAGCACTACAACATGTGCCACAGCCGAGCTCGCGCTATAGTGGAGGCACCATCGGCCTGTTTAAGGGCAGATGGCGCTGCCTCGACTGCACTGGAAGGAGGTTATTGTACACGCCTGGAAAGGTGTGCCAAATCGTGCTGGCATGTGCTGTGCTACACAATGTGGCACAGCTTAAAAACGTGCCTCTACCCCCTGGCGCCGATTGCTGTGTTGGCCCCGACCCTGAACCCCATCCCCACGCATTTGAGCCAAATGCTGCTGCTGTGCGCCAGAGTTTGGAAGTGATGCGTCGCTTGTGAAGAACAACAAAAGGTGCGGAAAATATTATTTATTCAAACATTCCCTCATAGTGCAGTTTAGTTCAGTCAGGGCGGTCTTGATTTCGCCCAACTCCTTGGCCACCTCTCTGATTGAACTACTGACTTCCCTCTGCATTTCAAGGACTGCATCGGTGAGGACACGTCCACTGCTGGAGGGTTGAGAGCCGCGTGCCGTGGAGACGCTGGGTCCAGACGGCTGCTCAGCTGCAGCATCGTAACCACTGGCCCCGCTGGAACACCCAGCAACTAAAATAAAATTTTTCTATATTAATAAACTGGAATTGTGAAGCCTGCACTCCATTAATTTTAATTATTTCTCTTACCTGTGTCACCCGCTGCATCTGGCGCGTCGGTGTCCCCCTCCGCCTCAGCCACCACTCCACTTAATAGGGATTCCCCAATTATTGCCGCCAGTCTCTCATCAAGAGGGGTCAGCTCCGGTCCCCCCCCCCCCCCCCCCCCCCCCCACGTGGCGGACACACTCTGGCGATGCAGCGCCAGACGTTTTTTTGCCTCGACTTTGATGTCCGACCATTTCTTTTTTACTTCGGCCACGGTCCGAGGCTGTGAGGCTACGGCATTCACGGCGTCTGTTACAGTTTGCCACTCACGTGCCTTTTTGGCATTAGTAATGCCCACACTGTGCCCGCCAAACAACATTTGTCTCCTCTTTTCCACCTCGCCAACGATGACTTCTACTTCACATTAAGTGAATTTCCGTTTTTTTGATTTTCTCTCCGTGTGTGCCATGGTTTCGCCAACCATGAATATTCATTTGTGGGCGTTTCACGGACTATTTATGGGCAACTATGGGCGTGTCCTGAGGCCGCAAAAGCTGCGCAGCATTTAGAACTGATTGTGATTTATAAAGGGAAAGATGCGTAGGATGTGCGTGCGCACGGTTTTATAAATCTGAATATTTCTGTGCGTACGCACGTCCTATGTTTCATCCGTACGCCACTTCTGACGCAAATCCTACGCAAAGCTTTATAAATGAGGCCCCAGATCTTTTCGCTTAGTGCGGGTCAAGATCCTCACAGCAGAGTTCTGGATCAGGTGCAGGTGAGAAAGCTCCTTCTTATTCAGACAGGTAAACAGACTGTTACAGTAGTCTAGCCGTGTAGAAACAAAGGCATGAATAAGAAGTTCTAGATCTTCATGCAACATTTTCCTTAGCTTAGAAAAACAGTTCTTGTTCAGCTGTTTGGAGTGCTGCTCCAGCGACATGTCTTTGTCAAAAATGACACCCAAGTTTGTAAGCCTGGGTTTGGCAGCCTGGCCAAGAGAACCCAAGTGCTGCTTAATCCCTGGTATAGCATCATCAGGGGCAATAACTGGTGTTTCTGTTTTCTCTGAGTTTAAGAGCACAGAGTTTTTACAGAGCCATTGTTTTATCTGCATCAGGCAGTTCATCCAAGAGAGTCCAGGTTGTGTGTCTGAGAGATCTTAAAATAGCAGTATAGCTGGATATCAGCAGCAAAGAAATGGTAGGAAACATCGCTGAAATCCTGAATGATCTTTCCAAGAGGGATCGTGTTTAGGAGAAACAGAACAGGGGCCAGAACAGAGCCCTGAGGAACCCCCCCAGGAAGTCTGCTGACTGAGACATTTTGTGGTTGGCAATGACTCTGAAATTCCGACCAGATAAGTAAGAGGAAAACCAGTGGAGAACTGACCCTGACAAACCAATCAGATCCCTCAATCTGTCCTATAAGATCTGGTGGTCAACAAAGACTGATGAAAGATCTAGTAAAACTAGGACTGTGTGTTTGCCAGAATCAGCAGACATCAAAATATCACTGGACACATTCAGCAGGGCTGTCTCTGTGGAATGATGTTTACGAAAACCTCACTGAAAAGTCTCACAGATGCTCCTTTTATCCAAGAACTCTGGCAATTATTTGGAGACTACCTATTACGGAATTTTGTAAAAGAAATGGAAGCTTTGAGATGGGTCTATAATTCTGGAAGACTGATGGGTCCAGATTAGACTTTTTCAGCAGAGGCTCCACTATGGCATGTTTAAATGAGTTAGGAAACACACCAGTGGAAAGCCAGGCTATCACACTTTGGCCAATTCCATCACACACCTTTAGGAAGAGTTTGGAAGGAATGACATCAGATGGACAAGCAGAAGGTTTCAACTTTGTCAAGAGCTGATCTATCCTCCAGAGTGACAGGCTTTAAAGTAGAGCGGTTATGTGAAACAGGCTCCAGCACAACACAATCATCACAACAAGGATGTGGGAGCTGCTCTTTGATCTTAGTTTTGTTAGCAAAGAACTTGAGAAATCCATTGCTGTCAGCTTTGCAGGACACAGGGGGTACTGGGGCTGCAGCAAAAACAATAGAGTTTATCGTGTCAAACAAAACTTTTGGGCTCTTCTTATTTGAGATTAGCTGGCGGAAGTAGTCAGAGCTGACATCTTGCACGTTTCATCTTTCATTGTATGAGGCCAGGAGATCCCTAAGATGCAGCCTGTGGACCATGAGATTGGTGGATTTCAAACATCGCTCAGTTTGACCACAATGTCTCTTTCAATTTTGAATGGCTTTATTAATCCAGGGGCACACTTTCTTCTGTGACAAGTTGGATTCGATAGGAGCCACCTGATCTAGGATTGTGACACAGGGATCACTAAAACGATCAATCGTATTGTTAACATCAAAACATTCCTTGAATAAGTAAGTAGAGCCCAGCACTGAAAAATGTTCATGAGTGTTGGCGGTGATAATGTGCTTCCCAGACAATAGGCAGGCAGTTGTTAACATTCTTCCCTGCTACTTACAGCCCCTCACAACCCCAATCTAACATTACCGGTGCAACAAAATGGTGAGCACTATCAGTTTAGATCCAGATTCCACCTCAGACAAGGAAAACAAAGACGTTCATCTATCAATTGGTCTGACAGTGGATGCATCAGAATGCAGCAGAGCACCACAGGTTGTAGTTTGTACGTAACAACTACAAGCTTTTTCCAACAGCTTTTTTTCTTTGATTCTGATTCACAACAATTTGAATAGAGAAATACTCAGAAATGCCAATTTAATCTTAATTTTCTTTAAATATGTCCTCCATCAAGGGAAAAATGCTCCATTAACATGTTAAAAACACAACAACTACATTTTCATTGGAGTGGGTTTTTAATATTAGGCAGCAGTAAATGATCAAACTTGGGCTCCATCAAACCAGCCTTCAGTTGACCGGGTCAAAGGACAGTTTATCAGGCTTCATCTTTCTGATTTTGTGGATGTTTGTCAAGGGAGTGGCCTCCCCTTATCCCCACATAAAGTGAACTCACCTGCAGAGAATGGATGGGGATGGAGCAGCGCCCCCAGGTGTTCAGATGACAGACTGCATCCACCGTTGCCGCATTGCTAAACAGCATAAGTCTGCTGAGCAGCTCTTGCTGCGATATGGAGAACCACACCTGGAACACGCCTTCCTCTGTAGACAAGAAGGTATACTTCAAATAAGGACAAGCAGTGCTTTTCTAACATTAAGCTGATTTCTGTCACAGCAATATTGTTTTGTGGCTTCTGGCGACATCTGCAGGAAAAAAGGTAATTACACTCTGTGTCAACAGTACAGGGTAGTAATGTCATCACAAGAGGGCAGACAAGATTTTTTGTGTCACTGCCTCTGCAAAAAGAAAGGACCCTGACGGCAGTAGAAATGGAATCAGAGCGGGATTTGGAGAGAGAGCCAGAGCAGGTTCCTTTGAGGAAAAAACTGTGTTGGCGAGGAAAAAAGGCGCTTTCAAGTTAAGTGCACAAATGCCTACTTTGTCGTACCTCATGGGCTGGATAAAGTCCTGTGTCTTATTTGAAAGCAGGTAAATGCAATGCTAAAAGAATTCAATACAAATCATGACTATGTCACAAATTATAAAAACTATGACAAATTTACCAGCAAGGAGCGCAACAATAACCTCCAACAACCAGGCTGTGCTGCACAGCAGATGTTTACAAAAAAGGCTAAATCCAGTGAAGCTGTGACAAAAGCTAGTAGCTATGTTGTAGCTTTGGAAATGGCCCGGCAAAGCAAGTCCTTAAGTGACGGGGAGTTTGTAACAAGAAAGTATGCTGGAAGTAGCTGACAATGTTCGTCCAGAGCAAAAGAAAAAGTTTAAAGAATTAAGTCTGTCAAATGATACAAATACTAAACGATTAGAAGATCTGGGCAGAAACCTCCGACATCTGGAGGCCCTGGTTCATTGTAAAGTTATGAAAAACAACTTTTTCTGTTCATCCATTTTTTTTTTCACCAAAATTGGCCCCCAGTCTAATGTCGAGTTCCTAATTTGGCCCTCTGCTATAAAAACTTTGAGAAACCCGGATTTATTAGGTTCAAATGAGTTGTAGTTCTGGCTGTCATCCTCTTACACTTCATCAGATTTTAAGTTTACTGTTCTGTGGAACATTTGTCCCTCTAGTCTAGAAAGTCCAGTCCTGGTTCTGTAGTTACCTCGGTAAAAGTAACAGACGTTTGCAGGAATCACGTAACACAGTATACTTCAGTTAAAGTTACGAGACTTTTGTCACATAACAGTCTACATATAACTCTATTCTAGTGTGGAAGTAACTTAGAGAGCACTTGATGTGAAAGCTGCATTCAATCTTATAAATGTTTCCCTGAATTGGGTTGTTGACTCCAGCATGACCAGCTGCGGCAAACATTAAATGTACTTTTTAGCATAGATCTGTGTGAAACCTGGAGGTCAAAGGTCCGGATTCAGGGAATCACTCACTCTTCAGTAGAAGTCTATGCGGTCTCTGTCCACACAGCTCAAGTGGAGTAGACTCGCCCTCTGCGGGGTGGCAGCTCACACTCCCAGACTCCAGGTCCCATAAGGCCACTGTGACCTGTCTGCTTGCAGCATCAGTGAAGGTAAGGAGGGCGGAGAACTCCGAAACAGAGAGCGCAGATGGAGCGCAGGACTCTGGGACGGAGAAAGAAACGAGACTCACACCAGGAGGCACTCTCCTGTGGGGTGAGGACAGAGCCAGGTGGGACCTCAGGTGAGGGAGGGACATGGACCAGGAGGTTGCTGCTGGCTGATGGGTAGATGAGGAGGAAGAGGAGGGTGCAGCAGCCTGCCGGGCTCTGCTGTAAGCAGATGTGAGACGAGTCTGCCAAGACCTACAAGAAAAGAGAAGGAAAATGAGAGACTCCTCTAAGAGCCGTCTCCTGTCAGTGCAGAAGTCAAAGAGAATCTGCTGACTGAGGCAGGATTCAGATCCAGACAGAGGGAGCAGGTTTTTCTGTAGACAGACCAGCAGTCATGGACTGTAGACGAATGACAGAGAAATGCCATCTCTGAAGAATTAAGATGGCGAGCTATACTTGAGTCAACTGAAACTGAATGTTTCTGACAACGGCAAAGGAACCTGCTCCCTGAGCCCAAGCTGATCCGTTAGATGCTTCGTGAGCTACAGTAGAGGACAAAAGTATTTGATTTTGTAGGGTTACCCACATAAAAAGAAACGGATAGTCTGTTGCATTAATGGTAGGTTCATTTGAACAGAGAGAGATAGAAAATCACAAAGAAAATCAAGAAATCCACATTACTGAATTGTTGTACATTTGTTTACATTTTACTGAGGAAAATAAGTATTTGAACCCTCTTGCCAGAAAGATTTAGTACTTTGTGGTAAAACCCTTATTTATCAGCACAGAGGTCTCTTGTGGTTGAAGAGCAGGTTTCTGCACATATCAGGAGGAATTCTACTCCACTCTTCTTTACAAATGACTTCTGAATCTTTCTGATTTGGTGGCTGTTGCCTAGCAACTCTGAGCTTCAGCTCTCTCTATAGCTTTTCTATAGGAATGAGATCCAGAGCCTGGCTGGGCCGCTCCATGACGTTGATATGCTTCTTCTTCAGCCGTTCCTTTGTGTTTTTGGTGGTATATTTTGGGTCATTATGTAGGAAGATCCATCAATGGCCCATTTGAAGCCTCCTGGTGGAGGGAAGGAGGTTCTCACTCCTTCCAGGATTTGGTGGTACATGGCTCCTCCCATCCACACAGTGAAGTGTCCCTGTGCAGAAAAAGACCCCCAAACCATAATGTTTCCACCTTCATGCTTGAACAGTTGGGGTGGTTATTTTTTTTGGGGTCAATGGCAGCATTTTCCTCCAAACATGACCCGTTGAGTTGATGCCAAAGAGCTCCATGTTGGTCTCATCTGACCTCCTCACCTTCTCCCAATCCCTCTCTAAATCATGAAGGCGTTCTTGTAAAACTTCAGGCAGTCTGCACGTGTGCCTTCTTAAGCACAGCTACTTAGCGAGCTCTGCAAGATGTTAAACCATTGAAGCGTAAAGTCTTACCAATGGTTTTCTTGGTGACTGTGGTTCCAGCTGCTGTGAGATCCTCAACTAACTCCTGCCGGGTTGTTTTAGGCCCATTACTTTCTATTCTAACTGTTCTCGTGATCATGGAAACTCCACCAGGTGAGATCTTGTTTGGAGTCCCAGACCTACAGGTAGATTGATGGTCATGTTTCAGCAACAGTTGTCATCTTAACTCCTAGCTTCTTGCTGATGGTTTTGTAGTCCATTCTGTTCTTGTGGAGTTCTACAATCTTCTCCCTTAAATCCACTGAAAGCTCTGAAGTCTTTCCACGTTGGTGGGTTTGGAGTCTGCCTGATAATCTGATTCTGTGGACAGGTGTCTTTCTACAGGTGATTGGTTCAAATGATTGTCTTCAATTCAGATGACAGGTTGATTTGGATAGTCTAACTGGTCTTTGTGAACCAAAACTCTTAATGGTTACTTGGGGATCAGGCACACGCTCCTTCCCCGCAGCAGAAAGGCTGACTTTCATTCAAAAAAAAGGTAATTGTATGTCTACTCGGGAGTCACGTGACCTGATGACAGCTCAGTGCAATGACAGGAGCTGAAACCTGAAAACCTGTTCTTATGCACCAGAAGGTTTACCGGTCCATGCTGAAGGGCAACCTGAGAGCAGCCCGGCTGCAGCTGCAGCTCTGCAGGCTGTCCTGATCCACTGGCTCCTTCGGCCGTAGAGGAGCTGGGCAGAGGGGAGGAGCACAGAGGAGGTGCTCGGGATACATTCTGAAACACAAATGCAAATCAGAAAACAATGGTAGTCCAGTCAGCCAGGCTTCGGTCTCTGTCAAGCACAACATGTGTGGCCATTGTGTGAAACCCAACAGCAGAGATCCTGTTGACCACTGCTGCTCCATCTGCTGCTGCAGAGGCTGACAGAACCTTGGTGACCTTCCCGATGAAGCTGGATTGAAGCAGAAACACAAGAGACAGCGTCTCTCTGTACCTGAAGTAGTGGTTGAGGTCTAGCGCCACAGCTGTGTTAGAGTGGCTCACAGCCACAGCTGTACTGAGGTCAGAAGACACCTGGAGAAGGCAGAAGGATGAGGGGAGGACGGAAGAGTCCCCCTCTGCTGCCACAAAGCTCAGGTATGCGGGTAAGTCGATGCTGGCGAGCAGGCTCCCATCAGCAATGCTGTGCACAGCTGGACAGAGGGTTGAGGAAAACAGCTGTGTCTCCTGCACGCACCGAGGCTGCAGACATGGAGTGCAGGAGCTGTTGATGTGTTTGGTAACCAGCTTAGCTTCCTTGTTTCAGAGGTTGTTTGTTCATGGAATTCAGGGAATTTCCTTCATTTTCTCAGTAAAGGATACAGATAAGTCCAGAGGGCCAGAGGGAGAACAGGGTGTCTGCACAGACGCAGTGGTGAGAAGCTGCAAGGGGCTCGCGGTCTGTCGGCTGGATCCTGCAGGAGGTCAGAGGCTTCAGTTGATCATCTGCTAAGTGCATCTGCAGCAGCCAGGTCCCGTTCAGCAGCACACAGCAGAGAGCTGCTTTGAAAGACAAAACCTGGAGCGACTGCAGGTCAGACATGCCTGAAGAAAGAAAAGCCATCAGTCAGGCATGCATTTCAGAGGCCCCCCCAGAGCAAAGGTATGTACGTCAGAGCATCATGGCACCCACCCAGACTCTGTTCTCCAACATCACGCAGCAAGCCTTCAGCAGGACACTCAGACACGCAGAGCAGAGAAATGGAAGCAGCCGGCTTTGCTTCCACCTCCAGCAGCTTCAGGTTCCACTGAGACCCAACAGCCAGCAGCCTGGGTCTGGAAGAGCCGTGGTTGACTTCATCCCACCAGAAGCTACAGGCAGAGGAGCGGGGTTCTTTTGGTCAGTTGTGGGATGCAGTTACTCTAGTCAGAAACTCTGACCAACAGCAGAGGTACAGAGACACCGCAGCACTTTATTCAACTCGTGTTTAGC
Source organism: Oryzias latipes (assembly GCF_053564925.1). NCBI lineage: Eukaryota > Metazoa > Chordata > Actinopteri > Beloniformes > Adrianichthyidae > Oryzias > Oryzias latipes. The sequence goes on from NC_136242.1 coordinate 2,006,898, forward strand.
TCAAAGGGAGGAGAGAAGAGTTTTGTGGGTGAGGTAAAAGAAGGCGTGAAGATAGGTGGAGCAGAGGAGGAAGATGCTGAGGATGGTGACAGAGACTGATGATTGCATGTGGTGCCTCCTGGAGGGAGCAGCAGACAGGAAAATTTGTATCAGCTGATGAACCATGATCACCTGATTATGAACTATTTAAAAGCATTCATTTGTGCTTTTCCATGAGACTATATCCACCTCTCATGGCATGGTGGAAGAATGGCAGTCTTTGTTACAACATGGTTTGAATTTGTTGGTGCTTTGATTAAGGCCCGTAGCTCCCTGAAGGTCCACCGCAGCACCTTAGTCAGGTCAGGGTCTGGACTTTGGTTGGATCATTGCAGCTCATTGCTGTGCGAGTTTTAAAAAAGACCCAGCTTAAGCTTCATGCATCCAATGAAAGTTAAAGTCCCATTTTGCAGCCAGGAAGCATTTGCTGGTTTATCTTCCCCAATCCAACCCCTTAATTCTGAGTGTCCAGCAGGGAGGCACTGGGTCCCTTCTTAGAGTCTTTGGTACAGCTCGACCGTGGATTTGAATTTACAAACTTCCAATCTCAGGCTGGACACTCTACCATAAGGCCACTGAGTTAGTTTGAATAACCAACTAGAGGCTTCATGAAGGGTGCCTTCACGTGAGCTTTGTTAACATGTGACTGTGTCCCCTCCCACCCCAAAAAACATAACTGTCAAGGTTTCCATCAACACCCCAGGGGTGGGTCTCTACTGCTGGGTACTTGGCAGACACCCGGAAAAGCAGACATGGGGCACAAAGCCCTTTGTGTTATGTTATAAACGTAAAGTACTGCATAAAGAAAGATTGATTTGATTTCCCCAGTCCACAGCAGACTGTCTGAACCAAGTCTTCTCTGTTCAATTTCTGTGTATGGATGCGGCTGACAACCCCTCATCACACGCCTACAGGTGGTGGCCAAGAGTCACCACAGATTTTGGGTTTTTTATCCTCACTACAGAGTAAGGTTGTGTATCTTTCCCTCTCACATGATTCGATACGTGGTCCACAAATTGATACATAAAAGATTTAACTGGCTTTGTGGCGATACAATACAGTCCCATTCTTTCACCTAAATGGATACATTCTAGATATTTAATCTCCATTTGTTATTTAAAACTATTAATGAATATGTCTTTTAACAGAAAAAATCCTTTTTTATTTTTATTTGAAGCAACAAAAACAAAATGTCTGGCATAACATCTTTAGGCATTAGAACCAGACATTTTGGTTCTTTTAGACTGTTTTTCTTTTATTTGTGTTTAAATTAAATTTGTCATATTAACTTATTCAGTTATTGTTTAAAGGTTTTCATGTGTTTAGTGAGCACAACACATATCCCTCACCGCGGTTCGCCTTCAGCCAATAACTGATCGGACCCGGTACGGGCAAGCTTGTGATTGGACATCGCTTTGTTTGCATCATATGTATATGAAAAGGCACAGACAGTGGAGACACAACAAGAAGAGAAGCTTTCCTTTATCCTGTTAGTATAGTGACTACCCTCACCAATCAGGAGTGAGCCAGCTGGAGGGCCACAACCTTCCCCCTTGAAAGGGGGCTTAGGAGAAACTGGTAAACATAGGGTGATTGCCATTTTGTAGAGCTGTCCGAATCTACAAGTCAATCAAATATTTTGAATGGTGGCAGGCCCCTCTATTTTGATGGCACAGGCACTGGTCAGTATATAACTTAAATAACTGGCACTATAAAAAAAATAACATTAAAAATAAAAAAGGATTACCAATGTAAAAAAAAAAGTATCAGAGCAAGAATGTTTATTCTGACTGAGTGACTGAGTAACAGCTGTTTATTGAAGTGTACAGGATTTTGGCTTCTTGGAGCCAGCAGGTTCTTCCCGTCCTGTTCTCATATACAGTCAATGCTGGAACTGGCGGACATCGCAAACATGCATGGACTTAAAAGAGCACACATGATCCTTGCTAAGCCCTCACAGAAACGCTCTCTCAGAACATCAGGAGCCTGCAAGACACCTTCTACCTGCGGATGATCAGACTCCAAAAGACTTGGCCTGGTGCAACAAAGTCCATGCATGAAGGTGTTTTTAAAAAGTGAAATCCAACCTATGCAGTATTTATTTAGTATCTGTTCAAATGTTGTAACCTTTTTTGTTTTAATTTTACAAGCGTTTTGAAAGGCTAGATTTTTTCACGTGTAGATGTAGGTCAAAGAAACTCACAAACACAGAGATCTGAAGGCAAAATGTGTGAGAGAAGCTGCTTTACAGATTCTATGACGGCCAGATGTGCTACAGACCGGAAGTGTCACACAGCTGACTCTGAGCGTCATCTCTACTCACTCCACAAAGCAGCCTTCCGCCGCGACGGGGGGCGCGTCCTTGTTCGATGGGTCCCACACAGCCAGGCGGCCCCCTACACGCAGACACCCCAGCAGGGACCCCCCAGCACATAGCTCAGCCTTCTGGATGTCTGCTACCCCCCCGCGGAAGGGGGTTTCCGGGTAAACGGCCACCTCCATGGAGCGGCTGCTCGGCGGCTGAGCAGCCTCCAGCGTCACCGCCCGACCCCCGAACCCAGAGCTCATGGACGGCGGCGATCAGCCCACATCTGAAAGCAAAGGCAGAGATCTGCGTGAACGAAGGAGGTCCGAGAGCTGCTTCCTCCTGCAAACAGCTGCTCGGTCACGCGGGCACGTGTCAGCTGACTCTCTCGGACCAATGGAAGAGGGACGAGAAATAATCGAAAGACGAGCTAGTCGATCGTTTGGAAACATAGTGAGAAATGTTGGTAAATGAATTGTTTCAAGCAAGTAAAACTAAAGACGATAGAATGGGAAAATATTAAGTATGTATACATACACACATGCGTAAATAATTCAATTATAATTACTCCTAATCATAAATAGACATATTAGCTTTTATGCATCCGGTACATCACACATTTGATCCATTAAATGTTTACTTAATTTTTTTAATGGAGTTTATAAAGCAGTTTAATCAATTGATAGAAAACGAGTCAGAGAAACCAGACTTAGATATGAAATTTTAATTTTTGATTTAGTCATTTTAGATACCATTATCCGGTTTTTAACTTATGGTCAGTTTTTTATAATTTACAAGAGCAGATCATTAAAAAACACAAGCATTACAAAATTTGTATTGTAAAATATTACAAATCCCACAACGGGTAATCATTAAGAATCATTCATACTAATCACACATTTGTTGTGATGTAATATTTTTTGTGATTTGTGCTCATGTTCTTAAAGCAGCTCCTCACTCTTCTAATGTAACTCTAGTGTAACTATGTCTATGGCCATTGCAGTACATGTTCGGCAATGCGAACTGAAAATTTGACATGATTATGTTTAGTTTAAATGAGATAACAACAAAACTGCTTCAGTTTTTCTTTTTTAGCTCACAGCAGTGTCGTTGATCGATTGCTTTTCCCGAATAGAGCCAGCAAACGTTAGTGCTGACAAACGCAGCAAGCACCAAACGTAGATCTGCAAAACACCAGCCCGTGTGACAAAGAAAATCTTTCCTCCATGTTCATTGTTGCAGATCTGGTGAAAGTCTAAGCCCCGCCCTCCGTCTTTCACTTCCTCCTCAGTCTGTCGTCGCTTCGGTCGGGTTCGTTTATTATGGCGCTTTTAGGAGTATGGAGTCGGTGTTGCGCCTCGCATTGCTGAGCGTCTCTCAGGTTTTACAGCTTGTTGAAAAAAGGGGTGCGGATAAAAGGACAAAAATGGAGGAAAAGGCGTTAGAAGTTTACGGTAAGCGCACTCGGTCCGATCTTAGCTACGTCACTTGTCAGGAGCTGAGATCACGTGTTACCAAACATTTCAAACTTATTGGATGGACCAGGGAGGTATTCCAGAAAGCAGGTTATGCTAGCTCCCACGGTAAATTTGAGTCTAAGGAAGTTGATAACCTCAGCTTTCGGTTCCAGAAATGGAGGTATGTTTCAGGATATGTCAAGTTGCCATAGTAGCTCATGCTCTGAACATAACATGGTCTTGAGCAGGTTTAGTTGAAGTTTAGTTTGTTTTCAGAGAGGTGAAGCAGCATGGTGTGTCCATTTAAAGATGATTTAGTGGATGAAGAAGCTCAGATAATACTTTAGTTTTTCCACCATGAGAGGGTGATAAGACCACATATGGATTTTGGAAAAATATACTTTTTTACTTTTATCCAACTTAATTATTTGCTTCAGTTAAGATAAATAATTTTTTTTGTTAAGTCAACTTAAAAAATAACACATAGTTTTCAGACATTTATTTTACTTTCATTCAAATTAATTCAATTAAGTAAGTGTAACTTTGGTGGTGCTGTTAGATCTGTACTGCAAGGGATTGTGGGATACCATCCCCTTTGCCTGTCTGGACGGATTTGGGTTTACAGTGATCCCTCGCTATAACGCGGTTTATTTTTCACGGTTTTGCCACTTTACGGATTTGCATCGTGCATTGTGTTCTGCATTCTCATTGGCTAAAAAGTCACTCCGCTTCTTCTCTACATGTGCGTCAATGATGTTGCAGTTTAATATGTGCATGTACGTAAAACAGCTTGTCAAATTTACATTACGTACGTGAAAATTCTCTTGATGGTGGCATGTCAGTGTGTAAGGATCTTTTTGCAAAGAAGAAATAAGAGCGACATCAACAGCCTATCACTATCTTCTTTTCCTGAACAAACACAGCTGCACCGCGGGCTTCAGAAGAAGAAAACACTGCAGAGCGGAGTCAGGATGCAGCTGCTCACTCTGAAGAGCAGTGAAATACACCTGAGTCACTATTTGTCCCACTGTACTTTGTATTTTTTTCATAGTCATTTTACATTTTCTCCCGTTTAATCCAAAACTCGGGTCGCGGTGGGCGGGGCTAATCTCCGCGACTTGAAGCCTTCTGTTCACATTGATGATTAAAATTATTATTTGACAGTACAGAAGTTATTTGTTGAAAAAAATGTTTCTAAAGTATGCTTGAGCCTGTAAAATGGTTTGTTCTTTCTTTTCAATGTATAATAGAGTATTTAATTAGATAATTATTGTAAAAAAATAGAGGTTTCTACTTCACGGATTTTGTCTATCACGGTTCTTTTTGGAACGTAACCCCCGCGAAAAACAAGGGTTTACTGTAAGTGTGGGTTTTTGACCAAATGTGTTTAGTTATTTAGCTGTTTTACTGTGATTTGCCGAGTTATTTTGTCCTACTATGCTTACGTCTCTGCACCATGAGTGAGAGCGAAGGAGAGGATGGTGAGTTTATATAGCACCCCTACCAATTATTATTGTAATGGCATTGACGGTAAATTCTTTAATGAATTTATGCACTCCGTGATTTTTTTTCGTCCTTTTTATTGTTATAAAAATGAGCATATCTGCCGGCTCAAAGTTAGACATATGAGAGTTCAAGAAATATAAATAATTAAGATGGAAAAATATTAATTGAATTGGAGTAATATGACATTTAGTTAAATAAATATGTAAATTTGAGTTGTAGAAACAATTATTGAGTTTTATAGACGTAAAAAATTAGGTAGAATAAATTTGACTCAATTATTTGTTACCAATAGAAGTAATTCATTTAAGTTGGCAAAATTGGATAATATATATATATATATGCGTCACATGGAAAATGGAAACAAGATCAGAAACTCGTGCGTTTACTTTTTCTGTTCTTCTACTACAAGCAGAAACTCTTTCTTTTGATGATGCAGCCGTATTACTTTTTTGATGGACGTATAATCTTCATTTGCCATCATTAAAATCTCAGAATCCGTCTCACTGAGGGGTAGCGCTTTCTTTTTTTTTCACCACGCATTTCCATGGTGACTCCAGAAATCGGCGATCTATTGAGAATGTCTTTATATATATATATATATATATATATATATATATATATATATATATATATATATATATATATATACCGGTGTATATATACAAACTTACATACATATTTTATAGGTAGATCTTTAAGACATTGTCGATTCAAAAGTAGCTCACAGGCCAAAAAAGTGTGAGCACCCCTGCACTAAGCTTTAAGCTGAATGTCAAAGAATCAAAGGCAACTCCAAATACCTGAATCTCAGACTCAAATGCAGTATAATGCAGGGGTTGACATAGCCCAGAAATTTGCACTGGCCAGTAGTTTTTGAAACTTACTGGCCCTGCCTGAAAGTTACTGGCCCTGCCTGAAAGTTACTGGCCCGACACCGCGCATAGCGGGACCCGCCGCTTCGCAGGTGCTTGCAACTTTAGGGGGGTCCGGGGGCATGCCCCCCCGGAAACTTTTAATATGGTGCAATTTGGTGCATTCTGGTGACATCACTTATTTCTACACTTTTCAATGACTGAAAATAGACCATATCAAACTTAAATCTGCTCTAGTCTGTTTCAGATGTTTTGAAGAGAGCACTGCAGTGTAGTAGGTAACACTAGTTCAGAAGTTTTCATGGTGCTTTTAACGGCAAATATCGCAATAAATCATAAACCTTAAATTTGTTAAAACAATCTAATGGCAGCTTGAACCATTTAACGAATCAAATAAATCCCTTAATGCATTTGACCAATCGGATGGACGCCTTCACATTGTTGACCAATCAGATGGAGCCCTGTTATGTTAGATGTTTGTAACCTATGTCAACGTGGGTCATTTGGAGTATAATTTTTAAACTGGGAATGGTTATTTGGTTATTTTGCTGTTTGTTTATATACCGCAAATTATATCGTTATCGCAATTTTAATCTCTGATATCGCATATCGCGAGTTTTCCTCATATTGTGCAGGTCTAACTGAGATCATTCAGCGAACTAGAAATACTTACTGCTTACAGTGTTGTAAAGAAAAACAAAATTAAGTAGTTTAACATTCTACTGCATTTGAGTCTGAGATTCAGGTATTTGGAGTTGCCTTTGATTCTTTGACATTCAGCTTAAAGCTTAGTGGATACAGTTTCATCTTCAATGCATTCATTAAATATCTTGCTGTCCATACTACTAATTATACCCACTACTCCATCCAACATATTCCTATCTATTCCTGCCATGTCTTCCACATCTCTGACATGCTTCAGTGTCTCTTCAGTGACGGTGTCGGATTTATAATCAAATGTAATAATAACCCACTGGCTTGTTCCTTCGTTGTTGCTGTTTAACATTGTTTTGTATTGAATTGTTACATTCAATAAAGTTTGAAAAAAAAAAGTAGTGAGCGCGTGCCGCGTGGTGCTCGGCAGTGAAAGCCGCGCGCGCGCAGGCGGGAGAGAAGGAGAAGTGATCAAAGGTTTCCCATAGAAACCCTTGAAGTCTGAACACAGGACTAGCAGAAAAACTAAATTATGAAGACGAGTTAAATCTACACCTTTTCGCAAAATTTACTTTATTGAAAAAGGTGAAGAATATATAAACCGTTAGATATTTTAGTGGCCCGAGCGGACAAGTGAAAAGTAAAGTCTTGTGGTCCGCACTGCTCGAAAAACAGGACCGGGCCAGCGGACAAATGGCTATGTCGAGCCCTGTAATGTCAAAGTACTTAATTTTGTTTTTCTTTACAACACTGTTAGCAGTAAGTATTTCTAGTCTAAAGCTAAATGATCTCAGTAATTTAATTTTTCAATTATTTAATTCAATTTAATTAAGTAACTAAAGTAACTAAAAAGTAATTGTAACTTTGCAACTTTAAACAAGTAACTCTGCAAATTTGAACAACATAACGGTAATTAAGGATCTAAAAAGTAAAAAACTAAATAAAACTTCTTAACTATTGATTACGAACAAATGTGAAATAGCAGTGATTAGAAGCAGCATGAAAACTTCTTAACTAGTGTTGCCTACTACACTGAAGTGCTCTCTTCAAAAAATCTGAAACAGACTAGAGCAGATATAAGTATGATATGGTCTATTTTCAGTAATTGAAAAGTGTATAAATAAGTAATAGATGTCACCAGAATGCATCAAATTGCACCATATTAAAATTTTCCGGGGGGGAATGCCCTAAAGTTAAGGCGTCCGTCGCTTTGGGTGCCGCCTGCGGCGGCGGGTCGCGCTGTGTGCGGTGTCGGGCCAGTAACTTTCTGGCAGGGCCAGTAAATTTCAAAAACCACTGGCCCAAATTTCTGAGCTATGTCAACCCCAGCCTTCTCCTTGAAAGCGACTTCAGTCCGATCTGATCCTCAAAGGCGCTTTTTCCTGCCGTTCAACAGATGTGATCCGATCGATCCGGGACCCAGAGAAACCCAACACGCTGGAGGAACTGGAGGTGGTGACGGAGAAATGTGTGGAGGTCCAGGATCTGGGAGAGGACGAGTACCTGATCATCATCAAGTTTTCCCCCACCGTCCCTCACTGCTCCCTTGCTACTCTCATTGGTGAGTAACTGATGGAGACACGAGGACAGGACCCAGAGCCACAAGAACAGAGGACCTGACCAGGAGCTGAACCGGAGTTATTAAATCTTTAGAAAGAAAAACATGACCTGTTGGTAATGAATATCCTATTTCCTGTTCTGTGAAAAAACTAACTCATCTGAAATGTTTAGCAATAGCAAAAAACTTTAACAGGTCTGCTTTTCTTGGTCAGGTGTTCTTTCCATTGCTGAGTAAAGTTTAACTTAATGTGTGTTCAGAGAATAAGTCATGTTTTTTGCAGTTTGGCCAGGGGTGCGACTTATACTGTGGAGTGACTTATTTTCTGATTAAAAAAAAAACTAATATATTTGTCATTTTCCCACTAAGAACAACTAGAGGGCTCAGTAAAGGGGTTTATTGGTAATTCCTACTGACAGCAACACAGAAGAAGCTCTGCTCAGTCCAGTCATCCATTCAGGCTTTCTTCAGTGGCTGTCGTGGTGCAAAGTTAGAGCGGTCGACCTCTGATTGGAAGATTGGATTGCTGGCACAACACTGAACTCCCCATTGCTCCTGGTGGTTATAGGTAGTGCCATCAGTATATGAATGGGACTGTGACTGTAAATCACTATGGACCTTCTAAGAAGGTACTAAAGCGCTATACAAGTATACACCATTTACCTTTTTTTCTTGACTATTAAACATACTACATAGCATATAATACATAGGTGTAAGGCCCTGAATCCCGGAAAAGACATTTAGATTAGGTTTGGTCGTTGTAGCTACAAAGTCATTCTGCTTCTAAATGGACGTGGGTCAGGGTGTTGGGTCTGCCGCCGTGAACAGGCTGGTTCTGGTCAGTGATTGTGATCACTGGAGCCAAGCAGCTGCAGTTGTAAACAGCCTGTACCACAAACAGATAAGGACTATGCTCAGGAATGCAGACTCACAGCAGGGGTGATTCATTAGAAATCATTGTATATAATCAGAGCGGTCCTAATGAGCACAAAAATACATTGTTGGATTGAACTAATAACACTTTCAAAAAGTTCCAGCTGCTATACTGAACATACATGTTTGTCACACATTTTTATTGTAAGGAAAACCATATTCTTAACTAATTATAAGATCATTATAAAAATGATATTATTTAGCATGTCAAATCATCGTGTGAGGCTGAAAGCTCTGTTGGAAAAGACACTTTCGAGGCTTCAGTTAGTTTCTATAACATACATTTAATATTGGGTTTTTGTTGATCTGTTGTTATGGTTAATCCCTAAATCTGAGCTTCCCTGATGATGACATTCTCGTGTCTGTGTGACAAATTCAGACTTGTCCTAGTTAGAACAGGTCAATTTTTTTTCTTATGTTTCCAGCTTAAACTCTGCCTATACAGCTTCGGCTAAGTTGGGCCTCTTTCTTGGAATAAGCTCCAGTGTCGGTTGTCTTCTGAACCTTGCTATGTTTGCAGGTTTGTGCCTACAAGTGAAGCTGCAGCGCTGTTTGCCTTTCAAACACAAGGTGAGCCTTCCTGTTGTCCAGCTGCACGCTGCCCCACACATGCATCTTCCTTCCTGCATTCACTGCGCATGCTTACAGAAAAACAGATGCAAACTTAACCACTTCAAGTGGAGCTCATCACTTTGTAATGGATGTGCTGTTTAGATGAACACAGTTCTTCATTGTTTGGCTCAATCTGTGAAAGGCTGAGTCTTAAACCACTTTCCACCCAAAGTCATGATCTGTATTTAGTTTTCGTGTGTGAATGGAAGAGAGTCCACTTTTGCACAGGTTATTTGGTGGCAAAAAGCATCAGTCTTGACAGCACGCTTAGCCAGCACAGGCTGTTCATTCCGTTGTACTATCCAGAAATATGCCAGGGTTTTAGAAGTAAACTCTGCCTACAGAGACCTGTCTGTGGGATTCTCTGTTAGGTTCTCCTGGTCAGATCCTGAAACCAAAGTAGGCACAGCAGTAAATGGGTTACGTATCCAGTCATGTGAGCCGTCAAGTCTCCTGGAGGTGACTACGTTACTGCGCCGCCAGCCCCAGATGTGTGTTAGTTAGTCTGAGGCGACATGCTCTCTCTAGGTTCAAGGCTCTGCATTCAACTCTTCACTCATCCCTTTCCACAGGATCATCACTGGCCGTGCTAGTTGCTGCCTATAGACTCATCAGTGCTAGCAAACCGATTTGATAAATACGTTTTTTAACCTATGAGGTCATGGTAAGAATGTCTTCAGCTGAGAGCTGACTGGTTGTCGAAGCTGGAGTTGGATGTTTTTTTTTTAATATCCAATTGTCCAATTCAGCATTGCTCTGAGAAAACTTAGTCACGTGCCAATCAAACATTTTAAACCGAATTACAATTTCTGATTGTTTCTCTTTCTCCTCTGATATACCCCCATGGCTTTTTGTGTACCCCAAGATTGCACTTACTGTAGTTTAAGAACTGCTGCTCCAGAGGTCACCACGTTAGCTTCAACACCTGAACATAAGTATATTTGGAAAATAGGAACTCCTGGTTCTGGTTCTAAAAGCAGTGAGTAGGCAGATAAGGGAAGTTAGTGTCTCATAGGGCTGCACGATATGAGGAAAACTTGCGATATGGGATATTAGTGATCAATATTGCGATAACGATAAATTTGCGGTAAATAAACAAATAGAAAAATAAACAAAAACATCATTCCCATTTCATTGCAACAGTTTAAAAATTATACTCCAAATGACCCTCATCGACATGGGGGACAAACGTCAGGGTGGCTAACCCTGGTCCTCAAGAGCCTCAACCCTGTTTTCCAATTCTCCCTAGACCAGAGGTGGGCACTGAGGGCCGCATTCCTGCATGTTTTCCAGCATACCCTGCTCTGGCATGTTCTAATTGGCTGGACACACCTGAACCAGGTAATAAGCCATGAGTAGGGAAAGGCTATCTTGAAATCATGCAGACACACCGGTCCTCGAGGCCTGGAATTGCCCACCCCTGCCCTAGACTGCTCGATAATGATAACCAAAATCAGGTGTGTTCAGTCAATCAGGATGTGAAATCACTTGAGTCAGCCAATCAACAGCAAGCTGGTTAAGGAGAGCTGGAAAACAGGCAGGGTTGAGGCTCTTCAGGACCAGGGTTAACATAATAGGCCTCCATCTGATTGGTCAACAATGGGAAGGCGTCCATCTGATTGGTCAAAGCATAAAGGGATTTATTTGATTCGTTAAATGCTTCAAGCTGCTAGAAGATTGTTTTAACACATTTTGGGTTTGCGATTTGTTGCGATATTCGCCATCTTTTGCGATATGCATATTGCAGAGCTGGATATTGCGATAACGATAAATTTGCGGTATATTGTGCAGGCCTAGTGTCTCATCTCTCTATCATCAGTACCAGTTTGTCTCTAGACCTTCACCTCTTTTCCTTCAGCGTAAACTGAAATTTTCTGTTGTCTGTCTTTTGTTTCAAGCTGGAAATTTACCTTTCAGAAGGAACCCATTCTACAGAGGAAGACAGTAAGTTTCTCTGCTGTCATGAAACTTCCCTCCATCAGGACACATGCATGTCTGTCTCATGTTCCCTGTTTTGATTTGTCACGAGCTTGGATGCTTTCATGCAACTTTTTGTCATTTCTATATTTTTCTGTGACCAGTAAACAAACAAATCAATGATAAGGAGCGAGTGGCCGCCGCTATGGAGAACCCCAACCTTCGAGAGATCGTGGAGCAGTGCGTGACGGAACCAGACGACTGAGCCTCAGTGTGTGTTTGTGCGTGATTGAATTGTCCATTTGAGCAAAGGACAGGATCAGGTTGGACCTTTTTGACCCAGAAGGAAAACAACTGTCCCTTTTTCCTTTTTTTTTTCTCATGCCGCAAGAGGGAAAATGATGAAAATGTTTTTGCGGAGAGAAACTTAAACTGATGCTTGAGAAGTTCTGATTTTCTTAAAAATGATTTGTACTTTTAGATGTTTTAAATGAATTAAAGCTGTTGCGTGTCAGTCTTTGTCTGAGGGGGTGGGGGGGCTAAAGGACATTTAAAAACAAAAGTAACTAAAGGCACATTCTATTCCCAGGGTCTTTTCCCAAAAAGCTAACTCAATAGAAATCCTGACCAAATTCAAGATGAGCTGTTTCACAAACTGGAAAAAGTCTGAGTTTGGTTTTGACTCCTCCCACTTGAGAGTCACACTTTCATCCCCACATAAAAACTGACGTGAGGCTGAGAGTGAATCATTTTTAGAGTTTCTAACAAACACTTTGCTATTCTTTTGTAAAAATAAGCCGTTGGTTTAGGAACAGAAAATGAATGCAGTTCTATGTTAGAAAAAAGTGATCTGCACTTATTGTTACTCTTCAATCTTATTGTCATATGCTCCGCACACTACAGATGCTGTTGGACACACTGAATGTTAATTACAAATCTGGGAGCCAAAATCTTTAAATGTGCAAACTTGACCACATCATTAGTTCATTATGGTATGCACATATTGATTTTTCTGTTCATCTTTGTGTCTTTTTTAGGGGAAGTTTTCCTCTAAGGGAAAAATGTCACATTTTGTTTATTGTACACACAAAATATTTGGAATAAAGTTTATGGCAATAGATTAATTGATTACAAATCCACCTCTGATTATTAGTTTCATTGTCTGTAGTAATATGGTATATACAGTGCTCAGCACTGTATATACCATATTACAATACAGTGTATTTTAGAATGAATGCTTGGATAGAAGTTCAAAATTCAACAAATGATCAAACAACTACCGCCCTGCCCCCCCATGTTTAACTGTGGATCCATACTGAAAATAGGGTTTAAAACTCTGGCAAGGTCCTATCTCATCACACATCGTGCAGTAGCTTTTGAGACTGTCAGACAGTCTCTACTGATGCCTGCATCTTCACTGTCTGTGACATGACAAGAATCAAAACCATTCCAAGGTTTTTGGGTTGGCCACAGGGACAAACATAGTTTTACAAAAACAGGCTTTAAATTGTAAGATGGCTACGTTTTAGTTTCTTTTTCTACGAGCTTTCTTAGCTCAGGTGACTTAATTATCTGCCTGCCATGAACAAAACGTAGATATTTGCTATTGTTTTGGTGGAAAATCCCACAAAATAAGATTTTGTGGACTAATCTTTATTTTGATACCATTTCTAGCAAAATATATAAACCCTTTTATACCGACGGCAATCATCAACTCTTCCTCCATTTGATTTTGGACTCCAGCCGCTAATAAGATCAACACGAAAATACCAAAGCGTAGTTCCTGATCTAGTGACCCAATGCAAAACTTCAGATATTTGAACTCTGGAAACAATGTGCTGTGCAGCCAAGTTTCTGTCACAGAGTGCAAATAGCTGAACTTTGGTGAAGCTTTGCATTGGGTCACCTGATGGAAGAGGAGATGATTGCAGTTTGTGGTTCTCCTGAACTTAATGATATTGTAATTGTATGGAGACCATACTGAAAAGGGTCTTGTTTTGTCTGCAGCTCCTCCCTCGCCCATGCTATGATTCTCTGATGCTATGTCAATGAGCTGTTTTGTGTGCGTCACAAGTATGTGACCACAAACTGGTTTAATGTCTGAAAATATTTTCACAGACCAGACTTTAAGATGTGGCAGATTAATACAACAAACTTAATTAATTGGACAGTCATTAAAAAAAAGATCATTTTAAATATAATAAAAGTCATGAATCAACTGTGAATGCAACTTTATCAGCAGCATCTCACAACAGAGCCAGTTTGTTTGTTTGGCTGAAAAAAGCTCTCCAGCTATTTAAAGACTGGTCAATGTTGAAAATAGAATTGAAAAAATATATAGAAGGAAGTTATGCGGTCGCTCTATCGGTCCGTCGTGGTGAAGAGAGAGCTGAGCCTAAAAGCAAAGTTCTCTATTTACCGGTCGATCTTTGTTCCAGTACTCACCAATGGTCATGAGCTCTGGGTCTTGACTGAAAGAACGAGGTCCTGAATACAAGCGGCTGAAATGAGCTTCCTCTGTAGGGGGGCGGGGCGCTCCCTTAGAGATAGGATGGGAAGTTCAGTCACCCGCGGAGAGCTCGGAGTAGAACCGCTTCTTCTCCACATCGAGAGGAGCCAGTTGAGGTGGCTCGGGCATCTAGTTCGGACGCCTCCCTGGAGAGGTGTTCCGGGCATGTCCCACTGGGCGGAGGCCCCAGGGAAGACCCAGGACACACTGGAGAGACTACGTCTCTCGGCTGGCCTGGGAACGCCTTGGGGTCCCCCCAGAGGAGCTGGAGGAAGTGGCTGGGGTGAGGGAAGTCTGGGCATCTCTGCTCATTCTGCTGCCCCCGTGACCCGGTCACAGATAAGCGGAGGAAGATGGATGGATGGAAAACTTAAGAACAGAGAAAAAAGTCAAGTAAAAAAACATACATTTATAGCCAAATTCATGTACTGCACATAAACATTAGTGCACTTCCACACTTCCTGAGATCCCAAGCAGCTTCCTTTCCTTGCTCCTCCGGCCCTGTCATGACACATGATGAAATGAGCTTCCACTTGATAGAGTTTTTCTATGAGCAGGTGGCATGTTTTTAATTAATAAATGTGTTATAAGTAATGTCACATTAAGGGATGTTTTCGGCACAATTGGACAAATTCAGAAAAGTTAAGACATGTACGGGCACAACCCGACATGTTTGTGTTAAGAAATGTTCATCCATGATCCTACATGTTAGTACATGTTCGGGAAAGTTCAGACATGTCTGATTTTCCACGTTTGGACGTGTTAAGACATATTCAAGCATTATCCGTCTTGTTGGGAAATGTTGTGCTTCCAGTGCTTTTGAGCACCTTACACCTTTTCTAGTTCCTAAAAATATTATACATGGGACGTTAATGACAACAGGATCTCTGGCCTGTCATGACACATTTTACATGACGTTATGTGAAACCAAAAATATCATCTTGAAGTCATAAATACTTATAATATCGTAGCCAAACACGCATGCGCAGACATGCCTCCCCCCCGCCCGAAGACAGCGTAAAGTCTGCAGGACTCGTGTTGTTCGCAGACAACATGACAACGTGTTTTCCTGCAAAGCCTCCTCAAATGGAGGCGTGCTACCTTCGTAGCACACCTCTAGTTGGAGCGTTTGGTGTCTGCGACGGGAAACTCTCCGTTGTCTGTCCTTTATGATGCCATAGAGTCATAAGGTCATGTTGCTAGGCAACAGGGCTTTTTTCTCATGACAGAATAGGAATTATGCAACCAGTTACACAATGCATCAGGGCTCTCCAGCTGTATAACCCTTGTGCTATCCTAGGCACTTTAACATTGGGAGTGGGGTCATCTAGACCCCACAAGACCTTTCTTATTTTTTTTTCTAACACTGGTGTTGCGGCTCCCTGTGCTTTCATCTCAGTGGGAAACTGATCCAAATGGCTCTTTGAGAGGGACAGGTTAGCAACCCCTGGTCTAGCACATCCAAGTGCATTCCAGGTGTGTATTGGAACATTATCATGTATGAAGTAAAATGTTTTGTTAAAAAAACAATGTTGTTGCATAATGAGGAAATAACACACTTTATGTTCTTAATTTGTTATTTAATTATTTATTTATTTTTCATCCTCAAAGTATCGATAAGAGTATCGTTAAAATACCGGATCGATAAGCAGTATCGATAAGAGTTGTAGTACCGTTAAAACTTTAACGATACCCATCCTTACTCCTGAGTATTCTGTTGTTTCTGAGATTGGAGCCATTTCTGTTTCACATGGATGCAGTGACCTCAACTCTTTGGGTTTTTGGCAAAACAACCTCAACTTGTTGAGAACAACCAATCATTGTTTTCGTGTTAACTTTCAGTTTTCTTACAGTTACAAATTTAACCCTCCTCCTTTATCCGGGCTTGGGACCGGCAAAGTGCTAGTACTTAGACACTATGGCGGAGTTACTTTTTGTGTGTGGGAAGCCAGAGTACCCGGAGAAAAAACCCACTGAAGAATGGAAGAGCTCGCAAATGTAAAACTATGATGTGTTTGCAGTTTTTTACATCGTTTACTTTTTTTTTTTTTTACTACCTTTGTAGCAAACGTCTAGTTAGAGGGCTTGGTTTCTGCGACGGTCAACTTTCTGGCATCTGCAGGTGGGAAGAGAGGCCTGTCAGCGCGTGCGAGTTTGTCTACGAGTAGGTGGTGTGTTTTTAATCGTTAACCCAACTTAGGCAAAGAGCTCCTATTTATGGACAATGAAGGCAATATTTTGATGACATCACAACCTGATGTGTCACAATTTTAAATGAATAACTGTGAAGTCAGTTAATCTGTGACATTATCAGTCGGAGTTTGTGTGCTAGCTGCTCCTTCTGATGCAACCTGGTATTGTCAAGGCACAGGGAGACCCAGAGAGGCAGCGTGATGTGTGGATTTTGAGCTTTTTTAGCTTTTTAGTCTGGGTTTGCCTCCCCTGGAAAGAAAGCCAAGGTTTCTTGCGCAGCAGTTGTAAACCCAGCCAACAGAGATGAAATGTGTAATTTTTTTTCTTCAGTTAGTGTAACTTTGTGCTTATAGTGATTTATTTTGGCCACTAGGGGTGCAGCTACTCCATATTTTGTCTGATGTTTATACACTGACCAAAAATATAAACGCAACACTTTTGTTATTACTCCCATTTTTTATGGTTTTAACTTAAAAATGTGAAACATTTTCCACATACACAAATTAACCAGTTCTCTGATATATTGTTCACAAATCTGTCTAAATCTGTGATGGTGAGCACTGCTTCTTTGCCAAGACAATCCATCCCACTTGCAGGTGTGCCATATCAAGATGCTGATTAGACAGCATGATTATTGCACAGGTGTGCCTTAGACTGGCCACAAGAAAAGGCCACTCTGAAATCTTCAGTTGTATCACACAGCACAACCCCACAGATGTCGCAAGTTTTGAGGGAGCGTGCAATTGGCATGCTGATAGCAGGAATGTCCACCAGAGCTGTTGCTAGGGAATTGAATGTCCATTTCTCCACCATAAGCCGTCTCCAAAGGCGTTTCCGAGAATTTTCAACCGGCCTCACAACCGCAGACCACGTGTAACCACACCATCCCAAGACCTCCACATCCAGCATGTCCACCTCCAAGATCATCTGAGACCAGCCACTCGGACAGCTGCTGAAACAATCGCTTTGCATAATCACAGAATTTCTGCACAAACTGTCAGAAACTGTCTCAGGGAAGCTCATCTGCATGCTGAATTTGCTCATTGGGTTCTATGGTGTAGTGGTTAGCACTCTGCACTCTGAATCCAGTAGTTTCAGTTCAAATCTCAGTAGAACCATAAAACCCAACCTGCTCTACTTAATTGTGCTCGTAACATGGATCTACACATTTCACTGCATCAAACTAATAGATTAAAAACCACACACAGCCCAGAACATGCCTCCATTTTACTGGCTTCTTGCAACGAAATTGTTAATTCCCAATAAATATTCCATGCACTTCTGTCTTAATCTACAAATAAAATCACATTATTTTTTGTTTTTACAAGTAACATTTATTTTAATTATAAATCTTGATCTTGGTCAGCTAATTTTCCTTAAAACCCAACCTGCTCACCTTAATTGTGCTTTTTACATGGATCTACACATTTCACTGCATCAAACTATAAGATTAAAAACCACACACAGACCAAAAAATGCCGCCATTTTACTGGCTTCTTGCAACGAAATTGTTAATTCCCCAAAAATATTCTATGCACTTCCCTGTTAATCTACAAAAAAAATATTACATAATTTTTTTTTAACAAATAAAATTTATTTAAATCATAAATCTTATTCTTGTTCAGCTAATTTTCTAATTCATTTCATGAATTCATTCATTATTTCCCAGTTATAACAATTTTCCTTATCAAAAACTGCAGTTGCTCATAGGGTTCTATGGTGTAATGGTTAGCACTCTGGACTCTGAATCCAGTAGTCTGAGTTCAAATCTCAGTAGAACCTTAAAACCCAACCCACTCTCCATGCTTGTTACATGGATCTACACATTTCACGGTATCAAACCAATAGCTTAAAAACCACACATAACCCAGAACATGCCTCCATTTTATTGGCTTCTTGCAACGAAATTGTTAATTCCCAAAAAATATTCTATGCACTTCCCTCTTAATTTATTTTTTTTGACAAATAACATTTATTTAAATCATAAATCGTAATCTTGGTCAGCTAATTTTCTAATTCATTTCATGAATTCATTCATTATTTCCCAGTTATAACAATTTTCCTTATCAAAAACTGCAGTTGCTCATAGGGTTCTATGGTGTAATGGTTAGCACTCTGGACTCTGAATCCAGTAGTCTGAGTTCAAATCTCAGTAGAACCTTAAAACCCAACCCACTCTCAATGCTTGTTACATGGACTTATACATTTCACTGCATCAAACCAATAGATTAAAAACCACACACAGCCCAGAAAATGCTCACACTTTATTGGCTTCTTGCAACAAAATTGTTAATTCCCAAAAAAAATTCTATGCACTTCCCTGTTAATCCACAAAAATAAAGTACATAATTTTTTTTTACAAATAACATTTATTTAAATCATAAATCTTAGTCTTGGTCAGCTAATTTTCTAATTCATTCCATGAATTCATTTAATATTTCCAAGTTATAACAGTTTTCCTTATCAAAAACTGCACTTGCTTATAGGGTTCTATGGTGTAATGGTTAGCACTCTGGACTCTGAATCCAGTAGTCTGAGTTCAAATCTCAGTAGAACCTTAAAACTCAACCCACTCTCCATCCTTGTTACATGGATCTACACATTTCACTGCATCAAACCAATAGATTAAAAACCACACACAGCCCAGAATATGCCTCCATTTTATTGGCTTCTTGCAACGAAATTGTTAATTCCCAAAAAATATTCTATGCACTACCCTGTTAATGTATTTTTTTTTACAAATAACATTTATTTAAATCATAAATCGTAATCTTGGTCAGCTAATTTTCTAATTCATTACGTGAATTCATTCATTATTTCCCAGTTTTAACAATTTTACTTATCAAAAACTGCAGTTGCTTATAGGGTTCTATGGTGTAATGGTTAGCACTCTGGACTCTGAAACCAGTAGTCTGAGTTCAAATTTCAGTAGAACCTTAAAACCCAACCCACTCTCCATACTTGTTACATGGACCTACACATTTCACTGCATCAAACCAATAGATTAAAAACCACACACAGCCCAGAACATGCCTGCTTTTTATTGGCTTCTTGCAACGAAATTGTTAATTCCCAAAAAATATTCTATGCACTTCCCTGTTAATGTATTTTTTTTTACAAATAACATTTATTTAAATCATAAATCGTAATCTTGGTCAGCTAATTTTCTAATTCATTACATGAATTCATTCATTATTTCCCAGTTTTAACAATTTTACTTATCAAAAACTGCAGTTGCTCATATGGTTCTATGGTGTAATGGTTAGCACTCTGGACTCTGAAACCAGTAGTCTGAGTTCAAATTTCAGTAGAACCTTAAAACCCAACCCACTCTCCATACTTGTTACATGGACCGATACATTTCACTGCATCAAACCGATTGATTAAAAACCACACAAAGCCCAGAACATGCCTCCATTTTATTGGCTTCTTGCAACGAGATTGATAATTCCCAAAAAATATTCTATGCACATTCCTTGTTAATCTACAAAAAAAAAATTACATTATTTTTTTTGACAAATAACATTTGTTTAAATCATAAATCTTAATCTTGGTCAGCTAATTTTCTAATTCATTTCATGAATTCATTCATTTTTTCCAAGTTATAACAATTTTCCTTATCAAAATATGTAGTTGCTTAAAGGGTTCTATGGTGTAATGGTTAGCACTCTGGATTCTGAATCCAGTAGTCTGCGTTCAAATCTCAGTAGAATCTTGAAACTCTACTTATGTGTGTTTTTTACATGGATCTACACATTTCACTGCATCAAACCAATAGATTAAAAACCACACACAGCCCAGAAAATTCCTGCATTTCATTGGCTTCTTGCAACGAAATTGTTAATTCCAAAAAATATTCTATGCAATTCCCTGTTAATGTATTTTTTTTGACGAATAACGTTTATTTAAATCATAAATCGTAATCTTGGTTCGCTAATTTTCTAATTCATTTCATGAATTCATTCATTATTTCCCAGTTATAACAATTTTCCTTATCAAAAACTGCAGTTGCTCATAGGGTTCTATGGTGTAATGGTTAGCACTCTGGACTTTGAATCCAGTAGTCTGAGTTCAAATCTCAGTAGAACCTTGAAACCCAACCCACTCTCTATGCTTGTTACATGGACCTATACATCACTTCCCTGTTAATGTATTTTTTTTGACAAATAACATTTATTTAAATCATAAATCGTAATCTTGGTCAGCTAATTTTCTAATTCATTTCATGAATTCATTCATTATTTCCAAGTTATAACAATTTTCCTTTTCAAAAACTGCGGTTGCTCATAGGGTTCCATGGTGTAATGGTTAGCACTCTGGACTCTGAATCCAGTAGTCTGCGTTCAAATCTCAGTAGAATCTTGAAACTCTACTTATGTGTGTTTTTTACATGGATCTACACATTTCACTGCATCAAACCAATAGATTAAAAACCACACACAGCCCAGAAAATGTTCTTATTTTATTGGCTTCTTGCAACAAAATTGTTAATTCCCAAAAAAATTCTATGCACTTCCCTGTTAATCCACAAAAATGAACTACATAATTTTTTTTTTACAAATAACATTTATTTAAATCATAAATCATAATCTTGGACAGCTAATTTTCTAATTCATTTCATGAATTCATTCATTATTTCCCAGTTATAACAATTTTCCTTATCAAAAACTGCAGTTGCTCATAGGGTTCTATGGTGTAATGGTTAGCACTCTGGACTTTGAATCCAGTAGTCTGAGTTCAAATCTCAGTAGAACCTTGAAACCCAACCCACTCTCTATGCTTGTTACATGGACCTATACATCACTTCCCTGTTAATGTATTTTTTTTGACAAATAACATTTATTTAAATCATAAATCGTAATCTTGGTCAGCTAATTTTCTAATTCATTTCATGAATTCATTCATTATTTCCAAGTTATAACAATTTTCCTTTTCAAAAACTGCGGTTGCTCATAGGGTTCCATGGTGTAATGGTTAGCACTCTGGACTCTGAATCCAGTAGTCTGCGTTCAAATCTCAGTAGAATCTTGAAACTCTACTTATGTGTGTTTTTTACATGGATCTACACATTTCACTGCATCAAACCAATAGATTAAAAACCACACACAGCCCAGAAAATGTTCTTATTTTATTGGCTTCTTGCAACGAAATTGTTAATTCCCAAAAAAATTCTATGCACTTCCCTGTTAATCCACAAAAATGAACTACATAATTTTTTTTTTACAAATAACATTTATTTAAATCATAAATCATAATCTTGGACAGCTAATTTTCTAATTCATTCCATGAATTGATTTAACATTTCCAAGTTATAACAGTTTTCCTTATCAAAAACTGCAGTTGTTCATAGGGTTCTATGGTGTAATGGTTAGCACTCTGGACTTTGAATCCAGTAGTCTGAGTTCAAATCTCAGTAGAACCTTGAAACCCAACCCACTCTCTATGCTTGTTACATGGACCTATACATTTCACTGCATCAAACCAATAGATTAAAAACCACACACAGCCCAAAAAATGCCTGCATTTTATTGGCTTCTTGCAACGAAATTGTTAATTCCAAAAAATATTCTATGCAATTCCCTGTTAATGTATTTTTTTTTTGACGAATAACATTTATTTAAATCATAAATCGTAATCTTGGTTCGCTAATTTTCTAATTCATTTCATGAATTCATTCATTATTTCCAAGTTATAACAATTTTCCTTATCAAAAACTGCAGTTGCTAATAGGGTTCTATGGTGTAATGGTTAGCCCTCTGGACTCTGAATCCAGTAGTCTGAGTTCAAATTTCAGTAGAACCTTGAAACCGAACCCACTCTCCATCCTTGTTACATGGATCTTCAAATTTCACTGCATCAAACCAATAGATTAAAAACCACACACAGCCCAGAAAATGCCTCCATTTTATTGGCTTCTTGCAAGAAAATTGTTAATTCCCAAAAAATATTCTATGCACTTCCCTGTTAATGTATTTTTTTTGACAAATAACATTTATTTAAATCATAAATCGTAATCTTGGTTCGCTAATTTTCTAATTCATTTCATGAATTCATTCATTATTTCCCAGTTATAACAATTTTCCTTATCAAAAACTGCAGTTGTTCATAGGGTTCTATGGTGTAATGGTTAGCACTGTGGACTCTGAATCCAGTTGTCTGAGTTCAAATCTCAGTAGAACCTTGAAACCCAACCCACTCTCCATGCTTGTTACATGGATCTACACATTTCACTGCATCAAACCAATAGATTAAAAACCACACACAGCCCAGAACATGCCTGCATTTTATTGGCTTCTTGCAACGAAATCGTTAATTCCCAAAAAATATTCTATGCACTTCCCTGTTAATTTATTTTTTTTGACGAATAACATTTATTTAAATCATAAATCGTAATTTTGGTTCGCTAATTTTCTAATTCATTTCATGAATACATTCATTATTTCCCAGTTATAACAATTTTCCTTATCAAAAACTGCAGTTGCTCATAGGGTTCTATGGTGTAATGGTTAGCACTCTGGACTTTGAATCCAGTAGTCTGAGTTCAAATCTCAGTAGAACCTTGAAACCCAACCCAATCTCTATGCTTGTTACATGGACCTATACATTTCACTGCATCAAACCAATAGATTAAAAACCACACACAGCCCAGAACATGCCTGCATTTTATTGGCTTCTTGCAACGAAATTGTTAATTCCAAAAAATATTCTATGCACTTCCCTGTTAATCTACAAAAAAAATATTACATAATTTTTTTTAACAAATAAAATTTATTTAAATCATAAATCGTAATCTTGGTCAGCTAATTTTCTAATTCATTTCATGAATTCATTCATTATTTCCCAGTTATAACAATTTTCCTTAACAAAATCTGCAGTTGTTAGTTGGGTTCTATGGTGTAATGGTTAGCACTCTGGACTTTGAATCCAGTAGTCTGAGTTCAAATCTCAGTAGAACCTTGAAACCCAACCCACTCTCTATGCTTGTTACATGGACCTATACATTTCACTGCATCAAACCAATAGATTAAAAACCACACACAGCCCAGAACATGCATGCATTTTATTGGCTTCTTGCAACGAAATTGTTAATTCCAAAAAATATTCTATGCACTTCCCTGTTAATCTACAAAAAAAATATTACATAATTTTTTTTAACAAATAAAATTTATTTAAATCATAAATCGTAATCTTGGTCAGCTAATTTTCTAATTCATTTCATGAATTCATTCATTATTTCCCAGTTATAACAATTTTCCTTAACAAAATCTGCAGTTGTTAGTTGGGTTCTATGGTGTAATGGTTAGCACTCTGGACTTTGAATCCAGTAGTCTGAGTTCAAATCTCAGTAGAACCTTGAAACCCAACCCACTCTCCATCCTTGTTACATGGATCTTCACATTTCACTGCATCAAACCAATAGATTAAAAACCACACACAGCCCAGAACATGCCTCCATTTTATTGGTTTCTTGCAACGAAATTGTTAATTCCCAAAAAATATTCTATGCAATTCCCTGTTAATGTATTTTTTTTTGACGAATAACATTTATTTAAATCATAAATCGTAATCTTGGTCAGCTAATTTTCTAATTCATTTCATGAATTCATTCATTATTTCCCAGTTATAACAATTTTCCTTATCAAAAACTGCAGTTGCTAATAGGGTTCTGTCGTGTAATGGTTAGCACTCTGGACTCTGAATCCAGTAGTCTGAGTTCAAATTTCAGTAGAACCTTGAAACCCAAACCACCCTCCATCCTTGTTACATGGATCTTCACATTTCACTGCATCAAACCAATAGATTAAAAACCACACACAGCCCAGAACATGCCTCCATTTTATTGGCTTCTTGCAACAAAATTGTTAATTCCCAAAAAATATTCTATGCACTTCCCTGTTAATGTATTTTTTTTGACAAATAACATTTATTTAAATCATAAATCGTAATCTTGTTCAGCTAGTTTTCTATCTCATTTCATGAATTCATTCATTATTTCCCAGTTATAACAATTTTCTTTATCAAAAACTGCAGTTGCTCATAGGGTTCTATGGTGTAATGGTTAGCACTCTGGTCTTTGAATCCAGTAGTCTGAGTTCAAATCTCAGTAGAACCTTGAAACCCAACCCACTCTCCATGCTTGTTACATGGACTTATACATTTCACTGCATCAAACCAATACATTAAAAACCACACACAGCCCAGAAAATGCCTGCATTTTATTGGCTTCTTGCAACGAAATTGTTAATTCCAAAAAATATTCTATGCAATTCCCTATTAATGTATTTTTTTTTGACGAATAACATTTATTTAAATCATAAATCGTAATCTTGGTCCGCTAATTTTCTAATTCAATTCATGAATTCATTCATTATTTCCCAGTTATAACAATTTTCCTTATCAAAAACTGCAGTTTCTCATAGGGTTCTATGGTGTAATGGTTAGCACTCTGGACTCTGAATCCAGTAGTCTGAGTTCAAATCTCAGTAGAACCTTGAAACCCAACCCACTCTCCATGCTTGTTACATGGACTTATACATTTCACTGCATCAAACCAATACATTAAAAACCACACACAGCCCAGAAAATGCCTGCATTTTATTGGCTTCTTGCAACGAAATTGTTAATTCCAAAAAATATTCTATGCAATTCCCTGTTAATGTAATTTTTTTTGACGAATAACATTTATTTAAATCATAAATCGTAATCTTGGTCCGCTAATTTTCTAATTCATTTCATGAATTCATTCATTATTTCCCAGTTATAACAATTTTCCTTATCAAAAACTGCAGTTGCTCATAGGGTTCTATGGTGTAATGGTTAGCACTCTGGACTCTGAATCCAGTAGTCTGAGTTCAAATCTCAGTAGAACCTTGAAACCCAACCCACTCTCTATGCTTGTTACATGGACCTATACATCACTTCCCTGTTAATGTATTTTTTTTGACAAATAACATTTATTTAAATCATAAATCGTAATCTTGGTCAGCTAATTTTCTAATTCATTTCATGAATTCATTCATTATTTCCAAGTTATAACAATTTTCCTTATCAAAAACTGCAGTTGCTCATAGGGTTCTATGGTGTAATGGTTAGCACTCTGGACTCTGAATCCAGTAGTCTGAGTTCAAATCTCAGTAGATCCTTGAAACCCAACCCACTCTCAATGCTTGTTACATGGACCTATAAATTTCACTGTATCAAACCAATAGATTAAAAACCACACACAGCCCAGAAAATGCCTGCATTTTATTGGCTTCTTGCAACGAAATTGTTAATTCCAAAAAATATTCTATGCAATTCCCTGTTAATGTATTTTTTTTGACGAATAACATTTATTTAAATCATAAATCGTAATCTTGGTTCGCTAATTTTCTAATTCATTTCATGAATTCATTCATTATTTCCCAGTTATAACAATTTTCCTTATCAAAAACTGCAGTTGCTCATAGGGTTCTATGGTGTAATGGTTAGCACTCTGGACTCTGAATCCAGTAGTCGGAGTTCAAATCTCAGTAGAACCTTAAAACTCAACCCACTCTCCATCTTCGTTAGATGGATCTACACATTTCACTGCATCAAACCAATCGATTAAAAACAGCACACAGCCCAGAAAATGCTCACATTTTATTGGCTTCTTGCAACGAAATTAATTCCCCAAAAAAATTCTATGCACTTCCCTGTTAATCCACAAAAATAAAGTACATAATTTTTTTTTACAAATAACATTTTTTCAAATCATAAATCGTAATCTTGGTCAGTTAGTTTTCTATCTCATTTCATGAATTCATTCATTATTTCCCAGTTATAACAATTTTCCTTATCAAAAACTGCAGTTGCTCATAGGGTTCTATGGTGTAATGGTTAGCACTCTAGACTCTGAATCCAGTAGTCTGAGTTCAAATCTCAGTAGAACCTTGAAACCCAACCCACTCTCCATGCTTGTTACATGGCCTTATACATTTCACTGCATCAAACCAAAAAATTAAAAACCACACACAGCCCAGGGGCCTCATTTATAAAACTTTGCGTAGGATTTGCGTCAGAAGTGGCGTACGGATGAAACATAAGATGCGTACGCACAGAAATATTCGGATTTATTAAACCGTGCGCACGCACATCCTACGCATCTTTCCCTTTATAAATCACAACCGATTCTAAATGCAGCGCAGCTTTTTGCGGCTACATGACACACCCATAGTTGCCCATAAATAGTCCGTGAAACGCCCACAAATGAATATTCATGGCTTGCTAAATCATGGCAAACACAGAGAGGAAATCAAAAAAACGTAACTTCACTCAATGTGAAGTAGAAGTTATCGTTGGCGAGGTGGAAAAGAGGATAAAACGTTGTTTGGAGGGCACAGTGTGGGCATTACTGATGCCGTAAAGGCACGTGAGCGGCAAACGGTGGCAGACGCCGTAAATGCTGTAGCCTCACAACCTCGGACCGTGGCCGAAATAAAAAAGAAATGAAAGAAATGGTCGGACATCAAAGTCAAAGCAAAAAAACGTCTAGCGCTGCATCGGCAGAGTGTGTCCGCCACGTTGGGGGGACCGGAGCTGACCCCTCTTGATGAGAAACTGGCCGCTATTATTGGGGAATCCCTATTAAGTCCCCCTTATCGGCGTCCTCCTCCGCCTCAGTCACCTGACTGAGACGGAGGGGACGCCGACGCGCCAGGGTCAGGGTGACACAGGTAAGAGAAATAATTAAAATGAATGCAGTCAAGTCACATGTATGCAGGCTACACAATTACAGATTATTAATATAGAACAATTTTATTTTAGTTGCTGGGTGTTCCAGCGGGGCCAGTGGTTACGATGCTGCAGCTGAGCAGCCGTCTGGACCCAGCGTCTCCACGGCACGCTGCTCTAAACCCTCCAGCAGTGGACGTGTCCTCACCGATGCAGTCCTTGAAATGCAGAGGGAAGTCAGTAGTTCAATCAGAGAGGTGGCCAAGGAGTTGGGCGAAATCAAGATCGCCCTGACTGAAATAAACTGCACGATGAGGGAATTCTTAAATAAATAATATTTTCCACACCTCTTTTTCTTTATAAGCGACGCATCACTTCCAAACGCTGGCGCACAGCAGCAGCAAATGGCTCAAATGCGTGGGGATGGGGTTCAGGGTCGGGGCCAACACAGCAATCAGCGCCAGGGGGTAGAGGCACGTTTTTAAGCTGTGCCACATTGTGTAGCACAGCACATGCCAGCACGATTTGGCACACACTGTCACTTTCACGTGTTTCTTCCATCTGCCGACGGTGTCGCCATTTCTCATTTCACCCGTTTTTGTGCGTACGCCTGGGTCAGAGCTTGCGTGGAGGACCGCACATTTTCCCGTCAAGTTTGCTTTTTATAAATCTCAACTATTGCGTAGAGAGTGGCGTACGCCTTCTTTTGTGCGTACGCAACGTTTATAAATGAGGCCCCAGAACATGCCTCCATTTTATTGGCTTCTTGCAACGAAATTGTTAATTCCCAAAAAATATTCTATGCACTTCCCTGTTAATGTATTTTTTTGACAAATAACATTTATTTAAATCATAAATCGTAATCTTGGTCAGCTAATTTTCTAATTCATTTCATGAATTCATTCATTATTTCCCAGTTATAACAATTTTCCTTATCAAAAACTGCAGTTGCTCATAGGGTTCTATGGTGTAATGGTTAGCACTCTGGACTCTGAATCCAGTAGTCTGAGTTCAAATCTCAGTAGAACCTTGAAACCCAACCCACTCTCCATGCTTGTTACATGGACTTATACATTTCACTGCATCAAACCAATAGATTAAAAACCACACACAGCCCAGAAAATGCCTGCGTTTTATTGGCTTCTTGCAACGAAATTGTTAATTCCAAAAACTATTCAATGCAATTCTCTGTTAATGTATTTTTTTTTGACGAATAACATTTATTTAAATCATAAATCGTAATCTTGGTCCGCTAATTTTCTAATTCATTTCATGAATTCATTCATTATTTCCCAGTTATAACAATTTTCCTTATCAAAAACTGCAGTTGCTCATAGGGTTCTATGGTGTAATGGTTAGCACTCTGGACTCTGAATCCAGTAGTCTGAGTTCAAATCTCAGTAGAACCTTGAAACCCAACCCACTCTCTATGCTTGTTACATGGACCTATACATTTCACAGCATCAAACCAATAGATTAAAAACCACACACAGCCCAGAAAATGCCTGCATTTTATTGGCTTCTTGCAACGAAATTGTTAATTCCAAAAAATATTCTATGCAATTCCCTGTTAATGTATTTTTTTTGACGAATAACATTTATTTAAATCATAAATCGTAATCTTGGTCCGCTAATTTTTTAATTAATTTCATGAATTCATTCATTATTTCCCAGTTATAACAATTTTCCTTATCAAAGACTGCAGTTGCTCATAGGGTTCTATGGTGTAATGGTTAACACTCTGGACTCTGAATCCAGTAGTCTGAGTTCAAATCTCAGTAGAACCTTGAAACCCAACCCCCTCTCCATGCTTGTTACATGGACTTATACATTTCACTGCATCAAACCAATAGATTAAAAACCACACACAGCCCAGAAAATGCCTGCATTTTATTGGCTTCTTGCAACGAAATTGTTAATTCCAAAAAATATTCTATGCAATTCCCTGTTAATGTACTTTTTTTTGACGAATAACATTTATTTAAATCATAAATCGTAATCTTGGTCCGCTAATTTTCTAATTCATTTCATGAATTCATTCATTATTTCCCAGTTATAACAATTTTCCTTATCAAAAACTGCAGTTGCTCATAGGGTTCTATGGTGTAATGGTTAGCACTCTGGACTCTGAATCCAGTAGTCTGAGTTCAAATCTCAGTAGAACCTTGAAACCCAACCCACTCTCCATGCTTGTTACATGGACTTATACATTTCACTGCATCAAACCAATAGATTAAAAACCACACACAGCCCAGAAAATGCCTGCATTTTATTGGCTTCTTGCAACGAAATTGTTAATTCCAAAAAATATTCTATGCAATTCCCTGTTAATGTATTTTTTTTTGACGAATAACATTTATTTAAATCATAAATCGTAATCTTGGTTCGCTAATTTTCTAATTCATTTCATGAATTCATTCATTATTTCCCAGTTATAACAATTTTCCTTATCAAAAACTGCAATTGCTCATAGGGATCTATGTTGTAATGGTTAGCACTCTGGACTTTGAATCCAGTAGTCTGAGTTCAAATCTCAGTAGAACCTTGAAGCCAAACCCACTCTCCATCATTGTTATATGGACCTATATATTTCACTGCATCAAACCAATAGATTAAAAACCACAAACAGCCCAGAACATGCCTCCTTTTTATTGGCTTCTTGCAACGAAATTGTTAATTCCCAAAAAATATTCTATGCACTTCCCTGTTAATGTATTTTTTTTGACGAATAACATTTATTTAAATCATAAATCTTATTCTTGGTCAGCTAATTTTCTAATTCATTTCATGAATTCATTCATTATTTCCAAGTTATAACAATTTTCCTTATCAAAAACTGCAATTGCTCATAGGGATCTATGTTGTAATGGTTAGCACTCTGGACTTTGAATCCAGTAGTCTGAGTTCAAATCTCAGTAGAACCTTGAAGCCAAACCCACTCTCCATCATTGTTATATGGACCTATATATTTCACTGCATCAAACCAATAGATTAAAAACCACAAACAGCCCAGAACATGCCTCCTTTTTATTGGCTTCTTGCAACGAAATTGTTAATTCCCAAAAAATATTCTATGCACTTCCCTGTTAATGTATTTTTTTTGACGAATAACATTTATTTAAATCATAAATCTTATTCTTGGTCAGCTAATTTTCTAATTCATTTCATGAATTCATTCATTATTTCCAAGTTATAACAATTTTCCTTATCAAAAACTGCAGTTGCTCATAGGGTTCTATGGTGTAATGGTTAGCACTCTGGACTCTGAATCCAGTAGTCTGAGTTCAAATCTCAGTAGAACCTTGAAACCCAACCCACTCTCCATGCTTGTTACATGGACCTATAAATTTCACTGCATCAAACCAATAGATTAAAAACCACACACAGCCCAGAAAATGCCTGCATTTTATTGGCTTCTTGCAACGAAATTAATTCCCCCCAAAAATTCTATGCACTTCCCTGTTAATCCACAAAAATAAAGTACATAATTTTTTTTTACAAATAACATTTATTCAAATCATAAATCGTAATCTTGGTCAGCTAGTTTTCTATCTCATTTCATGAATTCATTCATTATTTCCCAGTTATAACAATTTTCCTTATCAAAAACTGCAGTTGCTTATAGGGTTCTATGGTGTAATGGTTAGCACTCTGGACTCTGAATCCAGTAGTCTGAGTTCAAATCTCAGTAGAACATTGAAACCAAACCCACTCTCCATCCTTGTTACATGGATTTTCACATTTCACTGCATCAAACCAATAGGTTAAAAGCCACACACAGCCCAGAAAATGCCTGCATTTTATTGGCTACTTGCAACAAAATTGTTAATTCCCAAAGAATATTCTATGCAATTCCCTGTTAATGTATTTTTTTTTGACGAATAACATTTATTTAAATCATAAATCGTAATCCTGGTTCGCTAATTTCCTAATTCATTTCATGAATTCATTCATTATTTCCCAGTTATAACACTTTTCCTTAACAAAAACTGCAGTTGCTCATAGGGTTCTATGGTGTAATGGTTAGCACTCTGGACTCTGAATCCAGTAGTCTGAGTTCAAATCTCAGTAGAACCTTGAAACCCAACCCACTCTCCATGCTTGTTACATGGATCTTCACATTTCACTGCATCAAACCAATAGATTAAAAACCACAAACAGCCCAGAACATGCCTCCTTTTTATTGGCTTCTTGCAACGAAATTGTTAATTCCCAAAAAATATTCTATGCACTTCCCTGTTAATGTATTTTTTTTGACGAATAACATTTATTTAAATCATAAATCTTATTCTTGGTCAGCTAATTTTCTAATTCATTTCATGAATTCATTCATTATTTCCAAGTTATAACAATTTTCCTTATCAAAAACTGCAGTTGCTCATAGGGTTCTATGGTGTAATGGTTAGCACTCTGGACTCTGAATCCAGTAGTCTGAGTTCAAATCTCAGTAGAACCTTGAAACCCAACCCACTCTCCATCCTTGTTACATGGACCTATACATTTCACTGCATCAAACCAATAGATTAAAAACCACACACAGCCCAGAACATGCCTCCATTTTATTGGTTTCTTGCAACGAAATTGTTAATTCCCAAAAAATATTCTATGCACTTCCCTGTTAATGTATTTTTTTTGACAAATAACATTTATTTAAATCATAAATCGTAATCTTGGTCAGCTAATTTTCTAATTCATTTCATGAATTCATTCAATATTTTCACGTTATAACAATTTTCCTTATCAAAAACTGCAGTTGCTCATAGGGTTCTATGGTGTAATGGTTAGCACTCTGGACTCTGAATCCAGCAGTCTGAGTTCAAATCTCAGTAGAACCTTGAAACCAAACCCACTCTCAATGCTTGTTACATGGACCTATACATTTCACTGCATCAAACCAATAGATTAAAAACCACACACAGCCCAGAAAATGCCTGCCTTTTATTGGCTTCTTGCAACGAAATTGTTAATTCCAAAAAATATTCTATGCAATTCCCTGTTAATGTATTTTTTTTTGACGAATAACATTTATTTAAATCATAAATCGTAATCTTGGTTCGCTAATTTTCTAATTCATTTCATGAATTCATTCATTATTTCCCAGTTATAACAATTTTCCTTATCAAAAACTGCAATTGCTCATAGGGATCTATGTTGTAATGGTTAGCACTCTGGACTTCGAATCCAGTAGTCTGAGTTCAAATCTCAGTAGAACCTTGAAGCCAAACCCACTCTCCGTCCTTGTTACATGGATCTTCACATTTCACTGCATCAAACCAATAGGTTAAAAGCCACACACAGCCCAGAAAATGCCTGCATTTTATTGGCTACTTGCAACAAAATTGATAATTCCCAAAGAATATTCTATGCACTTCCCTGTTAATCTACATATAAAGTACATTTTTTCTTTTTACAAACATTATTTATTTAAATCATAAATCTTAATCTTGGTCAGCTAGTTTTCTAATTCATTTCATGAATTCATTCATTATTTCCCAGTTATAACAATTTTCCTTATCAAAAACTGCAGTTGCTCATAGGGTTCTATGGTGTAATGGTTAGCACTCTGGACTCTGAATCCAGTAGTCTGAGTTAAAATCTCAGTAGAACCTTAAAACCCAACCCATTATCCATCATTGTTATATGGATATACACATTTCACTGCATCAAACCACTAGATGAAAAACCACACACAGCCCAGAAAATGCTCTCAGTTTATTGGCTTCTTGCAACGAAATTGTTAATTCCCAAAAAAATTCTATGCACTTCCCTGTTAATCCACAAAAATAAAGTACATAATTTTTTTTTACAAATAACATTTATTTAAATCATAAATCTTATTCTTGGTCAGCTAATTTTCTAATTGATTTCATGAATTCATTCATTATTTCCCAGTTATAACAATTTTCCTTATCAAAATTTGCTGTTGTTCATAGGGTTCTATGGTGTAATGGTTAGCACTCTGGACTTTGAATCCAGTAGTCTGAGTTCAAATCTCAGTAGAACCTTGAAACCCAACCCACTCTCCATCCTTGTTACATGGATCTTCACATTTCACTGCATCAAACCAATAGATTAAAAACCACACACAGCCCAGAACATGCCTGCATTTTATTGGCTTCTTGCAACGAAATTGTTAATTCCAAAAAATATTCTATGCACTTCCCTGTTAATCTACAAAAAAAATATTACATAATTTTTTTTTAACAAATAAAATTTATTTAAATCATAAATCTTATTCTTGGTCAGCTAATTTTCTAATTGATTTCATGAATTCATTCATTATTTCCCAGTTATAACAATTTTCCTTATCAAAATCTGCAGTTGTTCATAGGGTTCTATGGTGTAATGGTTAGCACTCTGGACTTTGAATCCAGTAGTCTGAGTTCAAATCTCAGTAGAACCTTGAAACCCAACCCACTCTCCATCCTTGTTACATGGATCTTCACATTTCACTGCATCAAACCAATAGATTAAAAACCACACACAGCCCAGAACATGCCTGCATTTTATTGGCTTCTTGCAACGAAATTGTTAATTCCAAAAAATATTCTATGCACTTCCCTGTTAATCTACAAAAAAAATATTACATAATTTTTTTTTAACAAATAAAATTTATTTAAATCATAAATCTTATTCTTGGTCAGCTAATTTTCTAATTGATTTCATGAATTCATTCATTATTTCCCAGTTATAACAATTTTCCTTATCAAAATCTGCAGTTGTTCATAGGGTTCTATGGTGTAATGGTTAGCACTCTGGACATTGAATCCAGTAGTCTGAGTTCAAATCTCAGTAGAACTTTGAAACCCAACCCACTCTCCATGCTTGTTACATGGACTTATACATTTCACTGCATCAAACCAATAGATTAAAAACCACACACAGCCCAGAAAATGCCTGCATTTTATTGGCCTCTTGCAACGAAATTGTTAATTCCAAAAAATATTCTATGCAATTCCCTGTTAATGTATTTTTTTTGACGAATAACATTTATTTAAATCATAAATCGTAATCTTGGTTCGCTAATTTTCTAATTCATTTCATGAATTCATTCATTATTTCCCAGTTATAACAGTTTCCCTTATCAAAAACTGCAGTTGCTCATAGGGTTCTATGGTGTAATGGTTAGCACTCTGGACTCTGAATCCAGTAGTCTGAGTTCAAATCTCAGTAGAACCTTGAAACCCAACCCACTCTCCATGCTTGTTACACAGATCTTCCCATTTCACTGCATCAAAACCAATAGATTAAAAACCACACACAGCCCAGAACATGCCTCCATTTTATTGGCTTCTTGCAACGAAATTGTTATTTCCAAAAAATATTCTATGCAATTCCCTGTTAATGTATTTTTTTTTGACGAATAACATTTATTTAAATCATAAATCGTAATCTTGGTCCGCTAATTTTCTAATTCATTTCATGAATTCATTCATTATTTCCCAGTTATAACAATTTTCCTTATCAAAAACTGCAGTTGCTCATAGGGTTCTATGGTGTAATGGTTAGCACTCTGCACTCTGAATCCAGTAGTCTGAGTTCAAATTTCAGTAGAACCTTAAAACTCAACCCACTCTCCATCCTCGTTAGATGGATCTACACATTTCACTGCATCAAACCAATAGATTAAAAACCACACACAGCCCAGAAAATGCTCACATTTTATTGCCTTCTTGCAACGAAATTAATTCCCCCAAAAAATTCTATGCACTTCCCTGTTAATCCACAAAAATAAAGTACATAATTTTTTTTGACAAATAACATTTATTCAAATCATAAATCTTAATCTTGGTCAGCTAGTTTTCTATCTCATTTCATGAATTCATTCATTATTTCCCAGTTATAACAATTTCCCTTATCAAAAACTGCAGTTGCTCATAGGGTTCTATGGTGTAATGGTTAGCACTCTGGACTCTGAATCCAGTAGTCTGAGTTCAAATTTCAGTAGAACCTTCAAACCCAACCCACTCTCCATGCTTGTTACATGGACCTACACATTTCACTGCATCAAACCAATAGATTAAAAACCACACACAGCCCAGAAAATGTTCTCATTTTATTGGCTTCTTGCAACGAAATTGTTAATTCCCAAAAAAATTCTATGCACTTCCCTGTTAATCCACAAAAATAAAGTACATAATTTCTTTTTACAAATAATATTTATTTAAATCATAAATCATAATCTTGGTCAGCTAATTTTCTAACTCATTCCATGAATTGATTTATGATTTCCAAGTTATAACAGTTTTCCTTATCAAAAACTGCAGTTGCTAATAGGGTTCTATGGTGTAATGGTTAGCACTCTGGACTTTGAATCCAGTAGTCTGAGTTCAAATCTCAGTAGAACCTTAAAACCCAACCCACTCTCCATGCTTGTTACATGGGTCTTCATATTTCACTGCATCAAACCAATAGATTAAAAACCACACACAGCCCAGAACATGCCTCCATTTTATTGGCTTCTTGCAACGAAATTGTTAATTCCAAAAAATATTCTATGCAATTCCCTGTTAATGTATTTTTTTTTGACGAATAACATTTATTTAAATCATAAATCGTAATCTTGGTTCGCTAATTTTCTAATTCATTTCATGAATTCATTCATTATTTCCCAGTTATAACAATTTTCCTTATCAAAAACTGCAATTGCTCATAGGGATCTATGTTGTAATGGTTAGCACTCTGGACTTTGAATCCAGTAGTCTGAGTTCAAATCTCAGTAGAACCTTGAAGCCAAACCCACTCTCCATCATTGTTATATGGACCTATATATTTCACTGCATCAAACCAATAGATTAAAAACCACAAACAGCCCAGAACATGCCTCCTTTTTATTGGCTTCTTGCAACGAAATTGTTAATTCCCAAAAAATATTCTATGCACTTCCCTGTTAATGTATTTTTTTTGACGAATAACATTTATTTAAATCATAAATCTTATTCTTGGTCAGCTAATTTTCTAATTCATTTCATGAATTCATTCATTATTTCCAAGTTATAACAATTTTCCTTATCAAAAACTGCAGTTGCTCATAGGGTTCTATGGTGTAATGGTTAGCACTCTGGACTCTGAATCCAGTAGTCTGAGTTCAAATCTCAGTAGAACCTTGAAACCCAACCCACTCTCCATGCTTGTTACATGGACCTATAAATTTCACTGCATCAAACCAATAGATTAAAAACCACACACAGCCCAGAAAATGCCTGCATTTTATTGGCTTCTTGCAACGAAATTAATTCCCCCCAAAAATTCTATGCACTTCCCTGTTAATCCACAAAAATAAAGTACATAATTTTTTTTTACAAATAACATTTATTCAAATCATAAATCGTAATCTTGGTCAGCTAGTTTTCTATCTCATTTCATGAATTCATTCATTATTTCCCAGTTATAACAATTTTCCTTATCAAAAACTGCAGTTGCTTATAGGGTTCTATGGTGTAATGGTTAGCACTCTGGACTCTGAATCCAGTAGTCTGAGTTCAAATCTCAGTAGAACATTGAAACCAAACCCACTCTCCATCCTTGTTACATGGATTTTCACATTTCACTGCATCAAACCAATAGGTTAAAAGCCACACACAGCCCAGAAAATGCCTGCATTTTATTGGCTACTTGCAACAAAATTGTTAATTCCCAAAGAATATTCTATGCAATTCCCTGTTAATGTATTTTTTTTTGACGAATAACATTTATTTAAATCATAAATCGTAATCTTGGTTCGCTAATTTTCTAATTCATTTCATGAATTCATTCATTATTTCCCAGTTATAACACTTTTCCTTAACAAAAACTGCAGTTGCTCATAGGGTTCTATGGTGTAATGGTTAGCACTCTGGACTCTGAATCCAGTAGTCTGAGTTCAAATCTCAGTAGAACCTTGAAACCCAACCCACTCTCCATGCTTGTTACATGGATCTTCACATTTCACTGCATCAAACCAATAGATTAAAAACCACAAACAGCCCAGAACATGCCTCCTTTTTATTGGCTTCTTGCAACGAAATTGTTAATTCCCAAAAAATATTCTATGCACTTCCCTGTTAATGTATTTTTTTTGACGAATAACATTTATTTAAATCATAAATCTTATTCTTGGTCAGCTAATTTTCTAATTCATTTCATGAATTCATTCATTATTTCCAAGTTATAACAATTTTCCTTATCAAAAACTGCAGTTGCTCATAGGGTTCTATGGTGTAATGGTTAGCACTCTGGACTCTGAATCCAGTAGTCTGAGTTCAAATCTCAGTAGAACCTTGAAACCCAACCCACTCTCCATCCTTGTTACATGGACCTATACATTTCACTGCATCAAACCAATAGATTAAAAACCACACACAGCCCAGAACATGCCTCCATTTTATTGGTTTCTTGCAACGAAATTGTTAATTCCCAAAAAATATTCTATGCACTTCCCTGTTAATGTATTTTTTTTGACAAATAACATTTATTTAAATCATAAATCGTAATCTTGGTCAGCTAATTTTCTAATTCATTTCATGAATTCATTCAATATTTTCACGTTATAACAATTTTCCTTATCAAAAACTGCAGTTGCTCATAGGGTTCTATGGTGTAATGGTTAGCACTCTGGACTCTGAATCCAGCAGTCTGAGTTCAAATCTCAGTAGAACCTTGAAACCAAACCCACTCTCAATGCTTGTTACATGGACCTATACATTTCACTGCATCAAACCAATAGATTAAAAACCACACACAGCCCAGAAAATGCCTGCCTTTTATTGGCTTCTTGCAACGAAATTGTTAATTCCAAAAAATATTCTATGCAATTCCCTGTTAATGTATTTTTTTTTGACGAATAACATTTATTTAAATCATAAATCGTAATCTTGGTTCGCTAATTTTCTAATTCATTTCATGAATTCATTCATTATTTCCCAGTTATAACAATTTTCCTTATCAAAAACTGCAATTGCTCATAGGGATCTATGTTGTAATGGTTAGCACTCTGGACTTCGAATCCAGTAGTCTGAGTTCAAATCTCAGTAGAACCTTGAAGCCAAACCCACTCTCCGTCCTTGTTACATGGATCTTCACATTTCACTGCATCAAACCAATAGGTTAAAAGCCACACACAGCCCAGAAAATGCCTGCATTTTATTGGCTACTTGCAACAAAATTGATAATTCCCAAAGAATATTCTATGCACTTCCCTGTTAATCTACATATAAAGTACATTTTTTCTTTTTACAAACATTATTTATTTAAATCATAAATCTTAATCTTGGTCAGCTAGTTTTCTAATTCATTTCATGAATTCATTCATTATTTCCCAGTTATAACAATTTTCCTTATCAAAAACTGCAGTTGCTCATAGGGTTCTATGGTGTAATGGTTAGCACTCTGGACTCTGAATCCAGTAGTCTGAGTTAAAATCTCAGTAGAACCTTAAAACCCAACCCATTATCCATCATTGTTATATGGATATACACATTTCACTGCATCAAACCACTAGATGAAAAACCACACACAGCCCAGAAAATGCTCTCAGTTTATTGGCTTCTTGCAACGAAATTGTTAATTCCCAAAAAAATTCTATGCACTTCCCTGTTAATCCACAAAAATAAAGTACATAATTTTTTTTTACAAATAACATTTATTTAAATCATAAATCTTATTCTTGGTCAGCTAATTTTCTAATTGATTTCATGAATTCATTCATTATTTCCCAGTTATAACAATTTTCCTTATCAAAATTTGCAGTTGTTCATAGGGTTCTATGGTGTAATGGTTAGCACTCTGGACTTTGAATCCAGTAGTCTGAGTTCAAATCTCAGTAGAACCTTGAAACCCAACCCACTCTCCATCCTTGTTACATGGATCTTCACATTTCACTGCATCAAACCAATAGATTAAAAACCACACACAGCCCAGAACATGCCTGCATTTTATTGGCTTCTTGCAACGAAATTGTTAATTCCAAAAAATATTCTATGCACTTCCCTGTTAATCTACAAAAAAAATATTACATAATTTTTTTTTAACAAATAAAATTTATTTAAATCATAAATCTTATTCTTGGTCAGCTAATTTTCTAATTGATTTCATGAATTCATTCATTATTTCCCAGTTATAACAATTTTCCTTATCAAAATCTGCAGTTGTTCATAGGGTTCTATGGTGTAATGGTTAGCACTCTGGACTTTGAATCCAGTAGTCTGAGTTCAAATCTCAGTAGAACCTTGAAACCCAACCCACTCTCCATCCTTGTTACATGGATCTTCACATTTCACTGCATCAAACCAATAGATTAAAAACCACACACAGCCCAGAACATGCCTGCATTTTATTGGCTTCTTGCAACGAAATTGTTAATTCCAAAAAATATTCTATGCACTTCCCTGTTAATCTACAAAAAAAATATTACATAATTTTTTTTTAACAAATAAAATTTATTTAAATCATAAATCTTATTCTTGGTCAGCTAATTTTCTAATTGATTTCATGAATTCATTCATTATTTCCCAGTTATAACAATTTTCCTTATCAAAATCTGCAGTTGTTCATAGGGTTCTATGGTGTAATGGTTAGCACTCTGGACATTGAATCCAGTAGTCTGAGTTCAAATCTCAGTAGAACTTTGAAACCCAACCCACTCTCCATGCTTGTTACATGGACTTATACATTTCACTGCATCAAACCAATAGATTAAAAACCACACACAGCCCAGAAAATGCCTGCATTTTATTGGCCTCTTGCAACGAAATTGTTAATTCCAAAAAATATTCTATGCAATTCCCTGTTAATGTATTTTTTTTGACGAATAACATTTATTTAAATCATAAATCGTAATCTTGGTTCGCTAATTTTCTAATTCATTTCATGAATTCATTCATTATTTCCCAGTTATAACAGTTTCCCTTATCAAAAACTGCAGTTGCTCATAGGGTTCTATGGTGTAATGGTTAGCACTCTGGACTCTGAATCCAGTAGTCTGAGTTCAAATCTCAGTAGAACCTTGAAACCCAACCCACTCTCCATGCTTGTTACACAGATCTTCCCATTTCACTGCATCAAAACCAATAGATTAAAAACCACACACAGCCCAGAACATGCCTCCATTTTATTGGCTTCTTGCAACGAAATTGTTATTTCCAAAAAATATTCAATGCAATTCCCTGTTAATGTATTTTTTTTTGACGAATAACATTTATTTAAATCATAAATCGTAATCTTGGTCCGCTAATTTTCTAATTCATTTCATGAATTCATTCATTATTTCCCAGTTATAACAATTTTCCTTATCAAAAACTGCAGTTGCTCATAGGGTTCTATGGTGTAATGGTTAGCACTCTGCACTCTGAATCCAGTAGTCTGAGTTCAAATTTCAGTAGAACCTTAAAACTCAACCCACTCTCCATCCTCGTTAGATGGATCTACACATTTCACTGCATCAAACCAATAGATTAAAAACCACACACAGCCCAGAAAATGCTCACATTTTATTGCCTTCTTGCAACGAAATTAATTCCCCCAAAAAATTCTATGCACTTCCCTGTTAATCCACAAAAATAAAGTACATAATTTTTTTTGACAAATAACATTTATTCAAATCATAAATCTTAATCTTGGTCAGCTAGTTTTCTATCTCATTTCATGAATTCATTCATTATTTCCCAGTTATAACAATTTCCCTTATCAAAAACTGCAGTTGCTCATAGGGTTCTATGGTGTAATGGTTAGCACTCTGGACTCTGAATCCAGTAGTCTGAGTTCAAATTTCAGTAGAACCTTCAAACCCAACCCACTCTCCATGCTTGTTACATGGACCTACACATTTCACTGCATCAAACCAATAGATTAAAAACCACACACAGCCCAGAAAATGTTCTCATTTTATTGGCTTCTTGCAACGAAATTGTTAATTCCCAAAAAAATTCTATGCACTTCCCTGTTAATCCACAAAAATAAAGTACATA
Source organism: Oryzias latipes (assembly GCF_053564925.1). NCBI lineage: Eukaryota > Metazoa > Chordata > Actinopteri > Beloniformes > Adrianichthyidae > Oryzias > Oryzias latipes. The sequence continues at coordinate 2,048,091 of NC_136242.1, forward strand.
ATTTCTTTTTACAAATAATATTTATTTAAATCATAAATCATAATCTTGGTCAGCTAATTTTCTAACTCATTCCATGAATTGATTTATGATTTCCAAGTTATAACAGTTTTCCTTATCAAAAACTGCAGTTGCTAATAGGGTTCTATGGTGTAATGGTTAGCACTCTGGACTTTGAATCCAGTAGTCTGAGTTCAAATCTCAGTAGAACCTTAAAACCCAACCCACTCTCCATGCTTGTTACATGGGTCTTCACATTTCACTGCATCAAACCAATAGATTAAAAACCACACACAGCCCAGAACATGCCTCCATTTTATTGGCTTCTTGCAACGAAATTGTTAATTCCAAAAAATATTCTATGCAATTCCCTGTTAATGTATTTTTTTTTGACGAATAACATTTATTCAAATCATAAATCGTAATCTTGGTTCGCTAATTTTCTAATTCATTTCATGAATTGATTCATTATTTCCCAGTTATAACAATTTTCCTTATCAAAAACTGCAGTTGCTCATAGGGTTCTATGGTGTAATGGTTAGCACTCTGGACTTTGAATCCAGTAGTCTGAGTTCAAATCTCAGTAGAACCATGAAACCCAACCCACTCTCCATCCTTGTTACATGGATCTTCACATTTCACTGCATCAAACCAATAGATTAAAAACCACACACAGCCCAGAAAATGCCTCCTTTTTATTGGCTTTTTGCAACGAAATTGTTAATTCCCAAAAAATATTCTATGCACTTCCCTGTTAATGTTTTTTTTTTGACAAATAACATTTATTTAAATCATAAATCGTAATCTTGGTCAGCTAATTTTCTAATTCATTTCATGAATTCATTCATTATTTCCAAGTTATAACAATTTTCCTTTTCAAAAACTGCAGTTGCTCATAGGGTTCCATGGTGTAATGGTTAGCACTCTGGAATCTGAATCCAGTAGTCTGCCTTCAAATCTCAGTAGAATCTTGAAACTCTACTTATGTGTGTTTTTTACATGGATCTTCACATTTCACTGCATCAAACCAATAGATTAAAAACCACACACAGCCCAGAACATGCCTGCATTTTATTGGCTTCTTGCAACGAAATTGTTAATTCCAAAAAATATTCTATGCACTTCCCTGTTAATGTATTTTTTTTTGACGAATAACATTTATTCAAATCATAAATCGTAATCTTGGTCAGCTAATTTTCTAATTGATTTCATGAATTCATTCATTATTTCCCAGTTATAACAATTTTCCTTATCAAAATTTGCAGTTGTTCATAGGGTTCTATGGTGTAATGGTTAGCACTCTGGACTTTGAATCCAGTAGTCTGAGTTCAAATCTCAGTAGAACCTTGAAACCCAACCCACTCTCCATCCTTGTTACATGGATCTTCACATTTCACTGCATCAAACCAATAGATTAAAAACCACACACAGCCCAGAACATGCCTGCATTTTATTGGCTTCTTGCAACGAAATTGTTAATTCCAAAAAATATTCTATGCACTTCCCTGTTAATCTACAAAAAAAATATTACATAATTTTTTTTTAACAAATAAAATTTATTTAAATCATAAATCTTATTCTTGGTCAGCTAATTTTCTAATTGATTTCATGAATTCATTCATTATTTCCCAGTTATAACAATTTTCCTTATCAAAATTTGCAGTTGTTCATAGGGTTCTATGGTGTAATGGTTAGCACTCTGGACTTTGAATCCAGTAGTCTGAGTTCAAATCTCAGTAGAACCTTGAAACCCAACCCACTCTCCATCCTTGTTACATGGATCTTCACATTTCACTGCATCAAACCAATAGATTAAAAACCACACACAGCCCAGAACATGCCTGCATTTTATTGGCTTCTTGCAACGAAATTGTTAATTCCAAAAAATATTCTATGCACTTCCCTGTTAATCTACAAAAAAAATATTACATAATTTTTTTTTAACAAATAAAATTTATTTAAATCATAAATCTTATTCTTGGTCAGCTAATTTTCTAATTGATTTCATGAATTCATTCATTATTTCCCAGTTATAACAATTTTCCTTATCAAAATCTGCAGTTGTTCATAGGGTTCTATGGTGTAATGGTTAGCACTCTGGACTTTGAATCCAGTAGTCTGAGTTCAAATCTCAGTAGAACCTTGAAACCCAACCCACTCTCCTTCCTCGTTAGATGGATCTACACATTTCACTGCATCAAACCAATAGATTAAAAACCACACACAGCCCAGAAAATGCTCACATTTTATTGCCTTCTTGCAACGAAATTAATTCCCCCAAAAAATTCTATGCACTTCCCTGTTAATCCACAAAAATAAAGTACATAATTTCTTTTTACAAATAATATTTATTTAAATCATAAATCATAATCTTGGTCAGCTAATTTTCTAACTCATTCCATGAATTGATTTATGATTTCCAAGTTATAACAGTTTTCCTTATCAAAAACTGCAGTTGCTAATAGGGTTCTATGGTGTAATGGTTAGCACTCTGGACTTTGAATCCAGTAGTCTGAGTTCAAATCTCAGTAGAACCTTGAAACGCAACCCACTCTCTATGCCTGTTACACAGATCTTCACATTTCACTGCATCAAACCAATAGATTAAAAACCACACACAGCCCAGAACATGCCTCCATTTTATTGGCTTCTTGCAACGAAATTGTTAATTCCCAAAAAATATTCTATGCACTTCCCTGTTAATGTATTTTTTTTTGACGAATAACATTTATTCAAATCATAAATCGTAATCTTGGTTCGCTAATTTTCTAATTCATTTTATGAATTGATTCATTATTTCCCAGTTATAACAATTTTCCTTATCAAAAACTGCAGTTGCTAATAGGGTTCCATGGTGTAATGGTTAGCACTCTGGATTTTGAATCCAGTAGTCTGCGTTCAAATCTCAGTAAAATCTTGAAACTATACTTATGTGTGTTTTTAATATGGATGTACACATTTCACTGCATCAAACCAATAGATTAAAAACTACACACAGCCCAGAACATGCCTCCATTTTATTGGCTTCTTGCAACGAAATTGTTAATTCCCAAAAAATATTCTATGCACTTCCCTGTTAATGTATTTTTTTTTGACGAATAACATTTATTCAAATCATAAATCGTAATCTTGGTTCGCTAATTTTCTAATTCATTTTATGAATTGATTCATTATTTCCCAGTTATAACAATTTTCCTTATCAAAAACTGCAGTTGCTAATAGGGTTCTATGGTGTAATGGTTAGCACTCTGGACTTTGAATCCAGTAGTCTGAGTTCAAATCTCAGTAGAATCTATAAACTCTACTTATGTGTGTTTTTTACATGGATCTACACATTTCACTGTATCAAACCAATAGATTAAAAACCACACACAGCCCAGAAAATGCCTGCATTTTATTGGCTTCTTGCAACGAAATTGTTAATTCCAAAAAATATTCTATGCACTTCCCTGTTAATCCACAAAAATAAAGTACATAATTTTTTTTTACAAATAACATTTATTCAAATCATAAATCGTAATCTTGGTCAGCTAGTTTTCTATCTCATTCCATGAATTCATTCATTATTTCACAGTTATAACAATTTTCCTTATCAAAAACTGCAGTTGCTCATAGGGTTCTATGGTGTAATGGTTAGCACTCTGGACTCTGAATCCAGTAGTCTGAGTTCAAATCTCAGTAGAACCTTGAAACCCAACCCACTCTCCATGCTTGTTACATGGACTTATACATTTCACTGCATCAAACCAATAGATTAAAAACCACACACAGCCCAGAAAATGCCTGCATTTTATTGGCTTCTTGCAACGAAATTGTTAATTCCAAAAACTATTCAATGCAATTCTCTGTTAATGTATTTTTTTTTGACGAATAACATTTATTTAAATCATAAATCGTAATCTTGGTCCGCTAATTTTCTAATTCATTTCATGAATTCATTCATTATTTCCCAGTTATAACAATTTTCCTTATCAAAAACTGCAGTTGCTCATAGGGTTCTATGGTGTAATGGTTAGCACTCTTGACTCTGAATCCAGTAGTCTGAGTTCAAATCTCAGTAGAACCTTGAAACCCAACCCACTCTCTATGCTTGTTACATGGACCTATACATTTCACAGCATCAAACCAATAGATTAAAAACCACACACAGCCCAGAAAATGCCTGCATTTTATTGGCTTCTTGCAACGAAATTGTTAATTCCAAAAAATATTGTATGCAATTCCCTGTTAATGTATTTTTTTTGACGAATAACATTTATTTAAATCATAAATCGTAATCTTGGTCCGCTAATTTTTTAATTAATTTCATGAATTCATTCATTATTTCCCAGTTATAACAATTTTCCTTATCAAAAACTGCAGTTGCTCATAGGGTTCTATGGTGTAATGGTTAACACTCTGGACTCTGAATCCAGTAGTCTGAGTTCAAATCTCAGTAGAACCTTGAAACCCAACCCCCTCTCCATGCTTGTTACATGGACTTATACATTTCACTGCATCAAACCAATATATTAAAAACCACACACAGCCCAGAAAATGCCTGCATTTTATTGGCTTCTTGCAACGAAATTGTTAATTCCAAAAAATATTCTATGCAATTCCCTGTTAATGTATTTTTTTTTGACGAATAACATTTATTTAAATCATAAATCGTAATCTTGGTCCGCTAATTTTCTAATTCATTTCATGAATTCATTCATTATTTCCCAGTTATAACAATTTTCCTTATCAAAAAGTGCAGTTGCTCATAGGGTTCTATGGTGTAATGGTTAGCACTCTGGACTCTGAATCCAGTTGTCTGAGTTCAAATTTCAGTAGAACCTTAAAACTCAACCCACTCTCCGTCTTCGTTAGATGGATCTACACATTTCACTGCATCAAACCAATAGATTAAAAACCACACACAGCCCAGAAAATGCTCACATTTTATTGGCTTCTTGCAACGAAATTAATACCCCAAAAAAATTCTATGCACTTACCTGTTAATCCACAAAAATAAAGTACATAATTTTTTTTTACAAATAACATTTATTCAAATCATAAATCGTAATCTTGGTCAGCTAGTTTTCTATCTCATTTCATGAATTCATTCATTATTTCCAAGTTATAACAATTTTCCATATCAAAAACTGCAGTTGCTCATAGGGTTCTATGGTGTAATGGTTAGCACTCTGGACTCTGAATCCAGTAGTCTGAGTTCAAATCTCAGTATAACCTTGAAACCCAACCCACTCTCCATGCTTGTTACATGGACTTATACATTTCACTGCATCAAACCAATAGATTAAAAACCACACACAGCCCAGAAAATGCCTGCATTTTATTTGCCTCTTGCAACGAAATTGTTAATTCCCAAAAAATATTCTATGCACTTCCCTGTTAATGTATTTTTTTTGACAAATAACATTTATTTAAATCATAAATCGTAATCTTGGTCAGCTAATTTTCTAATTCATTTCATGAATTCATTCAATATTTTCACGTTATAACAATTTTCCTTATCAAAAACTGCAGTTGCTCATAGGGTTCTATGGTGTAATGGTTAGCACTCTGGACTCTGAATCCAGCAGTCTGAGTTCAAATCTCAGTAGAACCTTGAAACCAAACCCACTCTCAATGCTTGTTACATGGACCTATACATTTCACTGCATCAAACCAATAGATTAAAAACCACACACAGCCCAGAAAATGCCTGCCTTTTATTGGCTTCTTGCAACGAAATTGTTAATTCCAAAAAATATTCTATGCAATTCCCTGTTAATGTATTTTTTTTTGACGAATAACATTTATTTAAATCATAAATCGTAATCTTGGTTCGCTAATTTTCTAATTCATTTCATGAATTCATTCATTATTTCCCAGTTATAACAATTTTCCTTATCAAAAACTGCAATTGCTCATAGGGATCTATGTTGTAATGGTTAGCACTCTGGACTTTGAATCCAGTAGTCTGAGTTCAAATCTCAGTAGAACCTTGAAGCCAAACCCACTCTCCATCATTGTTATATGGACCTATATATTTCACTGCATCAAACCAATAGATTAAAAACCACAAACAGCCCAGAACATGCCTCCTTTTTATTGGCTTCTTGCAACGAAATTGTTAATTCCCAAAAAATATTCTATGCACTTCCCTGTTAATGTATTTTTTTTGACGAATAACATTTATTTAAATCATAAATCTTATTCTTGGTCAGCTAATTTTCTAATTCATTTCATGAATTCATTCATTATTTCCAAGTTATAACAATTTTCCTTATCAAAAACTGCAGTTGCTCATAGGGTTCTATGGTGTAATGGTTAGCACTCTGGACTCTGAATCCAGTAGTCTGAGTTCAAATCTCAGTAGAACCTTGAAACCCAACCCACTCTCCATGCTTGTTACATGGACCTATAAATTTCACTGCATCAAACCAATAGATTAAAAACCACACACAGCCCAGAAAATGCCTGCATTTTATTGGCTTCTTGCAACGAAATTAATTCCCCCCAAAAATTCTATGCACTTCCCTGTTAATCCACAAAAATAAAGTACATAATTTTTTTTTACAAATAACATTTATTCAAATCATAAATCGTAATCTTGGTCAGCTAGTTTTCTATCTCATTTCATGAATTCATTCATTATTTCCCAGTTATAACAATTTTCCTTATCAAAAACTGCAGTTGCTTATAGGGTTCTATGGTGTAATGGTTAGCACTCTGGACTCTGAATCCAGTAGTCTGAGTTCAAATCTCAGTAGAACATTGAAACCAAACCCACTCTCCATCCTTGTTACATGGATTTTCACATTTCACTGCATCAAACCAATAGGTTAAAAGCCACACACAGCCCAGAAAATGCCTGCATTTTATTGGCTACTTGCAACAAAATTGTTAATTCCCAAAGAATATTCTATGCAATTCCCTGTTAATGTATTTTTTTTTGACGAATAACATTTATTTAAATCATAAATCTTATTCTTGGTCAGCTAATTTTCTAATTCATTTCATGAATTCATTCATTATTTCCAAGTTATAACAATTTTCCTTATCAAAAACTGCAGTTGCTCATAGGGTTCTATGGTGTAATGGTTAGCACTCTGGACTCTGAATCCAGTAGTCTGAGTTCAAATCTCAGTAGAACCTTGAAACCCAACCCACTCTCTATGCTTGTTACATGGACCTATACATTTCACTGCATCAAACCAATAGATTAAAAACCACACAAAGCCCAAAAAATGCCTCCTTTTTATTGGCTTCTTGCAACGAAATTGTTAATTCCAAAAAATATTCTATGCAATTCCCTGTTAATGTATTTTTTTTTGACGAATAACATTTATTTAAATCATAAATCGTAATCTTGGTTCGCTAATTTTCTAATTCATTTCATGAATTCATTCATTATTTCCCAGTTATAACAATTTTCCTTATCAAAAACTGCAGTTGCTCATAGGGTTCTATGGTGTAATGGTTAGCACTCTGGACTCTGAATCCAGTAGTCTGAGTTCAAATCTCAGTAGAACATTGAAACCAAACCCACTCTCCATCCTTGTTACATGGATTTTCACATTTCACTGCATCAAACCAATAGATTAAAAACCACACACAGCCCAGAACATGCCTGCATTTTATTGGCTTCTTGCAACGAAATTGTTAATTCCAAAAAATATTCTATGCAATTCCCTGTTAATGTATTTTTTTTTGACGAATAACATTTATTTAAATCATAAATCGTAATCTTGGTTCGCTAATTTTCTAATTCATTTCATGAATTCATTCATTATTTCCCAGTTATAACAATTTTCCTTATCAAAAACTGCAGTTGCTCATAGGGTTCTATGGTGTAATGGTTAGCACTCTGGACTCTGAATCCAGTAGTCTGAGTTCAAATCTCAGTAGAACCTTGAAACCCAACCCACTCTCCATCCTTGTTACATGGACGTATACATTTCACTGCATCAAACCAATAGATTAAAAACCACACACAGCCCAGAAAATGCCTGCATTTTATTGGCTTCTTGCAACGAAATTGTTAATTCCAAAAAATATTCTGTGCACTTCCCTGTTAATCTACAAAAAAAATATTACATAATTTTTTTTAACAAATAAAATTTATTTAAATCATAAATCTTATTCTTGGTCAGCTAATTTTCTAATTGATTTCATGAATTCATTCATTATTTCCCAGTTATAACAATTTTCCTTATCAAAATCTGCAGTTGCTAATTGGGTTCTATGGTGTAATGGTTAGCACTCTGGACTTTGAATCCAGTAGTCTGAGTTCAAATCTCAGTAGAACCTTGAAACCCAACCCACTCTCTATGCTTGTTACATGGACCTATACATTTCACTGCATCAAACCAATATATTAAAAACCACACACAGCCCAGAACATGCCTCCATTTTATTGGTTTCTTGCAACGAAATTGTTAATTCCCAAAAAATATTCTATGCACTTCCCTGTTAATGTATTTTTTTTGACAAATAACATTTATTTAAATCATAAATCGTAATCTTGGTCAGCTAATTTTCTAATTCATTTCATGAATTCATTCAATATTTTCACGTTATAACAATTTTCCTTATCAAAAACTGCAGTTGCTCATAGGGTTCTATGGTGTAATGGTTAGCACTCTGGACTCTGAATCCAGCAGTCTGAGTTCAAATGTCAGTAGAACCTTGAAACCAAACCCACTCTCAATGCTTGTTACATGGACCTATACATTTCACTGCATCAAACCAATAGATTAAAAACCACACACAGCCCAGAAAATGCCTGCCTTTTATTGGCTTCTTGTAACGAAATTGTTAATTCCAAAAAATATTCTATGCAATTCCCTGTTAATGTATTTTTTTTTGACGAATAACATTTATTTAAATCATAAATCGTAATCTTGGTTCGCTAATTTTCTAATTCATTTCATGAATTCATTCATTATTTCCCAGTTATAACAATTTTCCTTATCAAAAACTGCAATTGCTGATAGGGATCTATGTTGTAATGGTTAGCACTCTGGACTTTGAATCCAGTAGTCTGAGTTCAAATTTCAGTAGAACCTTAAAACTCAACCCACTCTCCATCCTCGTTAGATGGATCTACACATTTCACTGCATCAAACCAATAGATTAAAAACCACACACAGCCCAGAAAATGCTCACATTTTATTGCCTTCTTGCAACGAAATTAATTCCCCCAAAAAATTCTATGCACTTCCCTGTTAATCCACAAAAATAAAGTACATAATTTTTTTTGACAAATAACATTTATTCAAATCATAAATCTTAATCTTGGTCAGCTAGTTTTCTATCTCATTTCATGAATTCATTCATTATTTCCCAGTTATAACAATTTCCCTTATCAAAAACTGCAGTTGCTCATAGGGTTCTATGGTGTAATGGTTAGCACTCTGGACTCTGAATCCAGTAGTCTGAGTTCAAATTTCAGTAGAACCTTCAAACCCAACCCACTCTCCATGCTTGTTACATGGACCTACACATTTCACTGCATCAAACCAATAGATTAAAAACCACACACAGCCCAGAAAATGCCTGCATTTTATTGGCTTCTTGCAACGAAATTGTTAATTCCAAAAAATATTCTATGCAATTCCCTGTTAATGTATTTTTTTTGACGAATAACATTTATTTAAATCATAAATCGTAATCTTGGTCCGCTAATTTTTTAATTAATTTCATGAATTCATTCATTATTTCCAAGTTATAACAATTTTCCATATCAAAAACTGCAGTTGCTCATAGGGTTCTATGGTGTAATGGTTAGCACTCTGGACTCTGAATCCAGTAGTCTGAGTTCAAATCTCAGTAGAACCTTGAAACACAACCCACTCTCCATGCTTGTTACATGGACTTATACATTTCACTGCATCAAACCAATAGATTAAAAACCACACACAGCCCAGAAAATGCCTGCATTTTATTTGCCTCTTGCAACGAAATTGTTAATTCCAAAAAATATTCTATGCAATTCCCTGTTAATGTATTTTTTTTTGACGAATAACATTTATTTAAATCATAAATCGTAATCTTGGTCCGCTAATTTTCTAATTCATTTCATGAATCCATTCATTATTTCCCAGTTATAACACTTTTCCTTAACAAAGACTGCAGTTGCTCATAGGGTTCTATGGTGTAATGGTTAGCACTCTGGACTCTGAATCCAGTAGTCTGAGTTCAAATCTCAGTAGAACCTTGAAACACAACCCACTCTCCATCATTGTTATATGGACCTATATATTTCACTGCATCAAACCAATAGATTAAAAACCACAAACAGCCCAGAACATGCCTCCTTTTTATTGGCTTCTTGCAACGAAATTGTTAATTCCCAAAAAATATTCTATGCACTTCCCTGTTAATGTATTTTTTTTGACGAATAACATTTATTTAAATCATAAATCTTATTCTTGGTCAGCTAATTTTCTAATTCATTTCATGAATTCATTCATTATTTCCAAGTTATAACAATTTTCCTTATCAAAAACTGCAGTTGCTCATAGGGTTCTATGGTGTAATGGTTAGCACTCTGGACTCTGAATCCAGTAGTCTGAGTTCAAATCTCAGTAGAACCTTGAAACCCAACCCACTCTCCATGCTTGTTACATGGACCTATAAATTTCACTGCATCAAACCAATAGATTAAAAACCACACACAGCCCAGAAAATGCCTGCATTTTATTGGCTTCTTGCAACGAAATTAATTCCCCCCAAAAATTCTATGCACTTCCCTGTTAATCCACAAAAATAAAGTACATAATTTTTTTTTACAAATAACATTTATTCAAATCATAAATCGTAATCTTGGTCAGCTAGTTTTCTATCTCATTTCATGAATTCATTCATTATTTCCCAGTTATAACAATTTTCCTTATCAAAAACTGCAGTTGCTTATAGGGTTCTATGGTGTAATGGTTAGCACTCTGGACTCTGAATCCAGTAGTCTGAGTTCAAATCTCAGTAGAACATTGAAACCAAACCCACTCTCCATCCTTGTTACATGGATTTTCACATTTCACTGCATCAAACCAATAGGTTAAAAGCCACACACAGCCCAGAAAATGCCTGCATTTTATTGGCTACTTGCAACAAAATTGATAATTCCCAAAGAATATTCTATGCAATTCCCTGTTAATGTATTTTTTTTTGACGAATAACATTTATTTAAATCATAAATCGTAATCTTGGTTCGCTAATTTTCTAATTCATTTCATGAATTCATTCATTATTTCCCAGTTATAACAATTTTCCTTATCAAAAACTGCAGTTGCTCATAGGGTTCTATGGTGTAATGGTTAGCACTCTGGACTCTGAATCCAGTAGTCTAAGTTCAAATCTCAGTAGGACCTTAAAACCCATCCCATTCTCCATCGTTGTTATATGGACCTATACATTTCACTGCATCAAACCAATAGATTAAAAACCACACACAGCCCAGAACATGCCTCCTTTTTATTGGCTTCTTGCAACGAAATTGTTAATTCCAAAAAATATTCTATGCAATTCCCTGTTAATGTATTTTTTTTTGACAAATAACATTTATTTAAATCATAAATCGTAATCTTGGTTCGCTAATTTTCTAATTCATTTCATGAATTCGTTCATTATTTCCCAGTTATAACAATTTTCCTTATCAAAAACTGCAGTTGCTCATAGGGTGCTATGGTGTAATGGTTAGCACTCTGGACTCTGAATCCAGTAGTCTGAGTTCAAATCTCAGTAGAACCTTAAAACCCAACCCACTCTCCATCATTGTTATATGGATATACACATTTCACTTCATCAAACCAATAGATTAAAAACCACACACAGCCCAGAACATGCCTCCATTTTATTGGCTTCTTGCAACGAAATTGTTAATTCCCAAAAAATATTCTATGCACTTCCCTGTTAATGTATTTTTTTTTGACAAATAACATTTATTTAAATCATAAATCGTAATCTTGGTCAGCTAATTTTCTAATTCATTTCATGAATTCATTCATTATTTCCAAGTCATAACAATTTTTCTTTTCAAAAACTGCGGTTGCTTATAGGGTTCCATGGTGTAATGGTTAGCACTCTGGACTCTGAATCCAGTAGTCTGCGTTCAAATCTCAGTAGAATCTTGAAACTCTACTTATGTGTGTTTTTTACATGGATCTACACATTTAACTGCATCAAACCAATAGATTAAAAACCACACACAGCCCAGAACATGCCTCCTTTTTATTGGCTTCTTGCAACGAAATTGTTAATTCCAAAAAATATTCTATGCACTTCCCTGTTAATCTACAAAAAAAATATTACATAATTTTTTTTTACAAATAACATTTTTTTAAATCATAAATCTTAATCTTGGTCAGCTAGTTTTCTAATTCATTTCATGAATTCATTCATTATTTCCCAGTTATAACAATTTTCCTTATCAAAAACTGCAGTTGCTCATAGGGTTCTATGGTGTAATGGTTAGCACTCTGGACTCTGAATCCAGTAGTCTGAGTTCAAATCTCAGTAGAACCTTGAAGCCAAACCCACTCTCCATCATTGTTATATGGACCTATATATTTCACTGCATCAAACCAATAGATTAAAAACCACACACAGCCCAGAAAATGTTCTTATTTTATTGGCTTCTTGCAACGAAATTGTTAATTCCCAAAAAAATTCTATGCACTTTCCCGTTAATCCACAAAAATAAACAACATAATTTTCTTTTACAAATAAAATTTATTTAAATCATAAATCATAATCTTGGTCAGCTAATTTTCTAATTCATTCCATGAATTGATTTAATATTTCCAAGTTATAACAGTTTTCCTTATCAAAAACTGCAGTTGTTCATAGGGTTCTATGGTGTAATGGTTAGCACTCTGGACTCTGAATCCAGTAGTCTGAGTTCAAATCTCAGTAGAACCTTGAAACCCAACCCACTCTCTATGCTTGTTACATGGACCTATACATTTCACTGCATCAAACCAATAGATTAAAAACCACACAAAGCCCAGAAAATGCTTCCTTTTTATTGGCTTCTTGCAACGAAATTGTTAATTCCAAAAAATATTCTATGCAATTCCCTGTTAATGTATTTTTTTTTGACGAATAACATTTATTTAAATCATAAATCGTAATCTTGGTTCGCTAATTTTCTAATTCATTTCATGAATTCATTCATTATTTCCCAGTTATAACAATTTTCCTTATCAAAAACTGCAGTTGCTCATAGGGTTCTATGGTGTAATGGTTAGCACTCTGGACTCTGAATCCAGTAGTCTGAGTTCAAATCTCAGTAGAACCTTGAAACCCAACCCACTCTCAATGCTTGTTACATGGACCTATACATTTCACTGCATCAAACCAATAGATTAAAAACCACACACAGCCCAGAAAATGCCTGCATTTTATTGGCTTCTTGCAACGAAATTGTTAATTCCAAAAAATATTCTATGCAATTCCCTGTTAATGTATTTTTTTTTGACGAATAACATTTATTTAAATCATAAATCGTAATCTTGGTCAGCTAATTTTCTAATTCATTTCATGAATTCATTCATTATTTCCCAGTTATAACAATTTTCCTTATCAAAAAGTGCAGTTGCTCATAGGGTTCTATGGTGTAATGGTTAGCACTCTGGACTCTGAATCCAGTTGTCTGAGTTCAAATTTCAGTAGAACCTTAAAACTCAACCCACTCTCCGTCTTCGTTAGATGGATCTACACATTTCACTGCATCAAACCAATAGATTAAAAACCACACACAGCCCAGAAAATGCTCACATTTTATTGGCTTCTTGCAACGAAATTAATACCCCAAAAAAATTCTATGCACTTACCTGTTAATCCACAAAAATAAAGTACATAATTTTTTTTACAAATAACATTTATTCAAATCATAAATCGTAATCTTGGTCAGCTAGTTTTCTATCTCATTTCATGAATTCATTCATTATTTCCAAGTTATAACAATTTTCCATATCAAAAACTGCAGTTGCTCATAGGGTTCTATGGTGTAATGGTTAGCACTCTGGACTCTGAATCCAGTAGTCTGAGTTCAAATCTCAGTATAACCTTGAAACCCAACCCACTCTCCATGCTTGTTACATGGACTTATACATTTCACTGCATCAAACCAATAGATTAAAAACCACACACAGCCCAGAAAATGCCTGCATTTTATTTGCCTCTTGCAACGAAATTGTTAATTCCCAAAAAATATTCTATGCACTTCCCTGTTAATGTATTTTTTTTGACAAATAACATTTATTTAAATCATAAATCGTAATCTTGGTCAGCTAATTTTCTAATTCATTTCATGAATTCATTCAATATTTTCACGTTATAACAATTTTCCTTATCAAAAACTGCAGTTGCTCATAGGGTTCTATGGTGTAATGGTTAGCACTCTGGACTCTGAATCCAGCAGTCTGAGTTCAAATCTCAGTAGAACCTTGAAACCAAACCCACTCTCAATGCTTGTTACATGGACCTATACATTTCACTGCATCAAACCAATAGATTAAAAACCACACACAGCCCAGAAAATGCCTGCCTTTTATTGGCTTCTTGCAACGAAATTGTTAATTCCAAAAAATATTCTATGCAATTCCCTGTTAATGTATTTTTTTTTGACGAATAACATTTATTTAAATCATAAATCGTAATCTTGGTTCGCTAATTTTCTAATTCATTTCATGAATTCATTCATTATTTCCCAGTTATAACAATTTTCCTTATCAAAAACTGCAATTGCTCATAGGGATCTATGTTGTAATGGTTAGCACTCTGGACTTTGAATCCAGTAGTCTGAGTTCAAATCTCAGTAGAACCTTGAAGCCAAACCCACTCTCCATCATTGTTATATGGACCTATATATTTCACTGCATCAAACCAATAGATTAAAAACCACAAACAGCCCAGAACATGCCTCCTTTTTATTGGCTTCTTGCAACGAAATTGTTAATTCCCAAAAAATATTCTATGCACTTCCCTGTTAATGTATTTTTTTTGACGAATAACATTTATTTAAATCATAAATCTTATTCTTGGTCAGCTAATTTTCTAATTCATTTCATGAATTCATTCATTATTTCCAAGTTATAACAATTTTCCTTATCAAAAACTGCAGTTGCTCATAGGGTTCTATGGTGTAATGGTTAGCACTCTGGACTCTGAATCCAGTAGTCTGAGTTCAAATCTCAGTAGAACCTTGAAACCCAACCCACTCTCCATGCTTGTTACATGGACCTATAAATTTCACTGCATCAAACCAATAGATTAAAAACCACACACAGCCCAGAAAATGCCTGCATTTTATTGGCTTCTTGCAACGAAATTAATTCCCCCCAAAAATTCTATGCACTTCCCTGTTAATCCACAAAAATAAAGTACATAATTTTTTTTTACAAATAACATTTATTCAAATCATAAATCGTAATCTTGGTCAGCTAGTTTTCTATCTCATTTCATGAATTCATTCATTATTTCCCAGTTATAACAATTTTCCTTATCAAAAACTGCAGTTGCTTATAGGGTTCTATGGTGTAATGGTTAGCACTCTGGACTCTGAATCCAGTAGTCTGAGTTCAAATCTCAGTAGAACATTGAAACCAAACCCACTCTCCATCCTTGTTACATGGATTTTCACATTTCACTGCATCAAACCAATAGGTTAAAAGCCACACACAGCCCAGAAAATGCCTGCATTTTATTGGCTACTTGCAACAAAATTGTTAATTCCCAAAGAATATTCTATGCAATTCCCTGTTAATGTATTTTTTTTTGACGAATAACATTTATTTAAATCATAAATCGTAATCCTGGTTCGCTAATTTTCTAATTCATTTCATGAATTCATTCATTATTTCCCAGTTATAACACTTTTCCTTAACAAAAACTGCAGTTGCTCATAGGGTTCTATGGTGTAATGGTTAGCACTCTGGACTCTGAATCCAGTAGTCTGAGTTCAAATCTCAGTAGAACCTTGAAACCCAACCCACTCTCCATGCTTGTTACATGGATCTTCACATTTCACTGCATCAAACCAATAGATTAAAAACCACAAACAGCCCAGAACATGCCTCCTTTTTATTGGCTTCTTGCAACGAAATTGTTAATTCCCAAAAAATATTCTATGCACTTCCCTGTTAATGTATTTTTTTTGACGAATAACATTTATTTAAATCATAAATCTTATTCTTGGTCAGCTAATTTTCTAATTCATTTCATGAATTCATTCATTATTTCCAAGTTATAACAATTTTCCTTATCAAAAACTGCAGTTGCTCATAGGGTTCTATGGTGTAATGGTTAGCACTCTGGACTCTGAATCCAGTAGTCTGAGTTCAAATCTCAGTAGAACCTTGAAACCCAACCCACTCTCCATCCTTGTTACATGGACCTATACATTTCACTGCATCAAACCAATAGATTAAAAACCACACACAGCCCAGAACATGCCTCCATTTTATTGGTTTCTTGCAACGAAATTGTTAATTCCCAAAAAATATTCTATGCACTTCCCTGTTAATGTATTTTTTTTGACAAATAACATTTATTTAAATCATAAATCGTAATCTTGGTCAGCTAATTTTCTAATTCATTTCATGAATTCATTCAATATTTTCACGTTATAACAATTTTCCTTATCAAAAACTGCAGTTGCTCATAGGGTTCTATGGTGTAATGGTTAGCACTCTGGACTCTGAATCCAGCAGTCTGAGTTCAAATCTCAGTAGAACCTTGAAACCAAACCCACTCTCAATGCTTGTTACATGGACCTATACATTTCACTGCATCAAACCAATAGATTAAAAACCACACACAGCCCAGAAAATGCCTGCCTTTTATTGGCTTCTTGCAACGAAATTGTTAATTCCAAAAAATATTCTATGCAATTCCCTGTTAATGTATTTTTTTTTGACGAATAACATTTATTTAAATCATAAATCGTAATCTTGGTTCGCTAATTTTCTAATTCATTTCATGAATTCATTCATTATTTCCCAGTTATAACAATTTTCCTTATCAAAAACTGCAATTGCTCATAGGGATCTATGTTGTAATGGTTAGCACTCTGGACTTCGAATCCAGTAGTCTGAGTTCAAATCTCAGTAGAACCTTGAAGCCAAACCCACTCTCCGTCCTTGTTACATGGATCTTCACATTTCACTGCATCAAACCAATAGGTTAAAAGCCACACACAGCCCAGAAAATGCCTGCATTTTATTGGCTACTTGCAACAAAATTGATAATTCCCAAAGAATATTCTATGCACTTCCCTGTTAATCTACATATAAAGTACATTTTTTCTTTTTACAAACATTATTTATTTAAATCATAAATCTTAATCTTGGTCAGCTAGTTTTCTAATTCATTTCATGAATTCATTCATTATTTCCCAGTTATAACAATTTTCCTTATCAAAAACTGCAGTTGCTCATAGGGTTCTATGGTGTAATGGTTAGCACTCTGGACTCTGAATCCAGTAGTCTGAGTTAAAATCTCAGTAGAACCTTAAAACCCAACCCATTATCCATCATTGTTATATGGATATACACATTTCACTGCATCAAACCACTAGATGAAAAACCACACACAGCCCAGAAAATGCTCTCAGTTTATTGGCTTCTTGCAACGAAATTGTTAATTCCCAAAAAAATTCTATGCACTTCCCTGTTAATCCACAAAAATAAAGTACATAATTTTTTTTTACAAATAACATTTATTTAAATCATAAATCTTATTCTTGGTCAGCTAATTTTCTAATTGATTTCATGAATTCATTCATTATTTCCCAGTTATAACAATTTTCCTTATCAAAATTTGCTGTTGTTCATAGGGTTCTATGGTGTAATGGTTAGCACTCTGGACTTTGAATCCAGTAGTCTGAGTTCAAATCTCAGTAGAACCTTGAAACCCAACCCACTCTCCATCCTTGTTACATGGATCTTCACATTTCACTGCATCAAACCAATAGATTAAAAACCACACACAGCCCAGAACATGCCTGCATTTTATTGGCTTCTTGCAACGAAATTGTTAATTCCAAAAAATATTCTATGCACTTCCCTGTTAATCTACAAAAAAAATATTACATAATTTTTTTTTAACAAATAAAATTTATTTAAATCATAAATCTTATTCTTGGTCAGCTAATTTTCTAATTGATTTCATGAATTCATTCATTATTTCCCAGTTATAACAATTTTCCTTATCAAAATCTGCAGTTGTTCATAGGGTTCTATGGTGTAATGGGTAGCACTCTGGACTTTGAATCCAGTAGTCTGAGTTCAAATCTCAGTAGAACCTTGAAACCCAACCCACTCTCCATCCTTGTTACATGGATCTTCACATTTCACTGCATCAAACCAATAGATTAAAAACCACACACAGCCCAGAACATGCCTGCATTTTATTGGCTTCTTGCAACGAAATTGTTAATTCCAAAAAATATTCTATGCACTTCCCTGTTAATCTACAAAAAAAATATTACATAATTTTTTTTTAACAAATAAAATTTATTTAAATCATAAATCTTATTCTTGGTCAGCTAATTTTCTAATTGATTTCATGAATTCATTCATTATTTCCCAGTTATAACAATTTTCCTTATCAAAATCTGCAGTTGTTCATAGGGTTCTATGGTGTAATGGTTAGCACTCTGGACATTGAATCCAGTAGTCTGAGTTCAAATCTCAGTAGAACTTTGAAACCCAACCCACTCTCCATGCTTGTTACATGGACTTATACATTTCACTGCATCAAACCAATAGATTAAAAACCACACACAGCCCAGAAAATGCCTGCATTTTATTGGCCTCTTGCAACGAAATTGTTAATTCCAAAAAATATTCTATGCAATTCCCTGTTAATGTATTTTTTTTGACGAATAACATTTATTTAAATCATAAATCGTAATCTTGGTTCGCTAATTTTCTAATTCATTTCATGAATTCATTCATTATTTCCCAGTTATAACAGTTTCCCTTATCAAAAACTGCAGTTGCTCATAGGGTTCTATGGTGTAATGGTTAGCACTCTGGACTCTGAATCCAGTAGTCTGAGTTCAAATCTCAGTAGAACCTTGAAACCCAACCCACTCTCCATGCTTGTTACACAGATCTTCCCATTTCACTGCATCAAAACCAATAGATTAAAAACCACACACAGCCCAGAACATGCCTCCATTTTATTGGCTTCTTGCAACGAAATTGTTATTTCCAAAAAATATTCTATGCAATTCCCTGTTAATGTATTTTTTTTTGACGAATAACATTTATTTAAATCATAAATCGTAATCTTGGTCCGCTAATTTTCTAATTCATTTCATGAATTCATTCATTATTTCCCAGTTATAACAATTTTCCTTATCAAAAACTGCAGTTGCTCATAGGGTTCTATGGTGTAATGGTTAGCACTCTGCACTCTGAATCCAGTAGTCTGAGTTCAAATTTCAGTAGAACCTTAAAACTCAACCCACTCTCCATCCTCGTTAGAAGGATCTACACATTTCACTGCATCAAACCAATAGATTAAAAACCACACACAGCCCAGAAAATGCTCACATTTTATTGCCTTCTTGCAACGAAATTAATTCCCCCAAAAAATTCTATGCACTTCCCTGTTAATCCACAAAAATAAAGTACATAATTTTTTTTGACAAATAACATTTATTCAAATCATAAATCTTAATCTTGGTCAGCTAGTTTTCTATATCATTTCATGAATTCATTCATTATTTCCCAGTTATAACAATTTCCCTTATCAAAAACTGCAGTTGCTCATAGGGTTCTATGGTGTAATGGTTAGCACTCTGGACTCTGAATCCAGTAGTCTGAGTTCAAATTTCAGTAGAACCTTCAAACCCAACCCACTCTCCATGCTTGTTACATGGACCTACACATTTCACTGCATCAAACCAATAGATTAAAAACCACACACAGCCCAGAAAATGTTCTCATTTTATTGGCTTCTTGCAACGAAATTGTTAATTCCCAAAAAAATTCTATGCACTTCCCTGTTAATCCACAAAAATAAAGTACATAATTTCTTTTTACAAATAATATTTATTTAAATCATAAATCATAATCTTGGTCAGCTAATTTTCTAACTCATTCCATGAATTGATTTATGATTTCCAAGTTATAACAGTTTTCCTTATCAAAAACTGCAGTTGCTAATAGGGTTCTATGGTGTAATGGTTAGCACTCTGGACTTTGAATCCAGTAGTCTGAGTTCAAATCTCAGTAGAACCTTAAAACCCAACCCACTCTCCATGCTTGTTACATGGGTCTTCATATTTCACTGCATCAAACCAATAGATTAAAAACCACACACAGCCCAGAACATGCCTCCATTTTATTGGCTTCTTGCAACGAAATTGTTAATTCCAAAAAATATTCTATGCAATTCCCTGTTAATGTATTTTTTTTTGACGAATAACATTTATTTAAATCATAAATCGTAATCTTGGTTCGCTAATTTTCTAATTCATTTCATGAATTCATTCATTATTTCCCAGTTATAACAATTTTCCTTATCAAAAACTGCAATTGCTCATAGGGATCTATGTTGTAATGGTTAGCACTCTGGACTTTGAATCCAGTAGTCTGAGTTCAAATCTCAGTAGAACCTTGAAGCCAAACCCACTCTCCATCATTGTTATATGGACCTATATATTTCACTGCATCAAACCAATAGATTAAAAACCACAAACAGCCCAGAACATGCCTCCTTTTTATTGGCTTCTTGCAACGAAATTGTTAATTCCCAAAAAATATTCTATGCACTTCCCTGTTAATGTATTTTTTTTGACGAATAACATTTATTTAAATCATAAATCTTATTCTTGGTCAGCTAATTTTCTAATTCATTTCATGAATTCATTCATTATTTCCAAGTTATAACAATTTTCCTTATCAAAAACTGCAGTTGCTCATAGGGTTCTATGGTGTAATGGTTAGCACTCTGGACTCTGAATCCAGTAGTCTGAGTTCAAATCTCAGTAGAACCTTGAAACCCAACCCACTCTCCATGCTTGTTACATGGACCTATAAATTTCACTGCATCAAACCAATAGATTAAAAACCACACACAGCCCAGAAAATGCCTGCATTTTATTGGCTTCTTGCAACGAAATTAATTCCCCCCAAAAATTCTATGCACTTCCCTGTTAATCCACAAAAATAAAGTACATAATTTTTTTTTACAAATAACATTTATTCAAATCATAAATCGTAATCTTGGTCAGCTAGTTTTCTATCTCATTTCATGAATTCATTCATTATTTCCCAGTTATAACAATTTTCCTTATCAAAAACTGCAGTTGCTTATAGGGTTCTATGGTGTAATGGTTAGCACTCTGGACTCTGAATCCAGTAGTCTGAGTTCAAATCTCAGTAGAACATTGAAACCAAACCCACTCTCCATCCTTGTTACATGGATTTTCACATTTCACTGCATCAAACCAATAGGTTAAAAGCCACACACAGCCCAGAAAATGCCTGCATTTTATTGGCTACTTGCAACAAAATTGTTAATTCCCAAAGAATATTCTATGCAATTCCCTGTTAATGTATTTTTTTTTGACGAATAACATTTATTTAAATCATAAATCGTAATCTTGGTTCGCTAATTTTCTAATTCATTTCATGAATTCATTCATTATTTCCCAGTTATAACACTTTTCCTTAACAAAAACTGCAGTTGCTCATAGGGTTCTATGGTGTAATGGTTAGCACTCTGGACTCTGAATCCAGTAGTCTGAGTTCAAATCTCAGTAGAACCTTGAAACCCAACCCACTCTCCATGCTTGTTACATGGATCTTCACATTTCACTGCATCAAACCAATAGATTAAAAACCACAAACAGCCCAGAACATGCCTCCTTTTTATTGGCTTCTTGCAACGAAATTGTTAATTCCCAAAAAATATTCTATGCACTTCCCTGTTAATGTATTTTTTTTGACGAATAACATTTATTTAAATCATAAATCTTATTCTTGGTCAGCTAATTTTCTAATTCATTTCATGAATTCATTCATTATTTCCAAGTTATAACAATTTTCCTTATCAAAAACTGCAGTTGCTCATAGGGTTCTATGGTGTAATGGTTAGCACTCTGGACTCTGAATCCAGTAGTCTGAGTTCAAATCTCAGTAGAACCTTGAAACCCAACCCACTCTCCATCCTTGTTACATGGACCTATACATTTCACTGCATCAAACCAATAGATTAAAAACCACACACAGCCCAGAACATGCCTCCATTTTATTGGTTTCTTGCAACGAAATTGTTAATTCCCAAAAAATATTCTATGCACTTCCCTGTTAATGTATTTTTTTTGACAAATAACATTTATTTAAATCATAAATCGTAATCTTGGTCAGCTAATTTTCTAATTCATTTCATGAATTCATTCAATATTTTCACGTTATAACAATTTTCCTTATCAAAAACTGCAGTTGCTCATAGGGTTCTATGGTGTAATGGTTAGCACTCTGGACTCTGAATCCAGCAGTCTGAGTTCAAATCTCAGTAGAACCTTGAAACCAAACCCACTCTCAATGCTTGTTACATGGACCTATACATTTCACTGCATCAAACCAATAGATTAAAAACCACACACAGCCCAGAAAATGCCTGCCTTTTATTGGCTTCTTGCAACGAAATTGTTAATTCCAAAAAATATTCTATGCAATTCCCTGTTAATGTATTTTTTTTTGACGAATAACATTTATTTAAATCATAAATCGTAATCTTGGTTCGCTAATTTTCTAATTCATTTCATGAATTCATTCATTATTTCCCAGTTATAACAATTTTCCTTATCAAAAACTGCAATTGCTCATAGGGATCTATGTTGTAATGGTTAGCACTCTGGACTTCGAATCCAGTAGTCTGAGTTCAAATCTCAGTAGAACCTTGAAGCCAAACCCACTCTCCGTCCTTGTTACATGGATCTTCACATTTCACTGCATCAAACCAATAGGTTAAAAGCCACACACAGCCCAGAAAATGCCTGCATTTTATTGGCTACTTGCAACAAAATTGATAATTCCCAAAGAATATTCTATGCACTTCCCTGTTAATCTACATATAAACTACATTTTTTCTTTTTACAAACATTATTTATTTAAATCATAAATCTTAATCTTGGTCAGCTAGTTTTCTAATTCATTTCATGAATTCATTCATTATTTCCCAGTTATAACAATTTTCCTTATCAAAAACTGCAGTTGCTCATAGGGTTCTATGGTGTAATGGTTAGCACTCTGGACTCTGAATCCAGTAGTCTGAGTTAAAATCTCAGTAGAACCTTAAAACCCAACCCATTATCCATCATTGTTATATGGATATACACATTTCACTGCATCAAACCACTAGATGAAAAACCACACACAGCCCAGAAAATGCTCTCAGTTTATTGGCTTCTTGCAACGAAATTGTTAATTCCCAAAAAAATTCTATGCACTTCCCTGTTAATCCACAAAAATAAAGTACATAATTTTTTTTTACAAATAACATTTATTTAAATCATAAATCTTATTCTTGGTCAGCTAATTTTCTAATTGATTTCATGAATTCATTCATTATTTCCCAGTTATAACAATTTTCCTTATCAAAATTTGCAGTTGTTCATAGGGTTCTATGGTGTAATGGTTAGCACTCTGGACTTTGAATCCAGTAGTCTGAGTTCAAATCTCAGTAGAACCTTGAAACCCAACCCACTCTCCATCCTTGTTACATGGATCTTCACATTTCACTGCATCAAACCAATAGATTAAAAACCACACACAGCCCAGAACATGCCTGCATTTTATTGGCTTCTTGCAACGAAATTGTTAATTCCAAAAAATATTCTATGCACTTCCCTGTTAATCTACAAAAAAAATATTACATAATTTTTTTTTAACAAATAAAATTTATTTAAATCATAAATCTTATTCTTGGTCAGCTAATTTTCTAATTGATTTCATGAATTCATTCATTATTTCCCAGTTATAACAATTTTCCTTATCAAAATCTGCAGTTGTTCATAGGGTTCTATGGTGTAATGGTTAGCACTCTGGACTTTGAATCCAGTAGTCTGAGTTCAAATCTCAGTAGAACCTTGAAACCCAACCCACTCTCCATCCTTGTTACATGGATCTTCACATTTCACTGCATCAAACCAATAGATTAAAAACCACACACAGCCCAGAACATGCCAGCATTTTATTGGCTTCTTGCAACGAAATTGTTAATTCCAAAAAATATTCTATGCACTTCCCTGTTAATCTACAAAAAAAATATTACATAATTTTTTTTTAACAAATAAAATTTATTTAAATCATAAATCTTATTCTTGGTCAGCTAATTTTCTAATTGATTTCATGAATTCATTCATTATTTCCCAGTTATAACAATTTTCCTTATCAAAATCTGCAGTTGTTCATAGGGTTCTATGGTGTAATGGTTAGCACTCTGGACATTGAATCCAGTAGTCTGAGTTCAAATCTCAGTAGAACTTTGAAACCCAACCCACTCTCCATGCTTGTTACATGGACTTATACATTTCACTGCATCAAACCAATAGATTAAAAACCACACACAGCCCAGAAAATGCCTGCATTTTATTGGCCTCTTGCAACGAAATTGTTAATTCCAAAAAATATTCTATGCAATTCCCTGTTAATGTATTTTTTTTGACGAATAACATTTATTTAAATCATAAATCGTAATCTTGGTTCGCTAATTTTCTAATTCATTTCATGAATTCATTCATTATTTCCCAGTTATAACAGTTTCCCTTATCAAAAACTGCAGTTGCTCATAGGGTTCTATGGTGTAATGGTTAGCACTCTGGACTCTGAATCCAGTAGTCTGAGTTCAAATCTCAGTAGAACCTTGAAACCCAACCCACTCTCCATGCTTGTTACACAGATCTTCCCATTTCACTGCATCAAAACCAATAGATTAAAAACCACACACAGCCCAGAACATGCCTCCATTTTATTGGCTTCTTGCAACGAAATTGTTATTTCCAAAAAATATTCTATGCAATTCCCTGTTAATGTATTTTTTTTTGACGAATAACATTTATTTAAATCATAAATCGTAATCTTGGTCCGCTAATTTTCTAATTCATTTCATGAATTCATTCATTATTTCCCAGTTATAACAATTTTCCTTATCAAAAACTGCAGTTGCTCATAGGGTTCTATGGTGTAATGGTTAGCACTCTGCACTCTGAATCCAGTAGTCTGAGTTCAAATTTCAGTAGAACCTTAAAACTCAACCCACTCTCCATCCTCGTTAGATGGATCTACACATTTCACTGCATCAAACCAATAGATTAAAAACCACACACAGCCCAGAAAATGCTCACATTTTATTGCCTTCTTGCAACGAAATTAATTCCCCCAAAAAATTCTATGCACTTCCCTGTTAATCCACAAAAATAAAGTACATAATTTTTTTTGACAAATAACATTTATTCAAATCATAAATCTTAATCTTGGTCAGCTAGTTTTCTATCTCATTTCATGAATTCATTCATTATTTCCCAGTTATAACAATTTCCCTTATCAAAAACTGCAGTTGCTCATAGGGTTCTATGGTGTAATGGTTAGCACTCTGGACTCTGAATCCAGTAGTCTGAGTTCAAATTTCAGTAGAACCTTCAAACCCAACCCACTCTCCATGCTTGTTACATGGACCTACACATTTCACTGCATCAAACCAATAGATTAAAAACCACACACAGCCCAGAAAATGTTCTCATTTTATTGGCTTCTTGCAACGAAATTGTTAATTCCCAAAAAAATTCTATGCACTTCCCTGTTAATCCACAAAAATAAAGTACATAATTTCTTTTTACAAATAATATTTATTTAAATCATAAATCATAATCTTGGTCAGCTAATTTTCTAACTCATTCCATGAATTGATTTATGATTTCCAAGTTATAACAGTTTTCCTTATCAAAAACTGCAGTTGCTAATAGGGTTCTATGGTGTAATGGTTAGCACTCTGGACTTTGAATCCAGTAGTCTGAGTTCAAATCTCAGTAGAACCTTAAAACCCAACCCACTCTCCATGCTTGTTACATGGGTCTTCACATTTCACTGCATCAAACCAATAGATTAAAAACCACACACAGCCCAGAACATGCCTCCATTTTATTGGCTTCTTGCAACGAAATTGTTAATTCCAAAAAATATTCTATGCAATTCCCTGTTAATGTATTTTTTTTTGACGAATAACATTTATTCAAATCATAAATCGTAATCTTGGTTCGCTAATTTTCTAATTCATTTCATGAATTGATTCATTATTTCCCAGTTATAACAATTTTCCTTATCAAAAACTGCAGTTGCTCATAGGGTTCTATGGTGTAATGGTTAGCACTCTGGACTTTGAATCCAGTAGTCTGAGTTCAAATCTCAGTAGAACCATGAAACCCAACCCACTCTCCATCCTTGTTACATGGATCTTCACATTTCACTGCATCAAACCAATAGATTAAAAACCACACACAGCCCAGAAAATGCCTCCTTTTTATTGGCTTTTTGCAACGAAATTGTTAATTCCCAAAAAATATTCTATGCACTTCCCTGTTAATGTTTTTTTTTTTGACAAATAACATTTATTTAAATCATAAATCGTAATCTTGGTCAGCTAATTTTCTAATTCATTTCATGAATTCATTCATTATTTCCAAGTTATAACAATTTTCCTTTTCAAAAACTGCAGTTGCTCATAGGGTTCCATGGTGTAATGGTTAGCACTCTGGAATCTGAATCCAGTAGTCTGCCTTCAAATCTCAGTAGAATCTTGAAACTCTACTTATGTGTGTTTTTTACATGGATCTTCACATTTCACTGCATCAAACCAATAGATTAAAAACCACACACAGCCCAGAACATGCCTGCATTTTATTGGCTTCTTGCAACGAAATTGTTAATTCCAAAAAATATTCTATGCACTTCCCTGTTAATGTATTTTTTTTTGACGAATAACATTTATTCAAATCATAAATCGTAATCTTGGTCAGCTAATTTTCTAATTGATTTCATGAATTCATTCATTATTTCCCAGTTATAACAATTTTCCTTATCAAAATTTGCAGT
This sequence comes from Oryzias latipes, assembly GCF_053564925.1. Classification (NCBI taxonomy): domain Eukaryota; kingdom Metazoa; phylum Chordata; class Actinopteri; order Beloniformes; family Adrianichthyidae; genus Oryzias; species Oryzias latipes. Next base: position 2,075,174 of record NC_136242.1, read on the forward strand.
TGTTCATAGGGTTCTATGGTGTAATGGTTAGCACTCTGGACTTTGAATCCAGTAGTCTGAGTTCAAATCTCAGTAGAACCATGAAACCCAACCCACTCTCCATCCTTGTTACATGGATCTTCACATTTCACTGCATCAAACCAATAGATTAAAAACCACACACAGCCCAGAACATGCCTGCATTTTATTGGCTTCTTGCAACGAAATTGTTAATTCCAAAAAATATTCTATGCACTTCCCTGTTAATCTACAAAAAAAATATTACATAATTTTTTTTTAACAAATAAAATTTATTTAAATCATAAATCTTATTCTTGGTCAGCTAATTTTCTAATTGATTTCATGAATTCATTCATTATTTCCCAGTTATAACAATTTTCCTTATCAAAATTTGCAGTTGTTCATAGGGTTCTATGGTGTAATGGTTAGCACTCTGGACTTTGAATCCAGTAGTCTGAGTTCAAATCTCAGTAGAACCTTGAAACCCAACCCACTCTCCATCCTTGTTACATGGATCTTCACATTTCACTGCATCAAACCAATAGATTAAAAACCACACACAGCCCAGAACATGCCTGCATTTTATTGGCTTCTTGCAACGAAATTGTTAATTCCAAAAAATATTCTATGCACTTCCCTGTTAATCTACAAAAAAAATATTACATAATTTTTTTTTAACAAATAAAATTTATTTAAATCATAAATCTTATTCTTGGTCAGCTAATTTTCTAATTGATTTCATGAATTCATTCATTATTTCCCAGTTATAACAATTTTCCTTATCAAAATCTGCAGTTGTTCATAGGGTTCTATGGTGTAATGGTTAGCACTCTGGACTTTGAATCCAGTAGTCTGAGTTCAAATCTCAGTAGAACCTTGAAACCCAACCCACTCTCCTTCCTCGTTAGATGGATCTACACATTTCACTGCATCAAACCAATAGATTAAAAACCACACACAGCCCAGAAAATGCTCACATTTTATTGCCTTCTTGCAACGAAATTAATTCCCCCAAAAAATTCTATGCACTTCCCTGTTAATCCACAAAAATAAAGTACATAATTTCTTTTTACAAATAATATTTATTTAAATCATAAATCATAATCTTGGTCAGCTAATTTTCTAACTCATTCCATGAATTGATTTATGATTTCCAAGTTATAACAGTTTTCCTTATCAAAAACTGCAGTTGCTAATAGGGTTCTATGGTGTAATGGTTAGCACTCTGGACTTTGAATCCAGTAGTCTGAGTTCAAATCTCAGTAGAACCTTGAAACGCAACCCACTCTCTATGCCTGTTACACAGATCTTCACATTTCACTGCATCAAACCAATAGATTAAAAACCACACACAGCCCAGAACATGCCTCCATTTTATTGGCTTCTTGCAACGAAATTGTTAATTCCCAAATAATATTCTATGCACTTCCCTGTTAATGTATTTTTTTTTGACAAATAACATTTATTTAAATCATAAATCGTAATCTTGGTCAGCTAATTTTCTAATTCATTTCATGAATTCATTCATTATTTCCCAGTTATAACAATTTTCCTTTTCAAAAACTGCAGTTTCTCATAGGGTTCCATGGTGTAATGGTTAGCACTCTGGATTTTGAATCCAGTAGTCTGCGTTCAAATCTCAGTAAAATCTTGAAACTATACTTATGTGTGTTTTTAATATGGATGTACACATTTCACTGCATCAAACCAATAGATTAAAAACTACACACAGCCCAGAACATGCCTCCATTTTATTGGCTTCTTGCAACGAAATTGTTAATTCCCAAAAAATATTCTATGCACTTCCCTGTTAATGTATTTTTTTTTGACGAATAACATTTATTCAAATCATAAATCGTAATCTTGGTTCGCTAATTTTCTAATTCATTTTATGAATTGATTCATTATTTCCCAGTTATAACAATTTTCCTTATCAAAAACTGCAGTTGCTAATAGGGTTCTATGGTGTAATGGTTAGCACTCTGGACTTTGAATCCAGTAGTCTGAGTTCAAATCTCAGTAGAATCTTGAAACTCTACTTATGTGTGTTTTTTACATGGATCTACACATTTCACTGTATCAAACCAATAGATTAAAAACCACACACAGCCCAGAAAATGCCTGCATTTTATTGGCTTCTTGCAACGAAATTGTTAATTCCAAAAAATATTCTATGCACTTCCCTGTTAATCCACAAAAATAAAGTACATAATTTTTTTTTACAAATAACATTTATTCAAATCATAAATCGTAATCTTGGTCAGCTAGTTTTCTATCTCATTCCATGAATTCATTCATTATTTCACAGTTATAACAATTTTCCTTATCAAAAACTGCAGTTGCTCATAGGGTTCTATGGTGTAATGGTTAGCACTCTGGACTCTGAATCCAGTAGTCTGAGTTCAAATCTCAGTAGAACCTTGAAACCCAACCCACTCTCCATGCTTGTTACATGGACTTATACATTTCACTGCATCAAACCAATAGATTAAAAACCACACACAGCCCAGAAAATGCCTGCATTTTATTGGCTTCTTGCAACGAAATTGTTAATTCCAAAAACTATTCAATGCAATTCTCTGTTAATGTATTTTTTTTTGACGAATAACATTTATTTAAATCATAAATCGTAATCTTGGTCCGCTAATTTTCTAATTCATTTCATGAATTCATTCATTATTTCCCAGTTATAACAATTTTCCTTATCAAAAACTGCAGTTGCTCATAGGGTTCTATGGTGTAATGGTTAGCACTCTTGACTCTGAATCCAGTAGTCTGAGTTCAAATCTCAGTAGAACCTTGAAACCCAACCCACTCTCTATGCTTGTTACATGGACCTATACATTTCACAGCATCAAACCAATAGATTAAAAACCACACACAGCCCAGAAAATGCCTGCATTTTATTGGCTTCTTGCAACGAAATTGTTAATTCCAAAAAATATTGTATGCAATTCCCTGTTAATGTATTTTTTTTGACGAATAACATTTATTTAAATCATAAATCGTAATCTTGGTCCGCTAATTTTTTAATTAATTTCATGAATTCATTCATTATTTCCCAGTTATAACAATTTTCCTTATCAAAAACTGCAGTTGCTCATAGGGTTCTATGGTGTAATGGTTAACACTCTGGACTCTGAATCCAGTAGTCTGAGTTCAAATCTCAGTAGAACCTTGAAACCCAACCCCCTCTCCATGCTTGTTACATGGACTTATACATTTCACTGCATCAAACCAATATATTAAAAACCACACACAGCCCAGAAAATGCCTGCATTTTATTGGCTTCTTGCAACGAAATTGTTAATTCCAAAAAATATTCTATGCAATTCCCTGTTAATGTATTTTTTTTTGACGAATAACATTTATTTAAATCATAAATCGTAATCTTGGTCCGCTAATTTTCTAATTCATTTCATGAATTCATTCATTATTTCCCAGTTATAACAATTTTCCTTATCAAAAAGTGCAGTTGCTCATAGGGTTCTATGGTGTAATGGTTAGCACTCTGGACTCTGAATCCAGTTGTCTGAGTTCAAATTTCAGTAGAACCTTAAAACTCAACCCACTCTCCGTCTTCGTTAGATGGATCTACACATTTCACTGCATCAAACCAATAGATTAAAAACCACACACAGCCCAGAAAATGCTCACATTTTATTGGCTTCTTGCAACGAAATTAATACCCCAAAAAAATTCTATGCACTTACCTGTTAATCCACAAAAATAAAGTACATAATTTTTTTTTACAAATAACATTTATTCAAATCATAAATCGTAATCTTGGTCAGCTAGTTTTCTATCTCATTTCATGAATTCATTCATTATTTCCAAGTTATAACAATTTTCCATATCAAAAACTGCAGTTGCTCATAGGGTTCTATGGTGTAATGGTTAGCACTCTGGACTCTGAATCCAGTAGTCTGAGTTCAAATCTCAGTATAACCTTGAAACCCAACCCACTCTCCATGCTTGTTACATGGACTTATACATTTCACTGCATCAAACCAATAGATTAAAAACCACACACAGCCCAGAAAATGCCTGCATTTTATTTGCCTCTTGCAACGAAATTGTTAATTCCCAAAAAATATTCTATGCACTTCCCTGTTAATGTATTTTTTTTGACAAATAACATTTATTTAAATCATAAATCGTAATCTTGGTCAGCTAATTTTCTAATTCATTTCATGAATTCATTCAATATTTTCACGTTATAACAATTTTCCTTATCAAAAACTGCAGTTGCTCATAGGGTTCTATGGTGTAATGGTTAGCACTCTGGACTCTGAATCCAGCAGTCTGAGTTCAAATCTCAGTAGAACCTTGAAACCAAACCCACTCTCAATGCTTGTTACATGGACCTATACATTTCACTGCATCAAACCAATAGATTAAAAACCACACACAGCCCAGAAAATGCCTGCCTTTTATTGGCTTCTTGCAACGAAATTGTTAATTCCAAAAAATATTCTATGCAATTCCCTGTTAATGTATTTTTTTTTGACGAATAACATTTATTTAAATCATAAATCGTAATCTTGGTTCGCTAATTTTCTAATTCATTTCATGAATTCATTCATTATTTCCCAGTTATAACAATTTTCCTTATCAAAAACTGCAATTGCTCATAGGGATCTATGTTGTAATGGTTAGCACTCTGGACTTTGAATCCAGTAGTCTGAGTTCAAATCTCAGTAGAACCTTGAAGCCAAACCCACTCTCCATCATTGTTATATGGACCTATATATTTCACTGCATCAAACCAATAGATTAAAAACCACAAACAGCCCAGAACATGCCTCCTTTTTATTGGCTTCTTGCAACGAAATTGTTAATTCCCAAAAAATATTCTATGCACTTCCCTGTTAATGTATTTTTTTTGACGAATAACATTTATTTAAATCATAAATCTTATTCTTGGTCAGCTAATTTTCTAATTCATTTCATGAATTCATTCATTATTTCCAAGTTATAACAATTTTCCTTATCAAAAACTGCAGTTGCTCATAGGGTTCTATGGTGTAATGGTTAGCACTCTGGACTCTGAATCCAGTAGTCTGAGTTCAAATCTCAGTAGAACCTTGAAACCCAACCCACTCTCCATGCTTGTTACATGGACCTATAAATTTCACTGCATCAAACCAATAGATTAAAAACCACACACAGCCCAGAAAATGCCTGCATTTTATTGGCTTCTTGCAACGAAATTAATTCCCCCCAAAAATTCTATGCACTTCCCTGTTAATCCACAAAAATAAAGTACATAATTTTTTTTTACAAATAACATTTATTCAAATCATAAATCGTAATCTTGGTCAGCTAGTTTTCTATCTCATTTCATGAATTCATTCATTATTTCCCAGTTATAACAATTTTCCTTATCAAAAACTGCAGTTGCTTATAGGGTTCTATGGTGTAATGGTTAGCACTCTGGACTCTGAATCCAGTAGTCTGAGTTCAAATCTCAGTAGAACATTGAAACCAAACCCACTCTCCATACTTGTTACATGGATTTTCACATTTCACTGCATCAAACCAATAGGTTAAAAGCCACACACAGCCCAGAAAATGCCTGCATTTTATTGGCTACTTGCAACAAAATTGTTAATTCCCAAAGAATATTCTATGCAATTCCCTGTTAATGTATTTTTTTTTGACGAATAACATTTATTTAAATCATAAATCGTAATCTTGGTTCGCTAATTTTCTAATTCATTTCATGAATTCATTCATTATTTCCCAGTTATAACACTTTTCCTTAACAAAAACTGCAGTTGCTCATAGGGTTCTATGGTGTAATGGTTAGCACTCTGGACTCTGAATCCAGTAGTCTGAGTTCAAATCTCAGTAGAACCTTGAAACCCAACCCACTCTCCATGCTTGTTACATGGATCTTCACATTTCACTGCATCAAACCAATAGATTAAAAACCACAAACAGCCCAGAACATGCCTCCTTTTTATTGGCTTCTTGCAACGAAATTGTTAATTCCCAAAAAATATTCTATGCACTTCCCTGTTAATGTATTTTTTTTGACGAATAACATTTATTTAAATCATAAATCTTATTCTTGGTCAGCTAATTTTCTAATTCATTTCATGAATTCATTCATTATTTCCAAGTTATAACAATTTTCCTTATCAAAAACTGCAGTTGCTCATAGGGTTCTATGGTGTAATGGTTAGCACTCTGGACTCTGAATCCAGTAGTCTGAGTTCAAATCTCAGTAGAACCTTGAAACCCAACCCACTCTCCATCCTTGTTACATGGACCTATACATTTCACTGCATCAAACCAATAGATTAAAAACCACACACAGCCCAGAACATGCCTCCATTTTATTGGTTTCTTGCAACGAAATTGTTAATTCCCAAAAAATATTCTATGCACTTCCCTGTTAATGTATTTTTTTTGACAAATAACATTTATTTAAATCATAAATCGTAATCTTGGTCAGCTAATTTTCTAATTCATTTCATGAATTCATTCAATATTTTCACGTTATAACAATTTTCCTTATCAAAAACTGCAGTTGCTCATAGGGTTCTATGGTGTAATGGTTAGCACTCTGGACTCTGAATCCAGCAGTCTGAGTTCAAATCTCAGTAGAACCTTGAAACCAAACCCACTCTCAATGCTTGTTACATGGACCTATACATTTCACTGCATCAAACCAATAGATTAAAAACCACACACAGCCCAGAAAATGCCTGCCTTTTATTGGCTTCTTGCAACGAAATTGTTAATTCCAAAAAATATTCTATGCAATTCCCTGTTAATGTATTTTTTTTTGACGAATAACATTTATTTAAATCATAAATCGTAATCTTGGTTCGCTAATTTTCTAATTCATTTCATGAATTCATTCATTATTTCCCAGTTATAACAATTTTCCTTATCAAAAACTGCAATTGCTCATAGGGATCTATGTTGTAATGGTTAGCACTCTGGACTTCGAATCCAGTAGTCTGAGTTCAAATCTCAGTAGAACCTTGAAGCCAAACCCACTCTCCGTCCTTGTTACATGGATCTTCACATTTCACTGCATCAAACCAATAGGTTAAAAGCCACACACAGCCCAGAAAATGCCTGCATTTTATTGGCTACTTGCAACAAAATTGATAATTCCCAAAGAATATTCTATGCACTTCCCTGTTAATCTACATATAAAGTACATTTTTTCTTTTTACAAACATTATTTATTTAAATCATAAATCTTAATCTTGGTCAGCTAGTTTTCTAATTCATTTCATGAATTCATTCATTATTTCCCAGTTATAACAATTTTCCTTATCAAAAACTGCAGTTGCTCATAGGGTTCTATGGTGTAATGGTTAGCACTCTGGACTCTGAATCCAGTAGTCTGAGTTAAAATCTCAGTAGAACCTTAAAACCCAACCCATTATCCATCATTGTTATATGGATATACACATTTCACTGCATCAAACCACTAGATGAAAAACCACACACAGCCCAGAAAATGCTCTCAGTTTATTGGCTTCTTGCAACGAAATTGTTAATTCCCAAAAAAATTCTATGCACTTCCCTGTTAATCCACAAAAATAAAGTACATAATTTTTTTTTACAAATAACATTTATTTAAATCATAAATCTTATTCTTGGTCAGCTAATTTTCTAATTGATTTCATGAATTCATTCATTATTTCCCAGTTATAACAATTTTCCTTATCAAAATTTGCAGTTGTTCATAGGGTTCTATGGTGTAATGGTTAGCACTCTGGACTTTGAATCCAGTAGTCTGAGTTCAAATCTCAGTAGAACCTTGAAACCCAACCCACTCTCCATCCTTGTTACATGGATCTTCACATTTCACTGCATCAAACCAATAGATTAAAAACCACACACAGCCCAGAACATGCCTGCATTTTATTGGCTTCTTGCAACGAAATTGTTAATTCCAAAAAATATTCTATGCACTTCCCTGTTAATCTACAAAAAAAATATTACATAATTTTTTTTTAACAAATAAAATTTATTTAAATCATAAATCTTATTCTTGGTCAGCTAATTTTCTAATTGATTTCATGAATTCATTCATTATTTCCCAGTTATAACAATTTTCCTTATCAAAATCTGCAGTTGTTCATAGGGTTCTATGGTGTAATGGTTAGCACTCTGGACTTTGAATCCAGTAGTCTGAGTTCAAATCTCAGTAGAACCTTGAAACCCAACCCACTCTCCATCCTTGTTACATGGATCTTCACATTTCACTGCATCAAACCAATAGATTAAAAACCACACACAGCCCAGAACATGCCTGCATTTTATTGGCTTCTTGCAACGAAATTGTTAATTCCAAAAAATATTCTATGCACTTCCCTGTTAATCTACAAAAAAAATATTACATAATTTTTTTTTAACAAATAAAATTTATTTAAATCATAAATCTTATTCTTGGTCAGCTAATTTTCTAATTGATTTCATGAATTCATTCATTATTTCCCAGTTATAACAATTTTCCTTATCAAAATCTGCAGTTGTTCATAGGGTTCTATGGTGTAATGGTTAGCACTCTGGACTTTGAATCCAGTAGTCTGAGTTCAAATCTCAGTAGAACCTTGAAACCCAACCCACTCTCCATCCTTGTTACATGGATCTTCACATTTCACTGCATCAAACCAATAGATTAAAAACCACACACAGCCCAGAACATGCCTGCATTTTATTGGCTTCTTGCAACGAAATTGTTAATTCCAAAAAATATTCTATGCACTTCCCTGTTAATCTACAAAAAAAATATTACATAATTTTTTTTTAACAAATAAAATTTATTTAAATCATAAATCGTAATCTTGGTCAGCTAGTTTTCTATTTCATTTTATGAATTCATTCATTATTTCCCAGTTATAACAATTTTCCTTATCAAAATCTGCAGTTGTTCATAGGGTTCTATGGTGTAATGGTTAGCACTCTGGACATTGAATCCAGTAGTCTGAGTTCAAATCTCAGTAGAACTTTGAAACCCAACCCACTCTCCATGCTTGTTACATGGACTTATACATTTCACTGCATCAAACCAATAGATTAAAAACCACACACAGCCCAGAAAATGCCTGCATTTTATTGGCCTCTTGCAACGAAATTGTTAATTCCAAAAAATATTCTATGCAATTCCCTGTTAATGTATTTTTTTTGACGAATAACATTTATTTAAATCATAAATCGTAATCTTGGTTCGCTAATTTTCTAATTCATTTCATGAATTCATTCATTATTTCCCAGTTATAACAGTTTCCCTTATCAAAAACTGCAGTTGCTCATAGGGTTCTATGGTGTAATGGTTAGCACTCTGGACTCTGAATCCAGTAGTCTGAGTTCAAATCTCAGTAGAACCTTGAAACCCAACCCACTCTCCATGCTTGTTACACAGATCTTCCCATTTCACTGCATCAAAACCAATAGATTAAAAACCACACACAGCCCAGAACATGCCTCCATTTTATTGGCTTCTTGCAACGAAATTGTTATTTCCAAAAAATATTCTATGCAATTCCCTGTTAATGTATTTTTTTTTGACGAATAACATTTATTTAAATCATAAATCGTAATCTTGGTCCGCTAATTTTCTAATTCATTTCATGAATTCATTCATTATTTCCCAGTTATAACAATTTTCCTTATCAAAAACTGCAGTTGCTCATAGGGTTCTATGGTGTAATGGTTAGCACTCTGCACTCTGAATCCAGTAGTCTGAGTTCAAATTTCAGTAGAACCTTAAAACTCAACCCACTCTCCATCCTCGTTAGATGGATCTACACATTTCACTGCATCAAACCAATAGATTAAAAACCACACACAGCCCAGAAAATGCTCACATTTTATTGCCTTCTTGCAACGAAATTAATTCCCCCAAAAAATTCTATGCACTTCCCTGTTAATCCACAAAAATAAAGTACATAATTTTTTTTGACAAATAACATTTATTCAAATCATAAATCTTAATCTTGGTCAGCTAGTTTTCTATCTCATTTCATGAATTCATTCATTATTTCCCAGTTATAACAATTTCCCTTATCAAAAACTGCAGTTGCTCATAGGGTTCTATGGTGTAATGGTTAGCACTCTGGACTCTGAATCCAGTAGTCTGAGTTCAAATTTCAGTAGAACCTTCAAACCCAACCCACTCTCCATGCTTGTTACATGGACCTACACATTTCACTGCATCAAACCAATAGATTAAAAACCACACACAGCCCAGAAAATGTTTTCATTTTATTGGCTTCTTGCAACGAAATTGTTAATTCCCAAAAAAATTCTATGCACTTCCCTGTTAATCCACAAAAATAAAGTACATAATTTCTTTTTACAAATAATATTTATTTAAATCATAAATCATAATCTTGGTCAGCTAATTTTCTAACTCATTCCATGAATTGATTTATGATTTCCAAGTTATAACAGTTTTCCTTATCAAAAACTGCAGTTGCTAATAGGGTTCTATGGTGTAATGGTTAGCATTCTGGACTTTGAATCCAGTAGTCTGAGTTCAAATCTCAGTAGAACCTTAAAACCCAACCCACTCTCCATGCTTGTTACATGGGTCTTCACATTTCACTGCATCAAACCAATAGATTAAAAACCACACACAGCCCAGAACATGCCTCCATTTTATTGGCTTCTTGCAACGAAATTGTTAATTCCAAAAAATATTCTATGCAATTCCCTGTTAATGTATTTTTTTTTGACGAATAACATTTATTTAAATCATAAATCGTAATCTTGGTTCGCTAATTTTCTAATTCATTTCATGAATTCATTCATTATTTCCCAGTTATAACAATTTTCCTTATCAAAAACTGCAATTGCTCATAGGGATCTATGTTGTAATGGTTAGCACTCTGGACTTTGAATCCAGTAGTCTGAGTTCAAATCTCAGTAGAACCTTGAAGCCAAACCCACTCTCCATCATTGTTATATGGACCTATATATTTCACTGCATCAAACCAATAGATTAAAAACCACAAACAGCCCAGAACATGCCTCCTTTTTATTGGCTTCTTGCAACGAAATTGTTAATTCCCAAAAAATATTCTATGCACTTCCCTGTTAATGTATTTTTTTTGACGAATAACATTTATTTAAATCATAAATCTTATTCTTGGTCAGCTAATTTTCTAATTCATTTCATGAATTCATTCATTATTTCCAAGTTATAACAATTTTCCTTATCAAAAACTGCAGTTGCTCATAGGGTTCTATGGTGTAATGGTTAGCACTCTGGACTCTGAATCCAGTAGTCTGAGTTCAAATCTCAGTAGAACCTTGAAACCCAACCCACTCTCCATGCTTGTTACATGGACCTATAAATTTCACTGCATCAAACCAATAGATTAAAAACCACACACAGCCCAGAAAATGCCTGCATTTTATTGGCTTCTTGCAACGAAATTAATTCCCCCCAAAAATTCTATGCACTTCCCTGTTAATCCACAAAAATAAAGTACATAATTTTTTTTTACAAATAACATTTATTCAAATCATAAATCGTAATCTTGGTCAGCTAGTTTTCTATCTCATTTCATGAATTCATTCATTATTTCCCAGTTATAACAATTTTCCTTATCAAAAACTGCAGTTGCTTATAGGGTTCTATGGTGTAATGGTTAGCACTCTGGACTCTGAATCCAGTAGTCTGAGTTCAAATCTCAGTAGAACATTGAAACCAAACCCACTCTCCATCCTTGTTACATGGATTTTCACATTTCACTGCATCAAACCAATAGGTTAAAAGCCACACACAGCCCAGAAAATGCCTGCATTTTATTGGCTACTTGCAACAAAATTGTTAATTCCCAAAGAATATTCTATGCAATTCCCTGTTAATGTATTTTTTTTTGACGAATAACATTTATTTAAATCATAAATCGTAATCTTGGTTCGCTAATTTTCTAATTCATTTCATGAATTCATTCATTATTTCCCAGTTATAACACTTTTCCTTAACAAAAACTGCAGTTGCTCATAGGGTTCTATGGTGTAATGGTTAGCACTCTGGACTCTGAATCCAGTAGTCTGAGTTCAAATCTCAGTAGAACCTTGAAACCCAACCCACTCTCCATGCTTGTTACATGGATCTTCACATTTCACTGCATCAAACCAATAGATTAAAAACCACAAACAGCCCAGAACATGCCTCCTTTTTATTGGCTTCTTGCAACGAAATTGTTAATTCCCAAAAAATATTCTATGCACTTCCCTGTTAATGTATTTTTTTTGACGAATAACATTTATTTAAATCATAAATCTTATTCTTGGTCAGCTAATTTTCTAATTCATTTCATGAATTCATTCATTATTTCCAAGTTATAACAATTTTCCTTATCAAAAACTGCAGTTGCTCATAGGGTTCTATGGTGTAATGGTTAGCACTCTGGACTCTGAATCCAGTAGTCTGAGTTCAAATCTCAGTAGAACCTTGAAACCCAACCCACTCTCCATCCTTGTTACATGGACCTATACATTTCACTGCATCAAACCAATAGATTAAAAACCACACACAGCCCAGAACATGCCTCCATTTTATTGGTTTCTTGCAACGAAATTGTTAATTCCCAAAAAATATTCTATGCACTTCCCTGTTAATGTATTTTTTTTGACAAATAACATTTATTTAAATCATAAATCGTAATCTTGGTCAGCTAATTTTCTAATTCATTTCATGAATTCATTCAATATTTTCACGTTATAACAATTTTCCTTATCAAAAACTGCAGTTGCTCATAGGGTTCTATGGTGTAATGGTTAGCACTCTGGACTCTGAATCCAGCAGTCTGAGTTCAAATCTCAGTAGAACCTTGAAACCAAACCCACTCTCAATGCTTGTTACATGGACCTATACATTTCACTGCATCAAACCAATAGATTAAAAACCACACACAGCCCAGAAAATGCCTGCCTTTTATTGGCTTCTTGCAACGAAATTGTTAATTCCAAAAAATATTCTATGCAATTCCCTGTTAATGTATTTTTTTTTGACGAATAACATTTATTTAAATCATAAATCGTAATCTTGGTTCGCTAATTTTCTAATTCATTTCATGAATTCATTCATTATTTCCCAGTTATAACAATTTTCCTTATCAAAAACTGCAATTGCTCATAGGGATCTATGTTGTAATGGTTAGCACTCTGGACTTCGAATCCAGTAGTCTGAGTTCAAATCTCAGTAGAACCTTGAAGCCAAACCCACTCTCCGTCCTTGTTACATGGATCTTCACATTTCACTGCATCAAACCAATAGGTTAAAAGCCACACACAGCCCAGAAAATGCCTGCATTTTATTGGCTACTTGCAACAAAATTGATAATTCCCAAAGAATATTCTATGCACTTCCCTGTTAATCTACATATAAAGTACATTTTTTCTTTTTACAAACATTATTTATTTAAATCATAAATCTTAATCTTGGTCAGCTAGTTTTCTAATTCATTTCATGAATTCATTCATTATTTCCCAGTTATAACAATTTTCCTTATCAAAAACTGCAGTTGCTCATAGGGTTCTATGGTGTAATGGTTAGCACTCTGGACTCTGAATCCAGTAGTCTGAGTTAAAATCTCAGTAGAACCTTAAAACCCAACCCATTATCCATCATTGTTATATGGATATACACATTTCACTGCATCAAACCACTAGATGAAAAACCACACACAGCCCAGAAAATGCTCTCAGTTTATTGGCTTCTTGCAACGAAATTGTTAATTCCCAAAAAAATTCTATGCACTTCCCTGTTAATCCACAAAAATAAAGTACATAATCTTTTTTACAAATAACATTTATTTAAATCATAAATCTTATTCTTGGTCAGCTAATTTTCTAATTGATTTCATGAATTCATTCATTATTTCCCAGTTATAACAATTTTCCTTATCAAAATTTGCAGTTGTTCATAGGGTTCTATGGTGTAATGGTTAGCACTCTGGACTCTGAATCCAGTAGTCTGAGTTCAAATCTCAGTAGAACCTTGAAACCCAACCCACTCTCCATCCTTGTTACATGGATCTTCACATTTCACTGCATCAAACCAATAGATTAAAAACCACACACAGCCCAGAACATGCCTGCATTTTATTGGCTTCTTGCAACGAAATTGTTAATTCCAAAAAATATTCTATGCACTTCCCTGTTAATCTACAAAAAAAATATTACATAATTTTTTTTTAACAAATAAAATTTATTTAAATCATAAATCTTATTCTTGGTCAGCTAATTTTCTAATTGATTTCATGAATTCATTCATTATTTCCCAGTTATAACAATTTTCCTTATCAAAATCTGCAGTTGTTCATAGGGTTCTATGGTGTAATGGTTAGCACTCTGGACATTGAATCCAGTAGTCTGAGTTCAAATCTCAGTAGAACTTTGAAACCCAACCCACTCTCCATGCTTGTTACATGGACTTATACATTTCACTGCATCAAACCAATAGATTAAAAACCACACACAGCCCAGAAAATGCCTGCATTTTATTGGCCTCTTGCAACGAAATTGTTAATTCCAAAAAATATTCTATGCAATTCCCTGTTAATGTATTTTTTTTGACGAATAACATTTATTTAAATCATAAATCGTAATCTTGGTTCGCTAATTTTCTAATTCATTTCATGAATTCATTCATTATTTCCCAGTTATAACAGTTTCCCTTATCAAAAACTGCAGTTGCTCATAGGGTTCTATGGTGTAATGGTTAGCACTCTGGACTCTGAATCCAGTAGTCTGAGTTCAAATCTCAGTAGAACCTTGAAACCCAACCCACTCTCCATGCTTGTTACACAGATCTTCCCATTTCACTGCATCAAAACCAATAGATTAAAAACCACACACAGCCCAGAACATGCCTCCATTTTATTGGCTTCTTGCAACGAAATTGTTATTTCCAAAAAATATTCTATGCAATTCCCTGTTAATGTATTTTTTTTTGACGAATAACATTTATTTAAATCATAAATCGTAATCTTGGTCCGCTAATTTTCTAATTCATTTCATGAATTCATTCATTATTTCCCAGTTATAACAATTTTCCTTATCAAAAACTGCAGTTGCTCATAGGGTTCTATGGTGTAATGGTTAGCACTCTGCACTCTGAATCCAGTAGTCTGAGTTCAAATTTCAGTAGAACCTTAAAACTCAACCCACTCTCCATCCTCGTTAGATGGATCTACACATTTCACTGCATCAAACCAATAGATTAAAAACCACACACAGCCCAGAAAATGCTCACATTTTATTGCCTTCTTGCAACGAAATTAATTCCCCCAAAAAATTCTATGCACTTCCCTGTTAATCCACAAAAATAAAGTACATAATTTTTTTTGACAAATAACATTTATTCAAATCATAAATCTTAATCTTGGTCAGCTAGTTTTCTATCTCATTTCATGAATTCATTCATTATTTCCCAGTTATAACAATTTCCCTTATCAAAAACTGCAGTTGCTCATAGGGTTCTATGGTGTAATGGTTAGCACTCTGGACTCTGAATCCAGTAGTCTGAGTTCAAATTTCAGTAGAACCTTCAAACCCAACCCACTCTCCATGCTTGTTACATGGACCTACACATTTCACTGCATCAAACCAATAGATTAAAAACCACACACAGCCCAGAAAATGTTCTCATTTTATTGGCTTCTTGCAACGAAATTGTTAATTCCCAAAAAAATTCTATGCACTTCCCTGTTAATCCACAAAAATAAAGTACATAATTTCTTTTTACAAATAATATTTATTTAAATCATAAATCATAATCTTGGTCAGCTAATTTTCTAACTCATTCCATGAATTGATTTATGATTTCCAAGTTATAACAGTTTTCCTTATCAAAAACTGCAGTTGCTAATAGGGTTCTATGGTGTAATGGTTAGCACTCTGGACTTTGAATCCAGTAGTCTGAGTTCAAATCTCAGTAGAACCTTAAAACCCAACCCACTCTCCATGCTTGTTACATGGGTCTTCACATTTCACTGCATCAAACCAATAGATTAAAAACCACACACAGCCCAGAACATGCCTCCATTTTATTGGCTTCTTGCAACGAAATTGTTAATTCCAAAAAATATTCTATGCAATTCCCTGTTAATGTATTTTTTTTTGACGAATAACATTTATTCAAATCATAAATCGTAATCTTGGTTCGCTAATTTTCTAATTCATTTCATGAATTGATTCATTATTTCCCAGTTATAACAATTTTCCTTATCAAAAACTGCAGTTGCTCATAGGGTTCTATGGTGTAATGGTTAGCACTCTGGACTTTGAATCCAGTAGTCTGAGTTCAAATCTCAGTAGAACCATGAAACCCAACCCACTCTCCATCCTTGTTACATGGATCTTCACATTTCACTGCATCAAACCAATAGATCAAAAACCACACACAGCCCAGAAAATGCCTCCTTTTTATTGGCTTTTTGCAACGAAATTGTTAATTCCCAAAAAATATTCTATGCACTTCCCTGTTAATGTTTTTTTTTTGACAAATAACATTTATTTAAATCATAAATCGTAATCTTGGTCAGCTAATTTTCTAATTCATTTCATGAATTCATTCATTATTTCCAAGTTATAACAATTTTCCTTTTCAAAAACTGCAGTTGCTCATAGGGTTCCATGGTGTAATGGTTAGCACTCTGGAATCTGAATCCAGTAGTCTGCCTTCAAATCTCAGTAGAATCTTGAAACTCTACTTATGTGTGTTTTTTACATGGATCTTCACATTTCACTGCATCAAACCAATAGATTAAAAACCACACACAGCCCAGAACATGCCTGCATTTTATTGGCTTCTTGCAACGAAATTGTTAATTCCAAAAAATATTCTATGCACTTCCCTGTTAATGTATTTTTTTTTGACGAATAACATTTATTCAAATCATAAATCGTAATCTTGGTCAGCTAATTTTCTAATTGATTTCATGAATTCATTCATTATTTCCCAGTTATAACAATTTTCCTTATCAAAATTTGCAGTTGTTCATAGGGTTCTATGGTGTAATGGTTAGCACTCTGGACTTTGAATCCAGTAGTCTGAGTTCAAATCTCAGTAGAACCTTGAAACCCAACCCACTCTCCATCCTTGTTACATGGATCTTCACATTTCACTGCATCAAACCAATAGATTAAAAACCACACACAGCCCAGAACATGCCTGCATTTTATTGGCTTCTTGCAACGAAATTGTTAATTCCAAAAAATATTCTATGCACTTCCCTGTTAATCTACAAAAAAAATATTACATAATTTTTTTTTAACAAATAAAATTTATTTAAATCATAAATCTTATTCTTGGTCAGCTAATTTTCTAATTGATTTCATGAATTCATTCATTATTTCCCAGTTATAACAATTTTCCTTATCAAAATTTGCAGTTGTTCATAGGGTTCTATGGTGTAATGGTTAGCACTCTGGACTTTGAATCCAGTAGTCTGAGTTCAAATCTCAGTAGAACCTTGAAACCCAACCCACTCTCCATCCTTGTTACATGGATCTTCACATTTCACTGCATCAAACCAATAGATTAAAAACCACACACAGCCCAGAACATGCCTGCATTTTATTGGCTTCTTGCAACGAAATTGTTAATTCCAAAAAATATTCTATGCACTTCCCTGTTAATCTACAAAAAAAATATTACATAATTTTTTTTTAACAAATAAAATTTATTTAAATCATAAATCTTATTCTTGGTCAGCTAATTTTCTAATTGATTTCATGAATTCATTCATTATTTCCCAGTTATAACAATTTTCCTTATCAAAATCTGCAGTTGTTCATAGGGTTCTATGGTGTAATGGTTAGCACTCTGGACTTTGAATCCAGTAGTCTGAGTTCAAATCTCAGTAGAACCTTGAAACCCAACCCACTCTCCATCCTCGTTAGATGGATCTACACATTTCACTGCATCAAACCAATAGATTAAAAACCACACACAGCCCAGAAAATGCTCACATTTTATTGCCTTCTTGCAACGAAATTAATTCCCCCAAAAAATTCTATGCACTTCCCTGTTAATCCACAAAAATAAAGTACATAATTTCTTTTTACAAATAATATTTATTTAAATCATAAATCATAATCTTGGTCAGCTAATTTTCTAACTCATTCCATGAATTGATTTATGATTTCCAAGTTATAACAGTTTTCCTTATCAAAAACTGCAGTTGCTAATAGGGTTCTATGGTGTAATGGTTAGCACTCTGGACTTTGAATCCAGTAGTCTGGATCTCAGTAGAATCTTGAAACTCTACTTATGTGTGTTTTTTACATGGATCTACACATTTCACTGCATCAAACCAATAGATTAAAAACCACACACAGCCCAGAACATGCCTGCATTTTATTGGCTTCTTGCAACGAAATTGTTAATTCCAAAAAATATTCTATGCACTTCCCTGTTAATCTACAAAAAAAATATTACATAATTTTTTTTTAACAAATAAAATTTATTTAAATCATAAATCTTATTCTTGGTCAGCTAATTTTCTAATTGATTTCATGAATTCATTCATTATTTCCCAGTTATAACAATTTTCCTTATCAAAATCTGCAGTTGTTCATAGGGTTCTATGGTGTAATGGTTAGCACTCTGGACTTTGAATCCAGTAGTCTGAGTTCAAATCTCAGTAGAACCTTGAAACCCAACCCACTCTCCATCCTTGTTACATGGACTTATACATTTCACTGCATCAAACCAATAGATTAAAAACCACACACAGCCCAGAACATGCCTGCATTTTATTGGCTTCTTGCGACGAAATTGTTAATTCCAAAAAATATTCTATGCAATTCCCTGTTAATCCACAAAAATAAACTACATAATTTTTTTTTACAAATAACATTTATTTAAATCATAAATCATAATCTTGGTCAGCTAATTTTCTAATTCATTTCATGAATTCATTCATTATTTCCCAGTTATAACAATTTTCCTTATCAAAAACTGCAGTTGCTAATAGGGTTCTATGGTGTAATGGTTAGCACTCTGGACTTTGAATCCAGTAGTCTGAGTTCAAATCTCAGTAGAACCTTGAAACGCAACCCACTCTCTATGCCTGTTACACAGATCTTCACATTTCACTGCATCAAACCAATAGATTAAAAACCACACACAGCCCAGAACATGCCTCCATTTTATTGGCTTCTTGCAACGAAATTGTTAATTCCCAAAAAATATTCTATGCACTTCCCTGTTAATGTATTTTTTTTTGACAAATAACATTTATTTAAATCATAAATCGTAATCTTGGTCAGCTAATTTTCTAATTCATTTCATGAATTCATTCATTATTTCCCAGTTATAACAATTTTCCTTTTCAAAAACTGCAGTTTCTCATAGGGTTCCATGGTGTAATGGTTAGCACTCTGGATTTTGAATCCAGTAGTCTGCGTTCAAATCTCAGTAGAATCTTGAAACTATACTTATGTGTGTTTTTTATATGGATGTACACATTTCACTGCATCAAACCAATAGATTAAAAACCACACACAGCCCAGAACATGCCTCCATTTTATTGGCTTCTTGCAACGAAATTGTTAATTCCCAAAAAATATTCTATGCACTTCCCTGTTAATGTATTTTTTTTTGACGAATAACATTTATTCAAATCATAAATCGTTATCTTGGTTCGCTAATTTTCTAATTCATTTTATGAATTGATTCATTATTTCCCAGTCATAACAATTTTCCTTATCAAAAACTGCAGTGGCTAATAGGGTTCTATGGTTTAATGGTTAGCACTCTGGACTTTGAATCCAGTAGTCTGAGTTCAAATCTCAGTAGATCCTTGAAACCCAACCCACTCTCCAGCCTGTTACACAGATCTTCACATTTCACTGCATCAAACCAATAGATTAAAAACCACACACAGCCCAGAACATGCCTCCATTTTATTGGCTTCTTGCAACGAAATTGTTAATTCCAAAAAATATTCTATGCACTTCCCTGTTAATGTTTTTTTTTGACAAATAACATTTATTTAAATCATAAATCGTAATCTTGGTCAGCTAATTTTCTAATTCATTTCATGAATTCATTCATTATTTCCCAGTTATAACAATTTTCCTTTTCAAAAACTGCAGTTTCTCATAGGGTTCCATGGTGTAATGGTTAGCACTCTGGATTTTGAATCCAGTAGTCTGCGTTCAAATCTCAGTAGAATCTTGAAACTATACTTATGTGTGTTTTTAATATGGATGTACACATTTCACTGCATCAAACCAATAGATTAAAAACTACACACAGCCCAGAACATGCCTCCATTTTATTGGCTTCTTGCAACGAAATTGTTAATTCCCAAAAAATATTCTATGCACTTCCCTGTTAATGTATTTTTTTTTGACGAATAACATTTATTCAAATCATAAATCGTAATTTTGGTTCGCTAATTTTCTAATTCATTTTATGAATTGATTCATTATTTCCCAGTTATAACAATTTTCCTTATCAAAAACTGCAGTTGCTAATAGGGTTCTATGGTGTAATGGTTAGCACTCTGGACTTTGAATCCAGTAGTCTGAGTTCAAATCTCAGTAGATCCTTGAAACCCAACCCACTCTCTATGCCTGTTACACAGATCTTCACATTTCACTGCATCAAACCAATAGATTAAAAACCACACACAGCCCAGAAAATGCTCTCATTTTATTGGCTTCTTGCAACGAAATTGTTAATTCCAAAAAATATTCTATGCAATTCCCTGTTAATGTATTTTTTTTTGACGAATAACATTTATTCAAATCATAAATCGTAATCTTGGTTCGCTAATTTTCTAATTCATTTCATGAATTGATTCATTATTTCCCAGTTATAACAATTTTCCTTATCAAAAACTGCAGTTGTTAATAGGGTTCTATGGTGTAATGGTTAGCACTCTGGACTTTGAATCCAGTAGTCTGAGTTCAAATCTCAGTAGAACCATGAAACCCAACCCACTCTCCATCCTTGTTACATGGATCTTCACATTTCACTGCATCAAACCAATAGATTAAAAACCACACACAGCCCAGAAAATGCCTCCTTTTTATTGGCTTTTTGCAACGAAATTGTTAATTCCCAAAAAATATTCTATGCACTTCCCTGTTAATGTTTTTTTTTTGACAAATAACATTTATTTAAATCATAAATCGTAATCTTGGTCAGCTAATTTTCTAATTCATTTCATGAATTCATTCATTATTTCCAAGTTATAACAATTTTCCTTTTCAAAAACTGCAGTTGCTCATAGGGTTCCATGGTGTAATGGTTAGCACTCTGGAATCTGAATCCAGTAGTCTGCCTTCAAATCTCAGTAGAATCTTGAAACTCTACTTATGTGTGTTTTTTACATGGATCTACACATTTCATTGCATCAAACCAATAGATTAAAAACCACACACAGCCCAGAACATGCCTGCATTTTATTGGCTTCTTGCAACGAAATTGTTAATTCCAAAAAATATTCTATGCACTTCCCTGTTAATCTACAAAAAAAATATTACATAATTTTTTTTTAACAAATAAAATTTATTTAAATCATAAATCTTATTCTTGGTCAGCTAATTTTCTAATTGATTTCATGAAATCATTCATTATTTCCCAGTTATAACAATTTTCCTTATCAAAATCTGCAGTTGTTCATAGGGTTCTATGGTGTAATGGTTAGCACTCTGGACTTTGAATCCAGTAGTCTGAGTTCAAATCTCAGTAGAACCTTGAAACCCAACCCACTCTCCATCCTTGTTACATGGATCTTCACATTTCACTGCATCAAACCAATAGATTAAAAACCACACACAGCCCAGAACATGCCTGCATTTTATTGGCTTCTTGCGACGAAATTGTTAATTCCAAAAAATATTCTATGCAATTCCCTGTTAATCCACAAAAATAAACTACATAATTTTTTTTTACAAATAACATTTATTTAAATCATAAATCATAATCTTGGTCAGCTAATTTTCTAATTCATTTCATGAATTCATTCATTATTTCCCAGTTATAACAATTTTCCTTATCAAAAACTGCAGTTGCTAATAGGGTTCTATGGTGTAATGGTTAGCACTGTGGACTTTGAATCCAGTAGTCTGAGTTCAAATCTCAGTAGAACCTTGAAACGCAACCCACTCTCTATGCCTGTTACACAGATCTTCACATTTCACTGCATCAAACCAATAGATTAAAAACCACACACAGCCCAGAACATGCCTCCATTTTATTGGCTTCTTGCAACGAAATTGTTAATTCCAAAAAATATTCTATGCAATTCCCTGTTAATGTATTTTTTTTTGACGAATAACATTTATTTAAATCATAAATCGTAATCTTGGTCCG